>NC_138358.1:16849909-17449909 GCF_046562875.1 Panthera onca
GTGAGTAGCACCATCGCCATTGTCACTGTCGCTCTGTGACTGTCATATCCTCTCTGTTCACCTCCGACACAAGGACACACAAGCACTCCCCAACTCCTTCAGCCAACATCCTAATTCCCCATAAAAGTAACCTCAGAAAATGGATGCCTGTCCCAGTAGCCAGCCCACCTCTGCCCTCATCATGCTCAAGCCACAGCATTTATGAGGACACTGGGTATAGCTCCTGGCTTCTCTCTTCCAGTAACCTCACCCTCCTTGCCTCAGTCACCCATCCCCACGGCTCTCTCCTGACCCTGTGGCTGGTGAAGCCACACCACCTGCATACAATCACGTCGAGCACAGCACTCTCGAAACACCACATGTATCTAGACATGTATCAGAGCGACTCACGTGCTCTGGTCATTTTACAACCAAACCCCAGCCATTTCTGAGAGTCCCTGATATGCAGATCTGGGGGCCTGTCTGGGGTCCCTTGCCTTCCTTCCTCATGCAGCTTGATCCCTCCTGAGCAGTCAACCCCCTTGGCCTCTGCTCACATGGCCTATGTCCCCAGATGTCCCCTGCCCTGATTAACCCAAATGCTCCTCCTACGTGTGCCTGCACCCACCCAGCTGACCGTGGCAGTAGGCCAGCACAGACATGTGTCCAGGTCGCTCCAGGACTCAAGGCCACCCATCTTGCAAGGGCCGGGGGCTGCTGGCCTTCCTCTCCCCATGACGGCCTTCCCTCCCAGATCACCAAGGGAGACAGAAGCAACAAGAATGAGACAAAGGTCCTCCCAGCCATCGCTCGCCTGGCACCCATGTCCCCATGTCTCCTCCACCTGCTCACTCCTGCAAACACACACCCGTGTGCTCTGCAGAGGCTGGGGACCCTGTGTGGACACCAGAGCCCTGGGCCTCTCACAACTTCAAGGCCACCTCTCAACCACAGTCATCTTGTCTTTCGTTACCAACTCGCTTCTCTACAGAATTCCTTCTTGCCACAGATGTGTCAAAAATGCCCCCCACCTTGAAGAAACCACGTAAGCTCCCTTCTCCCACAGCAGGTACCTCACTCTCTTCTCCCCTTTATGGAAAAGGTCTCAGAGACTGTGACCATACTCAATGTCACCACCTCTGTTCCTCTCTTTTTCCCTGAAACCTTCCCACAGAAGGGCGTTCACATCCCCTATTCCCATCACCTCCTCCAGCAAGACCCGAGGGATCCCATCACCAAATCTCACAGTCAGACTGTCACCAGGGTGGCACCCTGCATGTTCTTTCCTCCACCCCCAGGACTCACGCTCACCTGGGACACCTCCTACCCTGACAGTCACTGTTCCATCCTCTTCTTGCACCACTGCTCATTCCCAGGTGAGCTCGCTCAGGCACCGACACCAGCTATGTGTCCATCTCTGTCCTACGGCTCTACCTGCAACCCACATCACCGACGCAGTCAGACAAACATCCGGGGCACACTTGGCTGTCCCATTTTATTCCTCCTTTCAATTATACAACACAGACTGATTTAGTACCTACCACGTGCCCCACGTTCTTCTGTATGCTAGACATGTATCAGAGAATAAAACAAACACAACTCCCCACTAATATTCTAGCAGGAGATTCTGTTCTGCTATGAAAGACAATTAACGGTGCAAATGACTAGATTACACGATATGTTAACAGATAACAAGTAGTACTGAAAACATACCATGGCCACGGGGCAGGGAGCTGGGGGAGAGGGCAGTAGGATGTAGTTCTTTAGAGGATGGTTCAAGGAGCCCTCAACAGAAGGTTACACTTTTTTTAAAAATTTTATTAATTTAATGTTTATTTATTTTTGAGAGAGAGATAGAGAAAGAGAGCGGGAGCAGGGGAGGGGCAGAGAGAGAGGGAGACACAGAATCCAAAGCAGGCTCCAGGCTCTGAGCTGTCAGCCCAGCGTCCAACGTGGGGCTTGAACCCAGCAGCCATGAGATCATGAGTGACCTGAGTTAAAGTTGGACACTTATCCCACTGAGCCACCCAGGTGCCCCATTTTACATTTTAGAAGAGACTAGTGAGCTGGCAGGAAGCTGGCTGGGGAGGAGTGTCGGGGGCAGCTGGAGGCTGCAGGGCAGGGAGGGGTATGGTGCAGAGGTCCAGGAGACTCAGGGTCAGGACGTGGAGAGGATTGTAGGGACCCTGACTTCTGCTTGGGGTGATATGAGAGTCCACGGACGGGCTCTGTGCTGAGATACAATGTGGCCCTCGCTGCTCTGCAGGCAGATGGGACATGAACTTGGGTACAGGGGACGCAGTGAGGATGGCTGGCTGCCATAACCCAGGTAGGAATGATGTTGGTGGCCCAGGCCAGAGGGGTGGCGCTGTGTGGGGACAGCACGGGGTTCTGGTCCAACCAGATGCGTTGAAGAATCATCCATGGGAACCTCAGGGGCATGTTTATTCTCAGCGTCCCGGTCAGCATCCTCGATCACCCCTGATTGGCCCAAATTATCTCCAATCCAAATATCTGCCTTTATCCATCAATCTAGATTAATTTCACAAAAATAATCTACCCCCAAAAAAGAAAACTGCAGAACAACAGAGGATTCCATGTGTGTAAAAGAAAATATTGAGCTTTGGGGGTAGATGTATGCATATGTGATGAATTATAAGAAAAGCAAAGAGGGGCGCCTGGGTGGCTCAGTCGGTTAAACATCCGACTTCGGCTCAGGTCACGATCTCGCAGTCTGTGAGTTCGAGCCCCACGTCGGGCTCTGGGCTGATGGCTCAGAGCCTGGAGCCTGCTTCCGATTCTGTGTCTCCCTCTCTCTCTTCCCCTCCCCCGTTCATGCTCTGTCTCTCTCTGTCTCAAAAATAAATAAAACGTTAAAAAAATAGCAAAAAAGAAAAAAAAAAGAAAAGAAAAGAAATAATTATAGCATTTGGGGTAACAGGAGAAGGGGTACAGTTGATGGGTGTTCATGGGCTTCCTTGTGTTACCTGAGTAGGGTAGAGAATCCACTCATTGCCATTCTTTAAGGAATGCACCCAGTATATGTACTCTTCTGTACATATGAAATATGCAAGACCGGATAAGGAAAAAGGTGCATTTAGAATGGGAAACGTTCATCTAAATCAGGCTTCTCAAATGTGCATATGTATACATATGGAGATGCCTTATAAGTACTACAGAGATGTATTATATACATGACATTGTGGTAAATGCATACATATTTCGATAAAGGTACATAAGAAATAAAGTAGCTAACAGCTAAAAATACTAGTTCTAGAAAATAAACTGACACTGCTTCTCAGCCTTTTGGCTAAGATCAAGTGTAGAAAATGAGTACACAGTGGAAGGTCAAGTGTAGAAAACGAGCACGCAGTGGAAGGGGTGGAGAGAACCCTAACTTAGGCTTCTACATCCTCCCCATCTTTGAGATCCTACTTAGAACGGTAGAAACCACACCTGTGTGTAGCATCGATCTTCTACCTTCTTCTCTACATTTGACTTTGTAAAAGTCATATGTTGTATATATTACCTTTATAATATTTTTAAATAGTGGTTAAAAATGCCACACTAGGGTGCCTGGGGAGCTCAGTCAGTTAAGCGTCCAACTTCGGCTCAGGTCACCATCTCATGGTTTGTGAGTTGGAGCCCCACATCTGGCTCTGTGCTGACAGGTGGGAGCCTGGAGGCTGCTTCAGATTCTGTGTCTCCCTCTCTCTCTGCCCCTCCTCCACTTGCACTCTGTCTCTCTCTCAAAAATAAATAAACATTAATTTTTTTTAAATGCTACACTCAGCAACCTGAAGATTCCGCATCAATAATCACAATGAAAGTAAAGGTATTTGAAATTCCTTGGCCCCAAACCCTGCCAAAACCAAGAATCATCTCGTCAACACCCCAATGCTGGAGTAGAGCCTGTGGAGCTGTCCCCTCTCATCAGCAACCATTGTGTGGGAGGGACAGCCTGTGGTCACTGCATCCCCAGACATAAAGTGTCAGGAGGCGCGTTCACCAGCTGTCCGTGGTACTGCAATGCTGACCCCTTCCCAGACCGCAGATAAGGGCCTTCAGGGTCTCTTTATGTCCAATGTGCTATAAAGGCCAATGCTGAGACGGAACTTGGCATCCGGGTCACATTTGGCACAACAAACGAGACCTCGGGCCAGAAGCAACTGACTCCACTCATTTGTTGCAAAGAGGAGTGGGGACACATGAAAATGGCCATTTCAGATCACGAGTGTCATGAATACAAATGAAAAATAAACTCACAGTGTCTGCGGGTCGTGAAGCCTGTCATGCTTGGCAACTAGGAGGCGGGACTGAATTTAAAACCATAATCAGACCTGCTAATTGTTCACTCACTGCCAACCGTCTGAGAAAACAAACATATTAATATGGCTTTGACTTTTGACGAGTACTTGTGCGCATCGCCAGATGGGAGAGTACACAGAGATGAGAACACGGGAGGAGAGAAGTAAGGCAGTTTGGAAAACATCAGATGATGTATTGTTTTTGTACGTAACGTTTCCTACCTCTCAAAGAAGGCTGCTGGACTTTCACAGAGATTCCCAAATTCTTCATTAGAAAAACTTTCCGGGGGGGCACGTGGGTGACTCAGTCAGTTAAGCATCTGACTCTTGATTTTGGCTCAGTTCATGATCTCAGGGTTCGTGAGATCCCAGGGTTCAAGCCCCACGTAGGGCTCTGTGCTGACAATGCAGAACCTGCTTGGGATTTTCTCTTCCTCTCTCTCTGCACCTCTACTGTGCGCTCTCTCTCTCTCTCTCTGTCTCTCTCTCCCTTTCTCTCTCTCTCCCTCTCTCTGTCTCTCTCTCAAAATAAACATTTAAAAAAAAAGAAGAGAAAAACTTGGGACACCTGGGTGGCTCAGTCGGCTGAATGTCCGACTTTGGCTCAGGTCATGATCTCATGGTCCATGAGTTCCAGCCCCACATTGGGCTCTGTGCTGACAGCTCAGAGCCTAGAGCCTGCTTCAGATTCTGTGTCTCCCTCTTTCTCTGTCCCTTCCCCACTCACCGTGTCTCTCTCTCTTTCTCAAAAAAAATTAAAAAAAAGTTAATTTTTTTTTTAATGTAAAACATTTCTTAACACATGCTGGCCTATAAAGAAGAGAGAATAATACAAATATTTTTAAGGATGGTGAACTTTTTTACAAAGCTTAATTTTTTAATTATTGGCTGCTTTGAGGAGCCTTCATAGGGCATATCAATTGGATCAGTAATTGTATAGCACCCTGAAAAAGCCGTTGCCTCAGAGTACTAATGTCAGAACAAAGGATTTCCAACTCATTAGAACTCAACAGAGACCAGAAGAGTGTAAGAATGAACTCTCAGGAGCTGTGAGGCATTTATGTACAGCATGCCCAGTCTTAGACAACCCCACAGGTTGATTTCTCAGGGCATATTTCCAGATGAAGGAGACAGGGAAGTCAGCCAAGTTGTTGGAATATCTCAACTAGTAAGTGCCCAACTTGGATTCAAACTCAGGTCAGCCTGTGCCCATCCCAGAAGTCCACACTTCCTTTCAAGCACAGTCTTCAAACATCTTTTTTCTCTTTATGAAACATTCCAGAATTGATGCAGATTCCTTTTGTCCCGCAGGTCAATCAGTGCCAGCCCACAGAGTGATGGATTTCCTTAAGACACTAGAGCCCAAGATTCATCTTCTGGTTCAAAAAATAAAGTTTATGTGCTTCTAAAGCCCGGTGTGTATACTGGTAAGTGAGCTAGGTTGAACAGACTTGACTCTGACCCTCATCTTCCTCGTCCTTCAGTTCATGGCACCCCTGCCCGCCCATCCCATGCCTGGACCAGTTTGGGACCCTTGTGCTGCCACCTCTGAACTGTATCCACAGTGTTCACTTTAAACGTAAACGAGATGTGCGGGCAGAACAGTGCTCCCCACAAAGATGGCTCGTCTGTGGACAGCAGGATATGGAGAGTACCCTGGGTCACCCAACTGGGTCAGCCCTGAAGGTGGGAAAGGGAGCAGAGACAGACTGGCGGGTGCACCGTCATGGGTGTTAACCACCGAGCAGGCAGACTCCAGCCCACAAGGGCCGCTAGCGGCTGGAAGAGGCCAGGAGGTGGGAGTCTCCCTGGGAGCCTCCAAGAGGAATGCGGCATGTGGGCATCGTGACTTCAGCCCCGTGAGACCACAGGTGAGCCCAGAGCTGGGAAGAACAGTGGTGCTTGAAGCCACTGTTTTCCGTCATGTACATCAGCTGATGTCACTCCCTGGTTAACAGGCCACAGCACTTTCTCACTGCTGTTGCAAAAATATCAGCTCCTTGCTGAGCTCAGTGGCCCCAGGTTGGGGGACCTACCTGACACCAAATCCCCTGTGTGTCACGTCCCTCCTCCCCTCTCACTGGACGCCAGGCTCAGGGCCCCTGGTGTTATGATCCGGTTGTTCCTACCTCGGGGACTTTGCCCTCGATGCCCCTCCCTGAAATACTCTGCCCCCTTCCTCTCCTCCAGGCCTCAATTTCCACGTCCCCTTTTCCAAGTGTCCTATGCACCGGCAGCAGCAGCTCCAGGGATTGCTGCAAATGCACAATCTCAAACCCCGTGGCATGCCTGCCTGATCAGAGACTCTGGAGATGGTGGGTCCCAGGTGAACTAGTTGACTGAGCCTCCTTTCCTCCCCTCATTCCCCAGGGGGTGGCAGCCTCACCTATCTCCATCTCTGGTACCTAGAATGAGGCAAGCTGCACAGCAGGAGCTCAGTAAATATTTGTGGGATGCATTACTGAAAGTATTTTCTAGAACCTGTCAAGAAGGCACCACGCTATGTATAAAAAGATCAAAACAGCATGGCTCTGCCCTGCAGAACTTACAGTGGAGTGGAAGAGGTCTTTTCTCATACAGCATGGTGCACACCATGACAAATTCCTATGACAGCCCGAATGAGGGCCCCTGAACCCATGTGACACCAGGCTTGTGCCAAGCACAGGACAGATTGTGTGTGATGCATGTCCTCATCCATGAAACGTATACTGTCTCCCCTGCTTAGAACATGATCCCCTCATATGGCTCATTCAGAGACACACCTATACCTGGTGCCTGCCATCCAGAGGAAGTCATCAAAAAAATGGGTTGGCCGTGGGATGCCTGGGTGGCTCAGTCAGTTGGGAGTCTGCTCTTGATATTGGCTAAGGTTGTGATCTCATGGTTCATGGGTTCCAGCTCTGTGTGGGGCTCTGCACTGACAACGTGGAGCCTGCTTGGGGTTCCCCCTCTCTGCCTCATCCCCACTCATGTGCACTCTGATTGCTCGCTCTTGCTCTCTCCCTCTCTCTCAAAATAAATAAACTTTAAAAAATATGTGTCGGGGTACCTGGGTGGCTCAATCAGTTGTCTGACTTCAGGTTAGTTCATAATCTCATGGTTTCTGAGTTCGAGCCCCGCATCAGGCTGTGTGCTGTCAGCTCAGAGCCTGGAACTTGCTTCCAATTCTGTGTCCCCCTCTCTCTCCGCCCCTCCCTGCTAGTGCTCGCTCTCTCTCTCTCTGTCTCTCTCTCTCTCTCTCAAAAATAAACGTTATGAATGAACGAATGAATGAATGATCACAGATTCAGAAGATAGAAAAATCTTAGAGGAATGTGGACAAGGCAACCAGGCTTTGGGTGTTCCAGCCAAAAGGTGCAGTCAGAGCAAAAGCCCTGAGGGGTGGGCACCTTGAAGAAAGGCCAGAGGGGTGGTGGCGGAGGTGCCTCCAGTGACCATGGGGTCGGCAAATCTGTGGTCCCAGCTGAGGCATGCTGACCCACACCAGGCAGAAGCCTGTGGGGGATGGGGGAGAGGGCTTTACCACAACCCCCACGGAGAGTATTCCTGTCCAGGATTCTCCATCCAGGTGAGTGGTCCCCGGTACAGGATGGGGTCCTATAGCAGGGGAGTCACTGGCCGACCCAGCCTAAGGGGCAGACAGACTGTCTTCCCTGCCCAGCAATTGAAGACACTTCTGCAAGGGGAGAAGTGACTCAGCCCAGAAGGCAAGTGGCACTTCCCACCTGAACTCTGAAAATAAGGTATGGGTGGTTTGAACTCTGCTTGAAATTATGCATTGGGAGACAGTTAGTCCTTTCAAGGCCATGGGCTAAATAATCTGAGGCATTTTCACAGAGCAGTGACTCATCTGAGATAGATTCACCACTTCACCTCACAGCTGGCCTTGTGGGGACTAATTTGATGACGTGTCTCCCTTCAGTGAATTTCCAAGAAAGGGTTTTGTGCGCTTCTATTTATTTAAGATGAAAAACACAATAAAGCTCTTTATTATCAAACCTATCCTGATTCAGTCGAAGCCCCACAGGTAAAATCTTCACGTGCCCCTGTGTGTAAACAAACATGGAAACTGTGCGCGGGGACAGGCACTTCTGCACACACAGGACACTGAGCACGCAACGTCAGCATATATAAAATTACACCAAAACCCAGGGTACTTTTTTTCTCCTTATCAAAAATGTACTGGGCCATAGCTCTGTGAATATACTTGGTGATCTAAGCTATTCATTAAAGGTAATAGAACAGAAAAATAACTTTTGATACACAGCCACTCCAACATGTTATGTTTTAGAGTCTTTGCTAAATCACATTGTCAGAGTTCACTATATTTTACCAGTGAGTCAATGTGAAAGAATGAACCCTCTCTCTCGGAAATGTCTCTCCTTAATGCTCAGGACCTGCTCTGCTAAGTTTAATACAGTAACAGTTCCAGGCTTAATTTACTCCTTGGAGCAAGCCATTAAGTATGCATTGCAGCTCTGTGCCTGCTCTGTGAACTGTCCCCTTTTCTTAAATACACAGCCACGTAGTAAAGGTCCCCCAGGAGGGGATTGGAACTAGGTTTGGTAGTTAGCAGCAAATCAGGCATAATGTGCACGCATCCAGAATCTTTCATGTGACACCAGGAATTTTTCAATCATCATCAAGAATTATAAAATAGTTAGGAATAAGCCTAACCAAAGATGTAAAGGATCTGTACACTAAAAACTATAGAAAGCTTATGAAGGAAATTGAAAAAAAATTAAAAAAAATGGAAAAACATTCCATGCTCATGGATTGGAAGAATAAGTACTGCTAAAATGTCAATACTACCCAAATCAATCTACACGTTCAACGCAATCCCAATCAAAATTGCACCAGCATTCTTCTAGAAGCTAGAACAATCAATCCTAAAATGTATATGGAACCACAAAAGACTTCAAATAGCCAAAGTAATGTTGAAGAACGAGACCAAAGCAGGAGGCATCACAATGCCAGACTTTGGCCTTTACTACAAAGTTGGAATCGTCAAGACAGCATAGTATTGGCACAAAAACAGACACATAGACCAATGAAATAGAATAGAGACTCCAGAATTGGACCCACACAAGTACGGCCAAGTAATCTTTGACAAAGCAGGAAAGAATATCCAAAGGAAAAAAGATATTCTCTTTAACAAAGGGTGCTGGGAGAACTGGACAGCAACATGCAAAAGAATGAAACTAGGCCATTTTCTTACACCATTCACAAAAATAAACTCAAAATGGATAAAGGACCCGAATGTGAGACAGGAAACCGTCAATCCCTAGAGGAGAAAGCAGGAGAAAACCTCTCTGACCTCAGCTGCAGCAATTTCTTACCTGACACATCTCCAAAAGTGAGGGGATTAAAAGCAAAAATGAACTATTGGGACCTCACCAAGATAAAAAACTTCTGCACTGCAAAGGAAACAACCAACAAAATTAAAAGGCAACCGACAGAATGGGAAAAGATATTTGCAAATGACATATTGGACAAAGGGCTAGTATCCAAAATCTGTGAAGAACTCACCAAACTCCACACCCAAATAACAAATAATCCAGTGAAGAAATGGGCAGAAGACATGAATAGACACTTTCTGAAAGAAGACATCCAGATGGCCAACAGGCACATGAAAAGATGCTCTGCATCACTCCTCATCAGGGAAGTACACATCAAAAACCACACTGATATATCACCTCACGCTGGTCAAAGTGGCTAAAATGAACAAATCAGAAGACTCTAGATGCTGGCGAGGATGTGGAGAAACTGGAACCCTCTCACACTGCTGGTGGGAATGCAAACTGGTGCAGCCGCTCTGGAAAACAGTGTGGAGGTTCCTCAAAAAAACAAAAATAGAACTACCCTACAACCTAGCAAGAGCACTACTAGGAATTTACCCAAGGGATACAGGAGTGCTGATGCATAAAGACCCTTGTATCCCAATGTTTATAGCAGCACTTTCAACAATAGCCTAATTATGGAAAGAGCCTAAATGTCCATTGACTGATGAATGGATAAAGACATTGTGGTTTATATACACAATGAATACTACTTGGCAATGAGAAATCTGGCCTTTTGTAGCAACGTGGATGGAACTGGAGGGTATTATGTTAAGTGAAATAAGTCAGGCAGAGAAAGACAGATATCATATGTTTTCACTCATATGTGGATCCAGAGAAACTTAACAGAAGACCATGGGGGAGGAGAAGGAAAAAAAAAAAAAAAGAGGGAGAGAACCAAACCATAAGAGACTCTGAAAAACTTAGAATAAACTGAGGGTTGATGGGGGTGGGAGGGAGAGGAAGGTGGGTGATGGGCATTGAGGAGACCACCTGTTGGGATGAGCACTGGGTGTTGCATGGAAACCAATTTGACAATAAATTTCATAAAAGAAAAAAAAAGGAATTTTGCAGTCATTAAAAAGTCAACTGTATGGGGGCGCCTGGGTGACTCGCTTGATTAAGTGTCTGACTTCAGCTCAGGTCATGATCTCACGGTTTGTGGGTTTGAGCCTCATGTCAGGCTCTGTGCTGACAGCTCAGAGCCTGGGGCCTGCTTCTATTCTGTGTTTCCCTCTTAGCGCCCCCGCCCATTTACGCTCTGTCTCTCTCTTTCTGTCTCTAAAAATAAATAAACATTATTATTATTTTTTAAAGTCAACCATATGCCTGTTCAGGTATTTTCTCCTGCATAGATGGACTGAGAATTAATAAAAGTGACTACATTATTTAACAGACACAGTAAAGAGATCATCACCAGGTGAGGAACATCACTGCCACCAACGGCTTCCCCAGCCAGATATGGGACATATGGTGCCTTCTGAGAATGTGCAAACGCAGAGTATACTGTGCATACTGGGACATACTGGGGCAGGCACAGGCTGGCAACTCCCATTCACCTTTGCAAACAATGAACCTGTGCGTTCTGACTCCAGGAATGCCTGGAATACAGACTGGCTCTAATTAACAACCGAGAGAAACATAGTGGTATAAAATTGATAGAAGAAATGTAAAATTGAACAAATGAATAATGATTAAATGGAAAAGCTATCTGTAACTCCCAGTAAATTATATTTTATGGCATCAAAAACATGCAATTTTTTTTCCCCAGAAGAAAGGATCTAGAATTTCCAAGGTAGAGAAATTTGGCATAAAATATGAGAGGAAGAGGGTATTGAATTTAGAAGCATGTCAGGCCCAAGAGTCACAGATGCTAAACTAAACAGTCAGGAAAGGCCTCAAATCCCAAATCAGAGCACCCCCTCCAGCATGCTAAGGGCAGAGGCGCAACAGCCTGAGCTTAGGCCACCGGGCTAGCTTTCCTTCCTTCCTTCCTCTTTCTTTCCCCAAATGCCCCTACGACAGGACCTGTGACAGATGGCAGGATTCTGTCCTGAGGATGTAAGAGGCAGTCTCTATTCCCACATCGCTCACAGGCCAGCGGGAACGTGGCTCAAAGACAAAGTAACACCCCACCTCAGAGCGGTTTCCCCAACTCAAAATGCAGCCAGAATTCGTCAGTGCCTGTGGGGTGAGATCCAGGGTCCCCAGCCCTCCTCTCTGGCACTCCCACACCTGCCCCACCCCCGATCTTCCTTCTGGGCTCCCAACCAGCTTCACTCCAGCCTCAGGGCCTGCACCTCTGCCCTCCACCTGAAATGCTCTTGTGCTCCATCACTGAGTGGCCGGCTCTCTGTCTGTCACCTGCCCCTCCTTGACTTCACGCCAGGTGAGCTCCAGTCAAGGCAAACAGACAGCCTCGTAGACAGAGGCGTCCAAGCAACTGCAGGACACGTATGGTGAGGGCAGTGCTCTGAGGAGGAGGTTTCGGCGAGCCCTGGCTGTGTTCACCCCTTGGGTGGCACTGCTGGTGCTCAAGGTCACCCAGAGTTGCAGAGCAGGAGCGATATGGGGAAAGTCAGAATTCTCACCGTTCTTAACAAAATTCAACGGCTTTTCCTCAAAACAACAACGGAAAACCAGAACACAGAAAAACTTATGTTCCTGGAAGACTTTGATTAATTTCTAGAGTTGTGGAAAAGCTTCTTCTGACCATTTCGGCCATCTTTTCTTAGTGGGAGAGTGACATTCAGAGGTCGTTACTCTGTTGTTTCCCTTCTCTCTGTCTCTGTCTCTGTCTCTGTCTCTCTCTCTTTCACATTTAAACTCCCCTCTTGGCTGCATCAACCTGTAGGCAGCTTCAGTACTTCCCTTTGAAAACTCCTCCCACTTCTCTCGAGTGCTCCCCCAGCTACAGACTCTGGAGGCATCTGAGGGTGCCAGGCCAGCTTCTCATGCGCATCCACTGCTGTGTCCACTCCACGCTGCTCCTACCCCTCGGCTGGCCCGGGAACCTGCCCAGGGTCTCCTGAGGCCTCCACCTGCCCACACCCAACCTCCATCCTCCATACCCTTGTGGACCTCCCAGCACCGACTTCCTTCCAGAAACACTCCTCCCCTGGCTACAGTCTCCAGTGTCCTTCCCGCTGCTCCTCAGCCTGCTGGTAAGGCATAGTCTCTTCTACCCAGCTCGCAGCCATGGCATTCATCAGAGACACAAGAGGGGAGAGAGAGGAGAGACAGAGGGAGACAAAAGAGAGAGAGAGACAGAAGACAGAGACATGGAGAGACATGGGGAGACAGAGACAGAGACAAGAGTGGAGTGAGAGACAGAGAGATGGTGGGCCTCACTCCCTCATGGGTGACATCCTCACTGTTGCTCTGGAACCTCACCCAGGCCCTGGCCTCAGCCGCACAGGAATGTATGATTCTCACATGATTTTCTCCAGTACAGCCCCCTCCTCTGATCTGCAGCTCGCATCTCCCACTGTGCCCTTGTCCCATCCTCTAAACACAGGACCAGGGTGTCCCCAGTAATTACTGACCTCCTGAAAGCATTGACACATGACCTGGGCTGACAGACCGTCCACTCAGGCCCTGAGACCCTCTGGGACTGCTAGTCCCTACAACTTTTTCCAAATCCCCTGTAATTCCCCTTGGAGTGTGTCTGTGAGCAGTTGCAACATCCATCCCATTTGAAAGACAGGACCCCAGCAATAATCCCCGGAACATTGCTCACCTACACTGTCCTTGCCAGGCTCTTGCAACATGCTACCTGCTGACCATCCTGTCAGGGCACCTGCTCAGAACTGCTGACCATCCCAGTGGGTCACCTGCTCACACCTGCTGACCATCCTGACAGAGTCCTGCTCACACCAGCCCCCTGGAGCTGGCTGGGCACAATTTGTCTGAATCTGCTATCAGTGAAGTCAACCTGTAGGTGAAATGAGCAAATACTACAACCACTGTTGTTACACCTGAGAAGAGGTAGTTGGCACTTCCCAGTTTCCATCATTCCCCAAGCACCTTCAAATGTAAAGATGCTTCCTCGAGCTGACATAGCCACGCTGAGCACCTGCCTGGTTTCAACTCCAGAAGTCAGTCAGGAGAACCACCCCTCTCTTGTACAGAAGTCAGTCAGGAGGACCTCCCCTCTATCTCACCTGAAAGTCGGTCAGGAGACCCTCCCCTCTCTGGTCCAGAAGTCAGTCAGGAGAAACTCCCCACTCTCTCATCCAGAAGTAAGACAGGAGAACCTCCCCTGTCTGGTCGAGAAACCAGTCAGGAGAATCTCTGCTCTCTCTCTCCTGGATGTCAGTCAGGAGAATCTCCCCTCTCTCTCCTGCAAGAGAACCTCCACTCTCTGATCCAGAATTCAGTCAGGAGTACCTCCCCTCTCTCATCCAGAAGTCAATCAGGAGAACCTCCCCTCTCTCTCATCTGGAAGTCGGTCAGCAGAACATCCACTCTCTGGTCCAGAAGTCAGTTAGGACAAGCTCCAGTCTCTCTTCCAGAAGCCACTCAGGAGAACCTCCCCTCTCTCATCCTGAAGTCAGTCAGGAGAACCTCCCCTCTCCTTCGTCTGGAGGTCATTCAGGAGAGCTTCCCCTCTCTCTCATTCAAGAACCTTCCCTCTCTGGTCCAGAAGTCATTCAGGATAACCACCCTTCTCCCTCATCCAGAAGTAAGACAGGAGAAACTCTCTGTCTGGTCCAGAAATCAGTCAGGAGAACTTCCCCTCTCTCTCGCCTCGAAGTCAGTCAGGAAAATCTCCCCTCTCTCTCATCTGACATGGGTCAGGAGAACCTCCACTCTCTGGTCCAGAAGTCAGTCAGAAGAACCTCTGCTGTCTCTATTCTGGAAGTCAGTCGGGACAACCTCCCCTCTCTCTCGTCCGAAAATCATTCAGGAGAACTTCCCCCTCACTCTCGTTCAAGAACCTCCCCTCTCTGGTCCAGAAGTAATTCAGGGAAACCTCCCCTGTCTCTCATTCAGAAGTACGTCAGGAGAACCCCCCCTCTCTCTCATCTGGAAGTCGGTCAGCAGAACATCCACTCTCTGGTCCAGAAGTCAGTTAGGAGAAGCTCCAGTCTCTCTTCCAGAAGTCACTCAGGAGAACCTCCCCTCTCTCATCCAGAAGTCAGTCAGGAGAACCTCCCCCCTCTCTTCTGGAGATCATTCAGGAGAGCCTCCCCTCTCTCTCATTCAAGAACCTTCCCTCTCTGGTCCAGAAGTCATTCAGGAGAACCTCCCTTCTCCCTCATCCAGAAGTAAGACAGGAGAAACTCTCTGTCTGGTCCGGAAATCAGTCAGGAGAACTTCCCCTCTCTCTCGCCTCGAAGTCAGTCAGGAAAATCTCCCCTCTCTCTCACCCAACGTCGGTCAGGAGAACCTCCACTCTCTGGTCTGGAAGTCAGACAGAAGAACCTCCACTGTCTCTTATCTGGAATTCAGTCGGGGGAAACTCCCCTCTCTCTCGTCTGAAAGTCATTCAGGAGAACTTCCCCTCTCTCTCATTCAAGAACCTCCCCTCTCTGGTCCAGAAGTCATTCAGGGAAACCTCCCCTGTCTCTCATTCAGAAGTCAGTCAGGAGAACCTCCCCTCTCTCATCTGGAAGTCAGTCAGGAGAACCTCCCCTCTCTGATCCAGAAATCAATCAGGAGACCTACCCTCTCTCTTGTCCAGAAGTTAGACAGGAAAACCTCCCGTGTCTGGTCCAGAAATCAGCCAAGAGAACCTCCCCTCTCTCTCGCCTGAAAATCAGTCATGTGAAACTCCCCTCTCTATCCTGCAAGAGAACCTCCCCTCTCTCATCCAGAAGTCGGTCAGCAGAACCTCCCCTCTCTGATCCAGAAGTCAGTGAGGAGAACCTCCCCTCTCTCTCATCCAGAATTCATTCAGAGTACCTCCCCTCTCTCTTGTTCAAGAAACTCCTCTCTCTGGTCCAGAAGTCAGTAAGGAAAATCTCCGCTCGCTCTCATCCAAAAGTCAGTCAGGAGAAACTCCCCTCTCTCATCCAGAAGTCATTCAGGACCACCTCCCCTCTGTCACATCCAGAAGTCGGTCAGGAGAAGCTCCCCTCTCTCGTCCAGAAGTCAGTCAGGAGAATCTCACCTCTCTGTCTCCGGAAGTCATTCAGGACTACTTACACTCTCTCTTGCTCAAGAACCTCCCCTCTCTGGTACAGAATTCAGTGTGGAGAACCTCCCTTCTCTCTCGTCTAAAGTTAAGACAGGGAAACCTCCCCTGACTGCTCCGGAAATCAGTCAGGAGTACCTCCCCTCTCTCTTGCCTGAAGTCAGTCAGGAGAATCGCCCCTCTCTTTCCATCAAGAGAACCTCCACTCTCTGGTCCAGAATTCTGTCAGGAGAACCTCACCTCTCTCTCATCTGGAAGTCATTCAGAAGAATGTCTCCTCTCTCTCTTCAACAACCTCCCCTCTCTGGTCCAGAAGTCACTCAACAGAACCTCCCCTCTCTCCCATCCAGAAGTCAGTCAGGAGAACCTCCACTCTCTGGTCCAGAATTCAGACAGGAGAACCTCCCCTATCTCATCCAGAAGTCAGTCAGGAGAACCTCCCCTATCTCATCCAGAAGTCAGTCAGGAGAACCTCCGCTGTCTTTCATTCAAAAACCTCCACTCTATGGTTCAGAAGTCAGTCAGGTAAACTTCCCATCTCTCTCGTCCAAAAGTCAGTCAGAAGAACCTCCCCTCTGTTGTCCAGAAATCAGTCAAGAGAACCTCCACTCTCTCATCCGGACGTCTGTCAGCAGAACGTCCACTCTCTGGTCCAGAAGTCAGTCAGGAGAACGTCCCCTCTCTCTCGTCCGGAAGTCGGTAAGCAGAACTCCATCTCTGGTCCAGAAGTCAGTCAGGAGAACCTCCCCTCTTCTCTCACCTGGAAGTCAGTCAGGGTGATCTCCCCTCTCTCTCCTTCAAGAGAACCTCCATCTCTGGTCCAGAAGTCACTCAGGAAAACATTCTCTCTTTCTCATCCAAAAGTCAGTCAGGAGAACATCCCCTCTCTGGTCCAGAAGTCAGCCAGGAGAACCTCCCCTGTCCCTCATCTGGAGGTCATTCAGGAGAGCCTCCCCTCTCTCTCATTCAAGAACCTTCCCTCTCTGGTCCAGAAGTCATTCAGGAGAACCACCCTTCTCCCTCATCCAGAAGTAAGACAGGAGAAACTCTCTGTCTGGTCCGGAAATCAGTCAGGAGAACTTCCCCTCTCTCTCGCCTCGAAGTCAGTCAGGAAAATCTCCCCTCTCTCTCATCTGACATGGGTCAGGAGAACCTCCACTCTCTGGTCCGGAAGTCAGACAGAAGAACCTCCACTGTCTCTATTCTGGAAGTCAGTTGGGGCAACCTCCCCTCTCTCTCGTCCGAAAATCATTCAGGAGAACTTCCCCTCACTCTCGTTCAAGAACCTCCCCTCTCTGGTCCAGAAGTCACTCAGGGAAACCTCCCCTGTCTCTCATTTAGAAGTCAGTCAGGAGAACCTCCCCTCTCTCATCCAGAAGTCAGTCAGGAGAACCTCCCATCTCTGGTCCAGAAGTCATTCAGGAGAAACACCCCTCTCTCTCGTCCAGAAGTAAGACAGGAGAACCTCCCCTGTGTAGTCCAGAAACCTGTCAACAGAACCTCCCCTCTCTCTCTCACATGAAAATCAATCATGAGAACCTCCCCTCTCTATCCTGCAAGAGAACCTCCCCTCTCTCATCCAGAAATCGGTCAGCAGAACCTCTCCTCTCTGATCCAGAAGTCAGTCAGGAGAACATCCCCTCTCTCTCATCCAGAATTCATTCAGAGAACCTCCCCTCTCTCTTGTTCAAGAAACTCCTCTCTCTGGTCCAGAAGTCAGTAAGGAAAATCTCCGCTCGCTCTCATCCAAAAGTCAGTCCGGAGAAACTCCCCTCTCTCATCCAGAAGTCATTCAGGACCACCTCCCCTCTGTCACATCCAGAAGTCGGTCAGGAGAAGCCCCCCTCTCTCGTCCAGAAGTCAGTCAGGAGAATCTCACCTCTCTGTGTCCGGAAGTCATTCAGGACTACTTACACTCTCTCTTGCTCAAGAACCTCCCCTCTCTGGTACAGAATTCAGTGTGGAGAACCTCCCTTCTCTCTCGTCTAAAGTTAAGACAGGGAAACCTCCCCTGACTGCTCCGGAAATCAGTCAGGAGTACCTCCCCTCTCTCTTGCCTGAAGTCAGTCAGGAGAATCGCCCCTCTCTTTCCATCAAGAGAACCTCCACTCTCTGGTCCAGAATTCTGTCAGGAGAACCTCACCTCTCTCTCATCCGGAAGTCATTCAGAAGAATGTCTCCTCTCTCTCTTCAACAACCTCCCCTCTCTGGTCCAGAAGTCACTCAACAGAACCTCCCCTCTCTCCCATCCAGAAGTCAGTCAGGAGAACCTCCACTCTCGTCCAGAATTCAGACAGGAGAACCTCCCCTCTCTCTCATCCGGAAGTCGGTCAACAGAACCTCCGCTCTCTGGTCCAGAAGTCAGTCAGGAGAAACAACTTTCTCTGGCATCTGGAGGTTGGTCAGTAGAACCTCCCCTCTCTCGCGCCTGGAAATCAGTCAGGAGATTCTCCCCTCTCTCTCCTTAAAGAGAACCTCCACTCTGGTCCAGAATTCAGTCAGGAGAACCTCCCCTCACTCATCCAGAAGCCAGTCAGGAGAATGTCCCCCCTCTCTCACAAAAGAACCCCCACTCTCTGGTCCAGAAGTCACTCAGGAAAACCTTCTCTCTTTCTCGTCCAAAAGTCAGTCAGAAGAACATCCCCTCTCTGGTCCAGAAGTCAGCCAGGAGAACCTCCCCTCTCTCTCATCCAGAAGTCAGTCAGGAAACCTCCCCTCTCTCTTGTTCAAGAACCTCCCCTCCCTCTCTGGTCCAGAAGTCAGTCAGGAGAACCTCTCCTCTCTGTTGTCCAGAAGTCAGTCAGCAAAACCTCCCTTCTCTGTCATTCATGAGAACTTCCACTCTCTTGTCCAGAAGTCAGTCAAGAGAAACTCCCATCTCTCTCACTCAATCAAGATCGTCCACTCTCTGGTCCAGAAGTCAGTCAGGAGAAACTCCATTCTCTCACGCAGAAGTCACTCAGGAGAAATTCCCCTCTCTTGTCCAGAAGTCAGTCAGGAGAACCTCCCGTCTCTCGTCCAGAAGTCTGTCAGGAGAACCTCCCCTCTCTCTCATCCGGACTGTGGTCAGCAGAACCTCCCTTCTCTCGTCCAGAAATCATTCAGGAGAACCTCCAGTCTCTCTCATTCAAGAACCTCCACTCTCTGGTTCAGAAGCCAGTCAGGAAACCCTCTGCTCGCTCCCGTCCATGAGTCAGTAAGGAAAACCTCCCCTCTCTCATCCAGAAGTCAGTCAGGAGAATCTCCCCTCTCTCTCATCCAGAAGTCAGTCAGCAGAACCTCAACTCTGTGGTCCAGATGTCAGTCAGGAGAATCTCCCATCTCTCGCCCAGAAGTCAGGCAGGAAAACCTCCACTCTCTCTTGTCCAAAAGTCAGTCTCGAGAACCTCCCCTCTCTCTCATCCAGAAGCCAGTCAGGAAAACCTCCCCTCTCTCTTGTTCAAGAACCTCCCCTCCCTCTCTGGTCCAGAAGTCAGTCAGGAGAACCTCTCCTCTCTGTTGTCCAGAAGTCAGTCAGCAAAACCTCCCTTCTCTGTCATTCATGAGAACTTCCACTCTCTTGTCCAGAAGTCAGTCAGGAGAAACTCCCATCTCTCTCACTCAATCAAGATCGTCCACTCTCTGGTCCGGAAGTCAGTCAGGAGAAACTCCAGTCTCTCACCCAGAAGTCACTCAGGAGAACTTCCCTTCTCCCATCCAGAAGTCAGTCAGGAGAACCTCCCCTCTCTCGACCAGAAATCATTCAGGAGAACCTCCAGTCTCTCTCATTCAAGAACCTCCACTCTCTGGTTGAGAAGCCAGTCAGGAAACCCTCCGCTCCCTCCCGTCCAAGAGTCAGTCAGGAAAACCTCCCCTCTCTCATCCAGAAGTCAGTCAGGAGAATCTCCCCTCTCTCTCATCCAGAAGTCAGTCAGCAGAACCTCAACTCTGTGGTCCAGATGTCAGTCAGGAGAATCTCCCATCTCTCGCCCAGAAGTCAGGCAGGAAAACCTCCACTCTCTCTTGTCCAGAAGTCAGTCTGGAGAACCTTCCCTCTCTCTCTCATCTGGAAGTTGGTCAGGAGAACCTCCCATCTCTGGTCCAGAATTCATTCAGAAGAAGCTCCCCTCCCTCTCGTCCAGAAGTAAGACAGGAGAACCTCCCCTGTCTGGTCCAGAAATCAGTCAAGAGAACCTCCCGCCTCTCTCGCCTGGAAGTCAGTCATGAGAATCACCCCTCTGTCTCCTGCCAGAAACCCTCCCCCCCCTCATCCAGAAGTCGGTCAGCAGAACCTCCCCTCTCTCATCCAGAAGTCAGTCAGGAGAACCTCCCCTCCCTCTTGTTCAAGACCCTCCTGTCTCTGGTCCAGAAGTCAGTAAGGAAAACCTCCCCTCTCTCTCATCCAAAAGTCAGTCAGGAGAAACTCCCCTCTCTCATCCAGAAGTCATTCAGAACCACCTCCGCTCTCTCACATCTGGAAGTCGATCAGGAGAACCTCCCCTCTCTCATCCAGAAGTCAGTCAGGAAACCCTCCCATCTCTCTGTCCAGAATTAAGACAGCAGAACATCCCGGCTCTGGTCCAGAAATCAGTCAGGAGAATATTCCCTCTCTCTCATCTGGAAGACTGTCAGCAGAACCTGTACTCTCTGGTCCAGAAGTCAGTCAGGAAAACCTCCCCTCTGTCGTCCAGAAGTCACTCAGGAGAACCTCCCCACTCTCTCATCCGCAAGTTGGTCAGCAGAACATCCCATCTCTGGTTCACAAGTCAGTCAGGAGAAGCACCAGTCTCTCGTCCATAAGTCACTCAGGAGAACCTCCCCTCTCTCATCCAGAAGTCAGTCAGGAGAACCTCCCCTCTCTCGTCCGGAAGTCAGTCAGCAGACCCTCCCCTCTCTCATCCAGAAGTCAGTTAGAGAACCTCCCCTCTCTCTCGTTGGGAAGTCATTCAGGAGAACCTCCCCTCTCTCCCTCACTCAAGAACCTCCCCTCTCTGGTCCAGAAGTCATTCAGGAGAACCTCTCCTCTCTCTTGTCCAGAAGTAAGACAGGAGAACCTCCCCTGTCTGGTCAAGAAATCAGTCAGGAGAACCTCCCCTCTCTCTCGCCTGGAAGTCAGTCAGGAGAATCACCCCTGTCTCTCCTCCAAGAGAGCCTCCACTCTGTGGTCCAGAAGTCAGTCAGGAGAACCTCCATTCTCTCATCCAGAGAGAATCTTGTCAATCAGGGGAACATCCCCTGTCTCTCATCCGGAAGTCGGTCAGCAGAACCTCCGGTCTCTGGTCCAGATGTCAGCCAGGAGAATCTCCCCTCTCTGTCATCGGGAAGTTGGACACCAGAACCTCCAGTGTCTGGTCCAGAAGTCAGTCAGCAGAACTTCCCCTCTCTCGTTCAGAAGTCATTCAGGAGAACCTCCCATCTCTCATCCAGAAGTCAGGCAGGAAAACCTCTCTCTCTTGCCCAGAAGTCAGTCAGGAGAACCTCCCTCTCTCTCATCTGGAAGTTGGTCAGGAATGCCTCCCCTCTCTGGTCCAGAAGTCAATCAGGAGAAACTCCCCTCTCTCTTGTTCAGCAACCTCCCCTCTCTGGTCCAGAAGTCAGTGAGGAGAACCTCTCCTCTCTCTTGTCCAGAAGTTACAACAGGGGAACCTCCCCCTGTCTGCTCCAGAAAACAGTCAGGAGTACCTCTCCTCTCTCTTGCCTGAAGTCAGTCATGAGAACCTCCCCCCTCTCTCCTTCAAGAGAACCTCCACACTCTGGTCCAGAATTCAGTCAGCAGAACCCCACCTCTCTGGTCTAGAAGTGAATAAGGAGAATCTCCCCTCTCTCTCTTCCCAAAGTAAGACAGGAGACCTCCCCTGTATCGTCCAGAAGTCGGTCAGGAGAACCATCCCGCTCTCTTGTCCAGAAGTCGATCAGCAGAACCTCCACTCTCTGGTCCAGAAGTCAGTCAGGAGAACTTACCCTCTCTCCCGCCTGGAAGTCAGTCAGGAAAATCTCACCTCTCTCTCCTTCAAGAGAATCTCCACTCTCTGGTCCAGAATTCAGTCAGGAGCCCTCCTCTCCTTCCCTTGTCCAGAAGACAGTCAGGAGATCCTCCCCTGTCTCTCATTCAAGAATATCCACTTTTTGGTCCTGAAGTCAGTCAGGGAAATCTCCCTTCTATCTCGTCCAAAAGTCAGTCAGGAGAACCTACCCTCTCTGGTCCAGAAGTCAGTCAAGAGAACCTCCCATCTCTCTCATCCAGAAGTCAATCAGCAGAACATACACTCTCTGGTCAATAAATCAGTCAGAAGAACCTCCACTCTCTCGCCCAGAAGTCACTCAGGACAACCTTTCCCCCTCTCATCCAGAAGTCTGTCAGTAGAACCTCCCCTCTCTCTCATCCGGAAGTCGGTGGGCAGAAACTCCCCTCTCTTGTCCAGAAGTCAGTCAAGAGAACCTCCCCTCTCTCCCATTGAAAAGTAAGACAGGAGAACCTCCCCTGTCTGGTCCAGAAATCAGTCAGGAGGACCTCCCCTATCTCTCGCCTGGAAGTCAGTCAGGAGAATCTCCCCTCTCTCTCATCCGGAGGTCGATCAGCAGAAAATCCACTCTCCGGTCCGGAAGTCAGTCAGGAGAACCTCCCCTTTCTCATTCAGAAGTCAGTCAGGAGAACCTCCTGTCTCTTGTCCAGAAGTCAGTCAGGAAAACCTCCCCTCTCTCTCATCCAGAAGTCAGTCAGGGGAACCTCCCCTCTCAGGTGAAGAAATCAGTCAGCGGACCTACCCATTCTCTCGTCCGGAAGTCGGGCAAAAGAACCTCCACTCTCTGGTCCAGATGTCAGTCAGGAGAACCTCCCTCTCTCTCATCTGGAAGTCTGCCAGGAGAACCTCCCCTCGCTTGTCCAGAATTCAGTCAGACAACCTCCCCCCTCTCTCTTTCAAGAACCTCCACTCTCTGGTCGAGAAGTCATTCAGGAGAACCTCCCCTCTCTCTCGTCCAGAAGTAAGACAGGAGAACCTCCTCTGTCTGGTCCAGAAATCAGTCAGGAGAAACTCACCTCAATCTCGCCTGGAAATCAGTCATGAGAATCACCCTTCTCTCTCCTGTAAGAGAACCTCCACTCTGTGGTCCAGAATTCAGTCAGGAGAACCTCCCCTCTCTCATGCAGAATGCAGTCAGGAGAACCTCCCCTCTCTCATGCAGAAGTCAGTCAGGAGAACCTCAGGTCTCTAATCCAAAAGTCATGTAGGAGAACCTCCCCTCTCTCATCCAGAAGTCAGTCCGGAGAACTTCCCATCTCTGGCATCCGGAAGTCGATCAGCAGAACCTCCGCTCTCTGGTCCAGAAGTCACTCAGGAGAACCTAGCCTCTCTCATCAAGGAAACATTCAGGAAAACCTCCCCCCCTCACTCTAGTCCGAAAGGCAATCAGGAGAACCTCCCCTCTCTCATCCAGAAGTCAGTCAGGAGAAGCTACCCCATCTCTCATCCGGAAGTCAGTCAGCAGAACCTCCACTCTCTGGTCCAGAAATTAGTCAGGAACACCTCCCCTCTCTCGTCCAGAAGTCAGGCAGGAAAACCTCCCCTCTCTCGTCCAGAAGTCAGTCAGGACAGAAGTCAGTCAGGAGAACCTCCCCTGTCTCTCATCTGGATGTTGGTCAGGAGAACCTCTCATCTCTGGTCCAGAAGTCAGTCAGGAGAACCTCCCCTGGCTCTTGTCGGGAAGTCATTCAGAGAGCCTCCCCACCCTCTCGCTCAAGAACCTCCCCTCTCTGGTCCAGAAGTCATTCAGGAGAAACACCCCTCTCTCTCACCCAGAAGTAAGGCAGGAGAACCTCCCGTGTCTAGTCCAGAAATCTGTCAACAGAACCTCCCCTCTCTCTCGCCTGGAAGTCAGTCCTGAGCATCACCCCTCTCTCTCCTGCAAGAGAACCTCTGCTCTCTGGTCCAGAAGTCAGTCAGGAGAAACTCCAGGCTCTCGTCCAGAACTCAATCAGGACAACCTCCCCTCTCTCTCTTCCAGAATTCGGTCAGCATAACCTGCCCTCTCTTGTCCACCAGTCAGGAAGGAGCACCTCCCCTCTCTCTCTTTCGGAAGTCATTCAGAGATCCTCCCTTCTCTCTTATTCAAGAACCTCCTCTCTCTGGTTCAGAAGTCAGTCAGAGGAACCTCCCCTCTCTGGTTCAGAAGTCAGTCAGGAGAACTTCCCCTCTCTTATCCAGACGTCAGTCAGGAAAACCTCCCCTCCTTCTCATCCAGAAGTCAGTCAGGAGAACCTCCCCTCTCCCTCATCTGGAAGTTGATCAGGAGCACCTCAATTCTATGGTCCAGAAGTCACTCAGGAGAACCTCCCCTCTGTCTCGTCCAGAAATCAGTCAGGAGAACCTCCCCTCTCTCTTATCCGGAAGTCAGTCAGGAAAACCTCCCCTCTCTCTCGTTCAAGAACCTCCCCTCTCTGGACCAGACATCAGTCAGGAAGAACCTCTTTCTAACCCAGAAGTCAGTCAGCAGAACCTCCCTTCTCTGTCATTCATGAGAACTTCCACTCTCTTGTCCAGATGTCAGTCAACAGAACCTCCCATGTCTCTAACTCAAGAACCTCCACTCTCTGGTCCAGAAGTCAGTCAAGAGAACCTCCCATCTCTCTCATTCAACAACCTCCACTCTCTGGTCCAGACGTCAGGAAAACCTGCCCACTCTCTCGTGTAAAAGTCAGTAAGGACAACCTACCCTCTCTCGTCCAGAAGTCAGTCAGGAGAACCTCCCTTCTGTCTCATCCGGAAGTCGGTCGGTACAACCTCCACTCTTTGGTTGAGAAGTCAGTCAGGAGAACCTCCCTTCTCTCGTCAAGAAGTCAGTCAGGGGAAACTCCCCTCTCGTGTCCAGATGTCAGTCAGGAGAACCTCCCCTCTCTCATCCAGAAATCAGTCACCAGAACCTCCCCTCTCTCTTATCCGGGAGTCACTCAGGAGAAACTCCCCTCTCACTTATTCAAGAACCTCCCGTCTCTGGTCCGGAAGTCAGGAGATCTTCCCCTCTCTCTTGTCGAGAAATAAGACAGGAGAACTTCCCCTTGTCTGGGCCAGAAATCAGTCAGGAAAACCTTCTCCTCACTCTTGTCCAGAGGTGAATGAGCAGACCGTCCACTCTCTGGTCCAGAATTCAGGCAGGAGTACCCCACCCCCACCCCCTTCTCTCTCATCTGGAAGTTGGTCAGGAGAACCTCCCCTCTCTTGCCTGGAAGTCAGACTGGAGACCTCCCCTCTCTTCTTTCAAGAGAACCTCCACTCTCTGGTCCAGAATTCCATCAGGAGAACCTCCTTTCTCTTGTCCAGAGTAAGTCAGGAGAAGACCCCCTCTCTCTCATTCAAGCAACTCCACTCTCTGGTCCAGAAGTCAGTCAGGAGAACCTTCCCTCTCTCGTCCAAAACTCAGTCAGCAGAACCTACCCTCTCTCTCATACATGAGAACCCTCCTCTCTTGTCCAGAAGTCAGTCAGGAGAACCTCCCCTCTCTCTCATCCGGAAGTTGGTCAGGAGAACCTCCACTCTCTCGTCCAGAAGTCAGTCAGGAGAACCTCCCCTCTCTCTCGTCCAAAAGTAAGACAGGAGAACCTCCCCTCTCTCATCCATATGTCCATCAGGAGAACCTCCCCTTCTCATCCGGAAGTCGGTGTGGAGATCCTTGACTCTCTGCTCCAGAAGACAGTCAGGAGAACCTCTCCTCTCTGTAGCCAGGAAGTCAGTCAGGAGAACCTCCCCTCTCTCGTCCAAAACTCAGTCAGCAGAACCTACCCTTTCTCTCCTACATGAGAACCCTCCTCTCTTGCCCAGAAGTCAGTCAGGAGAACCTCCCCTCTCTCTCATCCGGAAGTCGGTCTGGAGAAGCACCACTCTCTCGTCCAGAAGACAGTGAGGAGAACTTCCCATGTCTCTCATCTGGAAGTCAGTCAGAAGGACCTCCTCTCTCTCTCATGAGCCCCCACAATGAAGCCAGAGTGTCTTCACCAAGAACAAATCAGACCATAGCCTGTTCCTGATCTGAATTCCCACTAACTTGCAAAAACTTCTCCATATTGGCCACTGGATTCCCACATGGGTCATTTCATTCTCACAGTTCCAAGGGGACAGGTGTTTGGAAAAGGAGGAATGGCCAACATCGTTAATTGTGGTAAAGGCATCTAGTGCGGTGAGTACTAGAATGTGTGGAGTGAATTTACAGGATGGAAGCCCCCTGCATCCTGGAGCAGAACAAGTTCAGCCGCCGTCCCCTCTTAGGAAGGGAGGAAATGATCTGTTCACTGATTTCCTCTCAGCACCTATGTCACATATGGCATGCAGCTGGTGCCCAATAAGTGCATCAAATGAAAGACTGAATGTCAGGTGTGAAGGGCACCGTCCCAGGGAGGACGCCAGCTGCCCAGAAGGACCTTTACCTCCGTGCCCTCTGTGGACAAGGATGACACCACGCAGAGCATCCCACGTCTACATACATTGGGTGAGTCAATTCAGACATTGTGTGATGTGTCTGCAGCTCTCCGTGAATAGCCCGTTTGCCTCTTGATTGGCCTCACGTTCACAGGTCTGTGGTGCCTTGATGTGGGGGACTGTGCTATCAGCTTCACCGTAAGCTCATGATAGTTTGGAGGCTTCACTGTGAGTCTGCTCCTGGGGCAGGAGGCATGACACTGACCTCATGACACACAGTTTCTTCTGCGTCTTTTGATGCAACAGTGAAACAGTACTCGTTTATTCTGGTTTTTAAAAATTCCCAGGTTATAAATTAAGAAATGAGTCCTGGAATCAGGAGTAGGCTCCTGCGTGCGGTCTTGTGATTCTTCCACCCTCACATTCCATGGTTCAGGATGAATACAGCCAATCCTGGTGCGGAATGGGAGAGTAGCGGAGGGTATCCAACCGCTGTGGGGAGTGGAAGCTGTGATTCTGAAATCATTGTTCCAGGGCTTACTGAAACAAAGGGTCAATCAGCAATCTCCAAAAGCGGCCACAGGTGAGCTGGGGAGCCCCTCGCTGCTGGCAGACTGGGTCTCAGCTTCCTGCTGAGACAGGGGCCCTGCCCTCAGCGCCCTGCCACCTGGGCTCCCTGGGGCCAGCGGGGTGTTCTTCAACACAGCGCACAAGGGACAGCCTCCTCACCAGACAGATGTCACAATCTTTTGTAGGTCAATACCAGAAACGACATTCCAATCTTCGCCACATTCGGTGGCTGAAAGCAAGCCACGGATCACGTCCACACTAGAGGGAAGGGAATTCCAGGGACATGATTTCTGGGAGGTCATCTTACTCTGCCTGCCACACCTCTAGTCCCCAGCCCCCAGCAAAGGGTCTAAGGAAGAAGAACCCACAGTCCTCACAGTAAAACACGCGTTTCCCTGCATCTTGCACACCGTCAGTTTTAGGAAGACACGGCGAGGCAAACGTTGTTAGCCAGTGCCTAAATCATCCAGGCGTTTTTAGCCAAGTGGAAAGCTACTTATTTACTGAGTAAGAAAGAAACAATCCAGGCCCTTGTGAAGTCTTCAGCTCAGTGCCAAGCAGCATGCTTCAGTGTAGCGATGAGAACACTAAATAACAGAAACACAAAACAGCAGCAACAGCCATTTTTTAAAGGAATTTTGTCAATTTGAAGTCCAATATAGACGCTAATAATTGTTGTATTTACTCTGAATAACTCGTCATCATTGCAAAGATCTGGCTCATTTTTCCTGTGTGTTCGATAAAGCATGTGTTTATAAATACATGTTGAGGTTCCCAGAGAGCTGTGTGCTCCATTCTTCATTCTGAGAGACAATTGATTACCAGTACCTTGAAGTCATTTTTCAAGGAATAACCATCAATATTGACAGCTGCCAGTCTTTTCCATTTATAATCAGCTAAAAACAGTTCTTGCCCATGGGGAAAATATTTACATTTCCAACCTAGGGTTACTTTCTAACTCCCAGGGTAGGAATCAGGCATTATGTTGTGGTTCCTTAGAGATTCAGCTGTCCAAAGAACAGCTGACACAGAGAGCTGTGTGCACATTTGGAAGGGGGCTGATTAGCACGTGCACCTGCAGAGCACATACACTCCTTGCAACCTTGTTCTCCAGCACCGGCATTCTGCACAGGGCTGGACACCAGTGGGGCAGGGCAGAAGACACCCACCACCTGGTGTCAGAAGGACCTGAGCTTGAATTCCTGCCTCCCCCCACCGCTAAATTAATCATGTCCCCAAGCAATTGCTTCATCTCTGAGTCTCAGTCTCCCCCGGGCAAACCGTCAAGGGCCCACCACCATTTTGTTGGGTGCTACAAGGGGAAGGTGTGTGAAGTCCCGTGGCATTAGATGCCATTAGTTATGCTAATAGAATTTGGCAGGTGGAACTTGCGGTTTTGGGCACTGTTTTTGAAAACTTTGTTTTATGAAAAATTCCAACCTTAGACAGAAATAGAGAGAACAGAAAAATGAGCCCCATGCATCCATCAATGGGGATCAACAATTAATAATTCACGCCAATTTGATTCCTTCCACATCCACAAACACTCCTCCTTCAAATTATTTTGAAACAGAACTCAAACTATCATTTCATCTATAGATATGTGAAAATGTATCTCCAAAAGATAGAGGCTCCTTTACATGCTATCTCAAGACTATACCGCACTGAAAGTAATAATCTCTTAACATCACAAAACATCCAGCTGGGAGTTGATTTCCTGATCATCTTATGTATTCTATTTTTTTAATGCTTATTTATTTACTCTTGAGAGAGAGAAAAAGAGAGAGAGAGAGAGAGAGAGAGAGAGAGAGAGAGAGAGAGAGAGAGAGAGGGAAGGAGAGAAAGTCAGGGAGGGATGGAGAGAAAGGGAGACAGAGAATCCCAAACAGGATCCCATCTGTCAGCACGGAGCCTGACGTGGGACTCCATCCCATGAACTGTGAGATAATTCCTGAGCTGAAACCAAGAGATGGACACTTGGCCGACTGAACCCCCCAGGTGCCCCACTCGCCCTTTCGACTTTAAACTCAGGCCAGGACTTTCCAACCCTTGAAGTGTTGCCATGTGGGGCCGGGTAACACTTTGCTGTGGGGCCTCCTGTGCATGTGAGAGTGCTAAGTGGCCTCCCTGGGCTCTACACACATGAGGCCAGGAGGACCCCTTCCCCTCAGTGGTGACCAGCAAAAATGTCTCCAGATGTTTCCAAATGTCTCCTGGTTGAAGAGGAGGCCTCACCTCCTGTGGAAAATTGCAGATTTGGAAGGTGAGAGGCACTGCATCAAAACAGTAAGAGATTGCCAGTCTTTTCTAGCAGGGCGGAGAAGCCCCCAGCCCCTCAGTTTCATAGTCATTTGATAGGGACTGAGCTTGACCCGCACACACCCTGAAAACCATAGAGCACAGGGGTGGTTTGCAAGGTAACTGGCAACTCCGGGGCACGTTCCCTGTACTAGATTCAGTTCTTTAAAAGTACTGGATACAAGGTTTTGCAACAGAAAAATGGGCTTGTATGTTGTGTTTCACTGGTGGAAAGAGAATTGTTTTCTCTTAGCCCCCCCCACCCCGACCCCACCGGCCCAGCTAGTCTGGTGACAGCCGAGACAAACGAGTGAAGAAGGGGCCCACACGACCTCACCTGTGGGAAGAGCATCCTCATGGCAGCCCTGGGGAGACGACAACCAAGTGAGGAGCTCACTGCCATGTGCTCTCCCCATCCCTACCCCCGCCCCCATCCCCAGCCACCAGCAGAAAGGTGGTAGCTCACTTTGTGAGGACAGGAGCCACGCTGGCCGAAGGTGACACACTCTGTGTTCAGAACACTTGTGTGATGGTCACACCTGCCTCTTTGGGGCTCCACAAATATGCCACCAGCCATCATCAAGACCATCCCCCATCCGGCCTGTGTGTCATGAAACTGGACGACCTTCATTCAGGATCAAGATCTGGAGACTGGTGGAGATGATGGCAGGACCCCTTAGTCTTCTGGGACCCAGATTTGACTGGTATGTGAGAGTCAGCCCAAGGCAGGCTTCTCTGTCCCCTGAGTAGGAGTTCATCCTTCTATGGGAGGCTCGTGAGAACATCCCGGTGTATGTGTGTGCACACACACTCACACACACCTCTCAGGGATAATACAACGTTGTCAGCTCTGAGCACACGATGCATGAACTCTAGGCAAATGTGTTTACCAAACTGCAGGGTTTTGAGGGGGGGAAAAGGATACTGATGCTATCTCTGCCCCAAACTGGTTCAAGGTTACCAGTAAAGGTAAGAAGGAGTGGTCTCAAACACCAACCACCCCTGAAATACTGAGAGATTTGCCAAACTCATAGTGAACAAGAAACACAAGAGCAGAGACTATCACAGAGACTTTCCTGATGTACCGAGAACCCGGAACGGCACTCTGTGCCCCTCATCCTTCATCATGGCCCTGAATCTCCACAACCATTTCAAGAACTAAGCATCAGCACTGCCCCCTTCTCACAGATGAGAAAACAAAGGCTTGAAATCTTCCACCCACGTTTCCTTGGTCTGACAGCTGAGAAGGAGCGTGATGGGCACTGAGTTCTCCAATTCCACTTTCCCAATCTTATTTAATAGTGAGGATTGCTTCTGGAACATGCATAAGAAAGTAGCCAGCAGGCCTTTCATGATAGACGATGCTTGTAAGATAAACATCGATTCGGTTGGAATGACGCCCTCCACCCGCCCCCCCCCCCCCCCCCCCGCCCCTGTAGATATATAGGGTTTTGCTTTTAGCATATCCTCTCCTTTACCGGGAAAAAAAACACACACATATTGGCATATCATTTGAAAAGATTACAAATGACTCTTGCAAGTATAATAACACCACTGATCAGTAGACTTGGAGATGAGGCACGCGCTGGGATAAAATTATTTTTCTCCCAAAGGGACAACAGACTTAGCGATAAAGTGCCCATCAGCAGATCCTGCCCAGCAGTGAAAACATAGGCTATGGACATATAACTAGGGAGGGTGTGCACAGCACTCTCAGCTGGAACACAGAATTATTTTATTTATGAAAAAGCACTTGCGCAATTTTGCTGAGAGAGGGGCTTACTTGGGAAGGAGAGTGATTTCTGCTCAGATTTCTTTATTGCTATGAAACGGAACTCCAAGCGCTGCCCAAAAAACTGTCATCGTCAAGTCTGCATTTCGGGGATCAGGAGTGAGCCATAAAAACTGACTCCTGGCAGGCTGCAACTTGATAACCATCCTCTAAATGAATAACCAGCTTCTTCTGTCACTCCTCGTGGTAGCTTAGACATGAACACTCTTCGGAGTACCAGATGTTCAAGAGAAGCCACTGCAGTGTCACTGGGACAGAGGGAGGGTGGCTAGAGATGGGAGACACTTCTGTGGATTATGACAGCAGTGCCTTGTTTCCATATAGTTCCTGCTTTCAGACTGAACAGATGGAACCTTCACTCCCTGCACAGTACGAGATATTCCTCCCCAAATGATCATCCTTGGTGCCATCTCCCAGCCAGCTTTGGGCCATCGCAGTTACCCACAAGTCTGTGCCATGAAGTCTCAGGGAGGGGGAGTGAGCAGAGAGGTGCTTCTTTCTAATGCACCCTGACCTTCCTCAAGCCACATGATCCCCAGTGTCAGAGAACAAGTCCTGATGGGAACAAGTCTTTCTTTTTCAAACCGTGGTCCTCAGACACCCAGGGCACCACATCTTCAGAACCGCTGGGTTTTCCACCTCCAATTAAGTATTTGGGGATATAGCACGGAGCCCCAGGGAGTCTGGATACGGCTTATTTGCAACAGTAAAGAATGAGCTCCGACCACTCAGGATAAGCTGTGAAGGCTTGTGGTGTCTCTCTACTGATGCTTCTCCATGCTTCTCCCCACCCATCCCACACCCTGCGGGGGCAGGCAGTATGGCAGGGACTAAGTTGATGGAGGGACCATGGGGATTTACATGGTTTTGGAACTTACAAAACTTGCTCAGAGTTTTTCCTCCTGGCTCAGGCCGGGTCCAGGACATGGCTCGGTCCATAAAACCAGCTCTGAGGCCACAGGCCAAATGGTTTCCATCTTTTTTTTTTAATGGTTATTTATTTTTGAGACAGACAGAGACAGAGCATGAATGGGGGAGGGTCAGAGAGAGTGGGAGACAGAATCTGAAACAGGCTCCAGGCTCCCAGCTGTCAACACAGAGCCCGACACGGGGCTCAAACTCAAGGACCGTGAATTATGACTTGAGTCGAAGTCGGATGCTTAACCGACTAAGCCACCCAGACCCTTCAAAACAGTTTCCATCTTAATTCACCCAGCTCCGGGGTCCACCACTGCAGCAGTGGAGGCAACTGCATCCCACAACTTGGCTTCCTCCTTGCACTTTGCATCATGAAGCCCCAGAACACAGGAGCTGGACTGTTCCCCAATTCCGTGCTGGCAAAGTGAGCTCTTCTCCACTCCTCAGTCGTTGCATGGAAATTGTGGTGAGGCGGGGGACCCCGGAACCCTGTTCTGGACCCCAGGCCTGTCTGTCGACAAGAATGTGAAGTAGGAACCGGTTTTCCTGCCCAGCAGAGGGGTTTGTTTTCCTACTGTGTATAATGAAGACTCTTGCTCAGACTCGTCCATCCCCAACACACTGTTCCAGCAAGGCACAGTAAGTATTTCATCCTGTTAGACATCGGATGGGCCCATTACATGGACACAGCATAGCAACGGGGCTCGTCCTGTCCTCTGGGAGATAAAACAGTTCTCCCATGAATTCACTAACACACTCATTGAGCATTCACTATGTAAATGGCCAATTGGGGTTTACTGAGAAGCCAGAGGTGGGACCCTTGTCCTCACAGCTGACAAGTAGCTGTGGATAGTACCGCTGAGCTCCGAGAGTCGGCAGACAAGGATCTGGCTTAGCGTAGCACTAGGTGACCCGTCCAGACAGGGAAGGCCACTCACATGCAGGGGAAGACACTTCTCCAGGTGGGGGAGGGCTCAAAGGAGGAGGTCCAGGAGAGAAGGGGGATATGAGCAGGGTTGGGCAGGGGTCCAGGTGGGGAACTGCAGCTGGAGTCACAAGACAGGCTGCATCTGCCCCCTTGTGTCACACGGAGGGCGCTTGGTGGCCCAGGCATTTGGTGACGTGAAGGCGTAGGCCGGGTAGGGCGGCAGTTTGTCCCCATAGCTCTGCCCTATGAGTCCGGCCCATGTTGACTCTCCCAGACCCCCAACCAAAGATGGCTCAGTGGCCTCCACCTCCCTTCAGCTGGTGAATTATGATGGAAGTGGTGGGCCCGGGGCCTGGGGGACGTCCCTCTGTAGGAAGAAAGGAAGGAGACAGATGTGCTGTCAATGCTGGGCAGCAAATTATCCAGCAGGCGACGGTGGGCCAGGCAAATTCACATTGGTGCATATTCACGGAGCCTTGCACACAACATGGAAACACAAGACTCTAGCAGACAGGAATATGTTCCTTAAAGGGGAATTTGTTCATTAGTGGAGGAAAAGCTTCACAGTTGGTAGAAAGAAAGTGGACTAAGTCGTACTTTCAGAGGAACAGGACGGGCCAGTGGAAACTTAAAGAGAAACCAGCCAGACAAGGAGGGGCTGGCACAAACTTGCAGAAATGTCTTGAAGACCAAAGCGGGGAGGAGAGCAAAGGGCACTCAGCTGGGGCCAGACTTCCTTCTCTCTCAGTTACCTGGCGACCAACCCCCTCAGGATGGAAATGATTTAACTGTGAGCAAACCCACACGTTCATGGATGAAAATACCAGCTAGGCAGGACCACCCTGGAGGCCCTGAGAGAGGCCTTTAGAGAGGGCTGTTCACCAGGCAGGGCAGCCTGGGGGTCCGCACTGGGGTAAGTCGGGGGCCACCCACAGGCAGACCTGTTCTTCTGCTTCACTGTAACAACTTCCTGCATAGGCTGTCCGCACACTCTCATCTTCGTGTTTGCTGGACCTGGCACTGGAGACTGGCAGAACCCGCTCAACCAGTGCCTGCTTCCTGTTGTGGGATGGCACTAGCAAGCCCCCCATTTCTCTGACCTCCCCGAGGGTCCCATCAGCCGCAGGATGTGATGGTCACAGGGGAAGGGAGGCCCACCGGCAGTCATGATGACTGCGTGGCACATCTTCAACTGTCTGTGGTTGCAGGCCAGTTGCTGGCAAAGTTACTCCCGGGAGAACTCGATCTTCCCCTGTGAGCCTCCCTCCCGCACCTGGAGGGAGGATCCCTCAGCACAGTCTACATCCCCTGGGACGTTAGACTCTCCCCATGTCCACCTCTAAGCCAGGACCTGGGGAACAAAGAGGATACACTCTGTAGCCATGAGCCACCCAGCAACCCAGGAAGGGCAGTATGGCACATGCTCCCGAAATCATTATTAGTCTTGCAACAATCCCAACTTCTAATCCCACCGATGAGGCCCTAGCCCCCGAAACAGCCGGATGTGCGCAGAAAGACAGAGGTAAATCAGTGCACTTGGTGGCGCGAGGACACATTTTGTGTTGGCACTGCTGGGGGCGGACGCTGCTGGAATCTGCTGGATGGAGGCCAGGGATGCTGGCAGATATCCTGCAGCAGCCAGAAAAGCTCCCATGGCAAAAAGTAATCCTGCCCAAAGTGTCAACAGTGCTGTTGTGAGAAACCGTGATACAAAATTGTGTTCATTGCAACGATTTCACTGTTGAGGCAGAGGGAAAAAAAAAAAAAAAAAAAAAAGGAAATGGCCTAACTTTCCCAACATAGAGACTTGCTTTAAATGCATTTAAAAACTGGAGAATATCAAATTAAAATACCTTTTAAAAAGTTCACTTTTTAGGAAAATTTAATGGCATGAGAAAATGTTCCTGGTATATTGCCGAGCAAACTGGTCAGTGATTCCCAAGGGTTCTGGAGGAAAGATGGACAGGCGAGCCTCAAGGGAAATACTCCAAGTGACACTGTAATGGTGGATGGATGTCACTGCACGTCTGTGGAAGTCCGCAGATGTACAACACCGAAAATGAACACTAAGGCCAAGTGCAAGCTTTACGGTTAATGACAGAGGATCCCCACCGACCCAGCGCCCATACCTCCTGCACCCTCCCAGGCAAGCTGCCAATGGGAGGAATGGGGGAGCAGGAGGGAGAACATACAGGGGGAGCCTTGGCACTCCCCACGTGTTTCTCTGTGAAACTAAAACTGCTCCATGAGTCCATTACTTAAAATAATGATAAAGGAGGTTACGGATATCACGCTGCCTGTTCCACTGTCGCCTTGATGACATCAAGACTCCTCACTCAACCCCCCACCACCCTCACCTTCCAGGAGGATGACCGAGGACTGAGGACAGACACGCCGCCGGAAATTTGGAAGCAATCACCTAAGTGCAGGAGTGACAGCCGGGTGCGTCTTCAGATGGGGAACTCACAGCACTGGCTTCCCTCTGTGTCTTCTACCGTCAAGGTGAGAAACGTGTGTCTCTCTCTCCCTCTGAGTGTTCAGCCTCTGGGGAGGGGTGGCGCTGGGCCTCCCGCCCCTCCAGGAGGACGCGGGGCTCTACCACATGCATACTGCCTAGCCAGGGGCCAGGCCGCCATTGGCCTCCTCAGACCGTGGGGGCCCGGGTCATTCGCGGGGGAGCTGGGCATTCCAGGGGACCTACATGAAAGGGAGACTCCCTCACCCTCCCGCGCCAGCTCACTGGTGCTCTGTGCCTGGGCTTCTGGACACGAGTGCCTGGGCTTGGGGAGGGTCTGGGCAGCCCAGGGTCCTGTGTGCAAACCACATCTTAATCCCTGAATCAACTCCCCAGGCTAACAGAGACTCCTGATGCATCTTGCAAGCACGTGCCTGGACACATGTGCCCGCAGCTGCGAGGAAAGAACCACAGACTGAAACATTAACAGGACTCACACAGTGTTTAGTTTGGGAAGGTGGAATTGTGGTTCACTTTCTCCCCAACATTTTGTTTTAAAAATTTCAAGCCTATAGAAGAGTGAAAAGTACAACACTCACTTGCATCTTTCGCGTGTGTTTTATGTATCTACGTGGATATATAGATATGGGACATTTATAAGTATGTATATAGAAACACATTTATAAGTATGTATATAGTAATATTATATATGAATATATATAAATTATGTAAATGTAATATATAAATATTTATAAAATAATTACGTAGGGAATTTTAACAGAAGAATCACGTGTATGTGTGTATACATAAAGGCGCTTTTCTTCTTTTGGCTGAATTGTTAGAGCTCCTTAAAGACACCACATCCTCTACCCCTGTTACTTAAGCATTGAGCACCTTCCGAGACCCAGGGCATTCTCCAGTGACATCCCTGGCCTTGATGTTGACAGGTTGGTCCCTTGCACTTGGGGCCCACCTGTGGGGTCAGGAAGGGTTCCTCTTCCCTCCCTTCCTACCCCAGCCCAGCCCCCTCCCCCCTGCTCCTGCCAGTCTCCCTAGGATCACTTTCCTATTGAAGCACCTGCTCATGGACCCTCTGCTCAGAGTGTGCTTCCGGACACCCTGACCCAAGATGCAGCTCACCAAGAGAGAGGTCACTCCACAAATGAGCCCTTGCAATTGCAAGACATGCTTTTCTTTCCGGTCTTCTATTTCCTTCTTGTGTTGTTATCTAGGTTGAATTTATGAAAGGAAAGCACACCCAGGGCTTCTCATGGCAAATAAGAAACATTCCCAATGTCCTCAAATATTTGAAGGCAGCTCAGGAACCGTGGAGTTCAGCACCAACAGCTTCTGGAGGTAGCCAGGCTCATCACTGAGGAAGTCACACAGGGAGAACGTGTCACTATTTCACGCTCGCAGTGCAGAGACTTGCCCCTGGAGACCACACAGGGCAAGCCCTCATCTGAGGCATGAGTACATCTGAAGTAACGCACGGGGGCCCCTGCCTCTGGAGACAGCCTACCGTTTGCTGAGCTACTGCCGACTGCTGTAGATGCTTTTCTCCCTCCTGGCTGAACTCCTCTTCGGTGCCAACTCCATCCTTGGACCCCAGCTCTGGTTTCCTTTTTTTTTTTCTTTTTAATGTTTTTTGTTTTTTTTTTTTTTTTTTGTAGGGGGAGGAGAGGGGCAGAGAGAGAGGGAGACACAGAATCCGAAGCAGGCTCCAGGCCCCGAGCTGTCAGCACAGAGCCTGACATGGGGCTTGAACCCATGAACCTTGAGCTCATGACCTGAGCCACAGTCAGACACTCAACCGACTGAGCCAGCTAGATGCCCCAACTCCAGCGCTGTTTTCTAAAGCCACAAGGGGAACAAATAATCCCTCCTTTCACACGCAAGACTTTCAGAGGTGGCAGAAAGCAAGCTCTCCGGCTCCACCTTGTCCCCATGCTGGGTGTATGTGCCTCGACCACACACTGTTCATTCCCTCATCCAGCAAATGCTTCAAGGGCCCACCATGCATCAGACGCCGCGGTCAGTGCCGGAGACAGAGTGGTGAACCAGACAGGCAACCTGAAGCTTATGAACCAGTGTGTAGACAATGAGCATCTGTTCCTCATACCACGGGGTCCAGTCCCACAAAGTCACCCTGCAGAACTTACAAGCCAAAGGCAGGGAGAAGACTCTTGCACCTTTCTCCTTAAAATGTTCCCCAGGAGTCTTCTGCAGAACACAAGATCCCAAGAGATGCTCCCCAAACAGAGGCCCTAGGAACACGTGAGATTAGCAAAGGCAGTCACATACACTTCTTGGGTCACAGCACGTGTTGTGTTAGCAAGTCAGCATCTTCCTATTGTGCAACATCTACTTGACTGCTTTTAAACATTTTTTTAACACTTATTTGTTATTGAGAGACAGAGCATGAGTGGGGGGGGGGGCAGAAAGAAGAGGAGACATGGAATCCAAAGCAGGTTCCAGGCTCTGAGCTGTCAGCAGAGAGCCCGACGCGGGGCTTGAAATAACCGTAAGATCGTGACCTGAGCCAAAGTCGGACCCTTAACCAGCTGAGACACCCAGGTGCCCCTATTTAACTTCTTTTAAACCAGTGTCTCCCCAACCTACTGGAACCACACAACTCAGTCTTTTTTTGGAAGAGAAGTTTTCCTGTTTTATCTTTTGCAACTAGAATGCTTTGAAGCATTCTTGCTTTGCCCTATCCTTAAAACTGGAGACAAAGTAAAACCTGGGTAGGCACTTTCCCTTCCCCCTCCCCACCTCAGGGGAGGAGACAGGAAGTTGTGTGCTGGAGCCAGGGTCTGCATGATCAGCAGGAAATGAGCGGCAGGCCCTCTGGGCACATCATGAAGGCCTCCAAGCAGGAGGCCCTGTGTCCTCGGGAAGCGACAGGAGATGGGGCAGACAGATTGGTCTATCCTAGGCTCAGGGTCTTGGCTCAGAGGGGGCCTGTACCATCATCCACTGAGACAAAGCAACCACCTGTGTGTGACGGTCCCCGGTGATGCGTTTGGCATCGAGAGTCGCTTGGCCTGATTGTCACTGGAATCAGGCCCGGCAGGAATGCCCATCACCTCCTGCCGAAACCACTGCCAGCTCACAGCCCCTGGCCAAGCATCCCAGGCATTTGCAGAACCAGGATGGGGAGGGGGCCGCCCCAGCATTACCAGGACCCTTCTGGTTGTAAGTGACAGAAACTAAACACAGGCATGTTTATTAAAGTCAAGAACATTATTGGTTCCCATGACCTGGCGACTCAGCACCAGGCCGGCTGCAGGGGGCCAACCTCTGCTGTCAGGTTTATGTTCACCTCCATGGACTACACTCTGGGGAAGCTTCCCTGGTGGTGACACAGTGCACTGGCTCCTGTCCAGGTGAAGAGAGAAGCCTTTCCTGGATGCTGAGCACAATCCCCATGGCCCACTCAACAGGCCAATGAGTGGAAGAGCTGACTGGCTAGGCCTGGGCCAAGTGGGCTCTCTGTGGCTGGGGTGGGATTAGCCCCACCCAAACCACGCAGACAAAGTGTGGGCACAGAGTGGTCCCCCAAAGGAAATTGTGAGTACCCTCACCCCAACACCCAGGAGCGGCTGTCCACTGTAGGGGAAGGGCATACCTGCCCGCTGAACCAACTGTGTCAAAGACACTGGAGGACAAATCAGATCTTTACTGTCACTCCCACACCTCAGCTTCTTCCTCAATACCAAGTCCCATCTCGCCCTGCTTCCCCCAGTCGCCTAATGATTACCTTACAGAGAAGAAAGATGGGCCCAGGACTATGCATGCTTACCAATCATTTCGATGGTGTCCAATTCAGGGTGGGAGCAGACCTCCTCCTGGAGGGGACCCCTCAACATGCCCAGAACCAGAGCCCCAACTCTGCAGGAGGTCCGCAGGACAAGGCAGGAATCTGAGTGTGCAGCCAACGTCCCACATAATGCTGACGCACGTGGCCCTTGAACAGTGCTTTGAAAAAGCCAGGCTGAATCCATGGAGAAGCAACCAGGGCCTGGGAAATTGTTTCATATCTTTAGAAGAACAAAACAGCCCGAGGATATACATGCAATGCACAGAATCAGAGGAAAAGAAGGGTGTGATGCAAGATGAAGGAGGGCTCTGTTACTGAGGAGAAATGAAGACGTCTGAAATACCTCCCATGCCATGCTTCGAGGTAAAACAATGGAAAACCCCCATCACTGGGAGAAACTGAGAAATGATGGAAATGGTTAGGTGGGCGCTTCGGTCCTCTCTGGGGAGTCAGAAGATCTACTTTGGGGCCCAGGCATCTCTGTTCCTCAGTGCAGAGACCTTCAGTGCATGAAGACCTTGCCTTGGGCTCAGATGTGCCCACTTGTTAGGGTTGGAAGACAAGGAAGTAGAAGCACTGAGCATGATGATAGAGTCTGGCATATAGACACACAGGTGTGTCTCCCTGCCTCGTTTGGTGTGGGTACAGACACACACACACACACACACACACACACACACACACACGCATGCACCCTGGAAGAGTTCCACTAATTGCTGTGATATGAGAATTTGAATGTTGCACTTTATTTTTATATAAATAAAAAACACAAAAAAACTGCAAGTCAGGACGGACCAGGCTGTTAACTACATGCCATTGTAACAAATGGTTTCCTGAATACGGGGGCTTAAAACAACAAATGTTTGTGTCTGAGGAAGCAACACGCTGTCTGTGGGTGGGTGGGAGCTCTGCTCTGCTCCCAGTGGGACTCCGTTCCGACACCTCTGCTGCTCAAGGCAGTGGAGGGAGGGAGGGCCTCGTGGATGTCACACCAGCAGTGGAAGTGACACGTGCCGACTCCACTCACAACTCCCGGGCCACTTGGGAGTGGTCACCTGACCCCTCCCCCCCACAACAGGGGACATGCCAGGAAAGGTAACTCTACCAGATACACAGACAGGGACAATATACATAGATGTATTTCTACCATCTACAGAGAAATGAGTATTGCTTCATACTAACGACTAGTGCACTCATAAACAATAATAATATGTAGTATATGTATACATATCATATTGCCTGTGTATAGAGATAACATTACATGTACATATACTTACGTGCACAGGTGTACGTGCACACGCATACTCCCCTCTATGCATATGTGTGGTGTGTGTGCACATGTATGTGAGAGTAGGAGTCAATTCACATGGCTTAGTCCACTATAAGCACTTTAAAAAACTAAAAATGAATTATGATCCCAAGCCACGGGTCCTTCTGCAGACCTTGGGCAGTGTCTAACGCCCCTGCACTGCCCTCTCCACACTCACTTTCTTGAAGAGGGGGTGGGTGGCAGGACATCCTGTCCCTGGGTCAGCTAGAGAACCACTCCACGGACTATGCACATATTAGTGGGCCTGGCGCCGTGCCAGGTACCAGATGTGGGGCTGTGGAAATGTGAGCTAGCCCCCGCCTTCTCGAAGTTTACATCACACTGCGGGGACCGATAATGTGTGAACAAACCCTCAGGTAAGACACTCTCCAATGGTGATAAATGCTCTGAAGAAAATCAACCAGGGACTGGGGGAGGGGGAGGGGTGGTGGCAGCAGTTTTTTACGTGGACAGGCAAGAGGGCTCTCTGAGGAGCTGGTGCACGAAGGAGGTGCCATCGCAAAGAGGCGTGAAGGAGCGCTTGGGGACCTGCATCGCTCGCCGGGCAGTGGATCCCAGAGGATGTGTTCGCAGGCCTGTTTGGGGGCAGGCGAGCTGCCAGAAGCTGTCTACCAGGGAATTCTGTGCAAGTGGGGCTGCGAGCGCTTCCTGGCCATCTTTGTCTCCCCCCCACCCTTGCTCCTTTAGACTCCTGCCCAAACATGTGCAGGACCGTGCAGTTGTCCATGAAAGTTCTTCACTAAACAGCTCCCACCACCCTGAGTGATTGCTTTCCATTTGAGAAAAATAACCACATAGTTCAGCTCTTTCCCAGGCAGCTCCCCGTTCCGAAGAACCGCCTGCACATTAAAGCTTTCGATGCATGGTGCCCAGCCTGCTTAGGCCTTCTTTATGGCCTCATCAGCAGTAACTGGACGATTACAAAGGCTTCTTCTGTTTTTACAAACAATGATATATTGGACCCCTTCAACTCTTCTTTCCCAAGTTTGAGTATTACATGGGCATGTTTTGCTATAATTAAATTCCTAGATTACTGTCAAGCCAATTGTTTTACCCATCCAATCTGTAACAATGCGTTTTTATTGTCTCTTGTTTTTTTTTTTTTTTTATTAAGCTGGAAATAGATGTATTCTATGAGATCCAGAAAAGAAATAAAAACATCCCTATTCTCTAGTCAATCCACCCCAATCAGAGGGACTCTGGAGGAGGGAGGTAGGAATCTTCAGTGAGCTCTACTTAGCGTGGAAGAAGCCAGACATTCTGGGTTGGTCCACCCCACACTCAACAGGTATTTATTGAGCAACTACTAAATGCTGGCCACTGAGAAGGACACAGTGGTGAACAGGACAGGATGAGACTATCCTCAAATGCTTACATTCTGCTGGGACTGACTTGTAACAAAGAAGTAAGTTTAAAACACTAAGATGGCAGTGTCCTTTATAAAGACAAGCCAACAGCATGCCTGATAGGAAGTGACAATGACTGAAGGCTATTAAAATCAAGTGACCAGGGAAGCCCTTTGGAAAATCATATTGAGATGAGATCAGAATTAGGAGGGCAGAGCTAAACCAAGGAAAACAGCACTGATGACAGAAAGAAATAGCAGGTTCAAAGGCTCCGGGGCAGGGAAGACCTCAGCAAGTGTTAGAAGTGGCAGAGAGCAGGGAGAATACACGATGAGGTGGAGAAGCTTAAATGGAGTTGAATTTGCAGGAAAAAGGAAAAGAAGTGTCTTCTGGGAGCAGAAAGTGAGGGAGGAGGGGACTAGGGAGGCTCTGGAAGCAGCCCCAGCCTTGGCTGTATCTTAGGGGCACACCTGTGCAGTACGCCTGCTTCAAACTCCAGACCTCTTGGCCAAAGACTCTTGCGGTCCAGGACGGGCACAAAACAGCATGGACCTTCATGCTGGGGCGCAAGCACTCTGGTCTAGTGACCAGAGGCCAGAGCAGTTTCCTCCACACCTGGCTATGGTCTCCAACAAGGGAAGTTCTCCAAAACCCTGACAGAAGCTGACCCCCAAGAACAAGTGTGGCTGAATTTTCCTCTCACCAGGAAGGATGAAGGCTCAGCTTGTTCATTCCTTTGATGGCCAGAAAGTAAGGGTGTTACTTCACAGTTGGGAACCTTATGAATCCCTGCTGCATTTGTAGCCTTGATACTAGAATGGCACCCGGTGTATCTAGGTGCTCAATAAATGATTAAAAGAAAGACCTGCCTGGATTGAAGACTTGGCCCCTTCTCCCACCCCCTCAAGGTGGCTGCGTGCATCCAACGTTCCTTCTCATGTCCACCCTGCACCCACAGCTCGCCCACATTGGAGCACACCCACTGCCCCTCCCTGGATCCCTACAGAGATGGCGACCACACGCTTGGGGCCTGGGCAGCATGAATCCTGATCACCCTCCTCCCTCCAAAGCCCCTTTCTCTGGCCCTCCTGCCCTTTGCTTCTCACTGAGCCCTTGGAAGTGAGCTGCATTCTCTGACCTTGGCCCAAGGCAGGGTCTGTAAATCTTGCCAGGCTGCTCAGAGATTTGGTCCTGGCCTCAGTATTTGACTTATTTCCTACTTGCAACTTTTCTTCTTTGCAGGTATGCTGTGAACAAAAGTAGTGCCCTGACATCCTGTCATTTAAATCAGGGTCCACCTAGCATGTCTAATCAAACATATAGAAGCACTGTGTCAGCAAAGGCAGGTTCCAGCTGTGGCTCCAAGGCCTGGGGTCTGGGAGGCCAGAGCTCATCAAGCTAGGAAACAGGGTCATGGCCAGCACCCCCTGGGGCCACCCTCCATGTGATCCCCATCTTCTGTTTTGGTCTCTGTGTCTGTTACTGGATAGGAGGCCAGTGAAGTGAGAGGCTTCAGAATCCAAAGGCCCCAGGGTGATGAGGGTTCAGCCAGAACATCTCAAAGTCTGTGGGTGTCACGCACACCCTCTTCCCAAAGACTGTCTGTCTCCCTCCCTTCTGTCACCTTCCAGCATCATAGCTTGAGTAAGTGCCAGCTTCCAGAGGGCACAGGAAAGAATCCTGTCCATTCTACATGCAAGCACCTCAGGTGTCCAGTCCTCCTGGTATCCTCTTAGCTACTCAAACCAAAACGTGTGGGGGTCTCCAATGCCTCCTTGCTGGCCTCTTCAATCCACCTCCCTGCCTGAGGTGCCTCCTGCTAACCAGTGCCAGACTGCAGCTGGACTGTGCACACGGCTTCCTGACTCCACGTTCAGTGACATCACCCAGGCAGCTTGCAATCAGCCAGCGGTGAAGTTGTTTATGTCATGGAATTGTAACACTCATCGTGTTTGTTTTTAAGACTGCTGGCTTACCAACGCACCACTTCTACATCCCAAATTAGTTTGCCTCTCCCCGTCCCCACCATGACCACCTGACTTCAAGTTATCACCTCTCACTTCAAAAACGGACTTCTCCCATTCCTGCTCCTTCCAGCACACTCTCTTCACTGCAGCTGAAAAGGAAGTTTAAACCTAGATTGGGTTGTCATATCCAATCCTTGCTTAACTTCCTACTAAACTTATAAGAAAAGTCTAAGCTCCTACCTGTGCCACAAGACCTGAGGGATCCGATCCTGTTTATCTCTTCCCTCCCCCTGTGGTCCCTGGGCTTGCACCATGCTGGCCTCCATTCTGTGCTGGACCAAACTGACTACCCCCTTATCTCAGGGCCTTTGCACATGTTCTATCTCTGTCTAGAACGTGCTCACCAGCACTTTGCCTGCATGGCTTAAATGCTACATCTTCACAAGGTACTTCCTGGACCAGGTTTCTACTGGATGGCCACACACATCCAATGCCAATTCACTCTATTACTGTTGATTTGGGTTTGCTTATAGTACCTTCACCGGTCATAAGTCTTTATTTGATTCTTTATTTTGCCTATAGTCTGGAAACTCCCTCAAAATTATAAGCCCTCAAAGGATAGGAACTATGTCTATTTTATTCTGCTAGGTATCACTATAGCCTGTTACCTAATAGACACCCAAAACAACATTTATTGGATGAATGGATGGATGGATGGATGGATGGATGGATGGATGGATGGATGGATGGATGAATATGTCCTCAGAGCAGCTGAGAGACTACGGGATCTGAACCTGGAAGCCAAGGTGAGGCTTTAAGAAGGCTAGAGCCCTTCTGAAATCATGGAAAATCTTACATATCTGTAGATTTTTCTTCCTCAGACCCTTCCAACTGTGATCCAAAAACAGCATCCTGTATTGAAAATCATGGGAGGAGAGAGATATCCCTGGACAATGATCACCTTAGAATCGGTCTCTGCCTTACACTTAGCTGCTCACTGGACCTGGGCTCAGTATCATGAATAGAAAGTCAATAACTCTCCAACAAAGAGTGCTCACCAGAGAGTTCTTTGGCTGTCTACTGGGACCTATGGCTGTGCACAAAGAGCAGGGACCCAGGAGGAACTTCTGAAATGGTTTGAGGCAGGCCCGTGCCCTTGCTGAAAGCATCACAGACTCCCAGTGCTCTCGGCAGAACCCAGAGCTGGGGACGATCAGACGCTGGCACTGTGCGGCCTCGACAGGAGGCAGGCTGGAGGTCCTGGCATCTTGGGGAGGAATCGGGAGATGGGGCGGGGTGGGGGCACTGCATTGACATGGTAGCAGCTGGAGGTCTGTACCACGGATTGCCCCCACTTGTAGATCAATACTTCACGCCCATATTGATCTCTATTGGTTTCCTCACTGACAATCAGCAGTTCCAGAGGAAGTGGTAAACATTCCCCAAATAAAAGAGACAACAAGGAACTCTGACCAGAGGCACATTAAAAAAAAAGAAGAGGAAAGATTTTCTTTAAAATCATAAAATGTTTATAACAATAACAGATAATGGAGTAGCATTATCTTCAGAATGCAAAGGTAGCAATTAAATCTCTGTTGGGCAAAATGTCCCCTACTTCCAGAGATGCACGCCCAACTTCAGAACAAAATCTCCTCTGTTTTGATCTCCTACCTCTGTGCTTATGGAATCTGCAAGGACTTGGCTGGGGGTGGCAGAGAACTCATCTGTTAGAAACCTTAAAAACAAAAGAAAAGAAAACATGAAAACGGGACTCAGGAGGGACTGATTACAAGGTAGCTCCAGATGTGGGTAGAGGAAAAAAGAATGCATTTTGCCAAACTGACAGAGCTCCTGACCTGTAGCTCCCTGAAGTTCAGCTATGATTCCCTATGGATAGGGAAAATTGTGGTGTCTCTTTAGAATTTTCCCCCTTGACACATGGCAGGTAAACTTTTCCCAGCAGGAAGCAGATTTTTACAATAAAGCATTTTGATTTTAATGTATCCTTGTGTAAATTGGATACTCTGAGTCTAGACCCTCATATTTTTTAATACTTGATGGGTGGGAGTGGGGACATGCTGCTATTTTAAATCTCTCAGCAATTTTCTGAACCATCTTTGGAAAGGAAGACTGCTCTTTTATTTCCAAAAAAACCCAAAAAAAACCCAAATCATTGCAATGAGCCCTTTGACTTTACAAAGGAGAAGCCAAACCCTTATTTGGGAATGGAGAGGTTCTAACTAAGGAGATGTGAAATAGCCTTGTGTGATAATGTGAAGTGTGTCACTGCTGTGCATGGAACTCACCTTTGAGCTGGGAGTGTAATGTGGGAGATGAGTCTAGGACTTTGTGTGGGGGGCTAGGGAGAAGCGGGCAGCATTCTTTCTGCTGATTCGAAAATGCTGCGGTTGATGGCAGGCAAGAGGTGGGTCCTGGGACTGGTGCACGGGATGCAGAAACATGGTATCAGGTTGAGGGTTAAAGAGAAGCACATCTAGCAGGGACCCGCGGCTATGGTGGACCTGGCTTCAGATCACAGCCTTCTTTCAACTTTGGTCCCTCCAAGCTTTCCGTGAAGTTTTGATAAACATGAAAGGAGCCTGATTTAATCCCACTTTAAGGAAACAGAGGAGGACCTTAACCCTTCCGGAGAATGTAACTGCAAAATGCTGGTGATGTGTGGAGGGCAGAGCATTGGTCTGTCTGAGAAGAACAAGTACAGTGGATGTCAATGGATATAATCCTCCTCGGTTCCCTTCCCTGTCTTCATTCTTCTGGCATTAGAACTTCTCTTTCTAGCCTGAAGCCCTTTGCACACCAGACTTAGCCACTCAGAATGTGGTCTCCTACTGGCTCAATCCTGGCCAATGCAAAGCTTCCCTGGGACTTTCACTGGAACCATCAGATGCTGGCTGAGAAAGTTGCTGGGGAGGTGCTGTAAGTACAGAGGGGCTGGTAGCTGGCTTTGGTCCATGTACGAGAGAGCCCAGCTGAAGAGGAAGAATGGTTGAGTTATTTATTCCTCTGATTTCCTCTCTGCTCCACTGTTGCAAGATGGCTTCGTCTTCCTTCTGAAGCTCTCACTTCTGCCGTGGCTCCCTACAGCTCTCCTCCATGGAGCCCTGTAACTGCCCCCTCCCCCACACCTTCAGGTCCTGGGATGGAAATGGTTCTCCCATTATCACTAGCCCAGGGGTTCCTCGATGTGCCGCTCTCTGGACAATATCTCTGTTGATTCTTCTGCTTTGCCAGTTTGTGGTCTATTTCCTTCCTGAAGCCTGATCTAGCAAAGATTGGGCCTCTGTGGTCAAACAAGAAACAAGCCCTTCTATTGTCAGCTGGACAATAATGGGAGTTAGTGAGCCCTAAAGAATGGAGCAGTTAGGAGCCACTTGTGTTATATTCATGACAAACACAAGTTATGAAGCGTGGTCTTTGCTCACAGAACCTCCTGAATTCTGGGAAGTAACCACATCTATCTGAAGTTGCCTCTAAACTTCCCTTAGCATGCTTATCTAGGGCTTGCCAGTGCTGACTCTTAAAAACCAGGCTGAGACTATGACATCAGCAAGGTGGTAGCACAGGAGGTCCCCTGTTCATATCCACACCCCCCCACCCCCCGCTCAGCAATAAAAACCTGGCATCTATCCACAGACAACAGTGCTTTTCTTGGAGCTTTGGGATCCAGGTAGGAAATTCTGAAACCCTATGAAGTCCAAGCGCTATTTTGAGAATGGAAGCCCATAGCCAGGTGGCTGACTCACTGACTGCAGTCTCAACTATATACCCAGAAACAGGTCCATGCCCCTGCAGGCTCAGCTATCACGCCATCTGCCATCTCTCCTGTCACCAGTCCCATACATCAAGGGCTCTGGGAGAAGTTATACCCATATCTGCACTGGCTAAGAGGCCCATAGACCTCAGTCCCAGCTGTGTACCTTGAAATGGCCAGCCCTTCTCAGCCATACACCAAGATCAAGTGGGGATTATCCTTGGGAGACAACGATGGTTCGCTATGTACAAATCGACAAAGGTGTTACACTGTATGAACAGGATAAAGGATAAAAGCCATATGCTCATCTCAACAGACACAGATGAAGCATTTGACAAGATTCAACATCGCTTCATGATAAAAACTCTCAACAAATTAGATTTGGAGGGGATGAACTTCATCGAAATAAAAGCCATATATGATAAACCCACATCTAACATCATACAATGGTGAAAAGCTGAAAGCTTTTCCGTAAGATCAGGAACAAGACAAAGATGCTTACATTAAACCTAGTACTGAAATCCTAGCCAGAGCAATTAGTCAAGAAAAATAAATACAATGTTTATAAATCAGAAGTTAGTTTGTCTCTCAGATAACATCATCTTACCTATAGGAAACCCTGAAGACTCCAACAAAAATCTCTTCAAACTAAATTCAGTAAAGTTGAAGGATACGAAATTGACACACAAAAATCAATTACATTTTTATACACTAACAACAATGTGTCTGAAAAAGAAAATAATCTCATTTATAATAGGATCAAACACAATAAAGTACTTAGCAATAAATTTAACCAAAGAGGTGAAAGATCTGTGTACTGGAAACTATAAGATATTGGTGAAAGAGGCTGAAGAAAACATGAAGAAATGGAAAGATAGCCCATGTTCATGGATGGGAAGAATATTGTTAGTGTCCATAGTACTTAAAACAATGTGCAGATTCACTGATATTCCTACCAAAATTCCAATGACACTTTTCACAGAAATAAAGAAAACAATCCTAAATTCACATAGAATCACAAACACCCAGAAAGCCAAAGCAATCTTGAGAAAGGAAAAAAAAAAAAAATGGTGTCATCACACTTCCTTATTTCAAACTGTTACAAAGCTATAGTAATCAAAACGGTATCATACTGGCAAAACAAAAACAAAACAAAATCAGACACATAGACCAACAGAACAGAATTGAGAGCCCATGGGGTGCCTGAGTGGCTCAATCGGTTAAGCGCCTGACTCTTGGTTTCGGCTTGGGTCACGATCGGCTCGGGTTTTGTAAGTTTGAGCCACACACTGGGCTCTGTACTGACAGTGTTGTGGGGGCTCTTTGGGATTCTCCCTCACTCTCCCTCTCTCTCTTCCCCTCCCCAATTCGTGCTTCCTCTGTCTTAAAATAAATAAATAACCTTCAAAGAAAAAAAAAAGAATTGAGTGTCTATGAATAGACCCATGCATATACTGTCAAGTAATAATACGTGACAAGGGAACAAAGAATACTCAATGGAGAAAGATAGCATCTTCAATAAATGGTGTTGAGAAAACCGGATATTTTCATGCAAAAGAATGAAGTTAGGATTCCTATCTTATCCCATTCACAAAAAGTAGCTGGAAATAGATTACAAAGATTTCAATGTAAGATCTGAAGCCATAAACTCCTAGAAGAAATCATAAGAGAAAAGTTCCTTGACATTGGTCTTGGCAAGGCTATTTTGCATGTGACACCAAAAGCATAAGCAACAAAAGCAAAAATTTAAAAAAGCGGCACCATATCAAACTAAAAAGTTTCTGCACAGCAATAGAAATGATCAACAAAATGAAAAGTCAACGTACAAAATGGGAGAAAATAGTTGCAAACCATGTCCCAAATAAGGGGTTAATATCCAAAATATTTCAGAAACTCATACAACCCAATAGCAAAATCCTCATCATCCTCATCATCAACATCCCCTTTAAAAATGGGCAAAGGACCTGAATGGATATTTTTGCAAAGAAGTCCTGCAAATAACCAAAAGATGCATAAAACAGTGGTCAATACCACTAAACATCAGGGAAATGCACATCGTGGGAAACCACAATGAGATATCACCTCACACTGAGTAGACTGACCATCATCATGGAAATATAGATTGGTACAGCCGTTACCATGGAGACATTACCAGTACAACATGGAGTTTCCTCAGAAAGTTAAAAATAGTATTTCCACATGATCCAGAAATTCGACTTCTGGGTATATACCCAAAGGAAACAGAATCACTATCTGGAAGAGATATCTGCACCCCATATTCGCTGCAGCATTATTCACAATAGTCAAGACATGGAAGCAATCTACGTGCCTATAAATGCATGAGTAGATGAAGAAAATATGCTCCACAGGCAGACACACATTCTCTCTGTCTCTCTGTCTCTCTCTCTCTCTCTCTCTCAGGCATTAAACACACAAACACACCCACACAAACACACACACACACACACACACACACACACACACACACACACACACACACACACACACTCAAAGTGGAATATTATTCGGCCACGAAAAGGAGGAAACCCTTGCCAGTTGCAACAACATGGATGCACCTTGAGGGCATCATCCTAAGTAAAATAAGTTGCATGGAGAAAAGCAGATACTGTGTGATCTCACTTATATGTGGAATCTGAAAAATCCAAACTCCTAGTAGCAAAGTAGGCTGGCAGTTGCCAGGAGCTAGGGGCTGGTTTCATGGAGAGATGCTGGTCAAAGAGCATACATTTCCAGTTGTTCGATGAATAAGTTCTGGGGATCTAAAACACAGCATGGTGACTATGGTTGACAACACTACATTGTACACTGAAATGTTGTCATGGGAACAAATCTTAGATGTTCTCACCATAACAAACAAGGGAAGTCTGTGAAGTGATGGATGTGTTAACTAACTTTATTGTGGTTATCATTCCACAATATGTAGGCATATCAAATTATCACAGTGTACACCTTAAGTCTGCACAATTGTATAGGCCAATTATATCTCAACAAACGTGAGGAAAAAAAGAAAAATAAAACCAGACCTGCCTGCTGAGCTCTCATTTAGTAGCAAACAGTAGCTGATGGGTAGGAAAGCTGCTTCATCTCTCAAAGCTGAAAAAATGGCAAACACGTGCAGACTCTTGTCGTGCACACGCACTGACTCAGCTCATCCCCTTCACCCCCATCCTACAGATGAGCAAACTGAGAGACTGAACCACTGCGCATGCGGACTCAGCGGGTGCTGAACAGAAGCAGGATTTGCTGAGCCTGGCGCTCTCCAGCATGCTGGTGGTCTCCCCTGCCTGTGTGGACATCCCTGTTTTTTCTACAAGGAACCAGCTGGTTTAAGATGCTGGCAGGTGGCTGAAAGAGTTCTTTCCCAATGCCTCTTGAACACCTTCATTTAACTAGATTTGGGACCGGGAACAGTTTGCAAACTAAGCTCAACACCCGAATTTTTTTTTTTCATTCATTCTTTGAGGTGAAAGTCACAAAATGTACAATTAATCATTGTAAAAATGAGCAATTCAGTGGCATTTAGTACTTTCATAATGCTGTGCAATCAGCACTCTATCTAGTTCCAAATATTTCTGTCAACTCCAGAGTAAAACCTGTACCGTTTAAGCAGTGTCTATCCATTCCCCTGCTGGTCTTTGTCAATAAAGTTTTATTGGAACACAGCCACACTTACTGGCTTACTTGGCAACTACCACCATTCTTGTGCTACAGTAGCAGAGATGAGAAGATAACAGTAGAGACCTAATGGCCCACCAAGCCGAAAATATTACTGTCTGGTCCCTTATAAGAAATGTGTGAAGCCTCTGAGAAGTGACTTAGAGCACTAGCTTTGATGTGGGTTGGCATCCTCACTCATCGCTTTGCCGTATGACTTTGGGCGCCTCCTTCGCACTCTGTGCCCCACTGTGCTCCTACACAAAGCAGGCAGCCAATCTATGCTCTGTGCTCTGCATGGAAAGCACTTAGCACAGAGCCCGGCATTAGGCAGGCAATCAATGGTGGCCAGTACTATTATCTTGATATTTGTGCCCTTATTTGATGTTCCAAATGATCCTGGGAGCCCAGAAAGGAGATATCTTTGTCTCCATTGTGATGATGGGGAATGAGGGCTTGAAACGGATTGGACTTACTCAGGTCATGAAACAGTGACAGCCACAGCCACAGCCACAGCCAGAGCCACAGCCACAGCCACAGCCACAGCCACAGCGAGGGTCTTGGGCTCATTCTCCCGCCGCCTACACCCACTGGTCACCTTGTGCAGGGGCAGGAAGCAGAGAGAAAGAGCATCAAACCCAAAGATCCAACTCGGATGTGTCCCAGCCCTGCCAGGCTCTGGGAATGGCGTGTGCCAGTTTGGGCATCTCAAGAACGTGCTGTGTACCCGAGAGTGGCTTCACCTCATTTACCAAGTTCACGGATGTTGCTGACAGAGCGCCCACCTTGCAGAACCCCTGGCTGCCTCGATGTGGAGGAGATGAAAGAAAACAACGTGTTTCTATTTCATCAGTTCCCTGCTCTCCTGAGCCTTCCTTCCTCTGGTCACATTTGCAAATTAAAATTAAACCCCACCAGGAAAGGGTTCCTCTCCCAGGCTTCCTGCTGAGCTGGTTTTGCTCTCTTTGAGGTTTACAAAGCTTCTCTTAAGCAAATTCTTTAAATCCTCTTCCAGAGCCTTGATGTGTTCACAGGGCAACTGATCCTGGCTCTGGGGTGAATCCAGGACTTTGTAAAGTTTGGGGGTGGGGTGGGGGGGATGATAGTTCAGCTCACCCTGCAAAAAGCCATTTTACAAACAGTCAGCACAGCCCTGCAGCCAGAGACCTGCTTCCTCACCAGCTAACAGAGGGAGGAACTGGGAATCGGCCAGATGATAGATGACAATGCTCATTTCCTGGCACTTGATCTATGGCGAGGGCTGGAGGGGCACTGGGGAATCTGCCCTAAGAGGTGAGCAAACAGCGAAATTCAGTCCTGCCTCTAACCCCTGCCTGGGGGTGTTTGCACAAAGGCAGGCAGGAGTGGTAATACTTTTAAAAGTTTGCCAGAAGCCAGAGGTGCTGGGTTTGATTGAAACTCCAGGAGCCTCTTACTTAGCAAGTGATTTCTCATCCCCCCAAACATGCGTGCACCTCCTTGTCCAGGAGCCACACGGGTAAGTGGCCGGCCAGCTCGCGCTTGGAGTGGATTCAAGCGCTTTCATCGTGCCAGTTATAAAAACCGTAATTTTGATTCTCTGACGAAGAGAAGCACACAGAGGCCAGGTTACTCTAAATTTCCCTCTGGAGACTTTGGCCGAGGCTTTGCTGACATGATTTGTCTTTGTCCAGTGCCACGCAGGCAGGCCCAGAATCACAGATCACCGCTTGTGTCTCGTACACACAGAGGAGGCCAAAGCCCTGTGCCTTGTGTGACGAAAGGCAACGTGATGGCTTGCTTGGGGTCGGCGGCATGGGACAGGCCAGCTGAGCCACTCCAGGCCTACGGACAGACAACTGAACATTCAGGTGGTAGCACCCTCTCTTCAGCTTTGGCTGCTCACAAATTATTGCCAACGAGATGGCTGAGAACAACAGACACTTACTGTCTCACCACCCTGAGGTCCAGAAGTCCAGGATCAAGGGCTGAGTGTGGCTGGTTCCCTCTGGAGGCTCTGACAGGGAACCAATCCCTTGCCTTTCTCCCAGCTGCTAGTGGCTACCACATTCTTTGCAGTCCCCAGCCTGTGGAAGCGTGACTCCAGCCCCCACCTCCATCTTCACACGGCTGTCTTCCCTCTGTGTCTGTGTCTCAAACTTCCCCCTCCCTTCTTTTATGGGGCCCCAGTCATTGCACTCAGGGCCCACCCTAAATCTAGGATGTTCTCACCTCGAGGTCCTTACCTTCATTACATCCGTAAGACTCCATTTCCAAATGAAGTCACATTCGCAGGTACAGGGGTTACCACCTGGACCTATCGTTTTGGGAAACAACACCCAACTCAAGACCATAGCCAAAGGGATGTGTTAGCCCCCACGCCTGTCCAGAAGTACACTTTCTGTCCTCAGAAAAGGGACAGTGAGCAGGACAGAAAAACAAAGAACTGGGCCAGGACCCGGGTGCTGCTGAGTCCTCCCAACCTCACTGCTTTCTCATTGTGTGACCTCTGGCTGATGACCAGTGGCTTGGTTTGCATGGTTCACGTAAGAACAGACACCAGCCAATTGGTTTGCCAAGAGATCGGAGAATCCAGGGAGGCGTCTGGCAGCTCACGTGTTCAGTGACTGCCGCTGCTTCCCTGACGACGGTGAGGTTGACACAAAGGATGATGGGGTCATCTCTAAACCATGCTGTTCATAAGCAGTGAGGTCTTCGATTCTATTTGTGACCTGAATTAGTCATTTATTCGTGAGCATTTGGGAATTAGACACTAATGGATTGAAATTTCATCGGAAGAACGGGTTCCATACTTCCTGTTTGTTACAAGGGGGCTGGAAGTTGTCCCACGGCCAATGGCGAGTGGAGAGGGGACGGGTTTCCTCCTCAGAAATGGGCGAGTCAGGAACAGTGACACTCAGGTCCGGGCTTCTTCATGCAGAAGTTAGCTCCCCACCCTGAGCGCCTCTCTCAGAAACCTCCCCTAGTTAACTGTCCCTACCTTCCTCCTCTACAGGGGTCGGGCTCAAAGTATGTAAGAATGAACATTCAGAATGCATAGGGCCTGCCAGATAAAATGCAAGGCACCTAGTTAAATCTGAATTTCAGAAAAACAACTATATTTCAGCCTAAGTATATCCTAAATGTTGCATGGACATAAGTTTCCTGAAGAGTCATTGTTTATCTGAAATCCTAATTTGACTAGACATTCTGTGTTTTTATTTGCTAAACCTGGCAACCCTGGGATGGAGGTCACCTAGAAACAACCTGTACATCCTGGCCAAGGGCCGACCATGCTGGGATCCTAAGAGAGAGTGGCAGGTTGCTTCGCCAAGGCTGGTGCCTCACCTCTCCTACCCTGCATGTGTCACTCCCTCATTAGAGATGGGCCCTGACACCTGTCCCTGTAAGGCAAGGGTTAGGGGGCTTGTGACCTGCTTATAACCAGCGGCAGAAATGGCGCGGTGTGACATCGGGGGAAACGCAGATGCCGTGTCGTGGCTGGGACACTGTCTTCTGGAGCCCTAAGCCACCATGTAGGAAATTCAAATATCCTGAGGCAGCCATACTGCCAGGAAGCCTGGGTCTGTGGACAGGCCACCTACAGGTGATCCAGCCGAGATCTAGGGAATTTCCACCACCAACGGTCATCCACACGAGGAAAGAGGCCTTCGGATGACACCAGCCCCCTGCCACTGAGCCAACCCCATCTTTGTAGTAGTCTTCCCAATGAGACAGCACGGGCAGAGACATGCTGACCCTGACGTGGCCTGCAAGGATGTCTGGGAGCGTAATGGAACAGCTTTTGCAGACCCCCGAGCTCTTGCGTGGGGGATGTCTACTGCACAGCAGAACAAGGGGTCAACCAGGCCTTCAGTCATGTCCTGCTTTGCTCCAGCTCTAGTTACTTTTCTCCCGCCCCCACTTCGTTCTGGACAAGGCCATGGTGGGCAGAACCACGGGCCCCCAGAGATGCCCTGAAACCCAGAACCAGTGCCTTTGTCAGCTTGTGTGGAAGGAGGATTACAGAAGGACTGAGGACTGTTCAGCTGATACATAAATTCAGTGAGGCCACACGACACAAAAATCAATGTACAGAAACCTGTTGCTTTTCTATTCACTAATAATGAAACAGCAGAAGGAGAAATCAAGAAAACAATTCCATTTACAACTGCACCAAATATAATGAAACACCTAGGAATAAACTATCCAAAGAGGTGAAAGACCTATACTCTGAAAACACTGAGGAAAGAAACTGAGGACGACACAAAGAAATGGGAAAATATCCCATGCTCATGGGTAAAATGTCTATACTACCCAGGGAATTCTGCACACTTAGGGCAATCCCTGTCACATACCGCCAGAATTTTTCACAGAACTGGAACAAACAATTGTAAAACTTGTACAGAACCAAAAAACACCCTGGATAGCCAATCTATCCTTGAGAAAGTAAACCAAAGCTAGAGGCATTACAATTCTGGACTTTAAGATATAGTACAAAGCTGCAGTCATCAAAACAGTATGATACCAGCACAAAAATAGGCACAGAGATCAAAGGAACAGAACAGAAAACCCAGAGACGAACCCAGAATTATGCGGCTAATTTGTGCTGGGCATGGCAGGAAAGAATATCCAATGGGAAAGGAGAGTCTCTTCAAAAAATGGTGCTGGGAACATGGACAGCGACACGCAAAAGAATGAAACTGGACCACTCTCTCCCACCATACACAAAAGTCAGCTCAAAATGGATGAAAGACCTAAATGGGAGACCTGAAACCATAAAAATCCCAGGAGACAACACAAGCAGTAAACCTCCTTGACACGGACCGCAGCCACTCATCCCTAGACACGTCACCAGAGGCAAGGGAAACAAAAGCAAAAATGAACTACTGGGACCTCATCAAAATAAGAAGCTTCTGCACAGTGAAGGAAACAGTTATCAACAAAAAGGAAACCAACAGGACAAAAAGATATTTGCAAATGACACATCCGATAAAGGGTTAGTATCCAAAATGTGTTTCTGTATTTCTACACTCCAACACCCAAAAAACAACTAATACAGTTAAAAATGGGCAGAAGTCATGAACACATATTTCTCCAAAGAAGACATCCAGATGGGCAACAGACATATGAAAAGACGTTCATCATTACTTGTCATCAGGGAAATGCAAATCAAAACCACAATGAGCTATCACATCACACCTGTCAGGATGGCTAAAATCAACAACAAAAGAAACAACAGGTGCTGACGAGGATGTGGAGAAAAAAAAAAAAAACCCGTGTGCATTACAGGTGGGAATGCAAACTGGTGCAGCTACGCTGGAAAACCCTATGGAGGTTCTTCATAAAGTTAAAAACAGAACCACCCTATGCTCCAGCAATCGCACTACTAAGTATTTATCTAGAGGAGACAAAAGCACTAATTTAAAGAGCTACAACGCACATCTGTGTTTATATAGCGGCAGCATCTACAAGAGCCAAATTATAGAAACGTCCTAAGTGTCGCCTGATTGATGAATGGATAAGGAAGATGTGGGATATATATACACTGGAATACTATTCAGCCACAAAAAAAGAATGAAATCTTGCCCTTTGCAACAACATGAAAGGAGCTAGAGAGTATTATGCTAAGTGAAGTAAGTTGATCCCAGAAAATCTAATAATGCCATATGATTTCACTCATAGGTGGAATTTAAGAAACAAAACAAACAAGGAGCTAAGAAAAAAAGAGACAGACAAGAATACCAGACTCTTAAGTACAGAGAACACTCTGACGGTCACCAGAAGGGGGGCAGTGAGAGGATGGGGATGAAGGAGGCCACTTGTCCTGACGAGCACCAGGTGATGCACGGAGGTGCCAAAGCACTGTACCCCACAGCTGAACCTAATTTAACGGTGTATGTTAACCAACGGGAATTAAAATAAAACTTTTCAGAAAGGTCATTAAGCTGATTGTGAGATGGGGAGATTTTCTGGGTACCTCACGAAATCCCAAGGATAAGGAGCCGAAGCGGAAAAGTAAGAACTCTAGAGATGGCAGCACAGGAGGGACTCTGACCAGTGCCATGGCCTTGAGGAAGGAGGAAGAGGCCACGAGCTGATGAGGCAGGAGTCTCTTGAAGCTGGAAAGGGCCAGGAAATGGATTACCCCTAAAGCCTCTGGAAGGAACCAGCCCTCCCCACACTTGACTCAGGACTCATGACAGACTTCCCTCTAGAACAGTGAGATACTAAATTTGTGTTCGAAGCCACTGAGTTTATGGAACTCCGTTATAGCAGCCATGGGAAATGAATAATGGTTCGATGCTTTAGAATTTCTAATGAACAATGAAACTTCTAACTCTAATGAGGCCCGCAGGAGATGGACCCTTCCCACCCCTCCTTCCCTGAGGCCTGGGCTCCACCTCCTCCCCACCAGCCAGGATCCACCCCACCCCCAGTCTGTAGACCTTTCCGGCCCAGTCTGTCCACCAGACATCGAGCCTGCCCCCACACTCGCTCTCAGTTCTGCCTCCCCAAAGCTTCCTGCCTTAGTGGGCAAGGGGTCGACCACCTGCTTGTCACGCCAGTACCACTCACCTGTCACCGACACTTGCAGGCTACCTGCCTGGCACCTCCCACGGCTAGCTCCTGCTCCTCCACCCCTCCCAGTACCTTCCACGCCAACCACGTGAGTCTTCTGTATTTTCTCCCCAAGTTGCGAGAGCCCCTGTCCCAACCACTTCCCTCAGCTCTTCCTCTGACAAATTGGGGGCAAAACGTCCCATCTCATGAAGAGAAATTGTCTGAATCCTGACGGTACTTTGAATGTGGCTTCGACTTCCGTCCTGTTGCAAACTGGAGCCCACTCACAGAAAAATAAAGCAGAGCACCCAAGAACGTGCCAGAATAGCTTAGTTGGTCAAGAGACATCAGAGACCCAAACTGTACCAGGCACGCCCACCAGTAAGACACCTGTGAAAATCATTTAGTCCAAAATGTGTACGTTGGACACATATGGACTCCAGTCTCTGATTTCAAGTTTAAATGGGGGAGAAAAAGCTATTTCAGATGAATGGTCCATTTACTGCGAACTTGCTCTTAATTCAGTCTATAAAAATGTAAAGGGATGAAATAATTTACAAATTCAGCTGCTTACACTCAGCAATAATTTACAGAAACGTACAGGATGAGGCCTCACAAGTGACTTGTTTCCCAATCTCCTTTCCATTTCCTCATGCCTTTTGAAAATAGACATTAAAGGTTAGTTTCCAAAAAACAAACAAACAAACAAACAAACAAACAAACAAACAAACAAACTGTAAATATATCATCCAGACTGAATATTACCAAAGATTCCTGTAAGGACTTGTCTTATATTAACATTTTAAGCACAGTTGCTGGGGTTAATTAGTTTTTGGACCCTGAAAAATTTTAAGTGCCGCTGATGACTTACTTCCAACTGATAATTTTGTGTGAGAAACAGAAAAAGAATAACAAATAGACAGTGAATAAATACATTCTTCATATTCTTTCTTATTAGTATAGAGAATATATTTCTGAAATTTAATTAAATATCAAGATGTCCACAAGATCTATAATAAACCACTTTGCAAGACCTCTAAATGTCAAGGAAAAGCACATTTTACATGCAACATCCCTCCCCCCGCTCCCCGGTAAATCTATGAAGATTCAAGACTTTTTTTTTTAAATCTGCAGAACCCACAAGTACATATTTTATCTCAGAAATGCTTTCCAAAGACTTGGGAGTAGCTTCTTGTTTGCAGTATGACAGAGTGGAAAGTTCTTAATTTATCAAACAGCGGTTGGGGTCATTAGTTTTAGAGATATCCCAGAGGCTTTAAAATAATGCAAGAGCTGCGGACTTAAAGTTTAACATGGCAGAGCTTGAGGAGAGGGCGATAAAGAATCTCTTTGGCCATTTTTCCGCCGTCCCCATGCAGATACGATAGGTCCCCGGTGATACTCAAAGCGTGCGGGAAAGAAGGTGGCACTTGGGGAGGAGAAAAATGTAAAAAAGAACCAAAAATAAAGGCATTTGTCAGCCCCGATGGCTTTATCACCTTAATAAGTAATGATGTCTCTGTGCCGTGGTCCCCACGTGTGGCCACATCTTCCCGGTGGCAGCAAGAGGTGAGGGGCGACAGAAACGTGACACAGAAGGCCAATGAACCACATGGGGTGGGAGTTTCACCTTTTGGTGGTCTCTTATCCCTTCTTCCTACACGCAGGACAAAGTCTCGTTTCACTGCCAACAAGTCTCAGATGCTTGCCAATGTCCTTCACCACAAAAAGGGACATCCGGCCCGGAGTCCCTGGCAGGCCACCAACTCCGGGAAGCATTCTGTCATTTGGTCCACCTTGCCCTATTCTCTTCAGAGCTCCTTCCCTTCAGGGCAAGTGCTGCTGATTTTCCAGGCAGTTGTGCTGTAAGGCTGTGGCCCAGGACCAGGTGCAATGATTCACCTGCTCATTAACATTTGAGAAGCACCTGTCCAAAGGAGGAGCCGGCACATTTTCCACCAAGGGCCTGGGAGTCAACACTCAGCCTCTGCGGGCCATCTGGCTTCTGTCCCAGCTGCTCAGCTCTGTCCCTGTTGTCTGAAAACAGCCACGGACAGTACGTGCATGGCTGAGCTCCTACAAAAGTTTATTTCTAAGAAGAGACAATGGGCCAGCTTTGTTCTGCAGGCTCTAGTTTGCTGACCTCTGGTCTGAAGTTGTCTCTACAAAATCAATGTATTTTGTTTTTGTTTTCGTTTTTGTTTTTTTACTGTGTATTTTGTAGAAGAAAATGTGAAGCAAATAGTATCCCAGGAATACTCTGCTGTCCAGTGGTGTGCTGGTAAATGTTTAACAACTGGTGGTCCAGACGTTAAAAAAGCCCCACTTGTAGCAACTACAGATTCCCTGGGGATAAATATTCCCACCATAGCCAATTTCCAGCTATGCACATATATCACTGAACACTAATCTATTAGGGCTCTCCAGACAAGCACACCGGTATTTATACATAAAATGTATTTATCCCATTATACCTTTACACTTATCCTATTATTTATCCTACTTAGGAGATAGGAGAAATTGGCTCATGTGGTTATGGAGGCTGAGAATCCCCACAACCTACCACCTGCAAGCTGGTGACCCAGGCAAGCCCATGGGGTAGTTCCAATCTGAGCCTGAATGTCCGAGAACCAGGAGATCCAAAGGTGTAACTTCCAGTCCAAAGGGAGAAGAGCCAAAGACTCCCCAGCTCAGTCAGGCAGAGAGAAAATTCCACCCTCCACCTTTTTGGCCTACCCAGACCCTCCAAAAACTGTGCAATGCCCATCCAAATTGAGGTGGCCACCTGCTACATTCAGTCTAAGGATCCACATGCTAATCTCTTCTGGAAACACTCTCCCAGACACACCTGGAAGTATGTGCCAGTTATCCGGGCCCCTGAGGCCCAGTCAGGTAGATGTAAATGCACCATCATGGCAGAATCGGGAAGGGACGTGCACAATCAGCTCTCTCGAGCAGTGAAAAAGCCTTGAAGGTGCTTCTACTGGGTGGGGTGGGGTATGTCCAACACATCTCGTTCACCTGGAGCCTCAGAATTGACCTCATTTGGAAACAGGGTCTTTGCAGATGTAACCAGGTGACGATGAGGTCATAGTGATCTGAGGTGGGGACTAATCCAAAGCCTGGTGTCCTTCTGAGAAGGGTAAAGTTTGGACACCAAGGCACACAGAAGGAAGATGTGAGGACGGTGAGGGTTGTCTGCCCAGTAAGCGGTAACTGCATACTCATGCGGCAGGACTCAGGGGTGTGTGGATATGGCGGAGTCTGGGAAACACAGTGCTAGGTCACACGGGCAGTCGGTTTCAGAATGGGCATTTGAGCTCAGACGTGCCCCTTACGAGAGCCCACATCCTTAGCTCTTTGACTATGTGGCTTCTCAGAGGGGAATGCAAAGGTCTCCATTAGATTATTTTTTGTGAATTGAGATTTCTTGGCAATTTCCTTCAGCATGTCCTGAAATCACCGAGCAGGTGGAGGTCTCCTTCCTGACCCCTGGCAGCACATTTTCCTTGACCAGCCTTCTGTCTAGAATATTGTGGTTGCCATAATTACAAACGTACTGTGGCAGTCATATGTGTGTCCTGTGTCATTTCTGCATGTGTGGCACAGAGCTCTTTCTCCCCCAGTGCCTGCCAAGTGCTGCGTAATCACCCGGCCACCATGACCCCCTTAGAGGACTCCTCTCTCTGGCCCATTAAAGCTTCCTGAGCCCCTGCTCGTTTCCTGCAGAGAATTCTGCTCACCATACATGCTTGTCTTCACCAGGGCTGTGAGAGCCACGTTCTATTCATAATGACACAGAGGCCCCCAAACACAGGGTCTGGGATGGCCCCTGTGGCCATTCCACCATGGATGTCACAGAGTCAGCAGCAACAGCAAGTGAGACGATGGCCTGTTTCAGTTGAAAATGCAGCTGGGTCCACGTTTTCCCCACATGTAATGAGAAGTAATTCCTTACATGCAGTGTTTTGAGTGTTTTGAGTGCTGTCAGAGTCTAGACTTGAAGAGTCACAAGAGGAAGCGGGTCCGATTCAGGTCAGTTTGTTGGGGGCAGGACAGCCCATGGATGTAGGAGTTTCCTGGGTGAGGGGCTGGAACGGGACCGCAGATGAACAGGACAGAGGCAGGTTGGCCCTGGAGCCCCTCACTTCCAGGACCACGGGGAGAGCCCCTGTCATGCGTTTATGCTCACACACTCTGCAAAACCTGCAAGGGGAAGACACTTCAATATCAGTCTGTTCAGACCACGGTCTCATGCTCTCTGACTCCCCTCTTTCACGTCTCCCTCACACCAGATGGTGTTAACGGGACTTGGCACGCCTGGGACACACTTATTAGGGTTTAGTGGCAGCTTCGTACAAATACACCTCCACGAAGAGCTCCATGATGCCAGCCAGCCCGGAGCAGCAAGGCCAAGCCTCCCACGTCCTCTCTCGTGGGGTCCAGGGCCAGATGCCGCTTCAGGACACAGGCGCTCAGAACCATGAGTACACCGCAGAAGAGAAACAAGGCTTGGGACGTGTGGAGCCAGGAGCCAGGGGGCAGGAAATCCTGACCACAGGAAAGACACTGTGAAGACAGGACCCAGTTCTCATCAGCTGTCAGCAGCAACTAGTCAAAATGAGCATTTTCTCCTGCAAGGGGTAATGTGTAATGCATAGATACGAGCATCGGCACACCATTTATTTTTTTGATGGGCTGAAATGGAATTCAACAGAATTCTTGTGTCCATAGGGCAAAAACTTGTCTGATGTGACAGTGAGCGTGTCTGTGAGTCGATCTGCATGTTGTGTGCAGTCCACTCTCCATAATAATATGAATAACAACACTTTTGGTCTGCCTGGGTGGCTCAGTCCGCTAAGCATCTGATTCTTGGTTTCAGCTCAGGTCATGATGTCACGGTTCATGGGATCGGGCCCACTGCTTGGAATTGTCTGTCTCCTCTCTCTCTGCCCCTCCCCCACTCATACTTACTCCCTTTCTCAAAACAAATAAATAAACTAAAAAACAAAACAGAACGCTTTCACCCAACCACACTACAAGGCACATGGAATTGGCTTTCTATTCTCTCTGTTGAAACAATACCACACAATCTTTGTCACATGAGAAGGCAACAAGTGTGCAAGAGAAAAACGTAGGAGGAAAATCCATTACATAATCAGGCAACCAAGTAACTTACAAATTCAATAGTTTTCTAGAATTTCTGATTTTTTTAAACACATCAGCTTTTTAGAATTTAAATCAACCCCTTTCCTAACCGTTTTTGAAGGTCATTTTTTATTGTTTTTTAGTGTTTATTGGGCGGGGTGGGCAAAGAGAGAGGGAAAGAGAGAGAATCCCAAGCAGGCTCCATGCTCTCAGTGCAGAGCCTACTGTGGGCTCGATCCCATAAACGGTGAGATCGTGACCTGAGCCGAAACCAAGAGTCAGACTCTTAACTGACCGAGCCACCCAGATGCCCACATGTTCTTTTTTAACTTTAATTTTGAGCCCAGGGAACCTGTATCTGAAAGGACTGACTTGTCCATGCATTTGCTCAGTAGGGAGCACTGGTTCCACAGCAGGTGCCATGAGGCACAGCAGCCAAAAAGAGCAGCAGGCCTTCCTCTCTTGGAAAGCGTGTTCCCACGGAGGGCTCAGATAGTCAACGTGGAGACAGATAAATATAGGACTGTGGCAGGGGGGAGCAAATTGAACTGGTCAGGGTAACCATCACGGAGCCCAGTGAGGTCGTGATGTTTAAGCAGAGACAAGAATGGGGAGGGAACAACAGGCAAAGCTGGGGAAGAGCAGTCTAGGCAGTGGAGTCGCACGTGCAAGTGTCCTGAGGTTACAGGGCGGGAGGGAGTTATCTTGTTCTGGGAAGAGGAAGAAGGCCAGCAGGGTTGCAAGGATGGCAGGGAGGGGTGGGTGCTGGGGAGAGATGGGCTACGTCTGCCATGTGTTAGCCCTCTGTGTGCACAGCCACCATCACGTACACATGTGACCTTCAGTGGGACTGATACAGACCCCCGTGTTCTCCCTCCGGCAAGTTTCCGAACTCACCCTCAGCCCGTTCTGGTTACATGCAAAAGCCTTCTCGACCAGGCACCCCAGAATTCATGTGCAAGCATGGCTCTGAGTGACAAGCCTTGCCAACGTGGGCGCAGAGCCTTTCAATTCAGGATCTTTCATGTGACGTGTCAGCCTGCTGGGTCGACCTAAGGGCAGCCAGGCAGAGACACAGCACCATCTGGACACCTTCTCCAGACGCCAAACCTGAATGGATCCTTTCACAACCTGGAGACCACGACCCTTCCCCGAACACCACAAGCCAATTAAAACCCCGATTTCCCTCCTCCAGAGACTTAATGCAGAACCAGTCCCTGGGTGCATGCTCAGGAGTCTGCATTCTGGTTCCTCTTTGGAAATGGTGACTCCAGCCCTGTGCTGCTCTCAGAGGGCTGTTCTTACCGGAAGGGAGGCTGTCTGGAGGGACCAAGAGAAGGTGATGTGCGCAAGATCCCTGTTTCCCAGTAGCCTGCAGTGGAGGCAGGCATACCGATGTGGACGCCCAGGGAGCCTGACACATGGCACCTGTAGATTCCACTCCAGGCGCCAGGAGAGACTCTCCCCACGACCGTGACACAAGCTGGGGAGGAGCCCTTTGGAGGACAGCTGGGTCCTTCCCTACGAGGTGGTTGTGAGTACAGTGGCTGCCACAAAAGACAACATGGGGAGGACCACCCATCCCAGCTGCAGTGAGCGGCCACCTCTACCCTCCATGGGACGCCGTAGGCACATCTGCTGATACGGCTCCAGGGTCCCTGGTCTTCATGGCCTTGTCCCCGCAGGCCTCAAACCCCCAGAAGGTGGGAGCCATGTGCTGTTTGGTTCTGCGTGGTTTCAAGCAGCCCCACCACATGACAGGAGCCCAGAACAGCTGAGGGAATGCAGCGAGTCAGGACCTGGCTCAAAGACACAGAGATGCCGTGGGTCAAAGGTAAAGCCGCAGCGCCTATAAAACCTGGAGCATCTGTTGACCTGAGCTCACCTGACAGGTGTCACCATGAGCACATAAACACACCTCTGGGCCACTGCTGCTCCCCTGTATCTCTGAGCACACACTAAGGCATCAACACAGATGTCGAATGACCACGCCAACCGCCAGTCTTATCTGGGCAGATGTCCATGAGAAATCCAACATTTGGAGAGAGAAACTGAGATCATCCAAGTGGGAAGCCCACCGGACAGAGAAGGCAACATGGGCAGGCTTGGGCAGGCATGGCTCTACGAGACACTGTCCCACGGCACTGGGGTTGGCTGCCACCTGCAAGGGTCCACGTGAAGCCAGAGTGCCCTCCACCTCTGTGTGGTGTCCTGCCTTGTGTCGGGGTGGCCATTACATCACAACTGACCAGGAACAAAGCGTGGATATCCCCATTAGCAAAGCCGCTTCCTGGTCTGTGGGTTGGGATAGACTTTGCGGATAGAAAAGTGGAAGATCGTACTTGAGGATCAGTGTGTTTTCTACAGAGGAGGCACAGGCACAGGCGAGACCCCCAGTGCCAGCCCCACGCCTGCCAGATGGGCCTTCTTCCAGTCCGTGCCTCTTTCACTGGGTTCCCAACCCTGGGCCTAGCACTGTGCTTGGCAATGGGGGGCCTGCAGGCCTCTTTCAGCGTGGTGGTTAGTTCTGGTGAGGACAACCAACCAGAGTGACCAGCCAGAGCAGGCGTGTGAAGTGGCCACACTCGTGATCAGTGCCACACGGGACGGCACATAGGACGCCACATGGGATGCCACACAGGACAGAGTAACAGAATCAAAGGGAAGGCCAAATTAGGGGTGGGGTGGGGGGCAGGAGGGCCTCTCAGGGGAGATAAAACCAAGCTGAGACCAGAGAGAAGGTGCAGCTGGGCGAATAGAATAGGACCTTCTATAAGCAGGCGCAGCATGACCAAAGGCCCCGTGGTGTGTGTGTTGCGGGGATACACCTGGTCTGCAAGGGACCTGGAGGGCAGCCAGTGTGGCCGCAACATGGGGTGGGGGATGATCTAAGGCTGGACACCACAGTGGGGGGGTCATTGTGACTGAGGGCCTATGGGCGGGACACGGAGATACCATTTGGCGAGGGCCCAGCTTTGACAGGAGTCCTGGGGAGTAAAAGGGGAAGGCACGTGCGATGCTTTTCATGCTGTCCGCAAAACTCACGTTTGCAAGGGCCCTGCGGTATGTGCATCCGAGCCTGGCTGGCTGTGTGCTGTGTTGGCCATGGCCTCCTCAGCGGTCCTCAGGCAGGGCTCTGTTTTTCCTGAGCTGCTGCCCATCAGCATGAACTCCCCTCTCCGGCTTGCTCCACCTCATCTGTTCCCACTTTCCCCAAGTCACCGGAGCTGGGGCTGGAAACGGAGGACAGGAGAGAGAACCACCTGGTGTGGAAGAAAGTTCCAGAACTGCCTGTGGATTAGTTTCCCCTTTCCAGGTTTTGTACCTTAGAAATTCATCATTCCCTTCTTCCCCTTTCGGGTGACAGACAGTTCTCTCATGTGCTGCTGAGAAGATAATTCGGAATTCTGTGTATTCTAATGCGGTTCAAAATGTCTGTGTCTAGCATTTGAAAATAGCTCTGGGCATTAAATGGTGGCAGCCAGAAAGCTTCCGGAACCGGTGTCTCATCCTCTCCTGGTCTGCCAGCCACTGCATCAGTCTGTCTGTCTGCATCTGCATGAACAGCGGGCTCCTTCTGCAGCAGCTTGTGGGGCGGGGCCCTTGGGGTGGTTTGGGATGCAGCGGGCGGGTGCACGGGGGCTCTCACTGGGTCACATGCACGCTGCATGCCCGTGTGCTAAGCACCACGCTGGGCACCAAGTTGACAGCAGGGAAGGGGCCTGGCCAGGCCCTGTGCTCTAGAAGCTCAGTCTGACGGGAACACGCTTTAGGGAAGGTCGCTCACAGTCCCCCTGGTGAGGGGCTCCTGTCCCAGCCTCACTCAGGGAAGCCATGAAAGATCTGGACTGAAAGTGGCTCAAAGACCAGTGTGAGTGAACAGCAACAAGGAAGGGGAGGCAGGGAGGAGGAGATGCTGCTGGTATGAAGTCTGAGGTCGGAAAGCCAGGGGCCCAGAGTGATGCAGCATCCGTGGGTGAGCACCTGGGGCAGATGTGGGGAGGAGGGCAGCAAGCCAGCGGTGGGATCTCAGAGACATGAAGGCCCGGTCAGGTGGACAAAGCTGGGGTATGGAGGGGAGACCCGGGGAGCACCAGTCACGAGATCAATGTCCACACCCGTCTCCTCGGTACACCTTGGACAGGTGGGCAGGTGAGAAGCTGGACAGATGAGTCTGAAATCCTGTACCAAACACAAGGCTCAGAATGCTATGGCCCAGCCCCCCACTGCAGCTTCTTGTAATTGCTATTTCCGCTTCCTCTGTGACTCCCAGCCATGAGGACTGGCTTCTGGTCAGTTGAATTCTAAACTCCCGCCTGCCCCAGGACCTTTGCTCATGTCTTTCCCTCTGCCCAAAACAATGGTTCTTTCTCTCCCTCTGAGCAGTCATCACCGCCTCCAGGAAGGCTTCCCTGCCCTCTCCCTCTCAAGACTAACTCAAATCCTCCTATCATTCATTCTTGCGGCCTTCAAACTTTACGTGAATTTATATTCGTAAAACCCATTACTTGCCTTCTCTATTAAATTCCATCTCTCTGAAGAGAGACAGGTGTCACATCTAGTTTTGCTCAACGTGCAATCTACAGCACAGGAGTGAAATCAGCACTATTTAGCAGGCAAATGTGTCGACCAGTGATGCTCTGACAAACCAGCCCATGGGGAGAGTGAGGTACCCACCCTGTAGTGGGTGTGTTTCCTCTGGACCCTGGTGGGTGGCGGGGAGAGGCAAAACTTCCTTCAGTCACCAGAAAAAGTCACCACAACCCCCTTCTCTGGAATCCAGGCCTCTGCTGATCTCTTCCCATACCCCGGACTAGGACCATTTCACTGAATTTGGAAAAACTAAGTCACTCAGTTTGGCATTTTCTCCGTAAACCAAGAGGAGATGAAAAATTTGGACTGAACATGTCTTGTAAACAGCTTTCAGTCTGAAAATCCAACATCAAAATGCAGAGACTACCGGCTCTCCCCAGCTCCTCGGGCATGGGCTTCCTCGTCACATTTGGGGAACATTTCCACCGGTGCCAGGGGCTGGGACACTCGAACCACAGCCACCGCAGAGCACGTCTGTCCCTCCACGGCTGACGTCTTTATTCCACCCGTTCTTGCCCAACCGCCCAGGGGGCAGCCCCGAGAAGGGGCTCTTCAGCCAGTGTCCACCCCTGCTCCAAAGGGAACTTCCTGGATTTGGACTGAACATCGGGAACCAGACTACCTGGTCCGGGTCTGCTGTAAGCCTGGAGTCACCTGTGTATCCAAAGTTCAAGCCAAAGGAGTTCCACTGCACTGCCAAGGCCTGCCAAGCATTTGTACCGGAGCCCGGCCCGGTGTGCGAACCTGCCTGGTGCGTGTCTGGGCATCGCGATGTGCCGGTGACAGGAAGAGCCATGGAAATACCCAGAACGAGGAACAGTGAATGCAGGATGCTCCAGCCCGTGACTGCCCGGCCACTTCTGAGAATCATGCCCCCAGAGGACAAAAAGGGGAGGCACAGGGGCTTAGAGACACGGCCCAGCCCCCTGGCCCACTCTCTGCCCTCCTGCCCTCCACTCAGCTCAGGAGGGCCTCCACCAGGCTTGGCTGCACCAGGAGCTCGCGGGGCAAGAGTGGACACCAATGGGTCTAATCCAGAATGCCCTCGATGGCCGAGACACATTCATTCCCCCAAAGAAACTGGGGGTGCCACTGTCCAGACTGTCCAGAGGAGAGGGCTCAGTGCGGAAAGGGTAAGAAGCAAATATCCCCCATGAAAATCAAGTCAAAGTTCTCTCACAACACGGGTTTCCCAGCAATTCTCAATAGGATCTTGACACAGGGCTATAAAATAATATCCAGGCAACAATTTTAAACCTTCCGTATTTCTCCTATTTCAGATCTAATTGATGTTTCAGAAAAGACAAGGCTCATTTAAGGGGTGGTGTCGGACAGGCGCTTTCCCAGGACAAACAGAAGAAACTCCACCAGGATCTAGGCACAGGGACACATCCCTGGGCAGGACGGGACCTCAGATGCTGCACAGACAGCACTCACACTTGGCAGCATAAAAAATGAGAAATTTTACATAGCAAATGCCTTTGCAAACACATCAACAGGTAAATGAAAGCCTTGTGGGATTTATTTTGTTTTAATTTTTTAATACTTATTTATTTATTTTTGAGAGAGAGAGACAGAGTGTGAGCAGAGGAGGGGCAGAGAGAGGTGGAGACACAGAATGTGAAGCAGGCCCCAGGCTCGGAGCTGTCAGCACAGAGCACAACGGGGGCTCAAACCCACCAGCTGTGAGATCACGCATGGCCTGAGCCCCCCAGGTGCCTCTAAATGAAGCCTTTGTAAAAAAAATAAATACGTATCTTCCTGGACTCACGATGGGGTTGTATCCCTATCAACCCATCCTTAGTTGAAAACATCATTAAGTCTAAAATGCATGCATACACCTGACCTCCCACACCTCAGAGCTCAGTCCAGCCTGCCTTCCATATGCAAGAACAGTCGTGTGAGCCCATGGCTGGGCAGGACCGTTCATCCTAAATCCTATTGGTCAAACAGTGCTGACTGCCTCGTGGAATGTACCAAATACTGTCCTGAAGTGGGAGCCAGAGGGACGCCTGGGTGCAGAGTGGCCACCAGCGTATGGGTTGGTGACACTTGTGGTCATGTGGCTAACGGGAGCCCGCGTTGCCCCACATCCTAGGAGATGATCGGACCACACATCACTAACCCAGGAAGAGGTCCAAACCCACAATCCCAAAGACGCTTTCCACTGAGTGCATGTTGCCTTCACGCCACGGAAAAGACGAAAAACGGTGAGGTCAAACCATTGGCAGTCTGGAGCCATCCGCATTTGCAGCAGATAAGAAGCAATGGGTGAACAGCTCCAACACGCACAGACCTCTGACAGAAAGGACAAGAAGAAACAACCCAGCCATTAGTCAATCAACAAAAGGACGTGCACAGTCAGTAAATCTCAAGAGCATCGCCAACCGACCGGCAAACGTGAAAACTATTCTCAAACTCACTCGTCTTCAGGAAACTCTCATTAAAGCCACAGGAGTCATCACTGTACCCTCATCACACCGGCAATGATTTAGTGGAGTAGCCGCACCCAGAGCCGATGGAGACCCAGGCGGAAAGATCACCAAGGGCTCTGTGTGGCTGGGGGAAGGTGCGCCCCGGTCCCTGCAAGATCCCTGCGGCTATTGGCTCCACAAGACGAGGGTGACAGTGGAAGCCGCCCTTCCCACCGCCCTGCCAGCAACGCGGACCACTCATCTCTTAACCTTTCATTCGGGAGAGCCTTCTTCGGCATATTTTGGGCATTCGCACAAACCTGTTGAATGACACACATGGCATGTCACAGGCTACAAGCTGCTCGGTGACACCGAGGAAGGTTCCAGAAGAAAGTCATCCCTGCTCGCCGCTGATGCCACCACGCTCCCCATCTTGTACGCAGTCGTGCAGGAGCACTGGATGGTTGCTCAGGCCCCCCCCCCCCCCCGACTTAAGGAACCTGGGAGTCTAGCCAAAGACGGGCCCCCCAAGGTCCTCCCAGGAACTCTCACCTCCTCGCCACCTCTGCCAGCAGGACACAAGGAGATGAAAGATGTGTCGTCGTCGATGCACCTGGAGGTCTCAGTTGGTTGAGCGTCTGCCTCTTGGCTTCGGCTCCCGTCATGATCCCAGGGTCTTGTGATCCAGCCCCGTTATCGGGCTCCATGAGCCTGCTTAAGATTCTCGCCTTCTGTCTGCCCTCTTCCCCACTCGATGTCTCTAAAAATAAAAAGTGAAATTAATTTTTTTTTAAAAAGATGATGTGTAACAGGTTCTCTTTCTCTCCACTGGCTGTTCCTCATCCACTTGGAATACGGTGATTTCAATCCCCGAGCTTCTAACCCTGCTTTGTCCTCACAACCTTCGGCTTCTCCTCATCTCCAAATTTCTCAAAGACACAGCACCAGCTTACTGTCTGACTTCTTTCTGTTCATGCATCCACCACTCTTTGTGCCCCGGCTTCCTCTCTCTGTAAACTCAGCAAGGCTCCCGGGACGACTTCCAGCATGTCCTTGTGAGCCTCAGCCAATGCTATCCCTGGGTGGTTTCTTTGACCCTCAAAGCATCTGATCTAATAGGAAGGGTTCATTATCACACATCACACCTGGAGCTTGGTGGGTGCCAGACCCGTGTCTGTGGGCCAGATGAGCAACTGAACAGAGCAGTAAGTATGTGGATGGGAAGGAGTCGGGAAGTCCCCCAAGACGGCCCTAGCTGTATTTCCTTGATTTAAGGCAGAACAGAGGGGAATATGTGGCGTCTCTCTTTTTTAAAATTGACGTTAAAAAAAATATCTTTACAATCCTTCCCATGGCTCCCCCAAAAGGGGGGAATGGGGAGAACTGTGCGCTCAGCTTTACAGAAAGTAAAAGTGTTCCTGTTACATACCACTGTAGATTTCACAACTAGGCTTGGGCACATTTGCTCTGGCTACCATTTACCGGAAGAAAAGCTGCTCCAGGAGAAGCCAGAAAGACCGAGTGGATGGCGAGGTCCCTGCGGCCCAACTGGACCCATGCACGCCTCCCCCTCCAGACACCGTAAGCTGGCCGTGTGATCTAGCCTTCACAAGACGTCCATGCGGCATGTGGCCACCTGTCAGCCATGCAAGAAACATGTGTCCTGGACTCACAAGGTGCCCGGCACTGGGAACCAGACAATGAGCTCTCCCGCCCAGACCCCAATGGGCAGAACCACACGACGGATGAAAGAATGAAGTACAACGTAAGATTGGATGGTGGCAGCAGCCAGAAGAACGAGTCAGCAGGGAAGGGGGTGGGCTGGGAATATACAGTATTAGACCAGGTGCCCAGAACTGAAGAGGCAAAGGAAGAGGGCATAGGGGAGGCCCCAGCCCCTCTGGTGACAGGCCTGAGCTCTTGGCTTGCTCCCTCAGGTTCAGAGATGTTGTACCTGGTGTGCCGGTGGCACCTGGGCTTTGGGCCACACTGGTATAATCACCCCCTCTCCTCCCACGTCACGCTGTCTTGATGACCGCGGCATCTCTGTGCAGCTCTCCAGTGTCCATGGGAACTGTTGCCTCACCTAAAGCTCAGGCAGTGCCTGGGACCTGTCAACTTGCCAGGTGCTTGCCAACTCCTTCCTCCGGGTGACCAACCCTGCCACTCTGTGTTCCACAGAGGGCAGACCGACCACAAGGGATCGTGACACAGACCATTGGACTCTGGTCTCTATTGCTTCCAGAACCTTCTCAGACAAGAGAGCCAGGCCCCCTGGGCCATGCCCATGTAGACACTTTACTCCCCATGGCTCAGTTCTGCACACGGCACTTAGATGCAGTGGGTCCCATTTCTATCTTCCCATACACACAACGCCAAAAAGGGGAGGAAAGAGGCCTCAAGTGTCCCGGTCCTGACCTCCCTGTAACCATGCATACTTTCCTCAATATAGAAATACCCAGTCGTCACAGCCACAGAATGGAAGGTAAGCTTCCAGAGGGGATGCAGGGGACGGAGAGAGCCTGCCGCCCAGTGTGCACGGATGGGAAGTGTGGGTGCAGACAGCCCGCACTCCAGGTCTATGCTCCGCTCTTAGACAAGGTGCCCTGTAGCCTAATAGAAGCAGAAACCAGGGCCGTGTAGCCATCCCAAGTGGTGGAGCGCCTGGCACGCTATCAACAGGTGTCGAACAGAAGGAGGGAGGATGCAGAACAAGGAGCTGGAGGAGTGTCAATCTTCCTGCTGACAACAGCTGACCCAGAAAACCAGGACAGACGCTCGCGGGTCTGCCAATACGTTAGTCATATGCATAACTCAGACATAACTTATCCTCGAGTCGCGAAAGCGGGGGGGCCGCTCCTTCCATGGCCATGGATAATAAGCCCTGCCAGATGCTCACAGGTGAGGGACTTCCAGCATCCACCTACCTGGAGACAGCAGGTCACTTCCCCAGGTCACTGGTAAGTAAGTCCTCCCACTGCCTGGGCACGCATGCCGCTCCCTCTCGTATATCCTTTGCTGCTGAGAAATTTAAAAGGAACCCCAGGGCTGCAGAGAGCCTCTCTGAGAAACCAACTCCTGGTGTGGGCCCAATCTTTCCAGGTGTCGAGCATTAATGGGGCAGGCTGAGATGTTGTGAACCTGATCCTCTGAACCTGAGCATTAATGTCGAGCATTAATGGGGAGCTCTGCTCTGGGGGAAAGGTCACCCGCATCACTTCCTGATTGCCCCCGAGACACATGACAGAGAAGAGCGCTTAGGAAGTTTAGGGCCCTTCCCAGAGGATCCAACCCAACCCAGCTGCGGATGGTCCACTCACACAGAAGCCTATCTGCGCTTTGGGTCAGAGAGTCACCCAAAGGTGAGGTAGATGACCAGCCTGGCCTCAGAGGTGGGCTGACTTGAGCCCTCCAGGACCGACACATGCCTTGGGGGCACTCTTCCCTGCCAGTCTGATGCCGGGGGCTGGGAGCCTTGAGACGGAACCGCCCCCTCTCCCCGACGCGAGGAATGCGATGTTTGTGAGCATGAGACCTGAGGGCCAGGATGCTGGGTTCAGGTCCTGGCTCCACTGCCTTGCCAAGCCTCAATTTCCCCTCTTTAAACTGGCAATAGTAACATCTGCTCCAGAATATAACTTAATCCGAGAAGAAGGAAGAGTGTGAACCCACCACTGTCCTACTGGTAATGACCGAGCGGACACACGCAGCAGAGGCTCTTCAGCTCTTCCGATAAAGAGGAAAGCCTCAGTTCCATGGTGCTCTAGCCTTGACACCTCACATACACTCATGTATCTTTTCAATAAAGAAAATAGATCTGGGGCTCTGACCCTTTGTTAATTGATGATATCTAGCCAAAACGTATTCGCTTTTTATTGTATTCATCCCATTATCCCCCATTAATATAAATGATACTAGTTTTCCATGCGTGGTACTGATTCCCTTTAAAATAAATTCACTTCAGTTTAATAAGTTACCTTAAGGAAACTTAAGTGTGTGTTACCACATGAAAGAAGCCAATCTGACTCCAATCTATGATGTTCTGGGAAAGGCGACACTACAGAGACAGTAAACAGATCGGTGGTTTCCAGGGATTTGCGAGGCGGATGACAAGGGGGGAGCACGGAGGACTTTCAGGACCGAGAAACCACAGTGTGTGGTGCTATGTTGGCGGGCCGTGCCACCGCACATCAGTCCAGACCCACAGAATGCACACAGCACCAAGAGTGAACCCTCAGGTGAACGATGGACTTTGGGTGATAATGACTCGTCCACGTGGTTCATGGACTGTAACAAATCCCGTGGGCACGGTGACGACGAGGGAGGCCACGTCAGTGCGGGGAGGGCGACATATGGAAAAGTTTTTGGACCTTCCTCTTGCTCTCGATTTTGCTGTGGACCTAAAACGGCTCTAAAAAATAAAGTCTATTTTTTAAAAAGGCAACTAAGAGGAGACAATGAATAAATAATAAAAAAGGAAATATTTCAAAGTGGAAAACGGTGAAGATGGGCCGTGGTGGCAGGAGACGTGGCCAAACAAACCACAGAGTAAGGAAGTAAATGACTGAGGTTGGTAAAACACTGCCATCGGCACCTGGCATGTGGGACCCAGTGCTGCCCATACACGCGTGAAGGGTGGGAGGGCAGGAGAGAAGGACCTTGAACCACCACGAGGGCACCGCACCAGGTGGAGGCAACCTCCTGCAGGGCCTCCCGACACTGTACACATGCACAAAGCCCCCTGACGGACCCCTAGAAGGTTCTGGGTGCAGCGTGGCTGGAGGCTGGGTGGGGATGGCAGCACAGTCACCCCCGGCTGCTGGGCCATGTCCATTTTCCTAAGGGCAGCAGGTCAAGGAGGTGCTGGTTTTTACTCGGCAACCATCCAACCTCCAGGAACCTGTCTGGGGTGTTAAGAGACAGTGCGGTGGTGGCCTCAGAAGCAACACCAGGGACTTTCTCCTGCTGGATGACAGCTAAGGGAGGGGCTTCCTATGGGCACAATGTCCAGAGGTGGCCTCTCAGCCTGAGCTCTGGAGCCTTCCAGGCCACGTTGGTTGGCACTGGCCAGGCAGGCAGCCGTATGGTGCTCGGGGAGATGTCCCCCAGTGTAAGCATCTAGGATCCCAGCCTTGACACTCCTCCCGCCTCAACCAGCAGAGGGGCTCAGTCTGGTCCTTGAATCCTCAGGGGCGTAGCCTCACCCCCAGCCTTGGGCATGATGGGCAGATGCAAAGACACACTCTTGCACGATGCATCTGTTCAGGGCAAGGAGTGCTGGGTGACTGACGACACCTGACCTATCCTTCCTCTGCCCCTCCGGAGCTCCCTGCGTACGTTCTCTTAGCCTTCCCAGATCTGTCCTCCAGGCAAACCCATGCCCATAAAACCCCCAGGGGCCTTGTCCTCAACCACACGCTTGTCCAGGTAAAATGGCACTATCTGTGTTCTCCTGCCAGCCCTGTGGGTGGAGTGGAGGAGAACATGGGAGCCACTGGACCTCCCCTCGCAATCCCTGTCCTGCCCTCTGCACTTCCCTAAGAAACTGTAAGGCCCCTCTCACCAATTCAAGGATGAAACTGTTCTCACACTGAAAAGACACGAATAGACACGGTTTCCATAGGAGAGAGAGAGGGAGAGAGAAATGAGCCTGGATTGCAAAGGGCCAACCGGAATTTAATTGTTTTTAACGCTATTAGGATAACCTTAGCTCTCCCCGTCTCCACTTCACTCTGATTAACTTTTCTGGGACAAATACATGGAAAGGGCCCACTCCAGGCCCCGTGTAGCCGATCCATTTTCCTGCGGCCACTGAGGCACTGGCTTCAAAGGTCAGGTGCATAATTGTGTCTCCTGAGCCGGGGCCTCTGCTGCTGCTGCAGATGCATTTGTCAAGCGACTCGATGTTACTTATTTCAACTGCCATTTGTCTCTCGCTGCAATTTGCATTGGGAACGAGTGCCTGACTGTCCACTTTGGTGGGGAACTCAATATACAGTCAATTACTGGAAAGAAAGAAAACGAGGAGCTTCGTGCCTCTCCAGGCCATTTCTTCAAGAAGGCACTTCCAGGCTCCTGGTGCCACATGGAGTGCTGGCAGACCCCAACACTGCCTCCAAACAGGGGGCAGCCCACAGGGGCTGCCAGAACCAGCATACCCTGTGCTCCTGGGAGACCCACACAAGACGGGACAAGTGGCAAGAACCTGAATGGCTCCTCCTCAGACTCCCATCCTTAAAACCCTGTAGCAATTTTATTATTCTATTCTAGTCTAGTCTCGTCTACTCTAGTCTACTTGAGTCCTATTCTCTTCTCTTCTCTTCTCTTCTCTTCTCTTCTCTTCTCTTCTCTTCTCTTCTCTTCTCTTCTCTTCTCTTCTCTTCTCTTCTCTTCTCTTCCATTCCATTCTATTCTATTCTATTCTATATTATTTTTCTATTCTATTCTATTCTATTCTATTCTATTCTATTCTATTCTATTCTATTCTATTCTATTCTATTCTATTCTATTCTATTCTATTCTATTCCATTCCATTCCATTCCAGTCCAGTCTAGTCTAGTCTACTCTAGTCTAGTCTAGTCTAGTCTCGTCTACTCTAGTCTGAGTCTATTCTATTCTATTCTATTCTATTCTATTCTATTCTATTCTATTCTATTCTATTCTATTCTTTTCTATTCTATTCCAGTCTAGTCTAGTCTAGTCTCTTCTAATCTAGTCTAGTCTATTCTAGCCTAGTCTAGTTTATTTTACTCCTATTCTATTCTGTTCTATTCTGTTCCATTCCATTCCGTTCTGTTCCCTTCCATTCCATTCCATTCTATTTTATCAGTCTATTTGTTCCTTCTCTTCACACTCAGGGAACACATGGGCAGAGAAACACAGCTATTGGTTTTCAACATAATTGGACCTGGTTATGGTATGTGCGTAATACCCTCCTCCCCAGCTCTGGGAGGTGTATCTCGAGCTGACCACTGTCTGGTGTAGCCACTGGGAGCTATGCAAATACATTTTCTCACCAGAGAAGCAGCATACTTGTGACGGGCTTAATAACAGATACAAAAGGCTGGGCAATCTAGGAAGGAGGCATTCACGGATTGGCTCAGCCTTCCTTCCACTTCTTCTGGATAATGTGACGGGTTTAAATAGTGCTGGCAAGTCCACGTTGCTCGAGTTGTCATTTTAAGGCAGCTTCTTCAGGTAGCAAGCAATTATCCCATCAAAAGGGACCTAATTGTTCTCCATATTTGTCACATAAAAAGGGAACTGTGCAGATACCAGGAGTGAAAGACGGTCCCTGTATTTTTTTGTTGCTCTGACTGGATATCCCTGATGCTTTAATGCCTCCCCACATAAATCCCTGATGCCCTGTGTAAACATACAACAGAGATGTGGTGTGCGTGGGGGCAGCTGCACAGGGCGGCCTTCCAGACATCCTTGTGCAAGATGGCTCTGCGACAGGGTCCTCCAGGAGCCCTGGTGCTGGGAGACTCTTGGTTCGCTTCATGGTCTCGCGGGGCTCACCACCCCCAGTGGCTGACCCAGCGCCTGGCATACAACAGGTGTGCAGTGAATGTGTGTGAATGAATGAATCAGTCAACAATCCATCACCTGGGCCCCTGGTTTCATTTCAGACGAGGGCCTTAAATGCCACATGCAATCTGACTGGATGACACACAGAGAAACCAGACTCAGTCTGCAGAGCGTCATGTGATGCCAGTGAGCTCTCTTGGCTGATGTCGGTCAGTTCAGACCCTCTTGGGGACTTTAGACAGGTATTCCAGACTGTACACTCTGCGAGAGCAGGGACGTCCCTCGCCTGGGGCACTCTCCCGGGGAAGTACTAGGGTTGTGTGCCAAAACCTAGTTGTGGCACACAACCTAGGGTTGATCCCACAGGGTCATACCTGGGCTTTGGTTATTCCAGCCACTCTGTATTATCATCTCTGCCTCCTTCTCCTCCTCTCCCTCCCCTCCCCCACCCCTCAGCCTCCTCCTCCTTCTCCTCCCTCTCTCCTCCTCCTTCTTCCTTTTATTAAAATTTTTTAACATTTATTCAATTTTGAGAAACAGGCAGAGCATGTGCAGGGGAGGGGCAGAGAGAGGGGGAGACACAGAATCCAAAGCAGCTTCCAGGCTCGAAGCAATCATCACAGAGCCCGATGTGGGGCCTGAACTCATGAAGTGTGAGATCATGACCTGAGCCGAACTTGGTTGCTTAAGTGACGGAGCCACCCAGGCACCTCCTTCCCCTTCCTCTTCCTCTTCCCCTCCTCCTTCTCCTTTCCCTTTTCCTCCCCCTCCTCCATTTTTGAGACAGTGAGAGCAAGCAGGAAAGGGAGAGAGAGAGGGAGAGAGAGAATGGCAATCAGCCTCCTCGTCAATGAAGAGCCTGACACAGGGCTCGATCCATGAACTGTGAGATCACGACCTAAGATGATTTCAAGAGTCAAGACGGTCAACTGACTGAGACACACGGGTGCCCCACTCACTATCGTTGAGGCGTAAGTTACTTCCCTAAACCAGAATGGAATCGTAGACATTTCATCCATCTGGTATTCTCTCCCTCCTGGCAATCTTCCTTCACATCCACCAAGGTCCTAGCCTAGGAGGCCTTCCCCAGTGACGATGACGTGATACAGGGATGTGCCTGCTCTGGCATCAGAGGGACGGGGCCAGAACACTAAGAACCTGCTTTGTCCGTGGGGCTTGCTCCGTTTGTGAGGGTGCCTGCTCGCATTCACCACCCCCAGCTCTCAGTGTCTCCAGCTGCAGGAACCCCTGCCACCACACGGCAGAACGGCCCCTCACTCACACAGTCACATGACCGGCCGAGGGAGAAAAGAGCCCTCAGAGGATTGGAAGCAGGGTGACATCGCCCTACTGGGCGTTAGCAGGTTCCCACTGGCCGTCGTGTAGACACTGAAATGGGGTAAGGGTGGGCAGGATGGAAGTTCAGCAGCCACGGCAGTTCCTCAGGCGCCCACGTGGTGTTGGCTACAAGCTACCTATCTATGTCGGCTGGCTTCTGGATGTATTTGGAAGGTGTTGCTGAAAGGCACGGTGATGGATTACGTGTGAGGTGTAGGAAAAGAAGAGCCGGGATGACACGGTGATCTGGCTGGAGCACCTGGACGGACACTGTTGAAATCCACGAGGATGGGAAAGACTTCGCAGAGAAAGCTTCGTAGGCGGGAGCTGAGCTCCCCATGCATCAAGTGTGAGATGGGCTCCTGACGTCCAAGTAGAGACACGCCGGTGGCACTCAACTCTGGAGCGAGGGAGTGAGTGCAGAGACAGGAGTTCCTCAGGCTTAGCACAAGGCCCTCCCCACCCAATGCTCAGGGACGGGGATGCCTGACCATCTGAAAGGCCCTGTGGCTCCTTCCCTGAACTCAGCTGCTCTCACAAAGGCACCGCAAAGTCACCCAAAGGAGAGGAAACAAGCATCATGAAAATGCATCCTTTCCTCTGCTGCCACATCTCTAAATTAAATTTCAAGGACTCACCAAGAAAATGTGCTCCTTTATATGTTTCCATAAATCGCTCATTTCGATGCTGTATGCCTCTTTTTATTATTATAGAAGGAGCTAAAAAAAAAGTTAAATAATCTACATGAGCAATATTTTACCTTTTAAAAGGTATTGCCTTCTAACTAGATGGAGTGCAATGAGCTTTGCAAGCAAAGCATCCCCACGCTTGGTATGTGAGCATCCAAGTGGCCGCTGTATGAGACCCTGCGTCTTCGTGTCGAGGGGCCAGCTGACAGCTCTCTGGGACCCTAAGGAGACCTGACCGGCAGGTAACTGCTGCTTATGCCTCAGTTTCTGTCTACACTTCTTTTTCTCTCTTGGAAGTGAGTTCCCATGTTTTCAGGATTATTTTGTGTACGCTGACCGAACAGAAAGTCACGTTTAGAGTTACCGTCTTTGGAACAGAGAGAGAAATACAGACGCATGTGTGTATGTGTGAAAAAAGTAAGCCCTCTTTTACACGCTTCCTCCACTGAAGAGTAACAACAAAACTGGAGTGCTTCCTCCTGAGGATGTGTCAGGCGCTGTGGAGACTCTGACATGCCACCCCACAGGTATCACTGTTCTGGGATCTCTGGTCTGGGGATGACATCCTGGATGTTGGAGAGACCTGGGTCCCTGTGAGCTCCCGCCATCACAGTGCCTCTCAGAAGACTCCCTCTCAAACGGGACCAAAAACATCCTATGAAGTGGACCATTTTTTTTTTTTAATTTGGAAAGAGGGAGCATGAGCAGAAGAGGGGTGGAGGGGGAAGGAAGAGAGAAGGAGAGACAGGGATAGAGAGGAGGGAGAGAAAGAGGGAGGAAGAGGGAGAGAGAGGGAGGGAGAAGGAGGGGAGAGGGACAGAGAGAAAGAGAGAGAGAGAGAGAGAGAGAGAGAGAGAGAGAGAGAGAGAGAGAGAGAGAATCCCAAGCAGGATCCACAGTAAGGGCAGAGCCTGACGCAGGCCTCAATTTCACAGTCCTGGGATCATGACCTGAGCCAAAGTCAAGAAGAGTCAGATGCTAAACCGACTGAGCCACACAGGCTCAGTCTTGTGAAGTGGACAGTCATTACCACCGATGATGCCTTAAACATCTCAACACAAAATGCTTAGACATATGCTCACTTACTGTCTGGTCACCACTGGGAAAACACCCCCCCTCTGCCCTCTGGTTTCTGGCTCACAGCTACCATGCCCGCAGCGCACATCCCACCCACCAAACGTGCTGTGAGGACGCAGGCAATTTGAAGCGCCTGCAGGTATCACCATCAGTCAGAATTGTGACTCCTTCCTTCAATCCTTTATTGCAGATTCATGGAAACTGAATTTGAAAGAAAAATGTTACTACCTTGCCCATTTTAAGTCTTTCCAAAAATTCGACTGTTTTTATAGAAACAAACGCCTTCTTCCTGTTCACACTGAAATGCCATTGTTTTATGTAATATTTAGTCACGTGATGTAATTACACAAACTGGTGCAATTGGCATAAACAGATGTGGGAACAGACTTAATTGGCTCTCAGCGCACACACAAGGCCAGAGCTGGAGACGCACCTGAGGACCGCAGGGGGAGGTGGCTTGCAGCCTGCAGGTGTTCAACGGTCACCGCCTGGACAGAATCTGTTCATCCCACAAATCGGTAAATGGGGGCAGACACAGACAGATGGCTTTTCTCTGGCCAGTGCTCCCTCCAAGGCTGCAGCGTCCACCTAGCACCTCACCTGGCATACAGTGGGCCCGTGATCACCAGAAGGCAAGAGAACATGGAAGGGCATGAGTGCCTGCGGGCCACCCATGGGGTCAGAGAGGTCAGGCGGGGGAGAGGGGGCCGCTGTGCAGGGCTCGGGACAGAGACCTGTCCGAGAGCCCCAGCCTCAAGCAAGGAGCTCCGAGCCCCTCAGTCCTGGTGCTCTGGTGGGTGAACGTCCCAGGTCAGGTGCATGGGTTCCTCCCCTGGGAAGAGAGGAAGATTCTCCTGCTTCCTCCAGTCTGGCATCTGAGCAGCTCCACTGAGGCCGCAGATGATAGAGGAGGCCAGTGGTGCATTCGTCCCCTGGTACAATCCTCCTGGGCTCTGCCCACCTCTCTGCTGACAGCAGGTGGTGGTTAGCTCTGAGACTTGGTGCTGCAGGAGCACACTGGCCAGGGGCAGGACAGCCGAGCCTCTCCAGAGGGAAAGCATACTCTACCCGGGAAAACTTCTGCTCCCGAGAAACCCACAATGCAGATGCCAAAAGAAAAGTTCAACCCAGGCTGAGGGGACTGAGGCAGGGAGCGCCGTGTTCGCTTGGCAGGCCCGGCGGCAGTGCGCCTGGCCCCTTCTCGCCTGCCCCGTCATGAAGACTCTCCTTTCCATCTGTTCTGTTTTAAACAAAGGGCCAGAGGGCTTCCCAAACCCTCTCCCAGGAAACAATAGTTACCATACAGGAACAGATAATATTCCTCGAGCACTCAGTGGTGCCAGGCATTGTGCTGAGAGCTTTGACTGAAGGCCCTCTGCAGAGGGTGAACGGTGCCCCCTCGCCCCCAAATACATTTGCATCCTGGAAGCTGTGAATGTCACCTCCTCTGGAAAAGGGTCTTTGCAGATGGAGTTATGTGAAGGGTCTCGAGATGAGCTCATGCCAGATGTGACACAGTGGTGTCCTTATAAAAGACCAAAGAGGAGACGACGTACAGTGGAGGTGATGTGAAGAGGAGGCAGAGGTCAGAGTGATGCCACAATCCGAGGATTGCCGAGGCAAACAGAATCACTCTGCAAAGCACCTTGTGCAGGAAGGGCTGGCTCACAGCTATGGTCTTACCATCACTTGTCTCCCATCAGGGACCTCAGCTGCTTCTGAGACCCAGGCCTGGCCCTTGCTCATTAGGGATCAAAGTCGCAGCAGGAATAGTGGGATAATGCCCAGCACTGGGGTTGGGGACAGGTGGTGAGCCAAACGCCCACCAACCACCAAACCTCTGAGTGCTTTCTTTTTGCTTATTAGTTCGGACTTTTCTTTCCATAACGACTGAATCAAGCTCAGTCAACAGTTATGCTTTTTCAGGATATTTATCTTAAAACACCCTGAGAGAAAAGGCACGGGGTCTGCACCACACGCTTAGGTCTTTGCACAGATGGCGGGGGGCTCCAGTCTGAGCTGCTGTCATGCTGCCTCCATTGCTTTCTCAGTAAATTTGCTTCCATGGGAGTAGGTGTGAGCGCCAGGAGTCCCACTAGGAGTGAAATGTCCCTAAGTGTGCTCTTTGCTCTCAGCTCGTGTTCACAGCCACCTGTTGTTCTCACGTGAGTATTCAAGGTCACGCACCCACACTTCTGCATTTTTGGTGGATGTGTGCAAACAGCTGAGAGCCTCCTGATGGCTGCAGGAATGAACGGCAGGTCTGTTGATTGCAAAGATACATCTTTTTGCGAAACCAGGTCTGTGGTTCTTTTAAGGCCGTTACTGAATGGAGATGTGTTTGCCGTTCACTAGGGTGTCAGACGCGGAACGTGCGACAGCAATCAGTTAACATGTTTATCTCACTTGAGAGTACACAAAAGAATTAAGAACGGCCATTTTTTCAGGAGGAACAAATGGCATTAGTGCTCCTAAATACAATCATAAGGGTGGCCCCTGGGTGGCTCAATAGGCTAAGCGTCTGACTCTTGATTTCAGCTCAGGTCGTGGTCTCTTGGTTGTGACACGGAGTCCGTGTGGGCGTTACGCTGAGCGTGAATCCTGCCTGGGATTCCCTCTCTCTCTCTCTGCCCCTCCCCTGCTAACATGCCTGTGTGCTCTCTCTCCCTCTCTCAAATACATACATACATACATACATACATACATACATATATACATACATACATACAAACAAACATACATACATACATACATACATACATACATACATACATACATACAGTAAAATAAAATAATTAAGTAAAATGAAGTAAAAAAATAAAATAAAAACTACAGTAATAACAGTTACAACGTCTGGGGTACACTGAGTCCTCGGTTGGTGCTGGACGCTTTGCACACAGCCCCTCAGCTCCTCTTGTGAAACCACGGTCCAAGGAGCCACAGTATCTGCCTGAGTCGCTTGCTCACAGACATGGCCTGGGTCCATGGGCCCAGCTTGGGCTGACCCATGGTCAACTCTCCCATGCCTGCTGCACCATCTGGCTGTTTTCAGACATGGTCAACTGTGATTGAACGGAACACCCTACATAAATACTTAGTCATGGGACTTTAAGTTCAATTTTTGTTGGTGATTTTCCCCTGCTCGATGCATTTTTCAGTATTTTGCCCTTAGACAAGTGTACGCCTTGTTGTTGAACAATTAAATGTGCTTACGAATTTATGACTCCTCGCAGGAACATGTGTTGAGAGCCGTGTGTGTGCGTGCTATTTCTAGAGGTTGAGTGCAGCATGCCAAACCCGCATGCTTCTCTCCTACGAGATTCTTGTGACCAAAGTCCAGAAACTCAGATGCAGGACAGCGCAGCCAGAGAGGAATCCCGTCAGGCCAGCGTGCTGGCCCCAGGGCTCTCCTCTGTGCCTGAGCCGGCCTGGCCCTCCCGCAGCTCAGGAAACTGCCCGCTGGGGTAACAGGAGGAACATGCTCATGGGCTCACTGAGCTCCCCCTGCGTACCCCTTCCTGGGAGGGCTCTGGGGGCATAAACAGCTCCTGAGACATGACCCCTTCCGCAGAGGGCACACACAGCAGCTGAGGGGTAAGACGCAGACAAAGGGTAGGGCTGAGCCATGCGGGGCTAGGAGATCAATGACACAAAGACCTGTTAGCCTCCAATTGTTTGCTGCGTGATGAGCCCCGCACTCCATGTCACCTCCCTTTATCTCACTTTGACCTCAGAACAACCCCATTAGGAGGTGATTAGTTGTGCCCCTTTCACAGCTGAGGACACGAGGCTTAGAGAGCTAAGCAAACTGCTCCAGATCTGCTATCCAGCTTCCCCGCCGCATAGCCGAATTCAGACCCGGGCCTGAGCAAAGGGGCCACATACGGCCCACAACACGCCATGCAGCCAAGGGATCACACGGCCACGCGGGGCAGTGCAGAGAGACGCGGTCCCTCTGGGTCTGGCAGAGCATCTCAGCGAACACCGGAGAAGATGGGATGAGTGACCTCGAACGACAATACCGCACACCAGTCCTCTCCCCACTCACGGGCCGTCTAGCCCTTGCCTTGCGGATGCACTCAAAATCCTTCATCATTTCTCTGTAAACCGGCCACCCCAGATAACGCCATAATCCTCCCTAGGCCGGTTGCCCAGCTCCCCCCTGGATCTCTCTGACTCTAGTTCTCCAAGAGCAAACCTTCCCCAAGCCTGCTTTTCAACCACGTGGCTTATGCAGACCTTTCTGGGTCCTTCTAGGCCTCTGCACCCACCGTCCTGCTTCCCTCACCCAGGCTGAGGCCCAAGCAGGCAGAGGTCACCCCCAGAAGCCTGAGCAGGGGGCCTGTCAGGTCCACAAACAGATTTCTCGTGAGGGATCCAGCAGAAAATGGGTGTCAAACTCAGCACCCGCCTTCCCTTTCTGCCTGTCCCGTCCTGACCACAGAGCTGGGAGCAGCGGATGAGGGGCCTGAAGGGTGGTGGTGGCCAGAGGTGCAATCACTGCAGCCCAGGGCCAGCCCTGGACGCTTCCCAGAGGAGGGAGCCTGGAGTTCACGTGCACAGGGTGGGCAGCATTTAGGTACGAATAATAAATAAACGCAGCAAGGCAGTGAGCCAAGGAACTGGCTGGCACACTGCACTCCGCCTTTAACTAGCCAGGGTCCAGCCAATGAGATTTTCATCACTGACCCGAGCCTGGAGAGAACTTACTGGTGAGACTGCGTTGGCATTTCCATCAGGGGCTGCTGTTGTTATCAGAAGTACCTATTACCCATCGTGAAACAGCAAGCTCAAATTGGATGGGAAAATGAGTTTCTACTTCATAAATGCATAATGTGAGCAGCTTCTTTTCTTTTTTTTCAAATTGACTTATCTCAGCAAATTTTGTCTCCTTTCATGTTAAAAACCTATGAGCTGATTCTAATTTAATGTTTGCAAGTTCTTATTAGACTTATTGACAGAATTCATAAGCAGAAGGTGAAACACCTGTTTAATCCTGCGTGGGGTGTGGAACCAGGGGCCACATCTATCACCACACGAGCCTTTCGCCCCCAAGCGCACGCGGTTTACCGTAACCGCAGGCGGCGGATGACTGCGGGTAACGCACGGACAGAGGCTGCCTGCCGATTCCAGGTGCTAAGAAATGTTACTGCCTCCACCAAAATGTCTGATTTCTAGGGACCCAGAGGCCAGGGCTGTGGCAGAGAAGCCGGCCCCTGGAGGACGGCGCAGGTGACCGCAAGCCACCGGGACAGGGGCACCAAGTGCTGCCAGCAACGAGGTGAGAACGAGACCAGCAGGGGAACCCAGGCCCCAAGCTGCTGAAACATATTAAGATTCAAGGACTGGATAAAAGGTAGAATTGTCATATCTGGGCCAGAAGCAGGGGCCAGGCTGGGGCCACAGATGTCGGAAGTCAGAGATAGCCCAGGGGCGACAGAGGTGGTGAGAGGTGGGGACACGGAGGGCTTGAGGAAGACCGAGGGCAGCCAAGCAGCCAGCGCCCAGGAAGGTGGGCGAGCGGCTGCCACAGCCTACCACACAGTGGCAGCCATGCATGCTTCCTTTTCCTCTCTCCCTCCATCCCTCCTCTTCCCTCCTCTTCCTTCCCTCCTTTCGCCTCCTCCCTCCCCTCCTTCTTCTTCCTCTGTCAGTCCTCCTACCCGTCCCTCCTTCTCAAGGAGGCCCCTCATGGGGCCCCCATGCCTCACCCCACAACCCCGCCCTGTGACTTCCCCCATTCCCTCAGCACCTGAAAGTGCCTGTCTGTTCCCTGACCTGCCTCTGTCTTCCCACCGCCACATGTGGACCCTGGAGAGCAGGACCCGTGTTTTGACCAGCCCTGCTTCCCCAACGCTGAGCTCAGAAGCACAGATGCTCGGAAAAAGAGGGTAAGAAAGATAAGGGGTGTGTCCTACCCCTGCCCCACACCAGAACAGAACAAGACACCTACACATCAAGTTCATGTCTATTGTGAAAATCCAGGCTTTTTCCACCTGGTATCCTGCTTGGAATTCTTTCTCACAGGAAGGTGCCCAGGACCCTGAGTTGGGCACAGCTGACCTGACACTGTCCCAGGCAGCTTACTAGGGTGGCTGGAGCTCAAAATGCCTGTGGTTCTGGGGCGCTTGGGTGGCTCAATCGGTTAAGCACCGGACTTTGGCTTAGGTCATGATCTCACAGTTTGTGGGTTCGAGCCCCGCGTCGGGCTCTGTGCTGACAGCTCAGAGCCTGGAGCCTGCCTTTGTTTCTGTGTCTCCCTCTCTCTCTGCCTCTCCTCTCTCTCTCTCTCTCTCCCTCTCTCCCTCTCCCTCTCTCTCTGTCTCTCCTTCTGTCTTTCTCAAAAATAAATAAACATTAAAAAATTTTTTTTTTTAATGCCTGTGGTTCTGACACAGTGAAGCTGGTAGTCTGACTGGGTCCCCAGTTAGGTCAAACAGACGTTAAATGCAATGCGCCCACAATAATATATTCTGGGTAAAATGCACACCCCATTTAACGTCCTCACACGTGCCTCCTCATGTCCTCTCATCACCTGAACAAACCAGGAAACGTGCCTTTGCTGTCCTCCCCACAAAGGGTGAAATATGGCCCCATGGCGCCTGTGCTTCCTGTGGCTGATTTTTTGTTCCTGCCATGTCACCTTGACTCTTCTGTCCCTTGTGATTTAGAAGCATGTGCTTGGCTCAGCATAAACGAATTTTCAAGGCAGACGCAGTTTTCTGTGCTGTGAGGGCCAGGTGGGGTTTTTATTGACTTGTGCCACTGTTGAGCATATTTAGGCACAGGCAAGAAAAAATAGCCACCGAGGAGGCCAGGCTGGCGTTGTGGGGGCTGGGGCTGGCCCGCCCCAGAGAGAGGGCCTCGTGGATGCCCTGACCTGAGGCCGGGCAAGTCTGCACACCCCCATATGCCCTCAGTTGCAGGGGGACAGCGAGCGAAGGCAGGAAAGCCTAACGGCCGCTCTGTTAGGGCCGCTCCCAGACACTGCGCTGAAGCTGAACCAAGAGCCCCCAGCTGTTCCCTCCTTGGTGACCATCACCCAGGCATCTGGGTGGACGGGGTGGGGGGGGGAGGGGAGTCCAGCGATGGGCATCTCCTGAACCTCCAGCCACTCAGGCTGCAGAATCCCTCCTGGTGTGGTCGTCCGTGGAACAGCCATCACGGGAGAAGCCACACAAAGCATCTGCATGTCCTTGCTCGACAGCCCATGCTGCTCTCCGGGTGGTCCTGCCGCTGGAGCTATGACCACTCAGCCCCTAGGTCTCTTCCCAGCACCCTTGAAGCCCCACTGACTCCCTTGCCTCCAATCTAGATTTGTGTGCATTAATTTCAAATACAGGGAAACATACAGAATAATAATATGAATGTCCCAAAATCATCATCGGTAATTAACAAATGTTCTCAGTTTGTCATTTTGGTTTTCTCATCCTGACCCTGGAAGCAGGTTGGTTAAGAAACTGGTGTGTATCTGTCCAGTTCCAAACTATAATGCTTTGCATATTCATAGAAATGAGTAAGTATACATATTTATACATAAACCATATACATTTACCTATGCACTTCACACGCATGAAAATATGGGTTATATGTGCGTGTGCATATATGTTAGTAAACAACCTATGGCATCGCTTTATTTATTTTTTTTATTTTTTTTTAACAGTTATTTCTTTTTCAGACAGATAGACAGAGCATGAACGGGGGAGGGTCAGAGAGAGAGGGAGACACAGAATCCGAAACAGGCTCCAGGCTCTGAGGGGTCAGTACAGAGCCCGATGCGGGGCCTGAACCCACGGACCGTGAGATCATGACCTGAGCTGAAGTCGGACGCTTAACCGACTGAGCCACCTAGGCACACCGGCATCGCTTTATTCTTTCTAAAATTGGCATCAATGTTGTCACGCTGTATATCATTGTATGGAACTTGTTTCTTTCTCTCCACCTTGTGTTTCTCAGGCTTGTCCAGGCTGAAGCACATTGCAGAAGGATTGGCCATGCTCCAGGAGAGGGTACAGCCCTCCAGACTGCCAAGTAGGCCCAAGACTTCAGATGCCAGCCACACACTCGGGGTCACCATGGCCACCATCACGTCTGACCCCCTGGTTGCAAATCCTGGGGTCCCCAAGATTCCCTCAGGTTTGATAATTCACTAGAACACCTCTCAGAATGCAGGAAACACTGTATTTACGAACAGGTTTATCATGAGTACAAGGATACAAGTAAGAGCCGACCACAGGACAGAGGCAAAGTCTGGGAGGGTCCACGTATGAATTTCCAGTGCCAAAAACCTCCAGCCACCCCCGTGGAGTCCTGGACGGTATTACTTCCTCCGGGCTTCCGTGCGCGACAGCACTGCAGAGCGTGGCTCATCCGGGAATCTCACCCAAGCCTTTGTTTTCCAGAATCTTAACTGGGGCTTGACCGCGTCCTGCCCACTTGGCTGACCTTTAGTCTCCTACCCCAGATCAGAACTGATATGATGGGTCCTAAAGACCCCGTCATAAATCACACCGCTGGACTGTCGAGTGGCCAAAGTCCCCATCAAACGAGGATGCTCCTGCTGGCTAGAACCTTCCAGGGGCCTTGAGATGATATCCTTGAGGCTGAGGGTGGAGACTGGACCTGCCTGGGTACAGCTGATTCCTCACACGCACGTAGAGACCCAGTCCCTTTGCTCTACCTTCCTCATGGAGCCCCATCACCCACACCTCCCCTTGATGCTGGATCGAATCGCACCCCTGGAAAACTCTCCAGGCCTCAGTGTGATGGTGACGTCCAAATGTCCCCAGTTCAGATTCCTGGCCCTAGTCCAGCCCTCTGGGAGATGATGCCCACAAATCTGTGTTTCTTTCCATTCTTTTTTTTTTTTTTTAAATTTTTCTTTTGAGAGACAGAAAGAACATGAGCTGGGAAGGGGCAGAGAGAGGGAGAGAGAGAATCCAAAGCAGGCTCTGCTCTCAGCACAGAACCCAACACGGGGCTGGATCCCACAACTCCAGGATCATGACCTGAGCTGAAATCAAGAGTGGGGCCCTTAACTGACTGAGCCACCCAGGCGGCCCCCAGAATCTATATTTTTAATAAACTCCACCGACCATTCCGATGTTTATGAAACACTGAAAATTAATGTTATAAGCACACTCCAAGTTTGCCGACTTAACCAGAACTGTGTACTTGACCTGTGGATGTACCATGCACAGGTGTGAACGACGGGCAGTTCTCTCCACCTCCCCCAATACTGCCCAACCTCAAGCCTTGCTCCAAGGTCTGAAAGAAAAATCAACAATACATGTGCCCAGAGACATGGTGCTGTTTTTCCAGGAAGAGGTAATCCCAAAGTAGATTCTGACCAAACTGAATGAAAAAATAAATAAATAAAGCTCCTTGAAAAAGATGAAGACGTCCAATATCTATTAATAATATTCAGGTTATTAACTTAGGCACGTATACACATTTTTATCCCGTAGAAAGTATCAACGTGGAAACATTAATTTCTCCATCTCGCGTCTGATGAGATGACTTCATTCAGACCCCGTGCTTGGCTCTCCCATCAGTGTCTCTCCCATCTCCAGGGCGCCCATCTGAATCATCTAGCATACTTTTCCAAGTATCCCACTATTCCTTTCATCTCAGATGTTTGCAATTAAGCACTTTTTGATTCCACACATGAATGTGTTTCTGGAAATTGCTGCCTAGTCCAAGTGCGTATTTGTGTGACACAAGGACGGTTTGCTTTTCTTTTTTTCTTTTCTGATACATGTAAATCAAATGAGCTCCAGAGTAACTACTCCTGCGCTGCTTTTTAAAGTGTTTCTTGACAGACCTGTGTCCAATAACACACAAGACTTGGAGATGCGAGGTCCCACCTCATGCAATAATTGCCAAATCTGTGCTAACTCGTCTTTATTGCTTTGGGGAAAAAAAAAAAAAACCTCCACTACCAATCTTGATATGTGCTCCCTCCATAAGCACCCAAGCTGGGACTGAATGAGGCTCTTTCAGCCTGAAGTGTCTTCTTGAGTCAAAACTGTGTTATTCAAAATAGGGAGAGAGATGCATGAGATGAAAGGCATTTGAAAACCTGAAACAAAGTCACTCCCATCTTGTGAGGAATGATTTAAAAAAGACAGTTCTTAAAGTGAGACATATGGGATAAATATCATCTCGTAGTGGAAATCTGATCATCAAGATGCACAGTGAGAACATGCCACAAAAATTCTAATTCAGAATTTTAACTATACCCTGGAGGAAAGAAACAAAAAGAAGGTAACACCACTACACTGTAGTAGCACCTCCCAAGCCTTGAAAATAACTTTTTCTTTGCCCCCTTTTTTCTAATGCCCCCAATACTATATGAACGCAGCAAGAGAAATAGTCTATTTTCCCCTCTTAGAATCCCCCCCCCCCCCAAAGGGATCTGCCACCTCAGCAGTCACCAGGGAGAGCTTGAGAAGTCTGGAGAAGGAAGAGAGACTGTCCCTTCTCTTGGCAAGAGGGAAACCAGGCAGCACGGAGGCAGGGGACACCATGTTAAGCCCAACCATACCTACTGATGTGTGTCCCCTCCAGCCACTCCAATGACCAGGAGCGACACCAGAACATCAACATCCTTCCTTACGGATCCCAGCACGTCTCCCATCAAGAAACACGCTCCAAACATACAACTGCTGAAGAGAAATCACAGGGAAGAGTTGCATTCTTCAGATAAGGCCTACGGAAGGGCTGTATTTCCAAGATGAGTTCTGTCAGCACAGCCGAGTCAGGGTGCGTCCAAAAGAAGCATGTCTGGTGTCTCCAAGTCCAGGAACTACCTGCAGGGTGTTCCCCCTCCGTCTGAAAATGGAGGGCATCGCTGGGCCAAAGGTGCCTTGACACAAGGAGAAGAGGGCCATCTTGGCGGGCTCTCCCAGCAAGTGACTTCTTGTGCCTCGTACGTCTGCCAGGAGCATGGGAGTGTTCAGAGGTCACTCTGGTCTAGGCTTTATTTTGCCAACCACTGGGGAGCCCCACCACTGCAAGCTTCTTAAGTCTCTGTTCTAGTGAGATGTGAACTAACTGCTCCCATGCACACCCCGGGCTTGGAGAAGGGGGTCGGCCACAGGACCAGACCCTGGCATTCCTCTCCAAGAAGCAGTATTTTTTAGTTATTGCATACAATCTCGAGATACGACACTGTTCCATCCATTTTTAACAGAGGTGATTAAGCAGGTGGGATCCAACGTGCTGGGCCACTGCCACAGAATCTGTTAATGAACAGGAGGGGGAGGAGCTCTTTGGGCTTTCTCGTCCTGAAGCCTGAGTACCTGCACAGCAACACGTTAAAACCCTCCCAGCAAATGCTACCTGTTCAAGAGCTATGCTCTGAAAAAGAATGGACTACAGAGCCTGCTTCCAAAGTGTCTAAAAGTGCTGTTTCCAGACTGAGAAAATGAAGGTTATTCTGGAAGCACATGCATTGAACAGCCAATGTCAAAAGCGAGCGTTTAATCGATGAAAAGCTCTCATTAAAAAACAGTAAGTGCGAAAATACATGCCAAGGACGTGAGCGAGAACATTCCTTCTTTCCGTTCATTCTTGTCCTTCAGCAGCACACATCTAGCCTGTGCTGGTGTTCCCCAAGGAAGCATCCTAGCAGAAGCAGGAAGGTGAGACCAACAGGGACAAAGGTGTTCCGAATGGCCTCCGTGATTGAAACTCTGCTGTTCGATTCTTGGCTGTGACTCCCCCACCACCCAGTCACAGGTGCCTGTATTTGAATTTCCATAGTTACCCTCATCCCACACTTAAAATTATAGACTTTTTCCCAGCTTGCTTTTTAAATGCGACATCATAATGTTGATGGCTGATGAATGTATGATGGCATCATACATAATTACATTTAATAGACAGAGAATTAATGGAAACACTTAACCAGAACAAAAAGCCCAGACCTAATTCTGTAAACATGCTATTGTACAGTAACCCCCAAAGAGTTTGCTCTTAAACCTCCTAATTAATTTTTAAGTACAAAGCTCAAAGATGCTATTATACTTGTTGTTTTAAATGGCGGTCTCAGGCAAGTGGAAACGACTGAGTGCTGGGGACAATTATCTCCCATTAAAATCTGTGTTAATGAAAATGGCTGTGTTTGGGGTTTCTGAGATCCAAACAGAAACAGACACCACCAGTTAAGGGAGCCATTGGATGAAGGCTCCCTTCCCTCAGCTTGTAGGGATATGTGTACCTTGAGGGTGATGGGTTTTGGTATACAAGCTGTCCAAACTTTTATTTAAATATATCCTTTTCCTACCCTTTCCAAAACCAAGCTAAATATAAACATTTCTTCCGGTGGAAGTTAGAGAAATAGCAGTGTAGACAACTGAAGACCTCTGTAGAATTAACTTCTTGGAAACTCCTCGCAGGTTCCCAGCTGCCTCAACCCACAGCAAAGCTTATCTCCCTAGGTTTTGAGGTCACCTCCAGCCCTTAGCTTTCCCAGCTGATGACTTCTCTCTCTCTATAAGACCCTATTTTTAGCTGTTTTCACAGGGGCACCCAGAGGCAAATATTATACAGAAACCACCTACATTCGGACTGTGATAATCCCTACCTGCCAGTTGGGAAGTTAACCTCTGTATAAAGAAAGGAACTGGCTAAGGAATATGGCATGTGCAATTTGGGCAAAGCCATGCTGTGTCAACTGAAATCGTTTTCCAACCATCCTCAAGCATTCCAGAAGCCCTTGACAATATGTGAATTACAAACCATTCTTATCTATTCAGAAAACCAGGGGAGACTCCTTGGCTTGAGGAAAGGCACTGTGTTGGGAGAAATAGAGCCACTTTCCTTCCCAACATCCTGTCCCTCAATGTGCTCCCATTCCTAAACAGAGGGCCCCAACCTCATTCACAATTCCCAAGTGATGACTGTATTTCCTTTCTTCTGTGACAAATAAAATCACCAGGAAACGGGCAAGCAATACCTTGATCTCTGGCCCCTTCCAAAGCCAACTTCTAGCATACGTCAGATCTCTTCGATGATAAATGTCAGTCACTCACATATTCACCCACCTCCGTCACCTATTCTCCCACATTCTGGAATTCTCCACCCTTTGGGACTGCCTTGCAGCTATGTGAACCCAGCAGCCCTGTGATCGTGGGCCACGAGCCACGGCTTTGCAAATGGAGTAGGACATCAGTGAATCTCTGCAGAGTCTCTGCCACCAAGCAGAAGTGAGCATTGGATGAGATTCCCCCAAGACCGGCTGGGCCTCTGCGATGCCTCGCATCGCACGCAGCTAGAATCTCGGGTCTTGAGGAAGGTGTGTTTGAGTTTGTTTTTGTTTCCAAACTTCACTGTGCACCAGCCTTTTCCCTTCCAGGGGAGACAGACTGGTTCTGCACATCATTACCAGCCCCAAGGGGCATTCTGGAACCTCTCTGAGAGGAGGTTCCCTACCGCAGCTGTTATCAAATCCAGCATCCTAGATTCTAATAAACCACTGTGTTTATGAGCAGATCACCAAGACTGCAAACGTCTACAACATTCACTCACTCTTCACCCTCTGGACTCTGCCCACGAACGAAGTTGCGTCGGGGTAGATTAATAATTTCTCAGCCTTACTGTCTCCCTAGGGCAAGCACCCATGCATGAAGAGGACCCCACTTTACGCAAATTGACTATTCCTAAAGAGCTGGGGGCCTCGCGAGATCTGGATGCATTAAGTGGTAATTTTCCACAGGTGTGCCTCCTCATTGGAGGTATAATGAACATTCATTTTTAGTGTCTATCATCAATGGTAAGGTTCTTTTCTTATTTTTAACATTTGTTCTTTTTTTGAGAGAGAGAGAATGAGACAGAATGCGAGCAGGGGAGGGGCAGAGAGAGAGGGAGACAGAATCCAAGCAGGCTCCAGGTTCAGCCATCAGCACAGAGCCCATCGCAGGGCTCGAACCCACAGACTGCGAGATCATGACCTGTGCTGCAATCGGACGCTTAAACACCGGAGCCACTCAGGCCCCCAACATGGTAAGCTTCTTAAGACATTAATGTTTTTTTTTTTTCCTCTTCTGACAAGATTGCAATTCCAGACCCCAGAGAAGTGTCTGACACCCTCCACCATGTGAGACACAGGAAGAAGACAGCCATCTAGGAACCAGGAAGCAGGTCCTCATCAAACACCAAACACCCTGGTGCCACGATCTCAGACCTCGCAAATTACACAACCTTTCAAAGTGTCTGCTTCTTATCTGTAAATAATCCTGTGGCATTTGGTTAGAGCACACTGAATGTACTGAGACACCCAAGTCACTCCTAGTGAGAAACAGAAGCAGACAAGACCCCAGCCGGTCTGAGCGGGGCCTCTGTGTTCCTCAGCACATGGTCCACCTATTACGACACCCAAGCCCCTCCACTGCTCTTCCTAAGACACGCCGCCCAGGACGTGCTTAATCTGTCCCTGACACAACACTCAGCCTGGATAAATGCCTGAGACTTCCATTCACACACCGAGACAACTAGGAGTAACAGGAGACACACTCAGCATTGAGGGGCCCCAGAAGGATTAGACTAAAGACAAGACCCGTGGGTCAGGCCAGCCCAGTTGTGGCCAGGCTCCCCGGCTCTTGCCTGTACCTACGAGTGGAGCTCCAATGTGCTCCCCACTATGACCTAGGAGAGGTGCCCTAGGCTGGCCAGTCTCTGACGTCTTTCATCAGCAGTCATGTGACTTCAGGGAAATCACAAGCAGTGGCTGCCTGGAAAAGGTTGGAGGCGGTCGTTCAGCAAGGAGTCTGTGAGGATGCAAACACGCAGAGCTGATGAAACGAGGAGAGACGCATCGGATTTGCTTCCTTCGGCTCCATCTACAGTGACCTCCAAGCGTTTTCATCGCTCCGGGGATAAGTGATTTGTGAGCTATTTGATTGGAAACAGTCCATTTTCACCAGGCGGAGGCAGCGCTCTCTGGGGGCAGAAGAACATGTTATCTCATGGGCTCTGCAGAGCCATGCTGGAATAAATAAGACACCGCTGAGTGATGAGGTAATGACAGATGGTGCCTTAGTCTGGAAGGGCGTCATTATGTAGGAGGGCTCGTGTCTTGGGACCGTCAGCTATGGGATGTTCAACTGGCAAGCTCCAGGAAGCACGACCACGGAAGCCTGTGTGTGCCTACTCCATCTACTTAGGTTCCTGAAATTCTGAGAGATTACGGATGGTCACTTACTCAACAAGGGGCTTAACTAGCTTGACTTTTGTGTAGCTCGTCAGAAAGATGGCTCCTGCCCCCAACACCAACGCTCGTGGGGGGACTCGATACACTCTGACGCTAAAATGCTGACTCAAGTTACATCAAGATGTAGTCACAGTCACACACATATGAGTAGTGAAGTCTCTTTGCTACAGAGGCAAAGCCTCTCTTTGTCTGCAATCCATGGATAAAACACCCTCCTTTCTGTTGCTGAAAAGGAATGAATTACATGAGGAATTGGCAATGAGAGTGCGTTTTCATTAGCATCTATTGGGTGCTAGGGAATTACCAATCAGAAAGAAAGCTCTCTCAGAGCAGCACTAAAGAAATGCATTTTCCTTCAGTTAACAGGCTGAGCACTGAGGGCTAGCAACAGGCACCTTTTGTTTCCTCCGGACGTCTCAGAAGGTGGTGGTCTTCTCGAGGGACATGAAGGACCCTTGCGCCCATCCACAGCCAGCTGCCTCTTGTCCAGCAGGGGAGCAGGAAACTACTGGTTTGTCTCCCCAGAGCCTGGGGGAGACTCCTGTCTTGAAACACCGAACGTCCGCTCTGTGCCAGGCACTGGGCACCTGTTGTCAGTGGTCAGTTACATGAACTCTCCCACTAGCATGGGTGAAATGGAAATAAACTTCACATACACCCAGAAATCTCCCAGATTCCAGCTCATGGAAGGCTATGTGCTCTAAGAATTGCCCAAGGGTGCAGCCTCCCTCCTGGGATGGAGAGTGACTGATCACTCATGGGGAGACAGGACCACCCGGTCAGGTGTGCATCCTGGGGCTGAAGTGAGTGGCCCTGGTCATGTATGTTTTTTCCCTGAGCTGATTGTCTAGTCTGGGTCATCTGAGTTACCCTGTGCTGATCTGGTCACACCTGGTCACGTATGCTTGCCTCCCTGAGCTGACTGATTAGTCCTGGCTGTGTGTGTGCGTGGATGTGTGTGCACGTGTGTGTGTGTGTGTGTGTGTGTGTGTGTGTGTGTGTGTGTGTGTGTTTGCCAAGATGGTTCGTTAGTCTAGGTCATGTGAGCATCCTGAGCTTGGCTTGGCCAAGGTGCCCGTCCCCAAAGGGAGGTGGGGAGATTGATCCCGATGAAATGCACTCTGCACAGGAACGGGAGGGCCCTACTAGAAGCGATGGAAGCAATGCTGGGCAGGCAAGACCCAGCCTCAGCCACGTGGCTTGCATTCTAAGAGCCGTGGGCAATACTGGTATTATCTGCATCTTACAGGCTGCTGGGCGGAGCATGGCCAGGGGACAGCAGGGCAAAATGCTAACATCTCGGCTCTCCCCATTTTGCAAAGAGCGCAGAGCTGCACACAGAACGTGCCATGCAGAAGCGGTTGCACGTCAACCTCTGCTTCTCTGCAGAGCGTATTTAATTGCTGCATGGCTGTGGACGGTACTCAGTAATGAAGTCATTCAGTGCAAGAGGGGTGGAGAGAGATCTGTCTTCCAACCTTCTCCATTAAATTCAGGTACTTTGGCACATCTCTAATTAAGATCGGGAGGCTTGAGTTCCAACTGACTAAGCACTCCAACCCCATGAGACACAGTCAAGAGTGCTCGAGGACAGAGCTAATCCAGTGAGCGGGTAATGGCTTGGGTAATTCCAATAAAGATTTCCAGTTACACTAGATTCTGGAGGTTAACCGGCACTACCCACAGAAGAAGCCCGTTTCTGGGTGAGTGGCCATGTGCCTCACAGACTGCATGGCTCAGAAAGCTGCCTGGAACCCGAAGACACCACCCTAGAACCCTTGTGCTCAGGACCCCCTCTTTCCAAAGGGGCAGTGCCTCTCCTCAGAGCTCAGAGATCTATAGCATTAAATATTCCCAACTGGATTCACTAAGGGGAACAGAAGATAGCCTTGTCAAATCTCTGGCAAAACGGTGGCCAGGTAATTCCTGAGGGAGGGGGAATTACATTGTTTTATTTTCCATTCATTTAGAAATTTGGAGAAAACATTTTGACATTTGCTGATTATCCCACTTTTCCCCGAGGAACTGAGCTCGAGAACATTAATTTTAGATCCGTGTCTAAGAAACACATGTGACGTATGAGTGGGGGATCCGGGGGTGGGAACGAGGCAGAGGACGTGGGGTGTTCTGGCTATTGTAGCTTCAAGAAAGCACTCCTATTTGGGACCGGGAGAGGCACAGAGCCCTGGAGAAGGGGGGGTGGGGAGGCCTGTGAACACAGGAAGGTTCCTCCACCACCAGGCATTGCTCTCCACACCCATTGGTTTCCACCCATAGGTGCCCTGCCTCCCAAGGCCAGCAAGCCAACTTACCTGCCCACCTGCAAGAGGCAGACACCTGTCCAGGTGAGAAACTAACTCATGGTGGGCACCAAATGAGTCCTGCCCTGACAGTCCTTTTTCAAAAGACCAGGCACCATGTAAGTCACAAAAGGCCAGGTTTTCATAAATTGTCCTTCTAGATGGTTTCCGGTGATGGCCGACATGGAAGTCATTTGCTGGCATTAACTCTCGCTCCACAGTGTGAATACAGCTTGTCTCTCTCTGCACCTTTGGATACTCCAACAGAACCCAGACAGATTGTCACTTGGGCTGTAAACTGCAGTTAGGCCAAGTGGCCTTAAAAATCTCCATTAAAGCATATTCCTGAATTCTGTGCAACTTTGATAGCCACATTATTCTCACTGGAGGGATTGCCATCTGTCAATTTTTTAAAGGTGGAGTCCTCGAAGTATATTTCACAAAAGACTTGTTACATTTCTATATCTGCCGACTGCTTTTAACATAAATTTATAAGACAATTTAAAAATTAACATTACCACGTCCAGAAGTCTTTTTTCACTGCTTAAAGCAATTCCGTGAAATAGTCTGTGATGAGTATCAATAGTAAAAACCATTCACAAACGTTTAGAGCGAACAGATGAGAGCCTTCCCTGGCCCATGTCCCCAGCAGGCCCTGTCCCACCCCCAGGGGCAGGGGGGAGGGGCAAGAAGCACCTGGTTTGCAAATTTTTTCAAGCCAAGTTTAAAAGTTATACTTTTGTCATGAGAAAAGAAGTGGTTTTAATAAGACATTTTAGAATTTAATAAAGTAACCAAGAAAGCAAGTAATAAAAGCAACAGAAAGAAAATCTTGATAAAATTATCCCAATCAACATGACCACAGCAGGAATTAATCTCAAACCTACAAAGGAGGCACCGAATCCACAGCCCCTCTCTGGCAAAGACTAATGAATCCCCACTCCAAGGAACAATGGACGTCAGTTTCTGCGAGAAGCATCGGTATGTTAAATAGACAGTGAGATGAAACTCTTAACACATGGGGGAGAAAGCATTATGGGGATAGAAGAAAATCCAAAATGAACAAGAAGCAAATAAAAATGGATCGGCGGCTGGTTCTGCCATTCTGGAAAACCGAGTCCTCTCTGCTTTCGGTGGTGGCTGAATTTACAAGGAACTGCCTCCTTTAGGCACAATTTCCCAAGAAGGTTCTGGGGGAAACACCAGGCACATTCTTTGTCTGACGGCAAAAATGGATGCTGCTGGGCTCTCCTCGGGACACACCTGCTGTGTGTGTGAGGACCCTGGCTCACGAGGAGATGGACACGGAGCCCAGGCCTCCAGCCCCCGCACCTCAGCGCTGCTCTGCAACCTGGCACTGGTCATAAGACACAACTGGAGGTCAGCCAGATTTGGGTTCAAATCCCAGCTATTCCTCACAGAAGCTACAACACTCGGCGACATACTTAAAGTCTATGACACTTGATTTTCACACACACACACACACACACACACACACACACACACACACACACACTAAGGATTAAGTATGGCATTCTGGGGAAGGCGCCTAGAATAAATACCCAACAACTAGTAGATAATGTAGTTAAGGAAGAACACTGAGGTATGAAAATATGGTAGAACAGAGATTCTTAAAAGAAAATCCCAAACGCTATTCCCTCCTGTGCCTATGCACCGGCAAAGCACTAAGGAACAGTCTGGCTTTATGGTTTGGCGATTGATTCATCAGTTGATTGCTAATGAGCAAGGTGATGCCACCCTAACAGCCAAGCATTAACTGAGCACTTGCTGTGAGCTAGACTGTGTCCTCCACACCTGACAAGCATTACCTCCAACCCTATGGGACAGGCACCTTCATCAATCCTACCTCCTGAGAAGAAAGCCAAGGATAAGAGAGGTCAGTTTACCCAAGTTAAGCTGCTTTGGGGATTCCAGGGCCCAAATGCTTCCCCTTGACCCCAAACCACTCCATGTACGTACCAACTTTATCCAAGGACCGCCATGAGCTTGAGCCAGGCACACGGGCCTTGATCCTGGCAATGCGGATATCAGAGCCGGCACACTTGGCTGTGCCCAGATGGCAGGAGCGGCCACAGGTGAGCTTAGCTGGCACCACCACAGGGAGGCGCCCTGGACCCCATCTGGGGAAGGCCCATCACTACCTCCAATTTTTTCCCTTCCAGCAAAATTACTGTGATGTTTCTGTTCCCCTGGTTTGGCCCATCTTTCCCACGAGACCACACCTACCCCTGCCCCCGGTGCTCCCACCCTGTGGCACACTGCAGGTCTCCACTGATGACCATGAGACAGACCAGTGGCTGCCTGAGCCCCTTCTCAGTCCATGGCTCTGCCCTGCTCCTCAGCCTCGGTCTTGGGTCCTCACCTCATGCTGGATTTGCGGGGCCATGCATCTGTCCTAGCTGCAGGACGTGTGACCTAGCCCCATCCATGGCAGTAGCATGGCCCACAGTAGCTGGGGCAGGGGGCATCGCCAGGCCTGGGTGGGCTCCTGTGTGCATGACCTGTGATCCCAAGACTCAGACTGTCCCAGGGGATTCTGTGAGCTCACCAGAGTCCTTCAACGGGCTCTGTCCACATTGAAACGAGCCACGAGCTAGAGCGGGGTCTGTTGTTTGCAACCAAGAACCATGAGCAAGATGGGGAAGGAAAGGAGATGTTTCTTAAAGATAACAGGGAACTAGTTGGGGTGGAGAAGGAGGGAGGGAGGGAGGGAAAGTCGCCAGTCTTTGTCAGACAAAATCTAGTTGTTAAACCTTTCCTGTGATCCTGTGTGTGTGATTCCTTTCACCAAACCCTCACATCTTTCCTGATATATGTTTCATAGGAGGCTGCTGTCCAGGCTTAACCCTGATTTTTGTCCTCTACAAAAACAGCAGTTTACAATGAACGCATGGACTTTTTTGGTAATAAGAATTCTTGGCAATGGCAAGAAAGAGGTTTTATTTTTCCCCTGGGCTGTGCTTGGGCACGTAGGAAGGGAAGCAGGTGAGTCTCCCAGAGAGACTGAGCAAGGAAAAGGGAAGATTTCAGCTCCACTGGAGGGTGCCCTCTGACCCCACATCACATAACGCACCTGCCACTCTGGCTAAGCCGGTCCCGGCCTTCCCGCTCCAGGGACAGAATCTGTTGGAATCAAGTTGCCCTATTTAAGGAAATGGTGTTTGACTACAGAGACCTCCAGGTAACAAAGAGGTGGCTGTGGCAGGGCTCTTCAGCAGAGGTGAGGGCAAGGGCTGAAGCAGATGAGGGGGATAAGGAGGGCACAGAGGTCCACACCCCTTCCAGGGCGGCCCTTCCCACCCAGCCACGGGAAGGGTGAGAGGTAAAACCTTCCACACAGCCTGCTGGTGGCACAAGGAAGCTGTCACTCTGAAGGTGAGGTTGTGCCCCACTGAGCTTCCAGAATCACAGCAAGGGCAGGGAGTCCTGCCCTCAGGACTGAAGACTAATTTGTTAATGAAGCGCCACGCAGGGGGTCTGCCCTCTGGACGGGTGCACGCAATTAGTCACTGTGCAGGTAGCAACTATCAAACACTTATTAAAATGCGGCTCTGCACAACACCCGCCCCAAGTGCCCCCGACTCCACGTGCCCAGCAGGCCAGCTCTCAGGGACACCCCAGCTCATTTATCCTCTAAGTCAAAGCAGCAGGTGGGGGCAGGAGGCAGGATGTGCTGGGGCAACGCGATTGTGGGCCGGGGAGACGACACTGGACGTTGTAAAAACAGATTAGTTCCAGGTTTCATTTTTGTCGCTGCAGAAAATCTTCATTATCCTTTTGTCCGAGGCCCTGGTGGTTTCCAGAAGGATCCTGAGGTGGGGAGGGTTTCTCCCCTAAGGCAGGAGGACGAGTGTATGTTGAGTGGCTGAAAATCCCAACAATGAGCCTTGGGGTCCACACTTGGCTCTTGACACTGTAACCTGCCCACGTGCACCCCAGACTCATGGCAACAAAGTCTTGACCCTGAGCCTCTGATGTGGGTGAGGCCAATGCCCAGATACCCGGGATCAGTGCCTTCTGCAGGAAAGGCTGCTGCACACAGACCCATGGTTTCCCTCCACACCCTGCACTTGCCCCGCACACCACGCCAGGCCTTCCTCTGTCCCTCAGCACACAGCACCAGGTCTGCAGCACAGAAGGGCCCACCCACAGCCAGCTCACATCCAGGCTGAGGAGCACATCCAGAGGCCTCTACCCAGAGGGCAGGGCATGGAGGCACCAGGGAAAAGGATGGGTGGTGGGTGCAGAAAGGGCTCTGGAGGTCAGGTGCCTGGAGGCCAGACCTGCCAGCAATATTCAGCTGAGGGCAAGAGAGGGGACGGGAGCAGCCAAGAGTAGCCCTGGAAGGCAGGCTGGTGAGCAGGGCAGTGACAAGAGCCAGGGGGGCCTGCACTGATGTATTTGCTGTTCATGGGGCTCTTTTAACAGACCACATGCTCACGGAGGGCAGGCCTTGTAGGATTCATTTAAATGAATAGCTCCCATGCCTGGAGCAGGGCCTGCCCAGCTCAGTGAGAAAGCTGAACTTGAAAAACTAGCAGGGGTCCCCATGAGCCATCTGTATACTCCTAATGAATGCTGTCTTGTCCCCACCGTCCCCATCAACCCATCCACCAATGGCCCCTAGTGTTAGGGAAGTGGGTGAGAGACACTGAGACGCAGGGCTCCTGGGGCATCTGGGTGGCTCAGTCCATTAAGCCAGCGTCTCTTGATTTCAGCTTAGGTCATTATCTGGGTTCGAGCCCCACATCAGGCGCTCTGCTCACAGCTCGGAGCCTGCTTGGGACTCTCTCTCTCTCTGCCCTTCCCGCTCTCGCTGTCTCTCTCTCTCTCTCTCTCTCTCTCTCTCTCTCTCTCTCTCTCTCTCTTTCTCTCTCCCCCCCTCCCCCCAAATAAGTAAACTTTAAAAAAATAAATAAAAGAAGCAGGTCTCTGGTAAGTTGATGCCATTCAGAGCCCACCTACCCACTGCTCTGGCTCAGGCTGGTTCAAAACCTGTAGGCCCAAGGAATCACAGCTGAGGGGATGATACGAACAGGAGCCCCTGGGGCAGCCGGCGAGAGGGGCTGGGAGGGGGTGTGATTAGGAACCATGCTCATGGATCTCACATTTGGGTCCTTCAATGCCCCTGCTGAGGCATCCCCTGGGATGGCCATCAAGACGCTGAGGAAGTCCCCAGGCCAAGCGTGCACACAGGCCCACCACAGACATCTGTCACAATGGATCCACAGCAACAGCAATTGAATCAGATGCCCCACCATCCTCTCGCTGTGGTGGGTAATCAGGCCCCCTGCCCTGCCGTGTAGTGGGTCCCGGAACCTCCCTAAGGGGTTGGGGCCTCCTAAGAAAGGGACCTGAGGCTGACGGGCACTCGTCAGCACACTTTACAAATCCAAGACTCAGGGCGGGCGGCACTGGTAATATAACCCCTCATTCCCATGTACAGATTGTAAGACTTGGCTGCCCAATCTAGTTCTCCTTGACTCCAACATCAAGATGTCGTTAACTCCCTGCTTGGCAGTGTCCGATGAGTGCTGGGCAGTGGTGTGAATGTTCTGGATGATTTCCGAGGGAGTGAACAAATCAAGGGGGTCACCAGGGAATGTCTGGGGCAAAAGCAAACTGGCAGCAGAACCCAGAGAACTTTCAAGTCAAAACAAAGAGGTTTCTTCACTCTCCAGGCACCTGCTGAGTGCCCCTTACCTGTCTGGTCCCCGCACAACATCCTGCATCGACTAAAACACAACCTGCAGGGTCAGACCCAGGTTCGAAAACCAGCTCCACCACTAATCAGCTGTGTCACTTGGGAAATGGCTCACCATCCCCAATGTCAGTTTCCCCAATTATAAAAAGGGAATCGCATTCTTAATAGGATTCCTATAAGGATTAAATGAAGCAAAGAACATGCCATGTTTAGCTGGGGTCTAGAGTCGGCAGTGGGGTCATCTGGGGCCAGAAGAGCCTGTTTGGGACATCTGATCTAGACACTGAGGGATGTTTGAAACATCCTTGGCCTGTACCCAGTAGATGCCAGGAGTGCACACACGTGCACACACAAGGACACATACACACACGTGCAGGCACGTGTGAGCACACACACAGTGGTGACAACCACAAATGTCCCCAGACATTGTCCACTGTCAGCCAGGGGACAGAGTCACCTCTGGTTGAGAAGCATGGCCTCTTTCAGCGTTATTTCCTGCTGGTCCTCATGCAGCGTCCAATCAGAAGCACAGATGCAGGGCATAGACACTCGGGCCACAGCTCCCTCGGGAGGGGTAACACAGAAGCTGAAGTCAGTGGGAGTTAATCTGACCCCCTGGATGACTGTGCTACGTATCACTCTCCTAGCCCCAAAACCCGCTTCTCACATCAGTGTGGCTACAGCTAAGCCCCTGCCCATGTTGCCAGGCGGTGCTCTTCCTGCTGCCTCCAACATCCAGGCCTGTCCCTGCCACTCCTGCCCCATCTCCCCATGGCCCTCCACTCCTCCCCAGATGCCTCACAATCATGGCTGTAGCCCTGCCATCTGCCGGGAGCTCGCAGGACACAGGGATGGTCCCTACTTCCTTCTGGGCTCTGCTCACCCCACGCCCTTCCAAGAAGATGTTTCTGACCTAATCTAGAGCTCCTCTCTCGAACCCTAGGCTTCTTTATTTTTACAGCATGAATCCTGCTGGATGGACCTCAGGATTCTGCTTACTGGTCTCCTGTCATCTCGGACCTGGAACAGGGGCCCCCGTGGGCTGCCGTTTTATTTGTAGCTCCAGACCGACTGCCTGGTTCTTTTTTTTTTTTTTTTTTTTAATTTTTTTTAAACGTTTATTTATTTTTGAGACAGAGAGAGACAGAGCATGAACAGGGGAGGGGCAGAGAGAGAGGGAGACACGGAATCCGAAACAGGCTCCAGGCTCTGAGCGGTCAGCACAGAGCCCGACGCGGGGATCAAACTCACGGGCTGTGAGATCATGACCTGAGCTGAAGTCAGATGCTTAACCGACCAAGCCACCCAGGTGCCCCATGCCTGGCTCTTAAAAAGCAGCTCAACAATATTTGCAGAACAGATTGAGGACTAAGATTGCCCAGAGTCCACTGGGGCCACAAAAGGGAGTGTGGGCCACCGAGACACACTAACAGGATTGATTTGATTCTATAGACGGTGGCTGGGCTCATTATCGATTTGCCCAAAGCCAGTGAATGAGATGGAAGAGGCTGTGAACCCCTTGCAAGGAGAGGACCCCGAGTTGTCCCCCCCCCCCAGCCAGAGCAAAGCATTATCCGACATGAACAAAAGACCTGACTTCACAAATCGAAAGGAAAAGTACAAATCCAAAACCCTAGTATAGAGTGGCCATACCCTGCTCGCCGTCCCCTAGTGCTTTGAGATACTTGTACATCAATCCACTTAAGTGCAGCACCTACCAGACCTTCGCCACAAAGACCTTCCCTGCAGCCTGAGAAGCTCCCCACTGGCGGGCCTTGGAGAGGACCCCAAGGGGCGGGCCCCATCAGCTTGTTTATGGATCCCTAAGAGTCTTCATTCTGCTTTTATTTTCTGTGTCTCTAGCTGCCTTTCACCTCCTATAGACCTCCTGAAGCACCCCCTTCCCCCTTCCCTCCATTCCCCCATCACCCCCTTTCCCCTTCCTGGGGGCTGCGGGCTCCTGACCCCACACAAACCCAGCTTCCAATGGGACCCAGCCCCTCCCTGACCGCAGCCTCAAAGGGACACTAAGAAAGGAAGTTTCCAGCATGATGCGGTCACAACGGACAGGACGCTTTGCTCAGGTATTGTTCTACCTCCTGTCATTTCTGACACGGGCCTGCCGGCAGCACCACAATCCCTGGGTGAACACCTGGCCCACGCCTACCCACCTGCCCCCCCACAGCAGCCAGGTGGCCCTCTCCTCCCTAAGAACATCTTCCCAAGGGTCTGGGAGCACACCACCCTCCCCCTGCCTGGCCCGCTCATTCGACCCAGAAAATGAAGTTGTGCCATGCATCATGCCATAGGGCTGGACAGACCAGATCTGGACAATACGGCTGGGAAAATATGGCTTAAAAGAGGGCAGGGCGGGACACTCCTGATCTGTCTGGGGACCCTGGGGGTGCACCAAGGGTCGGCGTTGGCACAGCTAGCAGAAAACAAGGCCATGTGAATGAAGAGGAAACAAACGCCTGTGCATGGTTCCAAGCATGAGTCCCAAGGAGGTGGAGTGCAAGGCGGGTGTTGGAGACTGGGCTTCGTGGACAATCTAAGCACTCTGCCACGTGGGGGTGGGGCAGCAGACTGGGCAGGAGGGGTGGGGGATCTGGTCTCCCATGGGATGCAGGGGACACTGTGTGTGAGTGTTCCCGAGCCTCACTAACTGGTCACTAACTTCCTTTTCCTTTTATCTTGCAATCACTGTCAAAGCTACAAAAGACTGCGAGAATAGTAAAGGAACCCCCATATACCTTTTAGCCCATTTCACTAATACTTCACTTGGCCAGGATTTACATGTGTACAGACGTATGCGCGCGCACTCATACATAAAGTAAAACCTTGGTTTTCGAGCATACCTCATTCCAGAAACATGTTTGTAATCCAAAACACTCATGTATCAAAGCAAATTTCAAGAACCACTGGCTCAGTTGTGACCACATGACATTCGGAGTCACGTACGACTCATACTGCAAGACATCGCTCCTTCATCAAGTTAAAGTTTATTAGAAATGTTTGCTCGTCTCGTGGAACACTCGCGGAGCAGATTACTCACAATCCAAGGTTTTACTGTATTTCTAAATCATTTCCAAGTCGGTTGCACATACCATGCCCCTTTGTCGGTTGTGCTCAGGGTCTACACCCTGAGGACAAAACCATCCTCTCACATATTCACAAGTCAGTGACCAGCCTCAGGAAATTGAACACCAGTACAACACCGTAATCTAAACCATGGGTCATATTCCAATGTCATCAACTGTCCCAAAAATGTCCGTATTAAACTTTGTTCCTGCACAGAATGCATTCCAAGGTCACTAACTGTATTCTGTGGTCACATCTGTTTATTTACCTTCTATTCTGGAACATTCCTCGGCCTTGGTCATTCATGCCACAGAAATTTCAAGGAACAGAGGCCTGTGTGTTACTTTCAGGCTGTGCATCAGTTTGGGTTTCCCTGTTGTTCCTTCATGTTCACATGATGGTGCATAGACACCCCTCCAGTGGCCTTAGTGACCGAGTCAAAACCCCCCAAAACACCCAGGCATTTCTGAGTCTCAAAAGGGCTTCTTCCTGTGTGCCCGTCTACCACGTCCTGTCACTGCTGGACTTCTGTCCGTCTTGGGTCCCCCCTGACCATGCTGGTGGCCTAGGAATCCACTTGGAGAAGCCAAAAGGGCTGCCATGGCCCCCGAGAGGATGCAGAGACCTGCTCTCTTCCATCGGCCTCTTTGGGGAGGCTCGGCTCCTGACAGAGGTGAGGCGGTGAGGGCAGAGTCTTGCCCTTGCCAGTGTCTGGGCCTGAAGCTCCAACGCTTGGGCTGAACAGAGGGTAGGCTCCTCGGGCTTGATCCCATCGGCTGCTCCCACAGAGGCTCCTGGCTGGTCTGAGGGCTGGTGCCAGCTCACAGACAGAGCCCTCTTCTTCCCTCCCGTGCTCTCCCAAGCAGTCAGCTTTTATAGGACACTCTCATACTCCTCCAGGGCTCCCCTTAGGGGGCGCAGACATTCCACTATCAACACTACGGTCAGGACTTCTGGTCCCCAAGTGGCAGGGAGGCCGGGAAGCGAGGCAGGAGCAGCCCACAGGGTGCCCCACCCACACTCCCTCCTGCCAAGGCTGCTGCCTGCAAGGCATCTCTGCCCCAGCATCAACCATGGAGGGTGGGCTCACTGCACGCCCATGCCCCAGTCCTCTGCCCCCACTAGGCAACGCTGAGGCATTTCCTACACTGTCCCCACACTGTCTCCACGGTCTCTCAGAGGAACCGCACACCCATTATTGGCCCCCATCCTGCCCTGCTCCCTTAGGAGCAGTAACATCACTCAAATCTTGTCTCAGGATAAGTTCCAAACTCAGAGACCCTCCATCCCGAGAAAGGTCCCTCAGGGTCTTCGGTGGCCATGCCTGACGGGGCCTAAGCCTCAGAGAGACACCGGCTGAGCTTTCTTGCACAGACTGCCAGACAACAAAAATGCAACTGAGCAGATTTTAAATATATGATTGGCTTTAGGACTCATGAATTTGGTAGCACCCCAAGCAGCAAGCAGAAGGGGCTCCAAGAAGCTGGACAGAAAGGAAGGTCCATCTAGAAGGAGAGCCGGGTAAGAAAGTTACTAGCAACAGTGAAGGGCTGTTGCAGGGAGGCTGCTGTCCAGGGGGAAAGCAAGGGGTCCCTGGATCCAGGAGACGTCTTCTTTCTTTGGGGGGGGGGGTGGAGAGGCCCCTGTGGCAGAGGCACTGGCACTGATGGAAAATTCCTGGCTGGTTCAGTCTACGTCTCTGAGGGGGGCTGAAATGCAGTTGGATTAGGCCTTAAGCCCAAGTTTGGGAACTTCAGCGAAGTGACACTATTTGGGGCCTGTGGTTTTCATTCTAACGACACCCACAACACACCCACCGCCACCCTGCCACCCTGCTCACCTCCAGCTCACTGACCTTGGGGCTGACACCGCCCTTCAGAAGGGAGGCAGTGTCAGGTCAAACAAAACTTGCAGGTAGGTCTGAGATGCCTGAGAATTATCAGAGGCCACAAGACAGGAGGGAGGGGGCAGTATAGGGGTCAAACTGAAACTCACAATGGTGTCATCAAGGACACCCACACCCTGGATGGGCTCAGAGGAGGGGTCCCTGAAGCCACATCAGTCCCCTAGATGCTCCTGCTGTACTGCTGTATGTGGATGACCCAGGGCTCATCGGAGTGGATGACAAGCATCCCTCATGAGTTATTAACAGCATCGGTAACGGTGAGACAAAGCGATCACTGGAACACTGTGAGGCGCCTCAAATTGTATTTCAATCAGAAAAATCATTGTTATTGTAACAGTGAGTTAGAAAACTCACAACATCTATTCAGGATGCATTTCTTTGTGACCTAGTTGGTCTACTTAAGAAAGGAAGGACAATCTCAAAGTATGTATGGGGATGTCTCTCCCTCTCCTGTGTTCATCTGCATCAATCAAGCAGTTACTGAGCACGGAGTCGGGTAGGTGCTCTGCTAACTGCCATAAAAGAACAATCTTAACCAACAAGCACAGGCCCCAGGAGGCACGGGCACTTTCCCTCTACATGAAAGGCCAGGAGCAGAGCCTCTGGGAGGCCAGGTCCCTATGCGGCTGGCGCGCACTGAGCCAGTCTGCAGGGCACCGCCTCTGTCCTGATTGGATAGCATGTGGGTCTTTTTCTACACTAATTTTCTGTTGCTACTGCAACAAGTTATCACAAATGGTGGCTTAGACGACCTCAGTGGATTCTGGAGGTCAGAAGTGGCTGACACCAAGTACGGGCAGGTTGCGCCCCACCCCCCCGGGGGCCCTGTGGGGTGGGGCCTCTCCTGTTCCATCACTCTGTGGGCACAGTGCACCTCTTGTCGGCTGGCCGCTGAGGCCCGTCCTGGCTGCAGGGTCCCCTGCATTCCACGACTCTGCACCCTTCCTGCATCTTCAAGGTGCACTGAGTCCTTCTTGCCCCTCTCACCCCCTCTTTCCCTTTGGCCTCATCTCTCCCACCTCTCTTGTGCCTCCTTCTTCCACGTTTAAGGGTCCGTGAGGCAATGGTGCGCCTGTCCAGACAGTCCAGGAGGGCTTCCCATCCCCAGGCCCTTATTTAATCCATCCTCGGTGCTCCTTGGGCCACAGCAGAGGACACATCCACAGGCCCAACAGGTTACAGTGGACATCTTTGGGGGGCATTTCTCCACCTCCCATAGGCTTCTCACTGGCCTGTTCTTTACCACCCTTTCAACTCCTTTTCTGAAACATCCAAGCTGCTGGGATAACGTTGAAATCCATTCGTCTCTTCTCTGATGATCCATCCACCCCTTGCTACTCTGCCCGGTGCTCATTTTACAACAGGAGTCCGCAGAAAACACTTCCTCTTTGGAAGTAACAACTGTTTCCTGGCTTTATCTCATGTTTTTCAAGCTCTCTCATTTTATTTCTGGTTAAAGATCAGCCTCACCCCACACCAGCACTACTGAGATGGTCTCACGCCCAAGGTCTGCTCCTTCAGAACCTCCATACTGGTTCCTGTCTGTGGGAAGTTTGCAGGAAGACTGTCTCTCCCCATGACATGGGATGGGGCACGGCATGAATCTTCTGGTTCTGACCTCCAAGGAGGAGACCTGGTCACTACCCTCCCCAATGACGTCACAGAAAGACTCCTGGTCTGGTCACATAGCCAGTTGGGAGTCACGTGCCCAGCAGGAAACAAGGCACTGTGTCCACATCCCCCACCCTGCCCCATGGTAAGGGAAGGGGGCAGTTAGCCTCACTCACCTCAAACCCACAAATGGCTTTCTAACAGAACTGGGCAGATTATGGTAAATAAAAGAGACCTGATATGTGTCACATTTTTCAGCACATGAGTCCATCGCTACGATGTCACTGCCATCATCACTGCTACTCATTCTCAGTACTAAATGGAACCGGAAATCTCTAAAATTTCTGATAAGGAAAATTTCTTTTTTGGAGGGATGGAGGGACAACAGTCTTTTGCAAAGGCATGCCGATGAATAAAGCTCATGCCTGAGGTGAGAACTGGACAAATAACAGAAAAAAAAAAACAAAAACACAAAACCCACGGCATCTGGAGGACTTTTCCCCAGGGGTTGAGGACCTTGGTTAAGCCCACACCAAAACAGAGTGACGAGGCCAATTACATTTTTAGTCATTTTAAAAAATAATAAATGATAAATCAACAAAAGGGCCCGAGCAACAGAGGAGCTTCCTTTCCCCTCCTCCTCCTGGGAGAAGGCAGATGTGCAGGTAAAGACTGGCGTGTGTGTGTGTGTGTGTGTGTGCGTGTGTGTGAGTGGGTGTGTGTGTGTGCACGTGCGCGCGTGCTCACACACATATTGGTTACTCTGTCCCAAACACCGTGACTCAAAATTCCGAGAATCTGAATTCTTGTTTTCTATGTCCTGCTCATCCCCATAAATGTGTTCTGAGAAGAAAAAACACTTAAAACTCATCAATGTATGTTAAACTGAGATCACTACCCTAGAAAAATAGTCTGGGGAAATTAGTGTCAAAAAATAATAGTTTATGGTTCAGTGCCTTATTTTCTTCAAAGGGGCAGAGTTCAACCCCAAGCTCACTGCAAGTAGTCAGGGTAAAAGAAAGGAATTTGTTCAAAACCCATTCTGCATTCAAATACGAACTGTCTGAAATGTGAGTAACTTGGCAGAAGCCCGAAATGTGTCTCTTCCTAAGCGGCGCTGGGCTATTTTTTCCAGGAAGTCATGTTCTGCAGGAGCTTAGTGGCCGGCTGCTTGTATCTAACATCAGCCCTGAAGCTGATGTGCAAGAATTTGGAGTACAGCCCCTCCTCCTACTCGAGAACGTTTCCGGCATTGCTCCTTTGTACCTCCCCTTTACGACTAACATTTCCGGCAGTAATGGAGTGGGTTTGCCTCTAAGAGAACTGACTTCATCTACACAGGTGCCGAATGCATCGGATGTTCTTCCCACCTCCGTTTTGTAGACAACCAAGATGGGACTCAGGAAGACGGCTGTATTGAGTGTTCCGATTCCCACCTGTCCAGCATCACCTACCTGACTCTGGTGCCAATCTCAGCAACCTCCCAAGATCACGTGGTGACTAGGTGGGAGAGAACCAGGTCTGGCTGGCTCTAGAGCACACATTCCACTCCACCGAGGAATCTGGGGTACGTAACGGTCAAAATTTTACAACCGATATGACAGCTACTATTTGTCGCTGGAGCACACGTGGACCTTTTGTTACCCTTTTCTCTGCTGCAAGAAGAGAGGTGGCTTCTAGTCTGCCTAGTGTCCCATCCTGGCTTTCTGGCCTCCTCACCAATACAGCCAACATGCACCCCACCAGATTCCTCCAACTCTCCGCCCCTGACAGGGTGCTGCGTGTCCTAACGGGATCTGTGAGTGTGTCACCTTCACAAATCCCATCGCGCTATCTGAAAAAACAGTGTGAAATCTACCAGACTCTTTGCAAGAAAAGTGAAACGTGATTCACCGTTGGCTGTTCCCTGCAAGTCAGGCCATTTCACATGTGACTCTGGAGCAGACGGGAGGTGGAGGTGTTCCCTTGTTTCCTGCCCACCCACCCTCTCCACCTCAGGCGTGGCTCAGAATTACTCCCCTCTGTGTGTCTTCCACCACAGCGGAGATGCTGCTAAGACATCGCCTTCTCCAGAGCAGCATGTCCTTCGTCAGACTCTGTGACCTGCCAGGTCGGCACCTTGCCCCTGCTGGGACCCCATCACATCAGCTCTCCTCTCCCACTCCACACTCTCCTCCACACCAGGGACAAACCTCAACTACGCACGTCGGGTGCATTCTGTGGCTCCCCCTTTCATCCCGAATGAAGTCCCAGCTCCACGCTTCTGGCCCTCACTTCAGCCGCATCTCACGCGACCTCTCCTTTACACACCTGGACTGTTTTCCAAACGGCACGCCTGACACTTCCCCCCACGGTAGCTGCCAAGCAGCTACCTCCATCCCGGGAGCGTGGCGGCATCTACAGGAGGTGGGCTGGAAGGAGGTCTGTGCAGAGTCCCAGGCACAGATGAGTGACCTTGCAGCTGGATGACCAGTGGTCAACCTCCTGACCCCAGCTGAGAGGCAGTTCCCACCACAGAGAAACAAGTTATTGGTGCTACAGTTCCTACTGCTCCCTAATAATGAACACTGAGACTTGGCTCTTGAAAGATAGTAACACCTGTTATCCCTTTTTGGGGAGATGGAGTCATGGGAAGGGGACTCGGGAGCAGCTGTGCCTGGCAGTTCTCACTCAGGGTCTCTTGCAAGACTGCAGTCAGATGGCGGCTGCCATGAGAGTCGCCTTCCAGCACATGCCTGGAGTCTGCACTGGGGAGACTCAGAGACAGCTGGGGCTTCGGCAACATCTCCTTTCCTATGCACCCCCCCCCCCCCAGCATAGTGACTTCATGCTCCCTGGTGTGACAGCTCTGAGCTCCAAAAGGGGTATGTTCAGTGAGAGACACAACCAAGAAGACACTGCCTTTTGGACACCTTTTCCAAATGAGTCCCAGAAGCCATGCATCATCACTTCTGCCACATTCCCCACCCAGCTGTCACAGAGGCCGACCCAATTTCAAAAGGAAGGGACATAAGACTGACTTTATTTTTTTTTCTTTTAAAGTCTACTTATTTTAGGGGCAACCCGGGTGGCTCAGTCAGTTGAGCATCTGACTTTGGCTCAGGTCATGAGCTCACAGTTTGTGAGTTTGAGCCCTGCGTTGGGCTCTGTGTTGATAGCTGGGAGCCTGGAGCCTGCTTTGGATTCTGTGTCTCCCTGTCTCTCTGCCCATCCCCCACTCATCTCTCTCAAGTTTATGTATTTTTGAGAGAGAGCTTGAGGGAGGGAAGGGAAGAGAAGGGAAGGGAAGGGAAGGGAAGGGAAGGGAAGGGAAGGGAAGGGAAGGGGTTGGGGAAGGAGAAGGGGAAGGGAAAGGGGAAGTGAAGGCAAGGGAAGGCAAGGGAAGCGAAGGGAAGGGAAGGGAAAGAGAGAGAGAGAGAGAGAAAGAGAGAGAGAGAGAGAGAGAGAGAGAGAGAGAGAGACAGAGAGAGAGAGAGAGGGAGAATCCCAAGCAGGCTCTGTTATCAGCACAGAGCCTGACACAGGGCTCAAACCCACTACCCATGACATCATGATGTGAGCTGAAGTCAAGAATTGGACGCTTAACCGACCGAGTCCCCCAGGAGCCCCAAGACTGACTTTCAGTGAGGCAGGGGCAGAGTTCGGTAAGAACACATGGACAAAGGGGCGCCTGGGTGGCTCAGTTGGTTAAGCGGCCCACTTCAGCTCAGGTCATGATCTCACAGTCCATGAATTCCAGCCCCGCATTGGGCTCTGTGCTGACAGCTCAGAGCCTGGAGCCTGTTTTAGATTCTGTGTCTCCCTCTCTCAGACCCTCCACCATTTATGCTCTGTCTCTCTCTGTCTCAAAACTAAATAAACGTTAAAAAAATTTTTTTAAAGGACACGTGGGACAAGGAATATCAGCATGGCCATTTGTGGAATACGCAATCTGCCATAATCTGGTTCCCAGACTGCCTCCTGAACCTCATTCCCAAGAAGCCTCACATCACTTCCCCTCTCTTGCCTGACTTTGAGACCTTTCCATTCCTCCATTCTTGCTCAGGATTTGATCCGGTTTCTGGGGCAGTAAACTCACTCTGCGAACAGTCATCCACATCTCTCATTTACACTTAGGCCAACAGCTTCTGAACGTTATTTGCCGACATGTGAAAACAGTGGTTTTCTTTGCCTGGAATGTACGTCAGATCTGTCTGGCTGGGTGGGGTGGTGGGAAGGGGAGCCCTCTGGGTTAAATGAAGAATGGGAAGGGGAGCCCTCTGGGTTAAATGAAGAATTCAAGAGCAATTGAAAATGCTCCCCCCACACACACCCGACCCTCACTATAAACATGCTCCCATTTTAAGGTTTACTCTGTGGTCACAGAGCTAAGAGATAGAGGCGGTGAATCTGGGTTTTGAACCCAGGCAATCTGAGCCCAAACAATGTTTTAACCCCTAACCAACTGTGACCCTAACAAGGAAGTGGCCTCTGTCTCTAAAGCCCTCATCAATCACCAGGATGACGAGCATGGTTAACACAGGTTGCTGGTCCCCAACACTCAGGTCCAGGGAGGGGATTAAGAATGTGCATTTCTTATGTTTTTAAAAAGATTTCATTTTGGGGGTGCCTGGGTGGCTCAGTCAGTTCAGTCTCTGATTTCAGCTCGGGTCACGATCTCACCATTTGTGAGTTCAAGCCCCATGTTGGGCTCTGTGCTGACAGCTCAGGGCCTGGAGCCTCTTTTGGGTTCTGTGTCTTCCTCTCCCTCTGCACCACCCCTGCTCACTCTTACTATCTCTCTCTCCCTCCCTCTCTCTCTCTCTCTGTCTCTCTCTCTCTCTCTCTCTCTCTCTCTCTCTCTCAAAAATGAACAAACATTAAAAAAAAGATTCTATTTTTAAGTAATCTCTACATCCAACGTGATGTTGAGATCAAGAGTCACGTGCTCTACCTACTGAGCCCCAGCCAGGCACCCCACGAATCTTCATTTCCAGTGAGCTTCCGAGTGCCTGCCTAGGTAAGCTGGTCCACAGGCCTCACTGACAACACTTCTGAACTCTTATACCTGAACAGCAATGCTGAGAATTAAAAAAGAAAATGTATTTCTTCTTACTCTGATTGCAGCAGGAAATAACTGCAAGAAGAATGAACATAAGAAACCCACACATTTGTTAATACTTAAAACTCCGGATGTTTTATGTATGCCTATGTTCAAGTGTATATTTTTTCAGTTCACAAAATTAGTTTCCCTTTTAATAAAAATTGCATGAGATTTTAAATAATCCAAGGATATAGACTATGATTCTGAAAAGTAATCAGCTTTATGAAAAAGTAAAAGATGAATCATCCCTGTTATTAACATCACATCACCTTAGCGGTCTGGCCAGCGGCCGTCTTCTCTCAGAAGTGGGCCAGGATCCCTGCACTACAAGCTGGAAACCAAAGTGAAGGAGTCCCAGGCCACATCTTTCTGGGAGCCATGTTCTCACCATTATTATTGTAATAAGAAATGCTAACTGGCATCAAAAGGAAATCACATGAATTGTCTGTGCAAAAGGACTACAAAAAAAGTTTTTATTATTGTTATTTCAATTTCTAGATATTTCATTGAAATGAGAGAAATCACAGGCCTGGCTGAGAGTTACTCTGGTATTTTGTGGTGCCGTGAGGAATATTTTTCCCTCCTAATCTCTGCTTAAAGTGTAAGTAAGAGTGCCTCTATCCACTGCCGTGAACAAAAAGCACAAAAGGATTCAGAAAGTAATAACAAAGATAAACAACTTTGCAATAAAATTTCAGCTCCACTAATTTCCCATCTATGTCTTCTCACTGAATCATGTAGTCCTGATCTTTGCACTTTGCACGTGCGTGCTGCACTGTGCAGCCGTTTCATATCCGAGGCTTCCCAGTGAGCCCAGTCGACACCTGCTCGGAGTGCCCGTGCAGTCACTGAGTTCGACAGTCGCCCCATAACAGGACTTCCTGTGTGATTTCCTGGTCTTTCTCAGTCAATCAATCTCAGTGTCTGAGACAGAATGAGTTGTCAGTCAACCCCTTCCATCAAAGGGGGCTTCAGATGTGATTACTTAAAGCCGCTCACTCTTGGAAGCAAATGCTGAATATGGTTTTCCCAGCTGAAACCACTGACGTGGTTTTCAGCCAGCGAGTGTGGGCCTCTCCAGCAGAGCGACCGCCAAGTGCATCAGGGCACCTCAGGGAACGTTCCAGAGACAGAAAGGAGGTAGAAGGAGGGAGGGTGGGGGCCAGGAGCAGGGGGAGAGGGCTCCTCAGGTGGCGTATAGGAACAACACTTCTGTTCTGTTGAAACAATGCCGTCAAACCCAAGATAGATTTCACCATGTATTATCACATTATATTATTTGCAATTCCCATTCATAAGTTGATGGACATTGGAGGTATGTCCACTTCTATGCAACGCTGCTCGGAACAATCTACGGGTTAAGTTTCATCAGCCTTGGAGAAGGGTGGTGGGGGCGGGGGGAGGCTGTGGAAAACAAACCTCAGAGGACAGAAGGGCAGCATGGATGCACCACGGCCTTCAGCAGAACCCCAGGGCTGAAGGAGCCCAGCCTGGCCTGAGCAAGGCCACTGTGCACCGAGCTCTTGCACGGATGACCCCACTCACTCCCCCCAACAACTTGTGATGATTTCCTCATTTCACAGATGGAGAAATTGAGGCTTGCCCAAGGTCACATGCTCGGACTGAAATCCAAGCTTTTCCAGCCACAAAGACAAGGTTTTCAGCTAGGATGCTATGGAGATCCCAGGGTGGCTCATGGGGCGGGGGGGTGGTGTGAACCCCTCAGTGCTCGTCTCTAGCTAGCCACCCTCTGCGGGATCACCCGCCCAGTGGCTCTGTCCCCCGACACCCATTATCCAGTGTAGCCCAAATAACTGACAACAGCTGCCAAGTCCCTTGTCACTGAGCCCCAGCCAGCTCTTCAAACTGCCTTCCAAGGCAGAGTTTTCATTCCCCCACACGATCTCCCTGAACCAAATCTCATTAATAAAAGACAAGAAATACGTTTTAACAAAGGTCTTGCCGAGATGCCTCTGCAGCAGCAGACGCTGTCAAAAACTTCCCCCTGCTCCTTGAGCGAGAAGAATTTTTCTCCACAGGGAAAGCAATCTCCCTTCCTTCCAACAGGTCCTTGGATCGCCAGCCCAGAAGCAGCCTGAGTATGAACTCGTATTTCTATGTGTGCTGTTGCTTCCTCCCTTGTTGAAAAATGCAAATCTCCCTGGTGTACTTAAAATATGCCATTAATTACCGAACATTGTGTGGGTTTGGAAAGAAAAGAAAAAAAAAATAGTACATATTTGGAGACTCCCTTTCACTCTGAAGATGTTTTGGGCAACATGGAAGGAAGTCACTGGAGTGTGACTGGCTGTCAACAGGAGCCGGCTTGTGACAGTGGCTGCGAGTGCCACACAGCAGAGTGCTGTAGCCTTGGGAGGCATAGCTCCCAAGCCTTGGAAGCCTTGGGAGTCGTGACTCCCAAGCCTTGGAAGCCTTGGGAGGGCAGAGATGCTGCCCCTGCTCAAGGAGACCGTAGGTGGGCCCCGAGGAAGCGGCTTTGTTTGACCTCATGGTCTGAAAACCTGCAGGGCCCAGCCCACACTGCACATGTCCAGCAGGAGACACAGGAGTCTGCTCTGGCAGAAAAGGCACAAAGACAACTCCCTCTAAGCCAAACCTTCAAAGAGGCGCCTGGTGTCCTCCCGCTCAAAGGTCTGCAATGGCCCTGCCTTGTGCATGTCTTCCCTCTAGAGTCTCCTGCTTTCCGTTCAAGTTTACTTATGCTTGTTTCCCATGTCATCATGCTCAACAGACAGGAGCGCTGGCTAGGAGCCCTCCAGCCTCAGGTCAGAGACGAACAACAGGAAGGCATGTGTCCTGGCTGCACCTTGTGGGCTGGCGGTTTCAAAGGCCAGAGACGGTGCTGGGGCCCCAGCCAGGCACGGCAGGTAGTCACAGGCTGCTTCTAGTCCACTCCACTGCCCTTGTGTTTTGCATCTCAGGAGCCTGAGTTCTGTGCAGTGCCCTGCAAAGCCAGGCTTAGACACAGCCCCGTGGAGCGCTCAGAAAGAGAAGGAAGCCGAGGAAAGAGAACCCGCGGGCTCCCTGCCAACAGCTCTGAAAGATAGCGTGGAGCAGCGTGGGCCCCACGCAGCTTAGACCCAGTAGAAGCTGTGTTCTTGCTCCTCCTCCATCAAGACAGCAGCCTGCGCGTCCCTGGCTATCAGGCTTTGACTCTGTGCCGAGTGACCATCCTCCAGGAATGGCATGCTGTGTCCACGGGGCAGAGGCTGTGGGCAGAGGTCGCGTTCGTGCCACCAACCGGAGCAGTGGAAACCCGAGTAAAGGGATAAGGGCCCACAGTGGCCACCCCCCACTTCCTGGCTGAACACAAACAGGCCCATCGGGCGACCTGCCTCAAAACAGCCATGAGCCCTGCCTGCTCACCTTCCTCCTGGAAGACAGCCCCGCACCTCCACTGCATGACACATGGCCTCTCCCTCCCCCATTGTCCAGACACAAGACTCCAATAAACATCTGTCTCCTTTTTTCTGCCCCTGGTGAATCTGTCACCATATACATACTTATATGTGTGTGTGTGTGTGTATATATATATATAATGTATATATATATATATATATATATATATATATATATATATATATATATACATATTATATATATATATACACTATATATATATATATGTAGTATGTATATGTATATATATATATATATGTAGTATGTATATGTATATATATATATTTATTTATGTGTATGTGTATGTATATGTATATGTGTATGTGTATGTGTATATGTATACATGTATATATATATGTTTTTTATACACACACACACACACACACACACACAGACACACACACTACACCTTTATCCATTCACGCATCGATGGACGTTTGGACTCTTTCCATACTTTGGCTATTGTTGATAGTGCTGCTATAAACATTGGGGAGCATGTGCCCCTTCGAAACAGCATATTTGTATCCCTTGGATATCGTAATTGGTGGCTCACAGGGTAGTTCTACTTTAGTTTTTGAGGAACCTCCATACTGTTCTCCAGAATGGCTGCACCATCTTGCATTCCCACCAATGATGCAACAGAGATCCTCTTTCTCTGCATCCTCACCAACATCTGTTGTTGCCTGACTTGCGAATGTTAGCCATTCTGACAGGTGTAAGGTGGTATCTCATTGTGGTTTTGACTTGTATTTCACTGATGATGAATGAAATTGAGCATTTTTTCATGTGTCAGTTGGCCATCTGGATGTCTTCTTTGGAGAAGGGTCTATTCATGTCTTTTGCCCACTTCTTCAGTGGATCATTTGCTTTTTTGGGGGGTTTGAGTTTGATAAGTTCTTTATAGATTTTGGATACGAGCCCTTTATCTGATATGTCGCTTGCAAATATCTTCTCCCATTCTTTCACTAGCCTTTTAGTTTTGTTGATTGTTTCCTACACTGTGCAGACGTTTTTATTTTGATGAGGTCCCAGAAGTTCACTTTTGTTGTTTCCCTTCTCTCTAGAGGACATGTTGAGTAAGCAGTTGTTGGGGCCAAGATCAAAGAGACTTTTGCCAGCTGCTCCTCGAGGATTTGGTGGCTTCCTGTCTTACATTTAGGTCTTTCATCATTTTGAGTTTATTTTTGTGTATGGAGTAAGAAAGTGGTCCAGCTTCATTCTTCTGCATGTCGCTGTCCACTTTTCCCAGCAACACTTGCTGAAGAGACAGTCTTTATTCCATTGGATATTCTTTCGTCTTTGTCAAAGATTAGTTGGACATATGTTTGCTGGTCCATTTCTGGTTCTCCATTCTGTTCCATTGATCTGAGTGTCTGTTGTTGTGCCAGTATCATACTGTCGTGATGATGATTACAGCTTTGTATCATCAACTATAGCTTGAAGTCTGGGATTGTGAGGCATCCTGCTTTGTTTTTTTTTTTTCAAGATTGCTTTGGGTATTCGGGGTCTGTTCTGGTTCCAAAAAAACTTTAGGGTCATTTGTTCTAGCTCTGTGAAGAATGTTGGTGTTAGTTTGATAGGGATTACGTTGAATAAGTAGATTGCTTTGGGTGGTATCGACATTTTAATAATAGATGTTCTTCCTATCCAGGAGCATGGAATCTTTTTCCATTTCTTTGTGTGTCTTCTTCAATTACTTTCATAAGCTTTTTATGGTTTTCAGTGTATGGATTTTCCACCTCTTTGGTTAGATTTATTCCTAGGTATCTTAGGGGTTTTTGTGCAACTGTAAATGGGATCAATTACTTGATTTCTCTTTCTGTGGCTTCATTGTTGGTGTATAGGAATGCAACCTATTTCTGCACATTGATTTTATATCCTGCAACTTTGTTGGATCCATGGATCAGTTCTAGCAGTTTTTGGGTGGAATCTTTTGGGTTTTCCATATCGAGTATCATGTCATCTGTGAAGAGTGAATGTTTGACCTCCTCCTGGCTGATTTGGATGCCTTTTATTTCTTTGTGTTGCCTGATTGCAGAGGCTAAGACTTCCAGTTAATTCTCTGTTGAATAATCGTGGAGATAGAGAACATCTCTGTCTTGTACCTGACCTTAGGGGGAACGTTCTCAGTTTTTCCCTCTTGAGGATGATATTAGCGTTGGGTCGTTCAATATGGCTTTTATGATCTCGAGTTAGGCTCCTTCTATCCCTACTTTCTTGAGAGCTTTTATCAAGAAACCTTGCTGTATTTCTTCAAATGCTTTCTCTGCACCTATTGAGAAGATCATATGGTTCTTGTCCTTTCTTTTATTGATGTGATGAATCACGTTAATTATTTTGTGGATATTGAACCAGCCTTGCATCCCAGGTATAAATCACACTTGGTTGTGGGGAATAACTTTTTTTTTTTTTAATATTGTTGGATCCGGTTGGCTAATACCTTGTTGAGGAACTTTGCATCCATGTTCATCAGGGAATTTGGTCTATAGTTCTCTTTGTTAGTGGGGTCTCTGTCTGGTTTTGGAATCAAGGTAACGCTGGCTTCATAGAAAGAGTTTGGAAGTTTTCTGTCCATTTCTATTTTTTTGGAACAGTTTCAAGAGAATAGGTGTTAACTCTTCTTTAAGTGTTTGGTAGAATTCCTCTGGAAAACCATCTGGCCCTGGAATCGTGGTTTTTTTTGGCAGATTTTTTTATTGCTAATTCGATTTCCTTACTGATTATGGGTTTGTTCACATTTTCTATTTATTCCTGTTTCAGCTTTGGTAGTGTATATATTTCTAGGAATTTGTCCATTTCTTCCAGATAGTCCATTTTAGTGGCATATAATTGTTCATAATATTCTCTTATTATTGTTTGTATTTCTGTTGTGTTGGTTGTGATTTCACCTCTTTCATTCTTGATTTTGCTTATTTGGTTCCTTTCCTTTTTCTTCTTGGTCACACTGACTAGTGGTTTATCAATTTTGTTAATTCTTTCAAAGAACCAGCTTCTGGTTTCATTGATCTGTTCTACTGTTTTGTTTGTTTGTTTGTTTGTTTGTTTGTTTTTGGTTTTGATAACATTAATTTCTGCTCAAATGTTTGTCATTTCCTGTCTTGTGGTGTTTTTGGGTTTTACTTGCTGTTTTTTTTTCCAGCTCCTTAAGGCATAAGGTTAGGTTGTGTCTCTGAGATCTTTCTTCCTTTTTTAGGAAGCCCTGCGTTGCTATATACGTTCCTCTTATGACCACCTTTGCTGCATCGCAGATGTTTCGGTTGTGGTGCTATCATTTTCTTTGACTTCCATATACTTAATTTCCTCTTTCCCTTCTGTGTTAGCCCATTCAATGTTTGGTAGGATGTTCTTCAGTCTCCAAGTATGTGTTACCTTTACAAATTGTTTCTTGTGGTTGATTTGAGTTTCATACCATTGTGGTCTGAGAATATGCACGGTATGATCTTGATCATTTTGTACTTACTTAGGGCAGATTTGTTTCCCAGTATATGGTCTATTCTGGAGAATGTTCCATGCACACTGGACAAGAATGTATATTCTGATGCTTTAGGATGAGCTATTCTGAATATATCTGTGAAGACCATCTGGTCCAGTGTGTCATTCAAAGCCTTTGTTTCTGTGTTGATTTTTTGATTAGATGATCTGTCCATTGCTGCTAGTGGGGTGTTAAAGACTCCTCCTATTGTGGTATTACTATTGATGCGTTTCTTTATGTTTGTTTTTAATTGATTTATATATTTGGCTGGTCCCCACATTTGGCACATAACTGTTTACAATTTTTAGGTCTTGTTGGTGGATAGACCCCTTGATTATGATATATGCCCTTCTGCATCTCTTGATACAGTTTTTATTTTAAAGTCTAGATTGTCTGATGGACGTATGGCTATTCCTGCCTTCTCCACCTCCTTATTTTAAATCTGAAGGGATCTTTCGGTCTAAAGGGGGTCCTTTGTAAATAACATATAGATAGATCTTGTTTTCTTATCCATCATATCTTTTGATTGGAGTATTGAGTCCATTGACGTTTAGAGTGAGTACTGAAAGATATGCATTTATTGCCATTATGATGCTTGTAGAGTTGGAGTATCTGGTGGTGTTCTATGGTCCTTTCTAGCCTTTGGTTCCTTTTGGTGTGTGTATATATATGTAAACACACACATATATATGTGTATATACATATATATGTACATATATACATATATACATATATGTATACATATACATATGTATGTATATGTATACATATTTTTGCATTTGTATTATATTTATTATATTATATTATATTATATTATATTATATTATATTATATTATATTATATTATATTGTATTGTATTGTATTGTATTGTATTGTATTGTATTGTATTATATTATATTATTATATCATTCATATCATATTATTATATTTTATTATATTATATATTATAATTTATATGTATGTATATATAATTTTCATCTTTTCTCCCCTCAGAGTGTCACCCTTAAGATTCCTTGCCGGGCTCGTTTACTGTCACAAACTCCTTTAATTTTTGTTTGTATGGGAATCTTTTTCTCTCTCCTTCTATTTTTGAATGACAACCTTGCTGGGTAAAGAATTCCTGGCTGTGTATTTTTCTATTTCAGCCATATTCAATTCAGCCAACTGAATATATTTCGCCACTCCTTTGTGGCCTGCCAAGTTTCTGTGGATATGTGTGCTGAAAACCTGATCTGTCTTCCCTTCTAGGTTAGCGACTTTTTTCCCCCACCTTGCTGCTTTCATTATTCTCTCCTTGCCTGAGTATTTTGTGAATTTGACTATGATATGGCTTGTTGATGGTCAGTTTTTGTTGAATCTAATGGGAGTCCTCTGTGATTCCTGGATTTTGATGTCTGTATCTTTCCACAGTTTAGGAAAGTTTCTGCCATGATTTGCTCACATAACTTTACTACCCCTATTTCTCTCTCTTCCTCCTCTGGGTCCTCTATAACTCTGATGTTTTTCCTTTTTAATGAGTCACTGATTTCTCTACTTCTTAAATCATGCTCTTTTGTCTTAATCTCCCTCTTTGTTTCTGCTTCTGTATTCTCTATAAGCTTGTGCACTATGTTCTCAGAAAACTGATTCTCTGTTCTGCCTTGTTCATCCTTACCGCCACTGCATCCATCTGTGACTGCAGCACCGTTATAGCATTTTAAATTTAATTCTGGATATTTTTTACTTCTCTTATCCCTGCAGAAGGGGATTCTAATCTATGTTTGACTCCAGCTAGTATTCTTGTTATCATGATTCTAAATTCTGGTTCAGACATGTTTCTTGTATCTGTGTTGGTTAAATCCCTGGCTGTCATTTCTTTGACTTTCTTTGGGGTGAAATCCTTTATTTTGTCATTTGAAGGGAGAAAAGGAATTAAAGAAGTAGAAAAATTGAAATTAAAAAAAATTAAAATTAAATAACATAAAAATCAAAAATTACACACACACACACACACACACACACACACACTTCGAATAGATGATGCTAGACCCTTCGGTGTGTTTTGGTCTGGGTGTTAACGTGGTTTGACAGATTAGAGAAATGAAAAAAAAGGGGGGGGGGGTAAAAGATGGAAATCGTTTGAGATTTTGAGAAAAGTATTGCACTTAAGTAGACTAAAATGAGATGATGTGGGTAAAATAGAATTTGAAAAAAATTATTCGCAATAGTAGAGAATATAGTATAAAAATTATAGAAAAATATTTTTAATAAAAGTTAATAAGAAATATGAATGTTTTAGTTTTCTGTATTTAAGAAAAAAGAAAGAAATGAATGAGTAAAAAGATAAAAAAGCAAAAAAAAGAAATAGTTTAAAAATTTGTAAAAGTGAATACACTGTAGTAGTTGAAATAAAATATGGGAGGAAGATGGAATTTGAAAAAGAAAATATAAAAGCAAAAAATATAGTAATAAAAATTAAATAAAATATTTTAAAAGAATTTTAAAGTACAAATGAAGTTTCTCTGTTTTTCTGCATTCAAGAAAAAAAGAAATGAAAAAGAGAAAAAAGAAAAAGAAAGAAAAAAAGGAAATTGCTTGAAAATTTGAAAAGGTGAGTACACTGAAGTAGATTAAAATAAAATGATGGAAGTAAAGTAGAATTTGAAAAAAATTACACAAGGAAAAAATTTTAGTAATAAAAACTAAAGACAGATATATTTAATAAAAATTGAAAATAAAATGAAATTTTTTCTTTCTGTATTGAAGAAAAACAAAAGAAATCTAAAAAAGAAAAAGGAAAAGAGAGAAAAAAAGAAAAAAATGAATAGATGAAAAGTGCTCACAGATTGAAGTAGGACTGAAATGGCTTCATTTTCCCCTACAGATCAGTCCATGTAGCTCTTTGTAGTCCACAAATTAAGCCGGGGATGAGGTTTTTGTTTTTGAAGAGCAAAGTTGGCCCAGTTGGGCGGGCTTCGTGTAACAGCTCTGATCTCCACGAGATGGCGCTGCTAGCCTACTGTGGTTGATTGTTCCAGGGCTGTTAGGTGCGCATAGGCATTGTGCCAATGGTGAAAAAGGCGCCACCCAGTTACCCAGTCTGTTTTCTTGGATCTTCAATCGCTCACCGGTCCTCCATCTTCAGCTCTCATCCACTCCCCACTTTTGCACTCTCCGTGACCAGGCCCCAGGCAGTACTCTGTCCCAAGTTTTGTCTAAGATGCGGCTGTTTTCCCCAGCCCCTTACTTCTGACAGACTGTGGCTTTGATCTGTTGCACCCCTCTGTGGGAGGGTCTCACAGAGCAATGGTCAAATGAGCAATGGCGGAGGGTGGCTGCACCCAGGAATTCCCGCCGGACTCTGCTGTTGCCAGTGTCCCGACACTGCGACCAGGTACCAGCCCGCCCCCAGAAAAGATCGGGAGACAGTGTAGCATCAGCTTTTCAGGGATTACGGAAAATCGCAACACAGATCTGGCACCAGGCATCACCCACAACAACCTTGCCCTAGCACCAGCAAATGTGGCTGTCTTCCAGGGTCAGCTGGGAACAGGTGATGTCAACAGTCTCTACCAAATGGTCTTCCAACAGTGAAACCAGTTTTCCCCGTGTGGCCCAAGAACCTCCCAGACCCCACTCTGTTCCTGGGCATTCACCTTTCCCACCAGAGCACTGCCAGGTATCGAGCTGAGGAGTTGTAGCCTTTGCAACTCCCCTTGTCTACAGTCTTCATGGAATTTAAACCCTCTGCTTTCTCCTTGGTCCTTTCTCCCTTTTTACTTTAGTTCCTGTGGGTGTTTCCAATTTTCTACTTTCTCTCCAGCTGCTTTTGGGGAGGTGTCCTTTTCCCGTATGTTTTCTCCCTCCCACAGTCTCTTGCTCCCCAAGTTCAGCTCTTTGTGTAGCATACTTGCTGAATAATGTGGTTCAGGTTGTGCAGATTGTTGTGTTAAACTTCCAATCAGTTTCTAGGTGTGTAGGATGGTTTACTGTTGGTCTGGCTGTATTTCATGGATGTGAGACACACAAAAAACGTCCATGCTGTTCTGCCCTTCTGGCTCCTCCCCCAGGATATCATTTATCTTAGCTGAGAGTGCAGTATCCTTCATTATACCTGGGAGTGTGAATACATTCAATCTGCCTGGATGTGCTGTCTACATTTTCCTGCCCTGGAGAACAATATTCATTACGTTCCCTTGGTTGCTGTGTCTCTTATACTGCCTGAGAGCATGATCTGTTTAATTATGTCTAGAGTAAGGTTTCTGATTTATTGCCTTGAGGAGGAATCCCAGTCTCCTAACATGGGAGTGTCACCTTTTTCTCCTTTGGGAAAATGGTTTCCATCATTTCCATAAATTTTCCTGGGAGCATGATCTCCAACATTTCTCCCTATAGGGCAGTCTACAATTCCTGCCTGGACGTGTCATCTCTGTCATACTTCGTGGGTGTGAGAAACCATAATTCTGCATAGAAAGGCCATCTCTTTCATCCTGCCATTGAGCACAGTCTGCATAATCCTGACTACAGGTGACTCTCCCTCTTCCAGCCTGGGAGAGTGACGTACTTCATCATGCTTAGCAACACGAACTATCTCATTCTGTCTGGAATTCAAGTTCTCAGACATACCGTCGGGAACATGATGTTGGTCAACCTGCCTGGGATTGCTGTTTTATTCATCCTACCTGGTAGCACATATCTTGCATCCTGCTTCAGAGAACCCTATGGTCATTTACCTTGCTGGAACAATCATCGTCATCCTGCTTGGGAGCATCATCTCTTTCATCCTATATCAGGGTCTGGAAGAAGCACCTCTTTCATCAGTACGCTGGAGTACCATCTACAAATTCTACTTGGGACTGCATATCTGTCACCCTTCCTCAGAGCACAATCTCCAGCATCCTGCCTATGAAGACTGTCTTCATCATCCAACCAGGGAGCATCTTCTCCAACATTTTCCCTGGAGCACATCTCCTTATCCTGCCTGGAAGAGTGGTTACCTTCATCCTGCATGGGACATCCATCTCCGTCGTCCTGTCTTGGTGCCTGGGAGAATGGTTTTTCTTTTCATCCTGCACTGGAGTGCCGTCTAAGAAACCTGCCTGGTAGCACTTATTTGTCATCCATCATGGGGACATGATCTTCACCATCCTGCCTCATAAGACCATATCCTTCATCAGGCCAGGGAGCATGTTCTCCAACATCTTGCCTATGAACATGTCTCTCTCACCATGCCTGGAATAGTGGTCCCCTTCATCTCTAGGACCTCTACCTCTGTCATGCTTCCCAGGAGCGCCAACTCTGTCATCGTGGCAGGAAGCACAAACTCACTTTTGTCATGGGCAACCATTTCTCTCATCCTCTCTGGTAGTGCAGTATCCCTCATCCTGTCATGGAGGGCCTTATCTCTCTTTTTGTCTGGGAGCACCATATCCATCATCCTGCCTAGGTGTGTGGTCTCCCTGTCCCTCTTTTCCTGAAAAAGGATGGTATCCTTCTTCCTGCCTTGGATCATGATCTCTGTCATGCTGCCTGGGTGCGGATCCATGTCATCCTGTTTAGATGGCCATCTCAGAAATCCAGTCTGGGAGCATGTTTTCAGACATTCTACCTGGGAGTGAGATGTCCTTCATCCTGCATGGGAGAGGACTCTCCATCATCCAGATGTGGAATGCAATTTCTATTGTTTTGCCTGAGTAGCGAGCTCTGTCACCCCGCCTAGGGACATGGTCTCCTTCCTTCAAGGTGGAAACACCATCTGTCATTGAAGCAGGGAGCGTGGAAGCCACATAGTTTCTGGTTATACTATATCCACCATCACCTGGGGACATGAACTCCATCTTCCTGAATAAAAGTGCTCTTACGTCAACCTGTCTAGGAGCACAATATGCCTTATCTTGCGTGGGAAAGCCTCCGCTTCATCTTTTTTGCAAGCACAGTCTCAGTCATCATGTCTTGAAGCATGATATTACTCACCCTACTTGAGAGTGTCCCGCCATTCATTGTACCTGAATGTGTGATTACCTTCAAACAGACTGGGAGTGCCTTCTCAATTATCTCATCTCAGAGCACGATCTCCATCATGCTCTTGTGGTGTATCATGTCTATCGTACGGCCAGGGAAGGCCATGTCTCTCATCATGCCTGGATGCACAATATCCTTCCACCTACCTGGATACCCAGTGTATGACATCCTGTCTCAGAGTGCCTTCTATGTCACGCTTCCTGTTATCATTTTCCCCATCCTCCTGTCTTGGAACACTATCTCTATCATCTTACCTTGGATCATTGTCTCTATCTTTTTTTTTTTCCCCTGGGAGCACAATATCTATCCTCCTGCCTGCCTAGGAAACCTGTGTCCATCCTCCTATCTGGAGGTATGATCTATGTCATCCACCCTGGAATTGCTATCTCCATCCTCCTTGCCATTACTCTGCCTCTGAGTGCATTCTTTGTCATCCAAATGGGAGGACGTAACTGTCATCCTTCCTGGGTGGGTACTACCCTGCATCCTGTGTAGGTAAGCTCATCTCTTTCATCCCGCCAAGGAGCATTTTCTCCATACCTTGCCTGGGAGTGCATCTCCCTCATCCTGCCTGGACGAATGGTCCCCTTCATCTTACCTGGGAGTGCCATTTCTGTCATCCTGCTTGAGAGTGCCAACTCCTTCGCCCTTGCAGAATGCATGATCTCCCTTTTTCTGCCGTGGAGCACCATTTATGTCATCCACCATAGTTGTGCAGTATCATATTCCTACCTTAGAGGGCCGAATCCATCATTTTTCCTGGGAGGGCCATTGTGGTCCTCATGTCTGGGACTACCTTCTTTGTCTTTCTTCTTGGAGCAATGTCTCCATCATCCTGCCAGGATGAATGATCTCGCTAATCCACCTGGGGTGGAAGTCTCATTCTCCTAATTTGGAGAAAGATCTACGTTATCCTGTTCTGAGCATGATTTTTTTTTTTTTTTACTGATAACTTGAGAGCTTTATTTCAGACATCCTACATGGAAGCGCGATTTCTTTAATCCTTCTGGAGAGTGTCCTCTCCAACATCAATTTGGAAAAACTATTTATTTTGTTTTGACTGGAAATGTCATCTCCATTACCATGACTGAGAATAATATCTCTGTCCTTCAGGTTGGAAAGGCCATCTCTGTCATCCTGATTGAGAGCGTGGTGTTCACATCACTCATACGAACATGACATCCACCATCGTCTGGAGTCATGAACTCCATCATCCTCCTGGGAAGCACCGTTTTGTCATCTTGGCCAGGAGAGCAATATCTCTTATCCAGTGTGGGAGTGCCTTCTCCGTCATCCTTCCTGCTAGCGCATCTCTGTTACCCTTCTTGAGAACAGGATATCATTCATCATACTTGAGAGTGCTGCGCACTTCATTATAACTGGGAGTGTGATTACCTTCAACTTGCTTGGGTGTGCCGTTTACCTTATCTTGTCTTGGAGAGCGATTTCCATCATGCTCCCTTGGTTGCTATGCCTGTCATCCTGCCTGACAGCACAATCTCTGTAATTGTGTCTAGAGGAAGATCTTGGATTTACTGCCTTGGAGAGCTATCTAGGTGTTCCTGCATCATCTCCATTCCCTCTTCACGAACCTGATTCCCATCATTTTTTCCCCCCTGGGAGCTCCTGCTTTGTCATCTTTTCAGGGTGCATGATCTCCTAATTTCTGTGCTGGAGTGCAGTCTACAATTCCTGCCTGAGAGCGTCTCTCTGTCATACTTACTGGGAGTGGGACATCATGATTCTGCATAGAAACGTCATCTCTGTCATCCTGTCAGGGAGCACAGTCTCCATAATCCTGCCTAGGAGTGATTCTTCCTCGTGTGGCCTGGGAGAACCATGTCCTTCGTCATGCTTAGGAGGGCCAACTGCACCATTCTGTAAGGATTCGTCATTCTTGGACATCCTGTGTAGAATATGGTCATCATCATCCTGCCCGGAACTGTCCTTTATTCATCCCACCTGGAGGCACAGTACCCCTCACTGACCAAACATGCCTGGCAGTGATTGTCTGTCACACTTCTGGGAGCATGATGTGCATCACCCTGTCTCAGAAGGCTGTCTCCATTGTTCTTCAAGGGAGAAACTTCTCCAGAATTTCCCTGGGAGTACATTTCCCTCATCCTGACTGGAAGAGTGGTCCCCTTCCTCTTTACTGGGACAACCATCTCTGTCATCGTGCCTGGAAGGCAAACACCATCACGTTTACAGGAAGCATGATCTCCCTTGCTCTGCCTTGGAACACCGTTTTTCTCATCCTGCCTGGTAGCCCAATATCCCTCATCGTGTCTTGCAGGGTCTTTTCTGTGATTTTGCCTGGGAGTGCCATTGTAGTCATCATGCCTGGGAGCACCTTCTTTGTCATCCTCCTGGGAGCAACGTATCTGTCATCCTACTGTGTCCATGGTCTCCCTGATCATCCTGAGAGAACTATTTTCTTCATCCTGCTTTGCACATGATCTCTGTCCCCCTGTGTGGGAGGACGATTTCTGTCATCCTGTTTAGAGAATAATCTCTTACATCCATCATGGGAGCACGGTTTCCTTCATCTTACTTGGGATCATTCTGTCTATGATGCTTTCTTCTGTTGTTTTGCCTGAGAGTGTCACCTCTCTCATCCTGACTCGGGGAAAGGTCTAAGTTCTTCAGGTCGCAAACGTCATTTCTATATTGTGGCTATGCAAATCCCATGCCCACTAACCCATTTTTTAAATATAGAAATAAATGGCATTTCACTAAAACTACAATCAAACCAATGCATGATTGTGTACGAGTTTAAAGAAAAGGAATGCCTTCTTCACCCAAACTGAAAGTTATTTCTCATGCAGTAAACTCACATGCATCAGCAATGTGATAATACGTACTGAATTCACAGCGCATTACAAGTATAACTCCTCACAATAAATTGAAGTCAGGTGATGTGAATCCAAATTTAGGGACATAAAAAAAAAAAACACGAAGATCATAAACATAAAAAATCTCAATTGCTAAAGACAAAACGCCACTTCATACTACAATTGTATTATGGATACTTAAGAAAATTGATTTTAATTGTATCTTACCATAATAAAGCCCTGATAATAATAGCACTCCACATTGTCAAGGGTGAATGACAGCCAAATGCACCCCAGGGTGGAAAGTAGTAGATCACGGTTCCAGAAACGATGACAAAAAGTGAGGTCCCAGGATAAATGATGTATACAGCAATCCTAGGCAGGCATGATGAAGGATAAGGTGCTCTAAGGAAGGAGGACATGGGGAGAGTGCTCCATATCAACATTATGGAGACGGTATTCCAAGGCAGAATGATGGGGGACACGATGGCAGAAGGATGATGTACAAGGTTCTCGTAGGCAGGAATTTAGAATCTGAGATTCCCAGGCAGGTTTAAGGAGATAATGCCCCTAGGCATGCTGAAAAATGCTGTGCTCCCCAGCAGTATGACAGACATGGGATGCCAAGGGAGCATAATGGAGATCATGCTCTGGGGCAAGATTAGGTAGACCACGCTCCAAGGAAGGTTGAAGGAGGTCATACTCTCAGGAAAAATGAAAGACATGGTGCTCTCATGTAGAAACAATATGTCCTCCCATGAAGGAAGATGACGACTGCTGCTCAAAGGAATGATGACGGAGGAGCACTCCCACATAGGACAAGGAATACTTGTCGGGGAAAGGTCTAAGTCCTTCAGGTCGCAAACATCATTTCTATATTGTGCCTTTGCAAATCCCATGCCCACTAACCCATTTTTTAAATCTAGAAATAAATGACATTTCACTAAAACTACAATCAAAGCGATGCATGATTGTGTAGGAGTTTAAAGAAACGGAATGCCTTCTTCACCTATACTGAAAGTTATTTCTCATCCAGTATACCCACATGCATCAGCAATGTGATAATACATACTGAATTCACAGCACATTACAGGTATAACTCCTCAGGATAAATTGTCACTTATCCTGCAAAGCAGGATGACAATATGGCATTTTCAAGCAGGAGTATGGAATCTGTGTCCCCATGCAATGATGGACATAGTATTACCGGCAGGAGGTAGTTAGCCCATTCCCTGCCATGAAGCCATAAATGTTGCTTCCAACCAGTGGGGCAGAGATGGTGACCACAACCAGGGTGATGGATATGGAACTCCAAGGAAAACAAGGTAAATCTCATTTCCAAAAAGGATGATGGAGAGGATGCTCCCAATTTGAATGAAGGAAATTGCACTCCCAGGTAGAATGACCAAAACCACACTCTCAGTCTTAATATGAGTGGTCATCCTCTAAACAGGAAGGCTTAGGTAATTCTCTCAGGCAGGATGATAGAGATCATGCTACAGAGCAGGTTGAAGGAGGCTACCCTCCCAGCAGGAGTATGGAGACCATGCACCCAGGCATGATAATGGATATGGCACTCCCAGGAGGATGACAAAGAAGGTGTTCTCAGGCGAGAAGGTGGCAATGGCTCTCCCAGACAAAGTGACAGATAAGCCTCTCCAAACCAGCAGGAGGGATTTTGCTCTACAATGCAGGATGAGGGAAATGATGCACCAAGTAAGAATGAGGGAGGTTTTCAGGGAGAAAGCAGGAAAAAACATCTTTGATCTTGGCTGCAGCAACTTCTTACTCAACATATTTCTAGAGGCAAGGGGAACAAAAGCAAAAATGAACTAATAGGACCATGTAAAAAACAAAAACAGAAACAAACAAACAAAGAAGAAACAAAGAAAAAAACCTTCTGCACAGCAAAGGAAACAATCGGCAAAACTAAAAGGCAACTGACAGAATGGGAGAAGACATTTGCAAGCAACATATCAGAGAAAGATTAGTATCCAAAATCTATAAGAACTTATCAAACTCAACATGCATAAAACAAATAATCCAGTGAGGAAATGGGCAAAAGACATGAATAGACACTTCTCTAAAGAAGACATCCAGATGGCCAACGGACACATGAAAAAATGCTCAACTTCACTCATCATCAGGGAAATACAAATCAAAACCACAATGATATACCACCTTACACCTGTCAGAATAGCTAACATTAACAACTCAAGCAACAACAGATGTTGGTGAGGATACACAGAAAGAGGATCTCTTTTGTATTGTTGGTGGGAATTCAAGCTGGTGCAACAATTCTGGAAAACAGTATGGAGGTTCCTAAGAAAAAGAAATAGAACTACCCTATGACCCAGCAATTGCACTAGTAGGCATTTATCCAAGGGATACAGGGGTGCTGTTTCGAAGGGACACATGAATCCCAATGTTTATAGCAGCACTATGAACAGTAGCTAAAGTAAGGAAAGAGCTCAACTATTCATTAATGGATGAATGGATAAAAAAGATTAGAGATAGAGATAGAGATAGAGATAGAGATAGAGATAGAGATAGAGATAGAGATAGAGATAGAGATAGATAGAGATAGAGATAGAGAAAGAGATAGAGATAGAGATAGAGATAGAGATAGAGATAGAGATAGAGATAGAGATAGATAGAGATAGAGAAAGAGATAGAGATAGAGATAGAGATAGAGATAGAGATAGAGATAGAGATAGAGATAGAGAAAGAGATAGAGATAGAGATAGAGGTAGAGGTAGATGTAGATGTAGATGTAGATATAGATATAGATTAGATATAGATATAGATATAGATAGATAGATATAGATAGATATAGATATAGATATAGATATAGATATAGATAGATATAGATATAGATATAGATATAGATATAGATATAGATATAGATATAGATATATATATAGATATAGATATAGATATAGATATAGATATAGATATAGATATAGATATAGATGTAGATATAGATGTAGATATAGATGTAGATATAGATATATAGATATATAGATATAGATATATACAGATATATATAGATATAGATATACATATACACATACTTATCTATATATATATATGTGTGTGTGTTTATATATATGTATACATACATACATACATACATACATACATACATACATACGTACGTACATACATACATACTTACATACATACACACACAATGGAGTATTACTCGGCTATCAAAACGAATGAAATCTTGCCATTTGCAACTATGTGGATCGGATTGGACGGCATTATGCTAAGTGAAATTTGTCACAGAAAGACAAAAGTCATATGATTCACGCATAGGATGACTTTAAGAGACAAAAGAGGTGAACAGAAGATAAGGGAAACAAAAATAATATACAAACATGGGGGGACAAAACATAAGAGACTCATAAATATGGAGAACCAACTGAGGATTACTGGAGGGGTTGTAGGGGGGGTGAGCTAAATGGGTAAAGGGGCACTAAGGAATCTAGTACTGAAATCATTGTTGTACCACATGCTAACTAATTTGGATGTAAATTAAAAATAATAATAATAATAATAATAATAATAATAATAATAATAATAAAAAGAACGAGGGATATTATGTTTCCTGCTACGATGATGGATTGGTGTTCCCAGGCAAGATGATGGGGACCACTCTTCCAGGGAGAATGAGGGAGACATGCCCCCAGGCAAGATTCTGAAGAAGACGCTCCTTTTCAGGATAATGGAGATGGTCTTCCTAGTCAAGATGATGGATATATGTTCTCAGGGAGGATGACGGATAAGTGCTCCCAGGAGGATTCATACAGAGCACTCCATGGCAAGATAAAAGGGATATTTCATGCAGACACTGAGACAGTATCTCAGGATCTGATGGATCTCAGATGGAGACAGGATCTCAGGCAAGAAGACAATGATGGCTCTACTGGGGTAAATGACAGTAAGGCATTTGAGGCGGGAAGAAGGTTACTGCATTACCAGATAGGATGACAAATACATTGCTCCCAGGTGGGCTGATGCAAATCATGTTCCCTACAATAGGTTGGAGAACATGCTTCCTGTCAGGATGATGGAGATGGCTGTCTCAGGTATGATGAAGGAGATCCCTCTTCCAGGCATGAGAGAGGGATGCACTTGTAGGCAGCATGATATAGAGATGGTGCTCCTTGGGAAGATGATATCCATGGCCTTTCAAAACAGAATATGGTTTCTTGGTCCCAGTCAGTATGACAGAGAATGTATTCAGACGCTGGAATTGTAGAAGAGCCTCCAAGGCCGGCAGATGGAGATCATGATCCCAGACAGAATGATGAAGAGGGTGCTCCCAGTAAAATGATGTAAATAACCTTCCCGAAAGGAGATCAGAGATTACACTCCCAGACAGGAAGGGAGAGAGTGATATCCCGGGGGGGGGGGGGGGGAATTGGACATTCTATACATGGCAAATGTGAAAGATTGTATTCCCTGGCATGATGAGGGGGCTTGTGTTCCTGGGCATTATGATGAAAATGTCCCTTCCAGACTGCAGGAAGGAGATGGAACTACCAAGGAAGATTTACAGAGATTGGAACTCTACACGGGAGGATGGACACAGCACTCCATGGCAGGCAGGAGGACGGCTAAGTACTTCCAGGCAAAAAGACACCAATGGTGCTCCAAAGGAAGATGAGGGAGACTAGGTCCAAACAGGAGGACAGGAAAAATGATAGCAGGAAGGATGAAGAAAACACTTTCCGAGGCAGGAAGTTGGAGACTTAGTATCCAGGTAGCTTGAGGGAGGTCATGTAACCAGGCAGGATGAGGGACACGGTGCTCCCTGGAAGTAAAACAGACACAGCACACCAAGAAAGCATGATGAAGATTGTGCTCCTAGAGGAGCTAACGTAGATGGCATTTGAAGGTGGGTGGAAGGAAATCACATTCCCAGGTATAATAGAAGACATGGTGTTCTTGGGTAGGAGGAAGGATATCATGGTCTGAGGTAGGATGATGGAAACTGCACTTGCAAAAAGGAAGACAGAGAAGGTGCTCTGACACAGGATAAGCCATATTGTGCTACTAGGCAAGAGAACGGCCCTTTCCGGGATGATGGAGTCTGTGTACCCAGGGTATGGTGCATATAATGTTCCCAGGCAGGATGTGGACACCATGCTCCCTGCCATGATGGTGAAGATGGCGCTTCCATCCTGAAGGACGGAGCTCATGTCCCCGGCAGGCTGAAGGAGATGGAAATCCAGGTAAAACAATACAAATAACGTTCCCAAAAAAGATTATGGAGAATATGCTCCAAAGTTGAATGAAGGAAATAACACTCTTAGGTAGGATGACTAAAAACATGTTCTGAGGCTGGATAGTGGAGATCGTCCATGAAACAGGATGACATAGATCATGCTCACAACGGAATCACAGAGATCACTCTGCAAAGCAGGATGAAGGAGACTTCCCTCCTTCAGGTCAGGAGGAACAGGGAGACCATGCACCCAGGCAAGATTATTAATATGGTGCTCTTGGGGGAAATGAAAGATAAGGCCCTCACAGGGATGAGGAATATTTTAATACCAGGCGGGATGGGAGAAACAAGTGAGATCTTCTAGGATGCTGGAGTTGGCGCCCTTGGGCATAATGACAAAGATGGCGGGTCCGTGGCAAGATGAAGGTAATGACTCTTACAGGCAGGATAAGAGTGGTGCTCTCTTAGGCAAGATGTTGGAGAATATGCTCCCTGGCAGGATGAAGGAGATGGTCTTCTGAGGCAGGATGTTGGACACGGTGGTTCCAGGAAGGAAGATAGATAACCACTCGCAGGAGGGTTTGGTACACCATGCCCCAGGACAGGGTAAAAGAGACCATTCTCCCAGGCACTGAGGTAGTGTGATGGAGAAGCCAGCCAAAGGAAAGGCGAAGGAGACCACTCTTCCAGGCAGGATTGAGGGAGATGAGCACCCAGTCAAGATGTTGTAGAACATGCTCCCTGGCAGGATGACAGACACTGCCTTCCTAGGCAGGATGATGGAGATCATGCTCCCAGGAAGAAGACAAATAAGTGCTCCCAGGCAGTATTCAGAGAAGGTGCTTGAGGGCAAGATGAAAGAGATTCTTCTCCCAGTCACCGAAACAGGATGGTGGAGGTGGCTGTCCAGAAATGATGATGATGATGATGATGATGATGATGATGATGATGATGATGATGATTGTTCTGACGGGGTAAATGACTGTAAGGTGCTCTGAGGCAAGATGAGGGATATTGTGCTACAAAGAAGGGTCATCTCTCAGGATGAGTGAAACATTTTCAAGCAGGATAATGAGGGTCATGTTCCAGACAGTATGTCTACGAACTTGCTTCCAGGGAGGGTGATGCAGTTGGTGCTGCTAACTATGATGAAGTACATCACTCTCCCAGGCAGAAAGGAGAGTGAGAATCGCTCCTAGGCAGGATGATGGGGACTGTGTTCCCTGACAGGATGACAGAGACAGCCTTTCTAGGCAGAATGACTTTTTTTTTTTTATTGCTCGCAGTCAGGATGGCAAAGAAAGCAATCTCAGCAAGGAATCCTAGACTGTGCCCAGGGCAAGAAGTAGGGGATCGTATTATCAGGCAGAGTGACAAAGAGGTTGCCCCAGAACAAATTATGGAAATCATGTTCCCAGAAGGAGAATAGAGGTGATGCTCCCATGCAGGAAGAACAAGATTGCTCTCCAAGGATAAGTCGAAGATCTTCCTCTAGGCCGAGTGAATGAGATCACCCTCACATATAGGATGATGGATATTGCATTCCCAGGCATCATGAAAGAGGTGGCCCTCTAGGCAGGAGATTGCACAGAGCATCCATAGGCATGCAGGATGACCGATATTGTGCTGCCAAGCTGGAAGACTGAGGTGCTCTCCATGGCAAAGTGGTAGGGATGGTGTTCCATGGCAGGAGGACAGGGAACATGATACCTGGAAAAATGATGGAGAAGACACTACAAGGCATGAGTCAGAGACCGAGTTCCAAGTCAGGTGAAATAGAACATGCTCCCAAGAAAGATGAAGGACATAGCGCTTGCAGGCAGTTCAGCAGATCCCGCACACCACGGAAGCATGATGGAGATCTCATTCCTAGGAAAGATAAATCAGGTGGTGCTCCCAGGAAAGCTGAATAAAATACACTCACAGGCATAATGAAGGACACAGCGCTCTCAGGTAGGATGAAAGGTATGGTGGTCCTAGAAAGGATGACAGTGACTGCTCTAGCAGGAAGGATGACAGAGCAGGTGCTCCTACACAGGATAAGGGATACTGGACTCCTTGGCAACATAAAAGAATGGCTCTTTCAAGTAGGATGATGTAGTTTGAGTCCCCAGGCAATGGTGCATATCGTGTTCACTGGCAGGCTGCCTTTACAATGCTTCCTGCCACAAAGATGGAGATATGCTTCCCCCCTGAAGGACGGAGATGATGCCGCCAAGCAGAGTGATGGAGAGCATTCCCAGGTAAAACAAAACAAATCACTTTACCATAAAGCGTGATGGAGAGGACACTCACAAATAGGATGAAGGAAATCATGCTCTGAAATAAGATGACCAAAACCACTGTCCCAGGCTGGCTTTTGGAGTTCATGCTCTAAACAGGATAACGGAGAACTTACTACTAGACATGATGATTGTTGGTGCTCCTAAGCATGATGACTGGTCATATTTCTCCCAGGCAGGAAGAAGGAGAATGCTCCCAGGCAGGAAGACATGGATTGGTGTCCCGTAAAGAGGACAGAGACAGTGTTTCTAGGTATGGAGATGGTTTTGCACTCCCAGTAAGTATGATGGAGTAGGGACTTTCAGGCAGGAATCATAGTGTGTTACACAACAGGAAGTAGGAGATTCTGCTCCCAGATGGGATGACAAAGAGGGCACTACCAGGCAAAATAATGGAAGTCAATTTCCCAAAAGGATAAGAGAAATGACTTTCCCTACAGGGACAGTGAGATCCATGCCCAGGAACTACGTTGGAAATCTTCCCTGAGGCAGAATGACAAGATTGTGCTCCCAGGCATGATGAGGGAGGTTGCAATCCCAGGCACGATGAAGGAGATCACCAATCCAGGCAGGCAGAAGGAGAGGGCACTTTGAAGGAGGATGAGAGATCACCCATGGAGGAAGGATGACGTACAAATGATTTCTAGGCAGACAGGATGACAGATATAGTGCTTCCAGGTAGGGTTCCTGAGATGGTCCTCCATGGCATGTTCATGGAGAAGTCGTTCCAAGATAGAATTACAGGGACTATGATAACAGGAAGGATGACATAGGAGGCTCTCACAGTCAGAATGTCAAAAGCAGAATTCCCAGGCTGGTTGAAGGAAATCATATTCTTAGACAGGAGGAAGTACGTGGTGTTCCCAGACAACAGGACAGACATGGCACACTAAGGGAACACGATAGGTTCACACTCTGACAAACTAAGTTAGATGGCACTCCCAGGCAGGTAGGAGGAAATCACCCACCCAGGCAAAATGAAGGACACAGCGCTTTCAAGTAGGATGAATGATATGCTCCCAGGCAGGGTAACAGAGACTGCACATGCATGATACAGGACGGTAAAGGCATTCCCACAGAGGATAAGGGATATTGCGCTCCTAGGCAGGATGCCAAAAAACGACACTTGGAGGTCGGGTGGCAGAGGTTGTGACCCCAGGAAATGGTGGATATCATGGTCCTGAACAGGATTCAGATACCATGCTCCCCACCACGATGTCAGAAATGACTCCTCCAACCTGAGAGAAGGTAGAAGGCACTCCCAGGCAGGTGGAAGGAAATCACACTCTCAGGATCATGAGGACACTGCTCTCTCAGGTAGGATGAAGGAGATGCTTCTCTAGGCAGGATTATGGGGATGACACTCACAAAAAGGATGATGGACAAGGTGCTCCTACACAGGATAAGGGATATTGCTCTACTATGCATGTAGCAAAAGGGCGCTTTCAGGAAGGATGGTGGAGTTTGTGTCCCAAGTTGTTGGTGGATATCCTGTTCCCTGGCAGGATGCAGAGACCAAACACCCTGTCACAACGACAGAATGGCATTTCCACCCTGAAGGATGGAGATCGTGCCCCATGCAGCCTAGTGGAGATGGCACTCCCAGGTAAAACAAAACAAATCATGTGCCTCTCCCCCGCCAAAAAAAAAGACGATGGAGAGGGCACTCCAAAATGGGATAAAGGAAATCATGCTCTCAGGTAGGATGACTGAAAAGAGGCTCCCAGACTGGAAGTTGGAGATGGTCCTATAAATAGGATGATGTACATTTTGCTCCCAGGAAGGGAGACAGAGAGCATGCCGAAAAACAGGATGAAGGTGACTCCCCTCACTCGTGGCCACACAACCAGGAAGATTGATGGATATGGTGCTGTCAGGCAAAAAGGCATATAAGGACTTCCAAGCAGGATGAGTATATTGCACTACAAGGCAAGATGAAAGAAACGGTGCTCCAAATGAGATTCAGCTTCCTGCCAGCATGACATATTTGGCGCTCCTGGACAGGATGACAGAGTTGGAGGTCCCAGGAAAGATGGAGGCGACTCTTCTTCCAGGCACGATGAGGGAGACAGGCTCCCAGGGAAGATGTTGGCAGAAATGTTCGCTGGAAGGATGACAGAGTTGGCATTCTGAGGCAAGATGATGGAGATCACACTCCCAGGAAGGGTGAGGGATACGTGCTCCAGGCTGGGCTGTAAGAAAATGTCCCAGGGCAAGAAGAAAGAGATTATCCTAAATTCAACCAAGGCAGAATGAGACAGATGTGCTCCCAGGCAAGATGCTGGAGAAGATGCTTCCTGGCAGGATGTCAGAGATGACCTTCCTAGGCAAGATGTGGGGATAAACCTCCAAGGAAGGATGACAAAAGAACTCCCAGGCAGGAACCATAGACAGAACTCCAGGTCAGGATGAAACACATCCTTCTCCCTGGCACCCAGACAGGATGATGGAGGCAGATCTCCCAGGCAGTATGAGGATGATTGCTCTAGCAGTGTAAATGACCATAAGGCGCTCTGAGGCAAGATGAAAGGTATTGTGTTACCAGGTAGGACGACTGAAATGGAGCTCCTGGGCAGGATGATAAGGATTGTGTTCCAGACAGTATGTCTCAGAATTGCTTTCAGATAGAATGATGCATTTGGAGCTCTTAATTATGACTGGCATTGCTATCTCAGGCAGAATGAGGTAGAACTGCTCCTAGGCAGGCTGGTGGAGACTGTGTTCCCTGGCAGGATGACAGAGGCAGCCTTTCTAGGCATAACGATGGTTTCTTGCTCTCGGTCAGTATTAAGGAGAAGGCACTTTCAGGTAGGAATTGTAGACAGTGCTCCAGGGTGGGAATGAGGAGAACATGTTACTAGGTACGATTAGAAAGAGGGAGCTCCAAGGCAAGATGATGGAGATCTGTTCCCAAAAGGATCAAGGAGACAATGATCCCATTCAGGACGACCAAGAATGCTCTCCAAGATAATAAATTGGAGGTATTCCTTCAGACAGAATTACAGAGATCGTGCTTGTAAGAAGGATTATGGGATTGCATTCCCAGGCATCATGAAGGAGAGGACCCTTCGAGGCAGGAGGATGGATACAGGACTCCTAGGCAGGCAGGATGTCACATATTGTGCTGCCAGACCAGAGTATAGACATGGTGCTCCATGGAAAGATGATGGAGACTGTATCCCAAGCCGGGATGATGGGGAACATGATACCAGCAAATATGACATAGAAGGCACTCCCAGGCAGGATGTCAGCGACTGACTTCCCAGGCAGGTTGAAGGAGATTGTGCTCCCAGATAGGATGAAGGAAGGGTACAGCACTCAGAGGCAGTACAGCAGAGACAGCAAACCAGGGGAGCATGATGTGGATCATGATCAGAGGCTGGCTAAGGTAGATGGTGCTCCCAGGAAAATTGAAGGAAATCACACTGCAAAGTATAATGAAGGGCAAGGCGCTTTTAGGTACGATGAATGATTTCATGCTCTCAAGCAGGATAATAAGGATGAGCTCACAGAAAGAATGATGGAGAATGCACCACCACACAGGATAAGAGATTTTGCATTCCTACACAGGATGACAAAATGGTGATTTCAGGCAGGATGAGGTAGTTCATATCCCCAGGCAATGGTGGATAACGTGATCTCAGGCAGGTTGAAGATACCATGCGTGCCACCATTATGATGTATATGGCGCTTCCAACATGAAAGACAGAGATCATACCTGCAGCCATGGTGACAGAGATGACACCCCAAGGTAAAACAACAAAAATCGCATTCAAAAAAAAAAAAAAAAAAGACTAGGGACAGGAAGCTCCCAATTAGGATGAAAGAAATCAGGCTACGAGGCTGTATGCGAGACTTCATCCCCTATAGAAGATATCATAGGTTGTACTCCCAGGAAGTATGACAGAGATCACACTGGAAAGCAGAATGAAGGAGACTGTCCTCCCAGGAGGATCAGGGATACCTCACATTCATGCAGGATGAAGGATAAAGTGCTCCCAGGATGATGACGTAGACAGTGCCAGGAAACATGACAACCAAAATGCTGCTCCCAGGAAAAATGGTGGAAATGGCCTTCAAGGCCATTCAACGTGAGTGATGGATACTGTGCTACCAGGCAGAATGAGAGAAACAGTGGCTGAGAGCAGAATGAGGGAGGCCTTGCTTCCTCTCTGAATGATGGAGTTGGCACTCCCAGGCAGGATGACAGAAATTTGGGTCCCGGGAAAGATGTAGGGGACCACTATTCCAGGAAGGATTAGGGAGTTGCATTCCTAGGCAAAATGCTGGAGAAGATGCTTTCTGGAAGGATGTCCCAAGGTGTCCTTCCTAGGCAGGAGGATGGAGATCGGGCTCCCAGGGAGATGGAAAGATAAATATTCCCAGCAAGATTTGGTAGACGATGCTCCAGGGGAAGATGAAAGAGAATCTTCTTGCAGGTACCAAGGCAGGAATAGGGAGATGGTGGTCCGATGTAAGATAAAGGATTTAAATTACGTGTTTCTCATTCAACTAGCAGATATGGATTTTCCACAGATTGCCAGATGCACAGATGTCTACCAACGTGTGACAGGTGAGTTGGGGTGATTCATTATTTCCAGCTGGGTTCATTTCAGTAGGAGTGTCTCTATTATTGCCTACTAACTAAGAATCAGAACACCCAAATCAAGCAAACATAAATAAAATAATATGGCCAGTCACATCAGTGGTGTTACCCACGTTCATCATTTGTTTCAATCTTGCATTGGTCTTCACTCCCTGCCTCTTTTGTAACGTTCACGCAGTATCCTTCTAAGACAGCACACTGATTTTATTCAAGAGCAAGGAACACTTTGTGTTCAATAATTAATTCAAAATAAGCAGTTTTAAGCACGATATAAAGAGTATACTGGAATTGTGTTTTCTCTGTAAAACAACATTTGACAATTTCCCTGTCACTTATAAATTAATGAGACCAGAAGTTTTTGGGTTTTTTTTTAGAAGATTTTTATTTCCTTTTAGAGAGACACAGACAGCGTGTGTGTGGAAAAGGCAGAGAGGGAAGAGAAAGAGAGAATCCCAAGCAGCCGCTATGCTGTGAGCACAGAGCCTGATGCAGGTCTTGAACTCATGAAACCATGATCTCATGACCTGATCCAAAATCAAAAGTTGGAGGCCTAACCAACTGAGCCACGCAGGAGCCCAATACCAGAGTTTTTTTTTTTTTTTTTTTTTTTTTTCTGGCTTGTATGTAAACTTCACGTTAAGTAACTCTCAGTAACCAATTTATATGGACTTTGACTCTAATATGTACTATCAGTATGTGCTAGTGCAGCTTTGGGGAAACAAATTTTGTAAGACTAATCTAATTCTCCCCAGTACTGTACCATTCAAAACCACAAACAAACCTTGGAGGAGCCATGAAACTTGTCTAATCTCCATGAACTTGAGGTAATATGATGTGAAAGATTTCATCAGCATGGTTGGAAGCATGGCATCAAAGACAAGATACTCAGTTTTGCCAATGCTAGAAATGTAGAGAAAAACTCAAATTAAGCCAGATGGCAAAAAAAAGGTCGCAGGACAAAATAATGGTTCAATAGGAAGAATCTAGTGGGGCGTTGCTATAAAGAGAATTGATCAGATGAGAAAATAATCTATTTACTTTTATTGATTGAGAGCTAAACAAGGGCAAAGTGATAACATTTTAAGAAAGTAAACCGGATACTGTAAAAATCCATTCTAACTTTGATACGGTGGTGATTAGTTCAAAATTTTCTGATGGACAAATTTATTCATTACACGTATGTGTGAAGATTAGATTGCCATCTCTCTGTTAATTTGGCTTGTTAGAAAGCAGATATATAAATACACTTATTTGAGGATGCTTCCTGGATGGTTAAGCTTTCACCTTCAGCTCAAATCATGATCTCATGGTCCATGAGTTCAAGCCCCATATCTGACCCTCTGCTGACAGGTCAAAGTCTGAACCTTACTTTAGATTATGTATTTCCTGCTCTTCTGCCCTTCCCCCATTCATTCTGTCTCTCTCCCCTGTCTCTCTCTCTTTTTCTCTCCCTGTCTCCCTCCATCTCTCTCCCTCTCTCTCCCTCTCTCTCTCTCTCTCTCTCTCTCTCTCTCTCTCTCTCTCTCTCTCTCTCTCTCTCTCTCTCTCTCTCTCTCACACACACACACACACACACACACACACCAAAAATTAATTTTAAAAATAAATAAATAAATAAATAAACATTTAAAAAAGAAAGAAGGAAAGACTAGGTGCAAGTTTGGCTGGGTCAGTTAAGCATCTAACTTCAGCTCCGGTTATGATCTTATGGTTCATGAGTTCTAGATCAGCATCAGGGTCTGCGCTGCTGCTCAGAGTTTGAATCCTGCTTGGAAATCTGTGTATCCATGTCTCTCTGCACCATCCGACCTTGTGCTCTCTTACTCTCTCTCTCCCTCCTTCTATCTTTCTATATTTCAAAAATAAATAAGCATAAAACTCTTAAAATGTTTTTAATGTTTATTCATTTTGCACAGAGAGACAGAGACACAGCATGAGCAGGGAAGGGGCAGAGAGAGAGAGAGAGAGAGAGAGACAGAGACAGAGAGAGAGAGAAGAGAGAGAGAGGGAGAGAGAGAGAGAGAGAATCTGAGGTAGGCTTCATGCTCTGAGCTGTCAACACAGAGCCTGATGTGGGGCTCAAATTCATAGACCATATGATCATGACCTGAGCCAAAGTCGGACACTCAACCACTGAGCCACCCAGGCTCCCCAAAACAGAAAACCCTTATAACAATAAATAATTTAAGACAGGAAACATAAAACAATCTTCTGCTTTTTACTTGATTTCACAGGGCAGTGACTGCATATACATTGGATTTTCATGGTTTTATCTATGGCCAGTATCAGCAGCTCATTTCAGGGAAACTAAAAATATCAGGCACAAAATATTTTTTTAAGAGTAAAAGGGAAACTTAGAAACCTAAAGTTGTTTTCCTAAAGTTGCATATTTGCTTAAAATTCGTGGATATCAAATAATATTACGTGATAGCCATAGTAACACATGTAAAGTTCACCATTTCTAACTTTGCTCTTCTAAATGTGGAATAATAAGTTATCGGGCCTTATAGAACAACTGCTGTTTATTTGGGTTGCTTTCCCTTAATCTGTCTTCCATATCACTGATATGTCCTTCCACATGCCATCTTCTACAAGTGATTCCCTCTAGTGTTTTTTTTTTTACTTTTCAGCTATTATCTTCTTGAACTCTGATTTTGTGTGTGTTTGCTATCTCTTAATTAAGGGCCTCACTTATTTCTTCCCTTTTCTCTGCAGCCCAGCAAGCATCTTGACAATCATTAATTTATATTCTTTATTTAATTGAGGCAAAATGCTTACCTCTGTTTCAGCTCTTTTCTGGGTTTTTTATTGTTCTTTCTTTTGGAGTATATTTCCCTGTCTCTCCATTTTGCTTACCTTTCTGCATTTGATTCTATAGATGAGGAAGAGCAGCTACTCCTCCTACACTTGAAGGAATTGTCTTATATATGATTGTCCCCCTGGGTAGACTCTGTGTGCTAGTTGGTGACATTGGCTGGCTGGCTGAAGCCGTGGCTTGCATGGACTGGGGATCCTGGGGCTTTCTACATAGCAGGCGCCCTGTCAGGATAGTTAAAGCTGAAGTGAACGCAGACTGGGGTGTCCCAGGATTCTGTGTGTTGAGGGTACCCTGGCAGGACAGCTGAAGCTGAAATGATTGCAAGGTGAGGCATGCTGGGGTGCTGTGTATAGGTGCCCTGTACAGGGTGGCTAGTACGTAGCAGTCTGGGGGTGAGGTTGTCCTTGATCTCTCTATGCAGACGGTTCCTGGGCAAGATAGGTGAAGCTAAAGTGGGTACAAGCTGAAGGCACCGGGGGCTGTACATGCAGAGGATACCTTGCCAATATAGTTGAAGCTGAAGTGGATATAAACTAGGGTGTACCAGGACTTTCCACTGAGAGGGTGCCCTGAAGGGGCCGTGGGAGCTGAGGTGGGTTACAGTCCAGGAATGGCTCTTTTTATATGCTAGTTCCTCTTTAAAGTGCATTGTTTAAGGGGAGAAAGCATGTCATGGGTGTGTGTGTGTGTCCAGTGCAATTGGGGCTGGTGTGTATTGTGGGCCTGGAACTTACTGAGGCAGCAGGCCAGCTACAGCAACTGGACCCTGCTCTGGTCTAAGCTTTTAAGGTGGATGGAGAATGTGGGGCAGCTGGGGGCTCAGTGGATGGAGTATCTGACTTCAGCTCAGGTCATGATTTCACAGTTCATGAATTTAGAACCACATTGGGCTTGATGGTGTCAGTGTAGAGCCTTTCCCTAATCTTCTGTCCCCCTCTTTCTGCCCCTGCTCTGCTTGTATTCTCTGCTTCTCAAAAAGAAGTAAACATTAAAAAATGTGGATGTAAAATGTAACCCTGCCATTCTCCCGTCTCTATGACCCAGAGAGAACTCCTGTGGCTCCTCTGTCGTTGACAGAGTTCTAGTGCTCTCTTTTATATGACATTTGCTCTTTTCAAACTGCAGTGTTTTTTTTTTTCTTTCTTTTTTCTGCCCAAAGACACAGGAGTCTGTTCCTGGTCCTTCCCCAACTGCCCTTGGCAACGTTAGGGGTGAGTGTTTCCTTTGTTACGGTCTCTCTGTCTTGCTGTTGTCTTTCAATTTTCTATGTTTTGTTAGGCACAATCTGTGCATTCAGTCCTCAGCTCCTCAGGAGGAATTGTTATATCAATGGGTACAATCCCCAGGGAGCTGGACAAATTGGAAGTACACCTTCTGGCTGGTTCACCAGAAACGTAGTCAGGGAGTTCAGGCACAAGAGCACCTATCTCCAAGGGACCCAAAAAAAGTGAGGTTTGGCTACCCATTACTGACAAGATCGCAATTCAAAGGAACTAGTGGAGGTGAAACAAATGGGAAATGTATTCAGAGGCCGACACCAGAAATGCAGCAGACTCACATCAAAGACTCTCTCTAAAGTGCTGAAAATACTTCCAGGTTTATGAAAGGAAAATGTGGGACAAAAGGAGGTAGGTATACACAGGTGGTCACTAAGTTCAGGTTCGTCATTGTCTTGGGCTTGAGGGTGGAGCCTTATTGGCTCAGGCAGTCCTTATTGCTAGAGCGGTAGATTCAGTTCCCATCAGGTGATACTTTGCTTTCAGGATCCTGAATTAAGAGATAAGTTGAGGGTGCGGAGGGGGCGCCTGGGTGGCTAGGCTGATTAAGCATCCTACTTCAGTTCAGGTCATGATCTCATGGTTCATGGGTTCATGCCCCACATTGGGCTCTGTGCTGACAGCTCAGAGCCTGGAGCCTGTTTCAGATTCTATGTCCCCTGCTATCCCTGCCCATCCCCCACTTGCGCTCTGTCTCCCTCTGTCTCAAAAATAAAGAATCATAAAGAAGGAGAGAAGCTGGAAAGAAAAAGTTAATCAATTGGAAAGTTTAAGGTCAATATGCAGGTAGCCGAAATCTTCTTTCACCTTGGAGGAGTTGAGTTCAAGGCCGTCCTACACAGCCATCTTGAACCGAAACTAGAATAGGGTCCCTCTGAATCCTATTTTGATTGGGGCAAGTTTGGGAGAAATCCAAGGAAGGAGACAATAAAAGCAAGGAATCTGCCAGTTCTGTGTACAAATCGACATACACACCAGTACCTCCCTTGATTACAAGTGTGGCATGTACAGAAAAAGGCATAGAAAAGGCCTTCAGAATGGAAAAAGTAAAAATAAAAATTATCTTGATTCTTTTGTGTATTTATTTTTCAATTTGTATTTTGGAAAGAGAGAATGAGCAGAGACGGGGAGAGAAAGAGACAGAGAGAAAGACAGAGAGAGAAGCTTAAGCAGGCTCCATGCTTAGCACAGAGCCCCACACGGGGCTCAATCCCCTGACCATGGGACCATGACCTGAGCTGCTGAACCCAGCAGTCTGGTAGTCAACTGATGGAGCCATCAAGGTGCGCTGAAAACTGCCGCGACTCTTAAATCATGGGGTTATCAACATGAAACAAATTCTAAGGGGTATACATCAGGTTTCTAGAATTCAACCATAATTAAATAAGCCCCAGAATACACGGTCAATATATACAACTCAGTTTCATTTTTATACATAAGCAATGAACAATTAGAATATGAAATGCTTTTATTTATTTTTTTTTTCAACGTTTTTTATTTATTTTTGGGACAGAGAGAGACAGAGCATGAACGGGGGAGGGGCAGAGAGAGAGGGAGACACAGAATCGGAAACAGGCTCCAGACTCCGAGCCATCAGCCCAGAGCCTGACGCGGGGCTCGAACTCACGGACCGAGAGATCGTGACCTGGCTGAAGTCGGACGCTTAACCGACTGCGCCACCCAGGCGCCCCTGAAATGCTTTTAAAGAACCATTTAATATCACACCAAACATTGAAATACTTACATTTAAATCTAACAGCCATGCACAGGATCTGTATGCTAAAAGCCACAGAAGGCTGATTGGATCAATCAAGGAAGATATAAATAAATGGAGAGATATGTCATATCTATCCATAGAGCCTCGCTAGTAAGATGCCAATTATCAGCTTGATCTAGAGATTCAACATAATCCCAGTCGAAATCCCAGGATTTTTTTGTGGATATCAGCAAGCTGATTCTAAAATGTGTGTGAAAAGACAAAGGAACTAGAACAGCCAAACAGCTCTGAAATTTAACTAAGTTGGAGAACTCATGTTGCACAATTTTAAGACTCAATATAAACCTCCTGTAATCAAGGCAGTGTGATATTGAAGAAAGATGGAGACACAGGTCAAGAGATAGAACAGAGAATCCAGAAACTGACCCCATACACAAGCATCCTCACCCAACTTCTGATAATGACATATAGCCAACCTAACAGAAAAAGGGATATAGTCTTTCATCAAGTGTTACTGTAACAATTAAGTGTTCGTATGCAATAGTAATCAATGAACTAAGTAATTAATTGTTTAATTAGTCGATTCATTGATTAATTAATTAAGAGAAGCCTTGACCTAAATTCATAACTTATACAAAAATTCACTCAAATGGATCATAGATATAAGTGTAAAGTACAAAATTATAAAACTTTCATAAGAAAAAAGGAGTGATGTTGATTCATTGAATCATTCAATAAAAACTTTTGGAGCATTTAGAGTGAGACAACACAGTCTACACCCTGAGGATCCACTAGTGAACAAAAGGAGCAAGGATCACTGTGATCTTGGTGCTTAATAGTCCAGTGGGGGGACTGACAAAGATAATGGAAATAGAAACTATGGTAGAGAATAATGAATGGGGAAAAAAAGGAAATACATCTTGGAGAGGATAGAAGAATTGGGGGAAGGGGTGTGAAATACTAGACAGGGTGAAATACTAGACACAGAGGATCTTGCTGAAAAAGGTGTCAGTTCAATAAATACCTCAAGCAAATGAGAGAACTACCTGCTGACAGGAGGTGATCTAGGCAGAAGGACCCATGAATTCCCCAAGGGAGGAGTGTGAACGTGTGTACTGATGGGAAGCAAGGAGGCCAGTATAGACAGAGAAACGAGGATGAGAAGAAGGAGGAATAAAGAGGTGGAGGTTGTGGGTCAAGGAGGAGAAAAAGAGGATGAGGGAGAGAAGGATGTAAACACTGCCAGCAATAGACAAGGTGAAGCCACATCTGGTCATACCTGTTCCTCCGCCTCACATTACCGGCTGCAGTTCTTTTTATTTTTTAATTGACATTTACTAAACTGTGTCTAGACCATGAAAAGCTAATTCTACTTGTAGTGACTAATTGAAGCAAGAAAATGGAACACCCTCAATGATCAATAGCAGTGTTTAAATAGGTTATGCCATGCTATGTGGCCTTTAAAATTCATAGCCCTGCAGAACATTTATGACCTAGCGAAATGCTCGTATCACTAGATGACCAGAAATGGGATTCACAGCTACATAGCTAATTTTGGTTAATGCATGTACATATACATCTTCCCTGGCGATTATACCACAGTGTTAGAGGTGCTTACCTCCAGGGGCACCTGAATGGCTCAGTCGGTTAAGCATCTGGCTCTAGATTCCAGCTCAGTTATGATTCCACAGTGTGTGGGACCAAGCTGCATATTAGGCTCTGCACTGACAGCGTGGAGTCTGCTTAGATTCTATCTCTCTCTCTCCTCCCATCTCTCACTCTTGCTCATCTCTCTCTCATTCTCTCTCTCTGCCAAAAATACATAAACATAAAAACGGTGTTTAGATATGCTTATCTCCAGGTGTTTGACTTATGACCATTTTTCTTTCTTTTTTATTTTTAATTTTCTAGCTTTTCTGCAATAAACTTTAAGAGTACCATAGTCATAAATAACATTTCAAATAAATGATTCAGTCTAGTATGATTTAAATAAATAAAGTGTTTCAATTTCATACATTTATTAGGTACATTCAACATATCAAGGATAGTTTCAAATAGTCCAGTGTTAACGTTGCTAAGGTCTAGATTACAATGGGAGTCTAGGGATACCTGGGTAGCTGAGTCAGCTGAGTGTCCAACCTCTGCTCAGGTCATGATCTCACAATTTGTGAATACAAGCACCACACCAGACTCAGTGCTATCAGCATAAAACTCACTTTGGATCATCTGTCCCCTCTGTTTGCCCCTTCTCTGTTTGTGCTCTCTCTGTCTCAAAATCAACATTATTATTTTTTTCATTGTTTTAATTTTTTAAATGTTGATCTATTTTTAAGAGAGAGAGAAAGAGTAAAAACCGGGCCAGAGAGAGAGAGGGAGAGAGAGGGAGAGAGAGAGAAAATCCAAAATCCATATCCGATTCCGGGCTCAAACTAACAGACTATGAGATCATGACCTGACCTGAAGTCAGATGCTTGACTAATTGAGCCACACAGGAGTCCATAAAAACTGAGTTTATAAGAAATTACATTTGTTTGAAAATCATATAATTGGCTTTACACCATATGCTATTGGCTTTAGGAAAGACTTTAGTGAACAGATTCATCAATCCACTTACTCTAATTAATATATTAACTTCCAAAATATCATCTTCAGTGGGTCTGCTCCAGGACCACATCATATTAAACACGAACAAACAAGCAAGCAAGCCAACAAACAGACAGGCAAAGAAACAAACAAAATAAGAACTATTAGCAAATCATGACGCATAATGATCCATCCCACTGTCAAATTTGTTACTATTTTTTTTGGCCAAAGAGCTTATTTCAAAGGATTCTATTGCTTTTAATACAGATGAACTTCTGCAATTAGTTCAGCATATAGGTTTGAGGACATACTGAAAATGTAAAGGAAATACATAATTTTATATTGTATAACCTTAGGCCTCTAACTTCCATGAAACTCCAAAAGGAGAACATTACCAGCACCATGAATTCTCTCCCTGCGATCACTCCCCATTCCTGCTCCATCTCCCTTCCCCAACGTAATCTATATCCTGACTTTGAGCAACAGAGATTAAATTAGTCCATGTTTGAATTTTATAAAAATATAATGGAATAATATGCATTTCTTTAGATCTGGCTTCTTCCGTTCAACATTATAACGCTCATCGATGTTGTTTTGCATAGGTGTAACTCAGGGATTGGTACTTCCACATTGTATTCTCTTACATGATTATTTAACAATTTGCTTATCCCTTCTACTGTTGATTTACGTTTGGAATGTATGTTTCCATACTGTACTTATTATACGGAAGACTGCTATGAACATTTCCCTTTTACTGTGCTCAGCATGAAGTGTATCTACTACAGCGCGTTAATGTTTAGTTAGCTGCCTTAGCCTTAAACCCTGGCTGTACATCAGAATCACCCTGATGTCTGGATGTCAGTTCCACAGATCATTCTAATTTGAGCTTGGGGTAAGAACCACTAGGGTAGATGTTGAAATCCCCAGACAAAAGGAGATGAATCCAGTTTAAGGAATTCTCAATGGGTTCCTCTTTCTGGACAATAAAATGCAATGCAAAAAATATTTTGTGGCCATATTGACATCACTTTCCTCGCCCTCGCCCTCGCCCTCGCCCTCGCCCTCCCCCCTCCCCCTCCCCCTCCCCTTTCTTCCTCTTCTTCTTCTTCTTCTTCTTCTTCTTCTTCTTCTTCTTCTTCTTCTTCTTCTTCTTCTTCTTCTTCTTCTTCTTCCTCTTTTTCATAAAGCTCCTACACAGAAAGACTACCTATAGGCTTTAAGAGACTCTGCATGGCTTCCATAATATGTTGAAATTTCCCCAAATTCTCAAAAGAAACGTCTTTAGACATGTTTGAAAAATATGTGTTCCATGATACAGCACACTTGAGTGGGAGATTAGGGTATCAAATATCTAGACATGACCTAGTTTGGTATCCCAGCTCCATAAATACTGAGACTGGAAAAGGCAAGAGTTAATTTTCCATGGTCCAGATAAAGACAGAATTAAATGAGATCTCCTTAGTAGTAACTGTTACAACTGAAAATTTAGTTGGTGCTCTTTAATTTTCTAGTTTTCTGAAACTGCTTTTTGGATTCATGACCAGAATCTGTCTTGATGAATATATGTCAGAGAATGAAAGCCAAAAACAAACAATGTGACTCTAGAAAGTACTGCAACAGTTAATATTGAGGTATCACAAAACTCTGAAAGCACATTCTTCAAGTTCAGTCTCCAATATGCATTGATAGGTAGGAGAAAACAGAGGTCATGATATAACTCTTTTGTGAAACGTGAAGATATGTGCAGTAAGTTATTATTTTTGTGAAGTTAGGTAATTGCCTTTAGTTTGTGATGTAAACGTTGTTTCAAGGTTGCGCTTGAATCCGAAAATTCCTTCAGCAGACTCCCCTCCCACCTGATATGACATTGACTCCACCACTTCACCAAGAATGATTTCTAAAGTATGACCATGTTTGAGTGTTTATAAAAGTTTCTGGAAGCATGGAAGATCTCATCTTTGCCTTCAAGAAACTTACAATATTTGAGGGTAGAAAAAACCCAAACACCATACAAAGCACAGTAAGACTTCAAGGTCAAGTTTCGTGTATCAGGAGAAGTCCACTAAGCTGAGTTGATCAGTAAAGGCATCTCAGAGGCATAGCACAAAGAACCTTAAAGGATGACCAAATTTCTAGATGGCAGGCAGAAAGGAGAAGGGCAAAGGAGACAAAAACAAATGTGTGGGAAAAAAGGAGGGGCAGGCATTCCAAGAACAGTGAGAACAACCCTGTTGGAGTTTGAGGTTCTTCTACAACAGTGGCCATTAAGTATTTGTGACGATGACCAAGACTGGGTAGAAGATGAGGTACCTACATCACCCATCAATTCCGTAATCTTATGTAAGAAGGTCTTGTTGACAGCGAAGAATTGGAGACCATCAGTTAGAACCTCAAGATGGTAATAACAAAGCAATTTGGTAGACACAAAACAACGAAAAGTTAAAATTCTAAGCAAACTTCTGTAAGTATGTGAATTAATACCCAATCAATAAGCAATTGAAATCCATGACCAACTTAAGACCCCTCTTGTGTCTCTCTGTTAATGGGACATTGTCTTCAGTTGCTCAGGAGGGAAAGAGACTCATTGTCAGTCGTCTCCTCCTCAACGTCTTTCCTGTGATCCATTCAGCAGCAGGGGCTCTCAACTCCACCTCCAACATATGCCAAGCCAGCTATTTTCTCAACAACTTCTGCCTACTCTCCATTTTCGTTCTTAGCCCCATGCTGCCTTTCCCTTCCAACCAAAATCCCAGTTCATTCTTTTCACTGCATCAGGAATGCAATCCAAAAATCCTGAATCTGAGCAGTTCATTCCTCTGCTTAAAACAACCTTCTAATCTCCACTGTACTCAAAATGACACACAGAATCTGTAACGTGACTACCAGACGTTGGCAGTCCTGCCTTGTCACCCCTCTAATGCCATCTTTCCTCATTCTCATTTCTTTAGGTGATTGGGACCGTCTCTTCTCCTGGTTTCTCAAACTAGACCCACGTAGGTGCCGCTTAGAATGCATTTTGTGTTTGCTAGTTTCCTTATTGTTCTTGCTACGGGTCCAAGTTTGAATAAAGGACTTTTCTCCCCAAGAAACCTTTGTTGGCCAATCCTCTAATCGACATTTTGTCCCCTGTGTCATTCCTTCTCATAACATTTAGCCTTTAATTTAACAGCATTTGCCACAAGTTGTAATTACACATGTACCTTTTGTAGCTAAGGTTTGAAACATCCTGAATATATGGAGTGTGCATGTTTGATTATCACTGTGTACTTGAACCTAATAGCACCTGACACCTAAGGTGCTCGATATGTATATCCACAGTGCCTGAAATAGGGCACTTTTAACTATCTCCCGGTGTGCTGGACTGCAATATACATTCAAGTCTTCAATAATCTCTACCACCAAAGTTAATATTCATATACAAGAAAGGGAAGGGTCACCTCCTCAAGAATAGGAAAAACAGTTTGCCTCGTTGATAGCTTCTATGGTGTAGCTTACATTTTGACCTACAAAAGACCCCACCCTGGAGATACAGGTTGCATGGATGTAGTGACAACTATGAAGAAATCAAAACATAATACAGTGTTTATTGAGTGTAATGTGCCAGGATTTTTTCCACACGTTTTACAGCATTACCAATAATCTCACAACTATACTGAACATAGGCAGTATACTTGCCCTTTACAAATTGGAAAATCAAACTCTGAGGTATCATTTGCCTACAATCAAAGACCTGGCTGGTAGAAGAAATTGATGGGGCCAGGTAATTAAAAAAATCCACAATTTTGCCCAAGGTAACCTCTGGGAAATCAGAAAATGAGTGGCTTTCATAAGTGCAGCTGCCCAGAGCCTTTCGGAGGAGCCATCTGTGTGGAGCCGGGGCTTTGGCGCCATCACATCTCCAGGATCTCACTACCAGGAGAAACCCCCATTGTTGGGAAGGGCAAGAACATCCATCCATGGCAACTTAAGGTGTTTTAACCCCTGTCAAGGTAGTGCAAACCTCCAATTACTTCATTCGGTACTTCAAGGAGCAAATCACAGCACACCTCTGAGTGTTTTGATTTTCAAAATTTTCCAAACTCACTCTGAGATGAGAAATCAAACAACGAAAGTCATAGCAATGCAAAGCAAGTAACACTTTCCAAAACACACCTCCAGAAGGGCCAGGCCATGGAGAGGGGATGAGCCCACTTTAATGTAGCAGTGCTCTCAGGTGCAGAGCACATAAAACAAAACAAAACAAAACAAAACAGAACCAAACAACAACAACAACAACAACAACAACAACAACAACAACAACAACAACAACGTTAAAACACATAAGGAATAGAAAACTATCCACAATGATGAAATGGAAGAATTCCCCTCAGACGAAATTCCAGGAGAAGTGACCATTAAAGAATTGATCAACATAGATAAAAGCAGTATAACAGCAAGAATTTAGAATAATTGTCATAAGATTAATCACTGGGCTTGAAAAAAGGCATACAAGACAACAGAGAATTTAGTATTTCAGTGATAAAAGAACTAAAACATAGCCATGGTTAATTAAAAAGGCAATGACATAGGGATTGATTTTAATCACTGATACAAAAACAGATAAGCTGGAAACTTGGATGTCCATTACCCAAGTTAATAGTTATGTGATTGTAGCAAAAGGTAATTCTCAAAACTATATTAAATAATGAAAAACAGAAAGCTAAAATATGTCAAGGTTTAAATACCTAGCATGAGCCGTGCAGCTGTATAGTTGTTTAAAATTCCCAGGTTTTTACGTAGATAAATGACAGATCTTACAAACAACAACAAACAGATTAGAAGGATGGTTCAAAACCAAGGATTGCAAGATTGCAGTAAGGACATAATATGTGGGAGTAATCGGGGTGGGTGGGAGGAAGAAAGGGCCAGGGGCCAGATGGAGGGTCTGTAAATGGAAACTGGCATGCTAGCAAAGGTGGAGACTTGTTACTTCCACTCCTTTACTCCAGAACTTGTTGTCCCCAGCATGTGGTGTCCACTTACTATATGCTTCAGAGATGGAGGATGGATAAGCTGCCCATTGTAATTAGGAGAAAACATTCCACCCACAGTTTTCACTAATTGGCCTGTTCTATAATGTTTACCCTCTTACTGTCATTGCTAAAAGCACCTACTTTGTCTATACCACCATAGAACAGGTGGATTTTCCCTTGTCAGCCTTTGCTCGCTTGCTTGTCGGTTTATTGGTCCACCTGTGGCTTTATTCACCACTAAACTGAAAACTGACTGAGGGACTCTGTGTGCCAGGCTCTGTTCTCGAGGTATACCCCTGCCTCTGTGGTGGTTGTGGGTAATTCTTGACTTCTGGGCTTCCAGCTACTACATCGGGGGGCTCTCCATCACCTTCTGTTGCTTTTTCATTGTCATTGGGCAGGTGTCTGCCTGCTTCTTCTCTCTAATTACGTACACGGTAGAAATCAGTGCTTTGGGAACATGGATGACTGCAAGAACAGACTCCTGGATGTGTCTTTTCCCTTGGGGAATTTGCATATTTGTGCATATTTGTATCTCAAAATGTAGTTTATCCTAGAGGTAGACATTTTAAACAAAGCAAACACAGTCCAGAAGGGGCTCAAGAAACAAAATTGTTGGATGTGTCCCCGAGCCTGGTAGCAATGCAGGTGGGCTAGAGGCCTATAGATGTGGAGCTAGACTGTTGTTGGAAGACAGCTTCACTGTGCATCTTCAGCCAGGAAGTGGTACAGCTGGAATGAGAATTCTCATAGTGTGATTCTTGGCCTGGTGTTTTCCTGCTGACTCATTGGCCTGGGAGGGCTGAGACCTTTTGAAACTTTGTTGCGTTTTGCTGCAGAATCAAACACTAGCTAGGTTTGTCAGGTAGTTATAGAATGGGCTTTGACAGCAAGGTGGGGTGGGGGTCAGCAAGACCTGGCAGGAGGGAGGAAACTGCACAGGCAGGAGAGTGGGACTGACAGAGGCTGTTTTCTTCCATTTTGTTCTGGGCAGACCTTAGTGAGGATGTCTATTCCTGAGTACTGGTGAAATGTCTGTACTGGCCATGGAGTTGGGCGGGCACCTTAGAGAGATTCTGACAGTCTGTGGGAAGTGTGTGTGTGTGTGTGTGTGTGTGTGTGTGTGTGTGTGTGTGTGTGTGTGTCAGAGAGAGAGAGAGAGAGAGAGAGAGAGAGAGAGATGGAGAGAGAGAAGTCCCAGTATGGGAATGTGATATTTTATTGGATTGCCTCTTCAATTCATTTTCAAAGGATTCAAATCACAGGGAATTTTTCTTAAAACGAAAAGTATGTACTGAGGTTAATCCTAATAACATTAATCAGAAAATAAGATCTAGAATTTGATGTCCATCAATTTATAAATAAATCCTTCTGGGGCAGAGGGGTCAACATGGTGGAGAAGTAGGGGGATCTGTACATCCCATGTCTCTCAAACAAAGTGCTGAAGCCAAAGTATTTTGAACCCCAAAAGTCTGCGAGTAAAAGACACTGAATACTCCTGAAGGAAATGAGACAACTTGAAAAATGACAGGTGGCTGATTGTGAACTGGGGTACATAAATTGGGCCAAGTAGGAATGGAGGGAAGAAATTCCCTTCTGAGGAGAGACAAAAGTAAGAGAAAGAGTGGCTCCGGAAGTGTAGGGCTGTATATGGATAAGAGGAGAACCTCGGACTGGGACTGAGAGGGATCTTATCTCTAACTGTGGGGCTTTCTTGGGTCTGGGGCTAGGCTCCCTGTTTGCGCACCTGGGGAGGAGAGGAGCCAGCACTGGTTTCAGGGGTAGATCAGGGGCACAGTCCACAGAAGGAGACAGTAGCCCCTCCCTGGAGGGCTGTGCAATAGAACAAAGCCTGCCTGCATCCACCACCCTCCGGATCAGTGGCTGGGTCTAGGGCGCAGTCTGCAGTAGGAGAAATTGGCCCCCTCCCTGGGGGCGTCGCTGTGGGACAAAACAATGCCTGCCTGCATCCACCATGCCCAAGCTCAGCAGTGAGATCAGCAGCGCAGTCCACGGCAGGAAAAGGCAGGGGTCCCTGAAGCACAGCAGCACAAAGATAGCCAGGAAGACATTTGTAGCAGTACAGAGAGGCACTTCCCCAGTGCCAGAGCACACGGAACGGGTCTGCGAATCCTAGACAAGCGCTATGCCAAAGGAGTCAGCTGAGCAAGAAGGACCACCCTGCGTGTGCCCTGGGCACAATGAGGACAACTGGAACGGAGTACACCAGGTCATGGAGACGAGGCTGGACATCACCATTTCCCCACCACCACCACCACCACCACCACCACCACCACCACCACCACCAAGGCGGGGCCTCAGGGATCAGTCGAGGGTCCATAGCGGAGGTGGGACCAGCCTACCCCAAACCACGCCCCTCTGTGCTAGGTACCTGCTTATATGATGGAGTAGGGTAGGCGCTGTGGAACCAGGCAGGTCCATCATCCGTACCAATGATGCTGCATAGACTGGATTAATTCCGGGACAACTCTTGTTAGTTAGACATATTCTCCCTCCCTATCTCTTCCCTCTTTTAGGATGATAACTCTGCTTGTTGGTTCGTTTAAGCGGACATTTATAATCCATTCCCTTGATACATTTCCTACCTATATTTGTATACTTTCCTTTCTCTCTCTCTGGAATAATCAAGCCATCTAGTTTCTCTGCCTGGGTAAACTTATCTTCCTTTTGTTCCCACACCTCCTTCCTTATTTTCCTTTCTCTCTCTCTCTGCATTAAGCCATTTAGCCTCCTAGTCTGATCAATATATATATTTTTTCCTTTTCCCCACTCCTGTCATTTCCCTCTTTATATGTGTTCTTCCAACAGCAACGCCTCTACCTTGTTCTTTACTTGTAGCTGGTTTTTCTGGTTTGTTTGTTTTGTTTCGTTTTTGATTTCAGACTGTTTTTCTGTGTGTGTGTGAGCGTGTGTGTCCATTTATTTATTTTAGTTGCACGTTTCCTTCCATGTCTCTGTTTCCTATGTGTTGGTTTGTTTGTTTTCCTTTCCAGGGCTACTTCCAGGGACAAATAAAAGCACACCTTGTGGAGGGTCAAAAACATCATGACGAGTAGAGAACTCAAAGAGCCAATGCCACAACAACAGAGAGCCAGTACCACTCTCCAGGAAACACTACCTGCAGTTTTAGAACCTGCACAGGGCGTGACCCCCATTTCATATAACCATTCTTGTAGGTGCAGAGCAAATAACAAGCTTGTAAATCTCATAAGAGAGAGAAAACTAGCCAAAATAATGAAACAGAAGCATTCCCCTCAAAAGAAGTTCCAGGAAGAAGTGGAAAGCTAACGACTTGATCAAAACAGATATAAGCTACATATCAGAATTTAGCATAACAGTCAAAGGATGAATCGTTGGGATTGGCAAAGGCATAGAAGACAGCATGGAATCCATTATTGCAGAGATCAAGGAAATAAAAAGTAGTCATGATGAATTCAAACGGTATAAATGAGGGGCAATTTAAAATGGAGGCAGCCACAGCGCGAATTGAAGAGACAGAGGGGAGACTAAATGAGTTAGAAGATAAAAACATGGGGGAAAGGAGGTGAGAAAAAGATAGAGAAAAAATTGAGAATCAAGAGGGGAGAATTAGAACTAAGTGATGCAATCAAATGGAACAATATCCATAGCACAGGATTTCCAGAAGAGAACAAAAAGGGGTGTGAAGATGACCTTGAACAAATCATAGCTGAGAACTTCCACAATCTGGGGAAGGAAACCGGCATTGAAACCAAACGGGCACAGATAACTCCCTTCAGATGTAACTTGAGTTGATCTCCTGTACAACATATAATAGTGAAACTGGCAAAATACAAGCATGAAGAAAGAATTCTGAAAGCAGCTAGGGATGAGTGGACGTTAACGTACAAAGGTAGAAGTATTGGGATAGGAGCAGACCCATCTACTGAAATCGGACAAGCCATAAAGGAACAGGGAATCTTCAATGCGATGAATAGGAAAAATATGCAACCAAGAAACTTTTATCCAGCCAGCCTGCCATTCAGAATCGAAGGAGAGGTAAAGGTCTTCCCAAACAAACCAAAACTGAAGGAATTCATCACCGCTAAACCATCCCTGCAAGAGATCCTAAGCGGGATTCTATGAGGGAAATGTCACAAGTATCACAAAGTGCCACAGACACCAGTACAAGCATGAAAAGTACAGACATCACACTGCCTCGGAACCATAGCTCTCCATAATAACACTGCATGGAAGTGGATTAAATGCTCCAACCAAAAGACATAGGGTATCAGAATGGATAATACAAAACAAGACACATCTATTTGCTTACAAGAGACTCCTTTCAGACCTGAGGACACATTACTATTGAAAGTGGGGGAATGGAGAACTACCTTTCACGCTACTGGGAGTCAAGAGGAAGCTGTATTAGCCATACTTATATCAGACAAACTTGACTTTAAATTAAAGTTTGTAGCAAGAGATGTTTAAGGGGATTATTAAATAATTACTGTGTCTGTCCATCAGGAGGAGCTAACAATTATAATGACTATGCAGTGAATTCGGAAGCACACAAAGATTTAAAACATTTAATCACAAACATTAACAATCTCATTGATAAGAATGTGGTAATTGCAGGGGGCTTTAAGACTCAACTTACAACAACGGACAGAAAATCTAGACAGAATCAGGAAAGAAACAATGGTCCTGAATGATACATTGGACCAGAAGGACGTGTCAGATATTTTAGAACTCTACATCCCAAAGCAGCAGAGCATACTTTCTTCTGGAGTGCACGTGGAACATTCTCCAAGAGAGACCATACACTGGGTCACAAAAAGCCTTCAATATATATAACAGAATTGAGATGACACCATGCAAACTTTCAGATCACAATGTTTAGAACTTGACATAAACTACTGGAAAAAGTCTGCTAAACCTCTAAGAGCATACAGGTTAAAAAACATCCTACTAAAGAACAAATCAGTCAACCAGACAATTAGAAAAGAGATTAAAAGACATAAGGAAACAAATAAAAATGAAAATACAACAATCAAAACTTTTTGAAAACATATTTACTTAAAAAGATGGTAAAAGGGTTACTGAAGCTGAGTTTTGCATACTTGAGACAGCATGTAATGCACTAAGAAGTCAGAGTGCTTGGGGTAACGGCCATTTCCATAACTTTCTTAGTTCTGTGACCTTGAGCAATTATAACATCTCCTTCAGCCTCAATTCCTTCTTCTGTACACAGGGTCAATTGAGATGCTTTATCAGGTAACGTGCTTGCCAAAGGGAAGTGATTGGTAGCTGTAAGTTCATTGCTTTGCCCCTGGTATTCCCAGGATTCATACCAGGGAGCCTGGAGGCCTGTGTGCTGGCCTGAATCTGCAGCATTTTTAGGCAAATTGTTCACTTTGTGATTAAGTCTTCCGTTTCACTGAGCTCTTGATTCACCCCATGTGTTCTGGCATCTGCTGCCCTGCGTGGGTTCCCTCCTCCTTTTTAACACCCTTACTTGGTTTTGTGTGATACAGTGATCACACCACCTGAGCATCAATTATTCGCAATAAGCGTGACTCCTCTGAGTAGCTATGGTATTCTGATTATTCCCACATAAAGCTAGTTTCTGCAGCTCTGATTATCTGCTAAATTACACCAAGGCATATTTTAGAAGACTCTTTTGTTGTTGTTGTTGCTGCTGCTACTGCTGTTGTTGTTTTTGTTGTTTAGAAATCATTTGCTTCAGGTTCATCTAGTCTATCCAGGAACACCTGCAATAACATTGAGATAAACCTTGGTGTTACCTGTTTTCACTTTTTAATGCCAGTGGATTTTGTTTTTGGTTTTCTTTTTCAGGCTCCCTTTGGGAAGTTCTATTTCTTCCATCTTCTTGCTCATGTTTCCTAAATAGATAACGGATTGTTTGCTAGTTGGTGTCTCTGGGATGTTGTTGCTGTTTGCCAGGTGTTAGTATTGGCATGCCAGGCCTGGGGTGTTCATTTTTGTTCCAGGTCTTCATGACAAAGGCAACAGAATGAAGAAGGTACTGAGCTGAAGCAGTTAGAAATTCACTTCAACTAGGACTGCTGGGGGAAGTGGGCACTGCATTTAGAGGAGGAGACACAGAAATGAACCACAAGTGAGCAAAATGAGTTGGGTATAAGAAAGAAAAATAATTCCAGCACGATAGTCAAGTTTTCTTTGCTTTTATTTGAACTATGGGAGAAATGTGTAACAGACTACAAACCCTTACTATTTGGGCTGATTATTTTTATTTTAATGTTTGTTGGTTGGTTGCGTGGGTGGGTGGGTGGTTGATTTACAGTGTGTGTGAGGAAGGGGAGGGGATGAGAGAAGGGGAAGAGAAAATTCCAAGCAGGCTCTGTGCAGAGTGTGACCTGGGGCTTGAAACCACAAATGGCAAAATCATGACCTAAACTGAAACTAAGATTAGGTCACTCAACTAACTGAGCCACTAGGCTCCCCTTGGCTGCTTATTGTATTTGCACATTGGGTCTTCGTGTTAGAAATACCATAGGGAGTGGTGTACATGCATGATCTAAGGAAGGTGCAGCTATTTAGATCTGGCTTATTTTTTTTTCCTTATAACACTTTATTCAGGAGTAATATTTCATAAGTTTATTAGAAAGACAGATTGAAGACGGTAATTGGGAGGAAATCAGGTAAGGAGTCATTGCAGTTGACCAGGAGAGGTGAACATGACAGAAATTAGGATGGACGCAGGAAATGGAGAGATGAGGACAGATGTGGTATTTTTTTGAAAATGCTTTTTGTTGTGTAATTAACATTATATAAAATAACTCTTTTGGTGCGTAGTGCTTTGAGTTTTACAGATTGTATATACTCATGTAAATGTCACCCCAGTGATAATACAGAAGAGTTCTGTTCCTGGGGCAAATAGGTGGCTTAGTCACTTAAGCATCCCACTCTTGATTTCGGCTAAGGTCATGATCTCACTGTTCTTGAGTTTGAGCCCCTGCTCACGAACTTCCCGGAGCCTACTTGGGATTATCCCTCTCTACCTCTCTTTCTGTGCCTCCCCCACTCTCACTCTCTGTCTCCCCCCCAAAAAAAAATTAGACACAAAGAGAACAATTCCATCAGCTCCCAGAATTCCCTCATGTTGAATCACTGTCACCCCACCCCTGAGGCCTGGCAACCATCTATCTCCAACTTTAATATCATATAAATGGATCCTTATTGTAGGTAACTGTATGAGACTGGTTTCTTTCATTCAACATCATGCCTTTACAATACATCTGTTTCTTAGTGTTTCCCTGTACGGATATACCAGCTTTTGTTTAACCATTCATTTCCTGAAGGAAATTTGTGTTTTTCCATTTTTGTCAGTTATGATTAGAGTTGCTGTAAACATTTGTGTGCATGTTTTTTTTTTTTGTTGTTGTTTTTTTTATAAACATAAGTTTTCACTTCTCTAGAGCAAATGTCTAGGAGTCAGATTTATGGGTCACATGCAAGTATTAGGTATTGTCTTTAAAAATAGATATATTTCATGGGCTCCTAGTTGGCTCAGTAGATTGAGTAGCTGACTTCAGCTCGGGTCATGATCTCACGGTTTGTGAGTTCAAGCCCCATGTTTGGCTCTATGCTGACAACTCGGAACCTGGAGCCTGCTTTGGATTCTGTATCTCCTCTCTCTCTGTCCCTCCCTGCTCACACTCTGTCTCTCTTTATCCCTCAAAAATAAGTAAAGATTGAAAAAAACATTTTCAATATGTGTATAGCAGTATCTCAGGGCAGTTTTAATGTGTTTCCCTGAAGCCTAGTGTTGTGGAGCATCGTTTTGCGCACTTCAATATATGATATTCTGGACACAAGACCTTTGCTGGATATATGATTTGGGAATATTTTCTCCAAGTCCATAGATTATCTTTTTGTTCTTTTCACAGAGTCTTTTACCAGCAAAAGTTTTAGTACTAATGAAGGGCAATTTAGAGATTTTTTTTTCTTTTATATGAATCCAATTTATACACCTTATAACTTCAGATGTACTTTGTACTCCTTGTTCATATATTTGCTATTCTATACCAGCATCAGAATGTTTTCAGTTTGTTGCTATTGGTTGCACAAGCTGTATACTGCACAGTTCTAGGAGGCATGATTTATATGAACTGTAGTGCGAATGGTAACCCTCAAATCTGTAAAATGTACAACTTGTACACACATGTATTATCTCCTGGAGGGTCCTTTCTACTGTACAGATTGCAGTCATTGCTGTGGTTCTGTTTTACTTTCCTTGTCATTTATTTATTATGTGGAGTGTATACTAAAGCCAAATTTAAGAAGCTCCTGTTTGTGAGCTATCTAAAGGTAATATATTCTCTCTGATTCTCAACTAGCTGGGGCCTATCCTTGGGGTACAGCAACATCTGGCTTTCAAGCTTGTTCCCTTAATTGAATCTATTAATTTGCATTCATGGAAACTGGAAACTCTCTTCAGCCAGCCAGTTTTAGCTAGATACCGATGATTTTAAAATTCACCTCTAAACAAATGACTAAAACTTTAATATTTGTAGAATCATCGGGATTTGAAAAAAAAAAGGAACAATATAAAAAAACTGGAAAAAATCAACAGAATATAATATAAAAACAAAAATATCATTTGCAGGGAATACTTTGGCTCCATGTAATTCTCTATTTACTCTGAGTAGCTCTAAGTTGGTGTATGACGTCCCTCTGACAATATAAATATACATTCAGTGTTATGAGATGTTTGTTTGTCAATACTTAGTTGCTCTAAAGGTGGAATCACAAATTATTAACTGATCAACAGTTAGTGTTGTAGCAGAATCAGGAACAATTCAACAGAACAGGCCTGTTCTGGGTGTGTTCTTATAGAATTATATAATTATGTCCATTATTACTACAGGTGTCTTCACCTACCTGGCCTCTTCGTAATCAGCTACAGTAGCATTTCAGAAAGCATCCCATTCTTCCCCACTGAAATGGTGAAACATTTTTTTTTAATTTTTGTGTCTACATTTATTTATTTTTGAGAAACAGTGAGACAAAGTGTGAGTGGGGGAGAGGCAGAGAGAGAAGGAGACAGAATACGAAGCAGGCTCCAGGCTCTGAGCAAGTGGTCAGCACAGAGCCTGATGCAGGGCTCAAACCCATGAACTGTGAGACCATGACCTGAGCTGAAGTCGGACACTCAACCGACTGAGCCACCCAGGCACCCCATGAAATGGTGAAACTTTTGTGATGCTAGTTGAATGCTTTTTTGGTGGGGATTTGTTTTTGTTTGTTTTATAAAAGTCCTTTATCAAGTTGATGAAGTCTCCCTGGACTCATAGTTTGCGGAGAGAATGTTTTATTTATTTTGAATGGAGGTAACAATTGCCTTGTCTGCATCTGTTTTTAAGACCATCTGATCATTGTCCTGTCTTTCTTCTTTAGCCTATTGTTGTGAGGGGTTAAACTAATTGATTTTTTAATATTGAACCAGTCTCCATACTGGTACTAAATCCCTCTTGGTTATGGATGTATAATTCTTTTTACACATTGTTGGATTTGATTTGCTAACATGTAATGGGTATTTTGTGTCTATGAAAATGCAAGACACTGGTCTCCAGTTTTAATTTCTTATAATGACTTTACCTTGTTTTGTCAGTGCTGGCCTCCTAGAATGAGGAAGTTTTCCCTCTGTTTTTATTTTCGGGAAGAGATTATAGGACATTAGCATCATTTTTTCCTGTAAATGTTTGCTAGAATTCTTCAGTGAAACCATGTGGGCCTGATGCTTTCTTTTGGGAAGGTTATTCGTCCTTGACTCTATTTACTTAATAAATATAGGCCTATCCAGATAATCTATGTTTCCTTATGTGGGTTTTAGGAGTGTGTGTCTTTTATTTGTTTTCTATATTTTTCTAAAACGTTTTCATTTATTTCTGAGAGAGATCTGTAGCGTGGGAGGTGGGAAGGGGCAGAGAGAGAGGGAGACGCAGAATCTGAAGCAGGCCCCAGGCTCTGAGATGTTAGCACAGAGCCTGACACAGGGCTCAAACCCACGGGCCAGGAGATTATGACCTGAGCTGAAGTCAAACATTTACTGACTGAGCCACCCATGTGCCCCATCGTGTGCATCTTTTAAATAATTGATCTGTTTCATATAAGTTATGAAATTTGGGGGCATAGAGTCATTCATAATATTTTCCATTATCCTCTTGATGTTCATGGAATCGGTAGCGGTTATGTCTCTTTCATTTTTGATATTAGCCATTTGTGCCTACTTTTTTCCTTGGATAACCTAGTTAGGGGTTCATTGCCTTTATTGATATTTTCAAAGAACCATCTTTTGATTTCTCAATTGATTATCTCCAGTATTTTACTATCTTTTATTTTATTGATATCTGTTCTAATTATTATTTTTTTAATTATTATTATTTCTTTTCTTCTACGCAGCCTTCAACTGTACCTCCTCCCCTATTTTCCTAAGGTGGAAGTTTAGGCTACTAATTTAAGGTCTTTCTCCTTTTCGATTTTGTTACATTTATTTACTTACTTTGAGAGAGAGAGAGAGAAAGCATGTACGTGAGCAGGGGCATGGCAGAGAGAGGGAGAGAGAGAATCCCAAGCAGGAACCCAATACAGGGGATTGATCTCATGACCATGATAGCATGACCTGAGCGGAAACTAAGAGTTGCATGCTAAAACGACTGAGCACCCAGATGCCCGAAGATCTTTCTACTTTTCTAATAAATGCATTCAGTGTTGTTCATTTTACTGGAAGCCATGTCTTCAGTGCCCCCCTCACCCCGCCCTGCACATTTTGGTAGGTTGTATTTAATTTTCATTGAGTCCAAACTACTTTGAAATTTCTCTCAAGATTCCTTCTTTGATGTGTTATTTAGAAGTATGTTCTTAAATCTCTAAACATTTGGGGATTTTTTCTGCTATCTTTTTATTATTGCTTTCCATCCAGTTCAATTCCAGTGTGGCCTGACAGCATACTTTGTATGGCTTCTAGTCTTTGAAATTTGGTAGGATGTGTTTTATGGCCCAGAACACGTTCTGACTTGGTGCATGTTCTGTGTGAACTTGAGAAACATGTTTATTCAACTACTGTTGGATAAAATATTCCATATGTATCAGTTAGATCTAGGTGATTACTGCTACTGCTTAGTCCAGCTGTAGCCTTACCTATATCCTTCTAGACCTGTCAGTCACTGACAGAAAGGTGTTGAAGTCTCCACTATAATAATGAATTTTTCCCTTTCTCCTTGAAATGCTAAAAGTTTTTCCACCATGTATTTTCATTCTCTGTTGTGAGACATAGAAAATTAGGGATTGTTATGTTTTCTTACAGAACTGACCCTTTTATCTCTCTAGATAATCTCTTTATATAATGACACTCTTTATCTCTCTAGAGTTTCCTTGTTTGGAAGTTTGCTTTGTCTGGAATTAATGCAATTACTCCAACTCTCTTTTGATAAGCATTAGCATGATAAATCTTTCTTCATCCTTTTACTTTTAATCTATCTGTACCTTTATATCTCATGTGAATTTCTTATAGACAATATAGAGTTGCATCTTGTTTTTGGATCTCCTGTGACAATCTCTGAGCTTTAATTGGTATATTTAGACTATTCACATTTGATGTGAGTATTGATATAGTTGGAATAATATCTACCATGTTTGTAACTGTTTTCTATTCACTGCATTTATACTTTGCTTCCTTTCTATCTTCACCTTTTTCTGCCTTCTGGATGTTAATGCAGCAGTGGGTATATTCCATTTTCTTCTTTCTCTTAGCATATTCATTATACTTTTTTATTTTAAAAAGTTGGAGTGGTATCCCCTTTATTTGCATTTGCATTACTCATTTATAACTAGTCAAATTCCTCTTTCAAATCACACTGTACCACTTCACAGGTAGTGCAGCTACCTCATAAAACTTTCTCAATTCCTCCATCCCATGCCTTCTAATATTGAGGTCATCTACCTCCTTATCCATGTGCTATGATCAACCGAGTATATTGCTGCTGTTATCACTTTAAACAAATTGTTATCTATCAGATAAGTTGGGAATGAGAAAAATAAAATATTTTATCTTACCTTCCTTATTCCTACTCTAATCCTCTTCTTTTTTAAACATAGATCTGAATTCCTTATCTATAACCTATATCCATATTCCTTTTTCTAAAGACCTTTCTCTTGAGAGAGACAGGGGGCACAAACGAGCAAGGGCAGAGAGAGAATCCCACGACAGGCAGAGAGAGGGAGAGATAATGGGATCTCACGCAAAGCATGGCTCATGCTCACTTGCAGTGGGGCTGGAGCTCACTTGATGTGGCACTTGAACTCACAAACTGTGGGACTTGAACTCATGAATGATGAGATCATGACCTGAGCTAAAGTCAGGTATTTAACCACAGAGGTATCCTCCAAGGAATTTTTTTTTTTAAATTTCTTACAAGGCAGATCTACTAGTGATAAAGTCCTTCCTTTTTTGTTTCACAACATATTACTTGTTTTTGGGTTGTTGTTGTTTTTCTTGTTGTTGTTCTTGTTGTTTCCAAAGGTGAGGGATTGTAAACTTCTGATGCTTTTGGGAAGAGTAACGCAATCCATGACTAACATCTTTTTTAATGTTTATACATTTATGTTGAGGGAGAAAGGAGCAGAGAGAGAGGGGGGTGGAGAGAGAGAGAATTCCAAGCAGACTCCATTTTGATAGCAGAGAGCCCTATGTGGGGCTCAATCTCATTAAACCTGAGATCATGACTTGAGCAGAAACGAAGGTCGGATGCTCAACCGACTGAGCCACACAGGCACCCCAAAAAGTCTTTTTTCTTCAGTTTGAAATACACTTTTGCTGGATATAGAATTTTCAATGGGTATTTTTTTCCCTTTCAACACTATTTTTATTTTTATTTTTATTTTTATTTTTATTTTTATTTTTATTTTTATTTTTTTATTTTTATTTTTATTTATTTTATTTTTATTTGTTCTTCTACCCTGGCTACGAAGAAAGGGATAGATGGGGTAAGAGGAGAGAGAGTGATGCTGGCTGGTGGAAGGGCATGATCTTAGCCTGGCTGGTGAATTGCTGTCTGACAGACACACTAAATGGAGCATTGTAGCAAACATGCAGTCATCTGAGGGAAGATGCAGGAAGAGCTGTAAGTGTCAAAGGACAGTGGTATCACTGAGGTATTTGAGAAAGGGGATGATGTGAAACACGCCAGTATTGTGTTGCCTCAAAAAGCACATCTGCAAGCAGTCTTGCATATTCACAAAAACACTTTCTACCTACCTGGCATTGTGGCTCTCTGAAGTTTTATGAAGTTTTATGATGCCTGTAATTTTCTTGTTTTTTTTTTTTTAGTAATGAAAGGAAAATGTTGAATTCTCTAGTTTCCAAACTCATTTCTGGGACATCATTTTTTCTTGGAAGTTTTTGAAAACCATCCAGTACTACTCAAGGGAAGGTGAGACTTTGCTTCTATGGTATAAGGTGAAGGCCCCAAAGCCCAGTGTGGTTTGAGCCAGTGAAACCACTGAATGTATCTGTGGTATCAATCTAAGTATGCATGTCTGAATGGTAGCTGTTGCTGCTTTAGCAGTGGATTTATTCCTGAATGAAATGAGGGGATACTGTATGTGGAGAAAAGTAATTAAGAAAAGCATGTGTAACAAGGGACATGTTTCAGTTGCATATCCAATAGCAAATGTATGTATGTGTGTATGTATGTGTGTGTGTGTGTGTTTAAAGTTTTTATTTATTCTGTGTGAGACAGAGACAGAGAGAAAGAATGCAAGCAGGGGAAGGGGAGAGAGAGAGAGAGAGAGAGAGAGAGAGAGAGAGAGAGAGAGAGAGAAAGAGAGAGAGAGAGAGAGAGAGAGAGAGAGAGAGAGAGAGGAAGAGAGAGAACCTGGCAGTGCAGAGCCTGACTCAGGGCTCCATGTCACTAACCATGAGATCATGACCTGAGCTGAAATCAAGTGTCCGATAGTAACTGACTGAGCCACTCAGGCGCCCTGTCTTGTTTTTTAAACATATGAACTCTTGAGTTATAGTTCTCCTTGGGTTTTAGCCATTTTCTTGTAGCAAATGTATTCTGAAATACAGAGAGGTTTGTGTGCTTCAAAGTGAACAGTGGGGTGATGTATTTTTTTTTTTAAGGTAGTATATCAGCTCAGAGGGGGCACATGGCAGAATGGCTGAATATGACCCTGGAGCCGGATGACCTGGGCTTGAACCCTGGCTGACTAGATGTGTGACCTTGGGTAGGCTATTTAACCTTTCTGTTCCTTAAGTCTCCATTTGCAAAATGAGGCTAGTGATTCTATGTCCAAATGTTCCTGGATTGTGGTCGTGCCTGGCACAATTGTTAATGGCTTTCTGCTTTGATTCCCCAAAGTTTCTTTATTTGGACAATATATTATATTGTTGCCCTAACAATAAGCGAACCTGTGTCAGAAGATCCATTTTGAAGATTAAAAGCATTAAAAACAACACCTGCTCATAATATGTGCTCAGTAAGTTCTAGTTGCTATTATTAGCTGTGACAACCAGAATTCACGTTTTAACTATCCAGTTTCATGCATTACCCCAGAGGCAAGGATTGTTACTGTAGACCTTGAACTCTGAAAGTGACATGTTTTGTTGGAAAATGGAGAATCACCACAGTGTGAGCAAATTTAATACAGTTTTGAAAAATTCTCTTCCAGTTTAACCTAGCATGGTGAAACCAGTAGCTTGAAAAAAATGGCCGTTTTCTTTCATTTCACTAACAGGGTAATCACCACCCAGGACATGCTGGTGTTACAGAGAAAATACCATGGGGGTTGTTAATTTGGGTTTTGTGTTTAATGTGCTGTTCTTTCCAGTCTGATCCCTAGTTTTCTTTCTTTGATCTTTCTTTGGGCAATACCTTCCTTTTCCTCCCCTCATGTAATGTCTAAAGTCAATTGCTGTCCCTTCTTAATACATCCTTGTGCTAGGGGATAAAGAAATTATACATAACTGAAAAAGCTTTATTTGCAGTAATGGTTTCATGTGCCTACTCTTAAAATCCTTTGACGTGTTTGAGATTGGGTAGAAAAAAGTGGGTTAATTGGGATATGACTTCTTCACATAGGCATCTTGATGAGAGTTTCTGCTACGCTTGTGAGGTAGTCACGCTAGACAGGCACAGAGGTGGGACGGACCTCGACTCCTGGCCCTGCCACAGGCTAGCTGTGTGACCTTGGGCACTCCATTTGTTTCATCTCTCTGAGTTTCAGTATTTAGCATGCTTAAAAAGGGGGGTAAAGACATGTGCTGCTTCCCAAGGTTAAACATGAGGCTCAAATGAGATGATGAGTTAGTGTGCTCTAAGCAAATGTTGGCCAAGAGTTCCCTTCTTTACAAATTGGTTGATGTGATTGGGACTCCTTTTGTAAGATGCATGAGCAGAGGCTTGGAGGAAAAGAAGATAAAAATGCTGCTTCTGTTTGTGTGTTTCTGAGTTGCCTGTGGCTGTAGTACTTGGCTATCTAACCAGGTGCTGCTTCAGCATGCATGAAATACTGCAAATGGGTGACAAGATGGTTTTTCTTTTATCCTAAACTTCAGGCTGTTGGAAGCATATCTGTGGAAGCCTGTGTGGTCTGACAGCTTGAAGGCTCCACGAGAAGTCAAGTGTGCAAGGGAGCCCAGCTTTGAGCCAACCAGGGAAAGGATGGCTTAGCTCTCAAAGGAGCGTGCACGTTTCTTAGGTGATAGAGTAGAGAATAAAATGTGTCCCTTTAAACTCCACATTCCCCTGCTCTTCAATCTAAGAAAGTCTTTGGCTACTAGCAGTCTGGGCTCTGGAGCCAGCATAGTATTTTTCTTCTTTTAGTTTATCCTGGTTTATGATTTGCTCCCCTTCAACTGAAAACTTGTTTTTATTATAGAAAATGTCAAATATGTAAAAGTCAAGAAAATAGTATATTATACCCCCATGTGCTTAGGATGTAGTTTTCAAAATTATCAAAAACTCATGTCTAATCTTGTTTCATCTGTCTTTCTACCCGTTTTGTCCTTGCTCCCGTCTTCCCCTGGTTTATTTGAGACAAATCCCACACGTTGCACTTTATTTAAAATATCATCCTGTTTGTTTTTATTTTTCAAAAGTTTTATTGTCGTATAATTGGCATAACTTACAGGAAACTAAAGTGTGCTATTTGATAAGTTTATACATCAGTGTGGATGAGTATACACACAGATCATAAAGTATATACACACACATATCCATGAAACCACTACAGTCTAGACAGTGACCATATCCATCACTGAAAAGTTTCCTTGTGTCCCTTGGTCATCCTTTCCTCTTGCCCCTCTCTGCCACCCATTACTGATCTGCCTTCTGTCACAATATATTAGTTTCTATTTTTTAGAGTTCTTGATGAGTGAGATCATAATGTAAGTACTTTTTTTTTTGATCCAGATCCCCCCACCAGATCCCCCCACCCCCCGCAGAGGCATAGTCTTTGTCTATTCTACCAATATCGTCATGCTGTGACTAGGTAGCATTTAGGAAGCTGCACGACCCTTTAGCAGATATTATAGTAGTCCCGGTGAGAAATGGTGGTTTGGACCAGCGTGGTTACCATGGAGATGATAGCTGCCACAATTAGAGATCTGCTTTGGAGGCAGAGCTGATCAGATCGGCTGGATTTAGGGATTAGGGCGGGGGTGGGGGTGGGGGTGGCATCCAAAATTACTCCTGAGGATTCTAGCTGAGAAGGTAGCAAATACAAAATAAAAGGTGCTTTTAGGTTTTAATGCACAGTGCTGTTGCTGAGTATCAGTGAAACAGATTTGTTTTTGTTTTTGTTTTTGTTTTTGTTTTTTGTTTTTTAAATGAATAAGTAGTTTGTGGATGTGAGTTTCAAAAGGTACACGTGTTCATCCTGTATCTCAAATCCCTTCTTTCCTCCTCAAGCAACTTTAATTGTTCTTTAGTGGCCCCTTTTATAAACGGAGTCTATGCTTGTATTAGCATGTATGAGTGTGTTATTGTTTCTAGGATTTTGTTATGGAAATGCTAATTAATAAGAATAGAGAGAATGTTATCTCTTGCCAGTCATGATAGCAACCAGTGTGTGTGTGTGTTTGTGTGTGTGTGTGTGCCTGCATGCATGCGTGTGCACACGAGCAAATGAGCAGATAATCTAAACAAGTGTTTACTTTTCACCATAAAAAAAGAAACATGTACATTAACAACGTTTAACCCATACTAAGGAAAAAGATTAAATAGAAACTGACTAGGCCCACCTTTGGATTTAACAAAGACTTCAAGCAGCTACTATATTTAAAGAACTAAAGGAAAATGTATTTGGACTTAAAGACTTCCAGCAGCTACTATATTTAAGGAACTAAAGGAACATGTATTCAAAGATACAGTAGGAAACATGATGTGAGTCCACCGAGAATCACAATAGACAAATGGAAGTGATTTTTAAAAAAGTGAAATTTATGGAATTGAAAAACACAATAACTCAAATAAAATTTCACTAGATTAACTCAGTAGGTTAGAAATAGAAGAAGGAATCAGTGAACCTGAAGGTAAATCAAGAGAAATGTCCCAAGCCAAAGAATAGAGAGGGGGGTGGAAATTGGACACAAATCAGTAGAGCACTGTGTGACAATATCAGGTGCTCCAACATAATTATGTAACACGTGTATAATAGGAGTCCCAGATGGAGAGGAGGGAGAAAATGGGACAAAATATTACTGAAGAAATTGTTTAAATACCAGATTTGATGAAAATTATCTGAAAGATCCAAAAACTTGAAATAACTTCAATTTGGATGAACACAAAGAAGAACACACCTAGACATATCATAGTTACACTATTGGAAAATAAAGATATTATTTTGAAAGTAGAAAGAGGAAGCTCCTTATCACATATATGTCAAGAATAATGTGACTAATGGCTGAATTCTCATCAGAAACAATGGAAGCCCGAAGATGGTGTAGTGATAGATCTCAAGTGCTGAAAAAACCATCAACTAAGAATTCTCTGTCCAACAAAACTCTCCTTTAAAAATGAAGATGAAGGAGGTTTCTCTTCTGGTTCTGGGAAAGTGGAGTAAACATACATTTCCCTCTTCCTCCCACTAAATAAAACTAAAACTCTTGACACTACAAATAAAATAAATGTAAGAAAGGGTGGGTCACTCGGTTGGGTGTCCAACTCTTGATCTCATCTTGGGTCACAATCTCGCAGTTTATGTGGTGATGCCCAGCCTCTTCTCCATGACCTGGTGTACTCCGTTCCAGTTGTCCTCATTGTGCCCAGGGCACACGCAGGGTGGTCCTTCTTGCTCCGCTGACTCCTTTGGCATAGCGCTTGTCTAGGATTCGCAGACCCGTTTCGTGTGCTCTGGCACTGGGGAAGTGCCTCTCTGTGCTGCTACAAATGTCTTCCTGGCTATCTTTGTGCTGCTGTGCTTCAGGGAGCCCCGCCTTTTCCTGCCTTGGACTGCCCTGCTGACCTCACTGCTGAGCTTGGGCATGGTGGATGCAGGCAGGCATTGTTTTGTCCCACAGCGACGCCCCCAGGGAGGGGGCCACTTTCTCCTACTGCAGACTGCGCCCTAGACCCAGCCACTGATCCGGGGGGTGGTGGATGCAGGCAGCCTTTGTTCTATTGCACAGCCCTCCAGGGAGGGGCTACTGTCTCCTTCTGTGGACTGTGCCCCTGATCTACCCCTGAAACCAGTGCTGGCTCCTCTCCTCCCCAGGTGCGCAAACAGGGAGCCTAGCCCCAGACCCAAGAAAGCCCCACAGTTAGAGATAAGATCCCTCTTGGTCCCAGTCCGAGGTTCTCCTCTTATCCACATACAGCCCTACACTTCTGGAGCCACTCTTTCTCTTACTTTTGTCTCTCTGCAGAAGGGGATCTCTTCCCTCCATTCCTACTTGGCCCAATTTATGTACCCCAGTTCACAATCAGCCACCTGTCATTTCTTAAGTTGTCTCATGTCCTTCAGGAGTATTCAGTCTGTTTTCCTCGCAGACTTTTGGGATTCAAAATACTTTGGCTCAGCACTTTGTTTGAGAGACATGGGATGTACAGATCCCCCTCCTTCTCCACCATGTTGACCACTCTGCCTCAGAAGGATTTATTTATAATTTGATGGACATCAAATTCTAGATCTTATTTTCTGATTAATGTTATTAGGATTAACCTCAGTACATACTTTTCGTTTTAAGAAAAATTCCCTGTGATTTGAATCCTTTGAAAATGAATTGAAGAGGCAATCCGAATAAATATCACATTCCCTTACTGGGACTTCTCTCTCTCCATCTCTCTCTCTCTCTCTCTCTCTCTCTCTCTTTCTCTCTCTCACTCTCTCTCTCTCTTTGACACACACACACACACACACACATGCACACACACATGCACACACACACACACACACACACACACACACACACACACACTTCCCACAGACTGTCGGGAATCTCTCTAAGGTGCCCGCCCAACTCCATGGTCAGTACAGTAAACAACAATGAAGCTTGCTCTCCACAATTATAACATTACTGGTTCTGTAAGGAAAATTAAGTTGCTGGGTGGCAAGTAGAAGGGGGATAAAAATGACATCAGGAATTCAAAAGCTTATTTGAGGTGCCAGTCACCACATATAGGCACTCAAGCATAGCAAGGTCATAAACTTCCTCCTTACTTGTGCCATATGAGATATAAAGGTATGAGAATGAATAAAGACTATGGGATTTATTTCAAAAATCTGTACAACCTAAGCACAGACTCATTTTACAAGACAGTAAATGAATGCCTCACCAGAAAGGCCACCGTGTCAGGTTCCTTTTCACGGTCTGACCAAAAGGATATATAAAATACTTTCATTTTCCTATTAATATATGAATCAATTGTATTAGTTATTTCTTCACATTTTATAAGTTGTAAAACAAAACTTCAGCAAGGTTTTGTCAAAACTTGGCAAAATCAAAGATTTTTTTTAACATCCTGTTTTTTAAACTAGAAATGGCAGTATTTTTTAAGGGACCAGCTAAACAACATATTGTTAACAGTTTGCCTAGTTAGTATCCATGCTCACTTTCATGCAGTGTAGGGAAGACCGAGTCATTGTGTGCTTAAGAGCAAAGCGTCAATGAATTCTGTGTGAGTGGCCAGTAGGGCATTCAGTGCCACTAAAACCTATTCACTACCTACCAATTCATGATATTTCAGGTAAGTCATACACAAGGTAGTAAGAGACCGTATGGGATTCCAAGGGTAGAAAACGTGTTACACCGTCTGTGTAAGTGCTTTTGAAACCAACCAGCATAGTCCATCCATCATCACCACATACACAATTCATTCACAAAATACTACAAGGACCACCTACCATGATCAATTGAAATCTACTTCCCCATGAAAGGATGACTCCAAACTATGTGAATCACTAAGAGTGATAAGTCATGGTAACAATCAGAAGAGAAACTTGCCAAGGTCAACGTGATACATGTGACAGGCCTCTGTCTTTATTCAACTCCTTTTCTTAAACACACAAACAAAACTTTCATCTACGCAGCTTAAGCTACTACTACCTCACGCTCATAAAGTGCTGAAAATGGAAAGCTATCCTCATATTCAGTAAGAGCCACCCCTGGATTTCCGTTTTCATTCAATGTAATTTATTTTCAAATTGGTTTCCAAGCAACACCCAGTGTTCATCCCAACAGGTGCCCTCCTCAATGCCCGTCACCCACTTTCCCCTCTCCCCAACCCCACATCAACCCTCAGTCTGTTATCAGTATTGAAGAGTCTCTTATGGTTTGCCTCCCTCCCTCTCTATAATTTTTCCCCCATCACCTCCACCATGGTCTTCTGCTAAGTTTCTCAGGATCCACACATAGATGAAAACATATGGTATATGTCTTTCTCTGCCTGACTTATTTCACGTAGCATAATACCCCCCCCCCCCCAGTTCCATCCATGTTGCCACAAATGGCCAGATTTCATTCTTTCTCATGGCCAAGTAGTATTCCATTGTATACACATAAACCACAACTTCTTTATCCACTTGTCAGTTGATGGACAGCTAGGCTCTTTCCATAGTTTGGCTGTTGTTGAAAGTAGTGCTATAAACATTCGGGTACATGTGCCCCTACGTATCAGCACTCCGGTACTCCTTGGGTAAATTCCTAGCAGTGCTATTGCTGGGTCTTCGGGTAGATCTATTTTTAATGATTTGAGGAACCTCCACACTGTTTTCCAGAGTGGCTACACCAGGTTGCATTACCACCAACAGTGCAAGAGGGTTCCTATTCCTCCACATCCTCACCTGCATCTATAGTCTTCTAATTTGCTCATTGTAGCCACTCTGACTGGCATGAGGTGGTATCTCAGTGCGGTTTTGATTTCGATTTCCCTGACGAGGAGTGCTGTTGAGCATCTTTTCATGTGTCTCTTGACAGTCAGGATGTCTTTTTTTTTTTTTTTAATTTTTTTTTCAACATTTTTTATTTATTTTTGGGACAGAGAGAGACAGAGCATGAACGGGGGAGGGGCAGAGAGAGAGGGAGACACAGAATCGGAAACAGGCTCCAGGCTCCGAGCCATCAGCCCAGAGCCTGACGCGGGGCTCGAACTCAGCCCAGAGCCTGACGCGGGGCTCGAACTCACGGACCGCGAGATCGTGAGATCGTGACCTGGCTGAAGTCGGACGCTCAACCGACTGCGCCACCCAGGCGCCCCTGGATGTCTTTTTTAGAACAGTGTCTGTTCAAGTCTTCTGCCTGTTTCTTCACTGGATTATTTGTTTCCCGGGTGTGGAGTTGGTGAGTTCTTTTGATAGGTTTTGGATACTAGCCAATTATCCAGTATGACTTTTGCACACATCTTTTCCCATTCGGTCAGTTGCCTTTTAGTTTTGTTGATTGTTTCCTTCACTGTGGAGAAGATTTTTATTTCGATGAGGTCTCGATGGTTCATTTTTCTTTTAGTTCCCTTGCCTTTGGAGATGTGTCAACTGAGAACTTGCTGACGCTGAGGTCAAAGACGATTTTTCCTGCTTTCTCCTCAAGGGTTTGATGGTTTTCTGCCTCACATTCATGTCCTTCATCCATTGTGAGTTTATTTTTGTGAGTGGTGTAAGAAAGTGGTCTAGTTTCATTCTTGTGCATGTTGCTGTCCACTTCTCTCAGCACCATTTGTTAAAGAGACTGTCTTTTTATCCATTGGATATTCTTTCCTGCTCTGTCAAAGGTTAGTTGGCCATAGGTATGTGGATCCAATTCTGGGGTCTCTATTCTATGCCATTAAGTCTATGTATTTGTTTCTGTGCCAATACCATGCTGTCTTGATGGGTATAGCACCGCCAAGACACTTTCCATAAAAAAAGACAAAAGAAAGGAATGAATCCTCTTACAGTTCTGGAGGCATTCTTCATGTAGGCTCTCATGAGTGTATTTTTCACTAAGTCCATAACAACTGGGAGCTGATCCCTGCTGATCCAAGCTCCTCCAGGACAGAACCTTCCTCTGCTCAGTTGGCTTCAAGTGAACCTGGGTATTCAGCACTTCTCCAGTGTCCCTCTCCCACCATCCCACTTCTGGCCCTGTTGATTCCTAGATTTCTAGGAAAATCTGCCTATAAGTTCAAATCCTTATTTGTTATTAGTTCCTTCCAGAGACAGGGTCTCCACGATGCTATCGATTACTTCAGTGGAATCCTGCCCATGGGCTGCACAAGGAACTCCATGATATGAGTTCAATGCCTCCTCAATTGATGGGTTTTATGCGAAGTTAAGTCCGCTGAGCTTGGGTTAGAAATAGTCCACATCATTCCCAATCTCAAGGCTTGTTTTGGACAAAGGATGAAGATAAAAAGCAATGAATATATAAAAGCCTTTTGGAAAAGCTCAGCCTAAAAACGACAGAAGAACATATAGGGGGAAAATGTCTTTTCCTTTCATGTTAAGAGCCAGAGAGAAAAGCTTCTTTAGATTTCAAGAAAAAAGGAATAATATCAGTACACAAAGCAAGCTTTAAAGATGAGCTTTATCATCGTGTCAGTAGAGCTTTTTAGCTTATCTTAGTTCATCAAGCTGTTTAGCTTATCTTAGTTCATCAAGTTCTTTAAGCTTTTTAGCTTATCTTAGTTCATCAAATAATGTTTTTTTTTTCTTTTTTTGATGACAGAAATCTTATTTACACTCCTGAACGTCCTATTACCCTTGACAGGTACCTAGCATCCTGCCTTGCACATCTACTTACTTATGTGGGGAATAAAGAAAAAAAAGACATTTGTTTATTCACCGTCCACAGACCGAATAAACTCCTAACGGAAATCATAAAATATTTGGGCACTGAACACGTGACTGCTCTTAAATGTTCATATATTCAATTTGAGGAAATTTTTTATTTGACAGGTGTGGTGAAAGGCCCAACAGAACGATTCAAAAATGAAGAGAACTCTGGGAATAAATGGGTTAGGAAGGTAATGAAAAATTGGAGACTATGATCCAGATCTTAAATAAGCTCTGAATGTATACTCACAAAGACTTAACGACTTTTGATAACCAGGTTAGAAATAGTGCTTTGAAAGTCCATAGAGCTGTAGCATTCGAAGGCAGGGTTTCTTACAATATGGTCTGATACCTCTCCTTGATCAACGGAATCATGGAGGGCTTACTACAGGTACGGATTCCGAATTCACACCGAATTCTACATTTTTAGATAATTTGCCAGTTTTTGTTAAGATAACCCAAACTAGTAACAGCATTCTAATCTGCAAAGGACACTCGAGGCCCACTCTCTTTAGCATAAAGTTTGGATTGCTTTGGTAGGTGGATGAAAGCAACAAAACACAGAAGTCTTCAGGGAGAAGTTGAGACTTGATGGGTTTGAAATGCATACTGTCCCATTTCTGAGGGAGGGCACAGATACTGCTTGATGGCACCCAAATCAGGTGTTTCTGTCTGAACCAGTCCTGCTACCCAGGCCACGGTCAACCATAAAGATTATCCAGAGAAATGGTCTGCATCTGTATCTGCTGGAGATTCACTGACTAACCATATTCTCACTGCTGCTGGGGCTGGGGGTATGGGGGGGAGGTAGATAAACGGAGAGAATCAGACAAGCCGAAGAGGCCAAGAACTGGATGGGGTCCACCCTAACTGTTACCGTGGCCATACCTGTTACCGTGGCCATATCTGAGGTTTCCAGAGCTGATGATGCTACATTCGGGCCACCATTGTTCCGTGATGATATTGCAGTTGGTATATGATGCAAAGAAATTAAAAAAGGAAACGGGGTAACTTAGTATACATTATAACGTGTCAACAAGAAGACAAAGAAAACTCTTGGTTTTTACTTCATTGGCAATTACTAATAGATATGAAAGTTACAGTGCCTCCTAGGAGGCAAGGTTCTTGCCAACAGAAATACAACGCTAATACAGGAGCACCTTCCAATGGTTCATCTGAGAGTATACTGAATGGCATGAGTATTTAATGTGATTTGATAAGACAGAACTGGTTTCTCCGTGACTCACAAGTATTAAATTCTAGAAGTCCTATGAGTTTTCTTGATGCATTGATAAGCAAAGGAAACCTAGGGGGGGATTTGGTGAAGCCACATGCCCTAGAAATATGACAGCTAATTTTTGACTTAAGAAGAAAACGAATGACCTCCAAAAGACATCAACAATTCTACCTCACAGATGTGCTGTGAGCTTGAAATGCTCACACATGTGATGCATCTTGATGATGGTAAGTGGTAAAAATATTGGTATTATTATATTAATGGCTGCTACCCTTTTTTCCAAAATTGTGTAGTAGGTCGTAAAGAAATTGGCAGCTCTGCCATTCCATGCAGCCTGCTGCAGATGACATTGCTGCCTTAATGGGACACAGCCTACAGCCTCTTTGTAAGTAAAACTCTCTTTGTTCATGCCACTGGTGGCCGCCTTTCGGTGACAGCTGAACACGTCCCTAACCGATACTACTTGCCCTTACTCAATGCCATTCAAATACAATTTCATGTTTTGTTAGCACAGATAACATCAATAATGTCACTCTTATTGAAGGTGAAATTATTACCAACCTCACTCAGCAGATGACGTTGGGGAAAAGATGCTAGAAAAGTGTCCTAAATGAAGAAGGGTCTTGGAGAATACTGGTGTTCTCTCTCATAAGCATACCCTCGCAGACTAAACTGTGGGGCACAGGGTTCTCTCTGTTACAACATAACTTGAAGTTTAGGAGTGTTTTTCCTTATAAAGGTTTGAAAAAGTCCATGGTAGAGAAGAGTTTACTTAATCCCAGAGAGTAAAATGAAAGAAGGCTTTGGACCCACAAACTCCTACAATCAGTAAGTAGGCCGAGACAACCATAAGGCTGTAGACACAGGCTACCTTTCATGAGAAGGGAAGAATGACTTGGAGGTTGAAAGCCAGAACCCCGGAGGAGCTAGAGCCATGGAAAATCATTCCCAGGCCTTAAGACCCAATGAAAGGACTGTCTACCTGGGCCAGATGAACTTCAGAATTGTTATGGACCAGTGATTCATGATAACCTCCTTCCTTTCTTTGGGAACAGAAATGTTTGTGTTTTGTTGGTTTGTTTGTTAGTTTTTTCTCTCTCTCTCTGTGTGTGTGTGTGTGTGTGTGTGTGTGTGTGTGTGTGTGTGTGTGTGTGTTTTGTGTGTGCCCGTTTTGGTTGTATGCTTAATTCATAGGTCTTCATTGATAGGTCTTCAGATTGAAAGTGGAATCGAGGACCAGTGCACACAAGGAGACTCATTCACACCTGGACCTAATTTAGATAAAAAAATCCTGGACTTTGAGCTGATGTTACAAGGGTTGGGTCTTTAAGAGGGAGGATTCTTGGGGTAGGGTGAGGGTATTTTTCATGCAGGATGAAAGTGAATAATAGGAGGCCAGCAGACAGGCTGTGGCAGTCTAACATATGTTCATAAATTCTCTTTTAAGCCCTTCAAAAGGTGGACCTCCATTCCCTTTTCCTTAAGCATACGCCAGACGTACTGAATGGTTTTGAAAATACAAGAAGGTGAAAGTGACGGTGAGTCAAAAACACTCTAAAAAGCAGATATTGTAGTTCCAATAGTGTTGTGATCAGGGGATAATGGATGGAAGGGGCAACTGGCCATTAGACGCTACAATTCTATGAGTGGAAGAGATGAACATAAGGGAAGAGAAACAAAAATACTATAAAATCAGGGAGGGGGCAAAACATAAGAGACTCATAAATATGGAGAACAAACTGAGGGTCACTGGAAGGGTTGTGGGAGGGGGGATGGGCTAAATGGGTAAGGGGAACTCAGGAATCTACTCCTGAAATCATTGTTGCACTACATGCTAACTAATGTGGAGGTAAACTTTAAAAATTAAAAATAAATAAAATAAAAAAAGAAGCTAGAATTGTACACCTATCAAAATTATCAATTAAATTTGAGAGTGGACTCAAGATATCTTCAGATGTGCAAAGACTCAGAACATTTGATTCTATTCATTCTTCATTAGGAAGTTATCTGAAGGTGTAGTCCAGCAAAACAAGGAGAGAAAAAAATAAAGAAAAATTATACTTAATAGCCAACATTAACAGTGTTTATTTTTGTGCCAGACACTGTTATGGGTTATTTTCACATATTAACCACACAACAAACTTATAAAGTACATACAATTATGATTATTATCTTCTAGAGGAGGAAATAGGGTTATAAAGAAGCCAAATAACTCATCCAACATCCAAGTTACACAGTTGGTAAGTGGAACAAGTAAAGACTAAGTCCAGGCCGTCTGGCTCTAGAGTCCAGGCTTTTAAATGCTCCCTCACTCCCCAGATAGCCATATTACCATGAAACCATGGAAACAAACGGGGACTGTAGCAGAGGAAAATCACAGGAAGGAAGCTATGAAGCAGACCTACTGAGTCACCAACTAAATGAGGCAGGAAAAGAGAAGGGTCCATAAGTGACCTCTAAGAGGTTAACAGGAAGATGTCATAAGTGGCATGATTTGAGAACACTGAAAGAGTGCAAGAAAACAAAGAAGTGCAATTAGAAAACTAAGGAGAGCGAGAAAATATCCGTAAGATGGTCTTAGTCTGAATGAGCCAAGTGAAACATGGCGTGGTTTAAAGCACTGATGGAATACAAAGAAAAAGGACCCATTTCACCTTGATCCCAGAGATGTCCTCATTCAGCATGTCCAAGGACTCCAGGAACAGAGTAGTAATTCTAATGTTTGCATATTATTTAATAATCCCAAAAATTTAAACCATTTATTAGTTTTCAAGTTTTAGAATCAACCTTGAACAATCTAAAGAGGCTTGATTGCAGAGCATAATACCAGTGTTAACAACAATGACAAACAGAAGTCCAAAGCTGATGGGAGACCGAGAAAAAGTGCAGCAAGGTTAAGGAAGACATTTATCTTACAATGTAAGGAATGAAAAATGACAGTACAGGCAAGGGAAATAGGTCTCTATTTTAAAATTACACGTTGTGGGGAACCTGAGTGGCTCGGTGAGTTCAGAATCCAACTCTTGATTTTGGCTCAGATTATGATCTCACAGTTCATAAGACTAGGATGAGCATTAGGTTCTGCACTGACAGAATTCTCAGAATTCTCTCTCTCTGCCCCTATCCTGCTTGAGCATATGCTCGCTCTCATGCTCTCTCAAATAACATATATTCATTCACACATGCATACATACATACATACATACATACACACATAAAATTATATCTTATGATGGTTAATTTCATGTTTTAACTGGGCTAAGCCACAGGGTACCCAGATATATGGTTAAACATTATTTCTAGTGAGTCTCTGAGGACATTTCTTAGTACAATGAACATCTGTATATCAGGAGACGAAGCAAAACATATTGCCTTGACAAACACTGGGTGGGCTCAACCAATCGATTGAAGACCTGAATGGAACAAAAGGCAGAGTAAGAGAGAATCCACTGTTGTGTATCTGAGTGTCTTCAAGCTGCGATATTGGTCTCCTGACTTCAACTCAGACTTGGAGTGGAACATACATCATCAGCTCTCCTGATTCTTAGGCTTTTGGAGTCTGCCTGGAACTAAACTACAGGATCTCCTGGGTCTGCCCTTCTCAGCCTCCGTAATCCTGTGAACCAATTCCTATTGATACTGAGTCTCTGGAGAATCCTAACTGGTACATATATGTAACTTCATCCATTATGTCTTTTTGCCCTCAGATCCAGTTCCCGCACTTCTCCCACAGACTGGGTTTCCTGATTCCTTGCCACCTGGCTTCCAGAGGGGTTTGACCAATGGGTGTTTGATGGGAGAAAGGGAGGAAGGTATAAGCCCAGAGGTTTTTCTCTCTCCCACTCCACTTGCTACCAGTGATTTTATCTCCTCCAAATTCTAGTTTCTTTCCAAGAGCCTCTTCTCCCATGTTCTCAGTTCCTGCTAGGTATGGTTCTGAGTTTCTCTAGCCCTGGGGGTGGAAACAGCTTTCTGATGATACTCATTCCTGATTGCTTCGCCATCCTTTGTTTGGCTTCTGGGATTTCCCATCACGTGTGTAACTCTTTAAAATACCAATAGTGACTCACCGGCTGGCTGGACCTGACTGAAACAGTACAAAGATAGAAGTTCAGGAATATATGGGAAGGTGAGGAGAGAGAAGACAGGTGGCTTAAGCGACCTATATATGTCATCTTCACATAGGAAGCCAGTAGACGGTGCTTAAAACTGGCAAATCAATAAGCAGCAGTATGCTACATTACTTATATTCATGAAGATACCTAAGAAAAGAATATAAACCTGGAACAGTTAAAAGTGTTGCCTCAAATAATGGAGGCAGTAAAGAGACCTGTGGTTGCCAGGAACTCAGGGGGGAAGGGACAGATGAATAATAGATGAAGCACAGGGAATATTTACGGCAGTGAAACATCTTGTAAGACAGTGAAATGCTTTGAATCATGGCATTGTGCATTTGTCATAACTCACAGAACTGCACACCACAGTGAATGCTAAGGTAAACTTGGGACTTTCGTTAATAATAGTTTCCATATTGGCTCATCCGTTGTAACAAATGCACTACACTGACACAAGAAGTTTACAATAGGGAACACTATGTTTTGGGGGGTAGGAGGGAGAACAGGGGAACTCTGCCCTTTCCAGTCTTCTTCTGTAAACCAAAAGCTGTTTTAAAAAATAAACTCCCTTAATGAAAGGAAGGCAGAGAGACAGAAGAGGAGGGAAGAAAAGAGGGAGAAAGGGAGCTACTTAAAAGTCATGGAGGAAACTTAAATGTGGATTACAAAGTGAAGGGATCCAATCCGAAAAAGTCATATGCTTTACATTTCCAACTATGATAACATTCTGGAAAAACAAAACAAAACCAAACAAAACGACAGCAACAATGACAACAACAACAACAGCAACAACAAAACACCTTCGGAGACAGTAAAAAGACCAGTGGCTATTAGGGTTTAGGGGGAGAGAGGAAGTGGTAGTAGGTGGAGTACAGGGCACTTTAGGGTGGTGTAACTATTCTGTATGATACTGCAATAGTAGGTACATACCATTTTACATTTCTCAAAACTTATGCATCTATATAACACAAAACAAACCCTAACTGTTAATGATAATGTGTCTAATGATATTATGTCAATCAGTGATGGCTCATCCACCACTTATAATTAATGTATCCACGTTAGTGCAAGGTACTATAGAAACTAGTGGGGGTGAGGAAACTGTATTTTTTGTGCAGTTTGTCTCTAAATCTAAAATTGTTCATACAAAATGGTCTGTTTAAAAAAAACCCTGATTAAAAAAAAAAAAGAAAAAAGAAAACAAAAGAGAGTGTTGCCTCTGGGGAAGAGGTGTTCGTGGGGGAAACAAAGCTTTTGTTTTGTTTATTGCAAGTCCTGATCTGCAATTTGGATGTTATGGGTATTTTTTTTAACTATTTGTATACAATACCTGGATTGAAATTTCTCAAATAAAAAAAAAATCTGTACACCTGCCAGCATAGATAACATGAAAAAGACCATATTAGCAAGTGTTGGCAAGGCTATCAAGTATTCAGAGCTCACAGACACTATGCAGGCACTACTATAGAAAGAAGTTCATGTACATTGGTATAACCATTTTGGAAACAGTTTGGAGGAATCTTACCAAAGCTGATAAGTTGGATGACATGTGACCCAGCAAATTCCCTCCTAGATAAATAAATACTATTCTAAAACATGTTCACCAAACGACATGTCCTATAATGTTCACTGAAGCTTTATGCATAATTACCCTAAGCCAGAACCTACCTAAATGTCCACCAAGCGTTGCAGAAATATTGTAAACTATTCATATAAGGAAATTCTATACACCAATGAGCATAAAGGATCTACACACACAATAACATGAATATCACTAACATAAGTTTGAGTGAAAGAAGCGAGGTGTAGGACACATAATTCCATTTCTATATAGTCCAAAAACAAGCAAAATTTGTATATTTTGTAAGAAGTCAGAATAATTGCTGTCCCAAAGGAGAGATAGACCGTGACTGAAAGAGGCACAGGTGGTCTCTTGGGGTACTGGTACCTTGTTTAATGAGTGCAGGTTCCACAAGTATATTGAACTTAACTTCATCAAGCTGTGCTCAGAATACTTTTAATAATATATGTCCATTTTGGGTGCCTGGGTGGCTCAGTCGTTAAGTGTCCAACTTTGGCTCAGGTCATGATCTCACGGTTTGTGAGTTCGAGCCCCACATCAGGTTGTGTGCTGACAGCTCAGAGCCTGGAGCCTGCTTCGATCCTGTGGCTTCCTATCTGGCCCTCCCCTGCTCACACGGTGTCTCTCTCTCAAAAACAAACAAACATGAAAAAAATAATATATGTCCTTTTGAATGTATACTATACTTCCGTAATCTTATTTTAATCTGAGTGCAGACCCCTAAATCACACCCTTTTTTTCTCTACTGTCTCTACTAAACATTTAAAGAATATGTACTTTAAAACATCCTAGAAGAGAGAAATATATGTATGTATATATATGTATATATATATATATATTTATATATATGTATATATACATATACGTATATGTATATGTGTATGTATGTATGTATATATACATATGTGTATATGTATATGTGTATATGTATATAAACATATATGTATATATGTATATATATTTGTATATGTATATATACATATGTGTATATATGTGTATATATGTGTATATATATGTATGTATATATATATATTATATACACATATATATACATACACATTTTACATAACATATTTCAGTAGTTGGAAGAATCTCAACATTAACATTTCTATGAATACCTTTCAAAGTAAGAGAAGTTCAGTTTTGAGTCCCCTAGAATATTTATTCAAATTTGCTTGGGAGACATACTGTCCCATCTTTTCTGAGCACTGCTTTCCTTTTGGGCTCTGGATATGTTCCGCATGTTATAAATTTCAGTGTAAGGTGACATTGCCCAGACAGGGAGTGCTGACGATAAGTCATTGCTCTTGCAAAATCTGCAGCCAGGCTCAGTTTTGATCTTCTTGCCACCGGATAAATTCCATCTAGGGAAATTCTTTTATTGTTAATTTCAGCTACTGTAACTTTGACTTGCTCCCCAACCTAGAATATGTTGTTATTCCTTCTGCAGGTGGGAGTGGAAAGAGAGCTAAGTCACAGGCATTAGACCCAAATCTAAAGATGAGTGTGTCCATGCTTCAACTGTGAGGCTATCTATTCCCTATGGTAACAACGTTCTGCTATTTCAAATCTAACTACTGCACTTACTTGTCTCCTTTAACACAGGAAGTACAAAACTCACACATATTGCTTCAAATTTAGTTTTGTACATGTAAACTCACACGGATTTAAAGCAAACAATACCGAGCTTACCCAAAATGAAAATTTCGTGTTGACATTTGGCAAGTTTGTGATCGGTAACTCTTATTATTTGTATAAATTCTCAGATAATTTAATATACATAACAGTATCTTTTAAATATATTTCGGAACAAAGGACAAAAAGACCCCAAATATCTAAGGAAGTCTAGAAAACCTCCAACAGTGAAAACTACCTAATAAATCAACTTAACCTCACCACCTGCTCTCTCTTTCTTCAACTAAACCCACTCATACATTACCTTCTCATCATTTGTCTTTTGGCTTTCTCAGACCACACTCTATTTTCAAGATGTTAAACTCGCAAGTACCTCTCAGCATATATATATTTATTTTCAGCCCATATGCCTCCAATTAATAGCATTTATGAAGCATTTTCTATGTGTTCACCCATTAACATCCTTTTTTAATCCTTTCAGTAGTCCAATAGTTTATTTTTCTAACCACATCTGATTCTTCAGGAAGCTAAAGCACAGAGTATTTCTGTAACTTACGTACAGTTCTAATGGTTTCCAGTGGTCAATCTTTCATCCCACTGCAGGCAATGTGATCCACAGTTAGTACGCTGCTGCCTCCAATTATTAATAGGAACTCAGACACAAAGACAAATCCAGGGCACATAATACTATGAATCCTGCCCTTGCTAGCACTCTACGTCTACCCCCTAGGCTGTAATGAAAATTCTGGCTTTACTTTATTCTCTAGGACAGCCTTTACTGCTGCTACTCTTATGCAGCACATTATGTTCTTTTATAATATAAACATACGTGAGTGTTAGGGTTTCTATCGCTACTAGAAGGGGGTTGGAGTCAGGACTCAAAATGAACTTTGATGCAGTTTTAAAGTCTTTATTGTGGCAAACTGGGTAATGGTTTGGACTCTGGCATGCAGCATTGTCTCAGAGATTCACTAGATCATCAGACTTGATATTGACAAACTGTTGACTCCCAAAATAGCATAAAAACCATATCTCCAGGCTTCCAGGGTGTTGACGTTAACAAAAGAAATAAAAATTTCTCACATTGTTTTGCGATTCACATGCAAACATAAGATTCCATTTCAAAAACTTTCTAACATCATGAAAATAGACAGATACTGCATATTCTCTAACACATATGTACAGTTAATACATTAAAAAGAAAAGTACAAGCAGATTTTTAATCTTAATCATATGTGCACATTAAACTGTCCCAGAACACAATTCATTTCCATGACAAACAACTGAGTTCTAATTCCCATAAGACATGACTATCTACCAAAAATATTTTAAACACACCAATAAAGCAAATTTTATATATATATCCACTAAATAATATAAATATTATATATATAAATTATATATGCACTAAAAACACTCATTTTACGAGCTCCGTGGCAATCCTTGGAACACCAAAAAACTATGAGTTCAAAATTGCTCAGATTTCTTTGTATTCAAATATGTTTCATGCATTTTTATTCAACAGTGTTCAGAACACTAGTACTATTGTTTGCACACAGCAAATCAATATGTGTCAGCCACCGGTTTAAATTATACTGGAAAAATTGTGTACTCAAACTGGACAAAACACACAGCACAACAGTGACAGTAAACAACAATAAAGCTTGCTCTCCACAATTATAACATTACTGGTTCTGTAAGGAAAATTAAGTTGCTGGGTGACAAGTAGAAGGGGGATAAAAATGACATCAGGAATTCAAAAGTTTATTTGAGGTGCCAGTCACCACATATAGGCACTCAAGCTTAGCAAGGTCATAAACTTCCTCCTTACTTGTGCCATATGAGATATAAAGGTACGAGAATGAATAAAGACTATGGGATTTATTTCAAAAATCTGTACAACCTAAGCGCAGACTCGTTTTAGAAGACAGTAAATGAATGCCTCACCAGAAAGGCCACCGTGTCAAGTTCCTTTTCACGGTCTGCCCAAAAGGATACATAAAATACTTTCATTTTCCCATTAATATATGAATCAACTATATTAGTTGTTTCTTCACATTTTATAAGTTGTAAAACAAAACTTCAGGAAGGTTTTGTTAAAAACTTAGCAAAAACAAAGATTTTTTTTTTTTAACATCCTGTTTTTTAAACTAGAAATGGCAATATTTTTTAAGGGACCAGCTAAACAACATATTGAATTCAGGATGGACATTCAGATCCAAACCGAAATCGGATAGCCCAGATAACCCAAAGCATGAATGCAAGTTCAAGTGCAATAAAGTAACAAGGTATAGCAGGGAAACACTAAGATTCTCAGTTAAGTTCAAATAACTGCATGGTGTCAATGGTTGTGTTTCAAAGCTGTGCTGAGCAAAGTTATCCTCCCAGCTACATCTAATTTCAAAACCCTCTGGGAAGCTACCTCGGTAAGCTATATGTTGAAATTACATTCTAATATGGTCACTGGATTCATTTTAATTATTATACATTTATATAAAATAGGGAAGTTGTACAAATATGTAGCTTTCCCTCAGGGGCTAATTAGCTAAAACAGTTAATTTGGGAAGGGTGGGGGAGAAAAACCTCTGTATTTGAAATACCATTGGCAATGGAAGCTAGTAACGAAAATTTATATAAGCTTCCTATGAAATGAGTATAATTTAACTCTCTGCATCTTTTAAATAATTATTCACTTTTATTTACTCATGTGGCAGTATTTGTAACAACACATTATCATTGAGTAGTGAAAAAAAGAATATGAGGCTTACTGGGAAACTGTATATTAGGAAGCTATGCCATTTGAACTCTACAAGCCCAAGAGTCAAAATCACAACTCTCGGGACGCCTGGGTGGCTCAGTCGGTTAAGCGTCCGACTTCAGCTCAGGTCATGATCTCACGGTCCGTGGGTTCGAGCCCCACATCGGGCTCTGTGCTGACAGCTCGGAGCCTGGAGCCTGCTTCAGATTCTGTGTCTCCCTCTCTCTCTGACCCTCCCCCATTCATGCTCTGTCTCTCTCTGTCTCAAAAATAAATAAACATTAAAAGAAAATTTAGAAAAAAATCACAACTCTCATTATTCCCCTAAAAAGCTGCCAAGCAGAGAGAAACCATAGTATGGAAGATTTAATAGGTCATGTTTCAGCCTGGGATGGATGGTTCTATTGCAGAATACTTAAACTTGAAAGAATAATGGTACAAAATCACTCCTTGGCCCTTCCGATATCGCAGTAAAATCTGGCTGCGGCACCACTGACTAAACACCATTAAGTCTTGCTGCCACCAATAACTGAGGTCACTTGGATAATCAAGAATTCCATGCTGGGCCACAGGACATAAACACTATCATAAAAGTGAAAAGTACTCTGTGTGGCTCTCCTGTTTGATCCCTGTGGTCTTTGATTGTCAAACAAAAGACCAATACTTGCTAACATAACTGTGCATGGACATAAGATAATAAAGGAAAGTCCTGGAGCAAAACTGTTAACCAACTGCCATGATATTGATAAGAGTGATGCATGGTAATGTGGATATTTCCTGTTATCCAACAACGACAAAAACAAGTGAGGAAAATCTATTTTGCCCAAAGATAACCTCAACCAGTTATTTGGTGCCAAAAAAAAAATGTACCACCGCTCTAGATCAGTAATACTTCAGAGAATTCCAACGGCTATTATGTATGCAGGTTTAGTCACCACCCTTACCCATACTCATTTACACTATGTGATTTCTATTTTAAAATAAATTATCCTGGAAAGATTCCCAGATCAGTATGTGAGATTGGTACAAGGCCAAGTCATTTCCGAGTGGATTCCATCCATGTCCATATCCAGCACCAGTTTTTTATTCATTTATTTTTTGAAATTCACTCATTGGTTTTTAATAGAAACCGTGTGGTTTCTCAATGCACTTTCAATTTTACCCACTTATAAAGAATTTCCCAAGTTAATTTTACTAAACAAAACCTTCCAAGTGTCTACCATTTCCTTTAGGAGCTCAGTAAACATAAACATTACATTTCAATATAAAATCTTTAGAAACGTCTTAAGAATGTGTACACAGTTGAACTTTGAATCTTTTGGTTTGTAATCACCGAGCCCATGACATTCAAAGCCATACAAATCCTTACATTATTAACAGTGATACGCTTGAATTTCTTAGACAATATCCTTGGTCAAAGCTTTGGAATCCAGTTAAAACTCAGAAAGGTGTGGGATTGAGAATACCCACTATTGCAACTGGTATTGAGAATACCAACTATTGCAACAACTTTCCACACATATTCGATCTTTCGTCCAGAAAGAGTGGCAGTGAAAAAAGGAAAGAAAGAAAGAAAATGAGGCGTGAGGAGCCGGAAGTTGGGTGAACAGCAAGGAAATTCTAGCTTTATTACACAAGCATGGAACCAAATTCCTTTGGAGGGGGTGGGGGTGGAAGTCTGACGACTTCAGACCAAGGAGGGAACAAGAGAGAACATGGATCTGCCCCTACAGTCCTGGAGACATCTCAATCTGGGGTTAGGAAGAAAGGGGACCTCCCTTGCTGTCCAGGGGTCTCCTCCCTCCGCAGACCCGGTGCTGGGAGGCAGCAGAGGGCACAGCTGCCCCGGAGTCCCAAAAGGCGGCGCCGCATCCCTGGGGCGCTGGCCTGGACCATCTGGTGCTTCTTCACCCATAAAGTGCACTAGGGGACGCGGTCCCTGCTGTCCCTGGTTCATCCCTCCAGGCACAACCCGTCCCGGGGCTGAGAGGTCGCGCGGCGGTGGCCCGCATCTCACGCACAGGCACTGGGAAGCGGCGGAGTCTCACCACGGGTTCCAGGTTCACTCCCAGGACTTGGCGCGCCTGGCGCCCCGCTTCTGCCAGGCTGCTCTCGACCCACACGTCGCCCGCTACGCGGATGGTGGGGAAGGTGGTCAACGTCGGGGTGGCCGCCCTCCCACTCTCCTCCAGGGTGCGGCCCCTGGAGCAGGGCCCGGGTGCCGCGGGCTTACGGGGGCTGCTGTCCTCGCGGGACGGTGGCGGCGGGGGCGGCACCTTCCTCTGGCCGACCGCCACCTTGCGGGCTCCGTGGCGCCTCCGCCTGGCAGCTGGCCGGCGCGTCTGGAGGCGGGCCTCGGGGGGCTGGTGCAGGGGGTCCGGGACCAGGGCCAGGAGGGAGGAGTAGCCGTAGACGTCCTTGCTGCGCAGGATGTGGGGGGAGAACTGGTGCTTGAGGCTGCAGAGGTAGCTCCAGAGCTCCGCGTCTGAGCTCATGAACTCCGTGCTGCGGGGCAGGAATAGCTTGAAAGCGTCGATCAGCGCTTTGGTGCTGCTGGCCAGCGACAGTCGCGACGGTTGCCACCGCATGTACACCACCTTCTCCTCAGGCGCCTCCAGCGCGGCCCCTCCTGCAGCGCTAGAGGCTCCTCCCCCGGCGGCCGGGGCCAGGGCCTCCCTGGGCCAGCGCCGCCTCCTCTTCATGCTGCTCAGGATGTGAGGCCGCTAGGTGCCGCCCGCGCTTGCCAGGTCTCGCGGCCGCCGCAGGGCCCTGATGAATTTCCTACCATGAAGCCAAATCAGGAGGCAGGCTGTGAGAGTTACACCGTAGTTGCTAGGAGACCAGGCGCTTTGTGAGGTCACAATGTCTGCACATCTTATCACGGTGGGCTGCCCAAAGCTGCCTTAGGTTTGGCTGTGTTTAAGATTATGCCCTTGAGAAAGACCTGCACGTAATCTTACCTGAGAAGGCCCATAATTCTTCACGAGTTCAAGAGGGTTGTCTTAGAGGTGAATGCACGGGTGCTTCAGCCTCCAATATTCCATCTAACATGAAATGACACTTAGCGGTGGACAGTACACACACCTTGCAATCAAACATGACTCTAAGAGGGTTTTAGCTAATAAAATGCCTTGTCATGCAACGCACTGAAAGCCAAATTGAAATAACTACTCTACCCTTTCAAAGAATACCGATGTACTGTGCCTTGCTTAGGGTTCCATACGTGTGTTGCTACAGCTCACAGTTCACGAAGCTGTTCTTCACAGCAGCAGCAAACAGTTTGCCTAGTTAGTATCCATGCTCACTTTCATGCAGTGTAGGGAAGACCGAGTCATTGTGTGCTTAAGAACAAAGCGTCAACGAATTCTGTGTGAGTGGCCAGTAGGGCATTCAGTGCCACTAAAACCTATTCACTACCTACCAATTCATGATATTTCAGGTAAGTCATACACAAAGTAGTAAGAGACCGTATGGGACTCCAAGGGTAGAAAACGTGTTACACCGTCCGTGTAAGTGCTTTTGAAACCAACCAGCATAGTCCATCCATTATCACCACATACACAATTCATTCACAAAATACTACAAAGACCACCTACCATGGTCAACTGAAATCTACTTCCCCATGAAAGGATGACTCCAAACTATGTGAATCACTAAGAGTGATAAGTCATGGTAACAATCAGAAGAGAAACTTGCCAAGGTCAACGTGATACATGTGAGAGGCCTCTGTCTTTATTCAGCTCCTTTTCTTAAACACACAAACAAAACTTTCATCTACGCAGCTTAAGCTACTACTACCTCACGCTCATAAAGTGCTGAAAATGGAAAGCTATCCTCATATTCAGTAAGAGCAACCCCTGGATTTTTTTTATTAAATGTAATTTATTTTCAAATTGGTTTCCAATCAACACTCAGTGTTCATCCCAACAGGTGCCCTCCTCAATGCCCGTCACCCACTTTCCCCTCTCCCCAACCCCACGTCAACCCTCAGTCTGTTATCAGTATTGAAGAGTCTCTTATGGTTTGCCTCCCTCCCTCTCTATAACTTTTTCCCCCCATCACCTTCCCCATGGTCTTCCGCTGAGTTTCTCTGGATCCACACATGGATGAAAACATATGGTATCTGTCTTTCTCTGCCTGCCTTATTTCACGTAGCATAATACCCCCCAGTTCCATCCACGTTGCCACAAATGGCCAGATTTCATTCTTTCTCATGGCCAAGTAGTATTCCATTGTATATACATAAACCACAACTTCTTTATCCACTTGTCAGTTGATGGACAGCTAGGCTCTTTCCATAGTTTGGCTGTTGTTGAAAGTAGTGCTATAAACATTGGGGTACATGTGCCCCTATGTGTCAGCACTCCTGTACCCCTTGGGTAAATTCCTAGCAGTGATGTTGCTGGGTCTTCGGGTAGGTCTATTTTTAATGATTTGAGGAACCTCCACAATGTTTTCCAGAGAGGCTGCACCAGGTTGCATTCCCACCAACAATGCAAGAGGGTTCCTGTTTCTCCACATCCTCACCAGCATCTATAGTCTTCTAATTTGCTCATTGTAGGCACTCTGACTGGCATGAGGTGGTATCTCAGTGCGGTTTTGATTTGGATTTCCCTGACGGGGAGTGCTGTTGAGCATCTTTTCATGTGTCTCTTGACAATCTGGATGTCTTTTTTAGAACAGTGTCTGTTCAAGTCTTCTGCCCGTTTCTTCACTGGATTATTTGTTTCCCGGGTGTGGAGTTGGTGAGTTCTTTTGATAGGTTTTGGATACTCACCAATTATCCAGTATGACTTTTGCACACATCCTTTCCCATTCGGTCAGTTGCCTTTTAGTTTTGTTGATTGTTTCCTTCACTATGGAGAAGATTTTTATTTCGATGAGGTCCAATGGTTCATTTTTGCTTTTAGTTCCCTTGCCTTCGGAGATGTGTCAACTAAGAACTTGCTGATGCTGAGGTCAGAGATGTTTTTTCCTGCTTTCTCCTCCAGGGTTTGATGGTTTCCTGACTCACATTCATGTCCTTCATCCATTGTGAGTTTATTTTTGTGAGTGGTGTAAGAAAGTGGTCTAGTTTCATTCTTGTGCATGTTGCTGTCCACTTCTCTCAGCACCATTTGTTAAAGAGACTGTCTTTTTTTTCCATTGGATATTCTTTCCTGCTCTGTCAAAGGTTAGTTGGCCATAGGTATGTGGGTCCAATTCTGGGATCTCTATTCTATGCCATTAAGTCTACGTATTTGTTTCTGTGCCAATACCATGCTGTCTTGATGGTTATAGCTTTGTGGTAGTGGCTAAAGTCTGGCATTGTGGTGCCTCTCACTTTGGTTTTCTTCTTCAGTATTACTTTGGCTATTCAGGGTTTTTTGTGTTTCCATACACATTTTATGATTGCTTGTTCCAGCTTGGAGAAGAATGCTGGTGCAATGTGATTGGGTCTGCATATAATGTGAGGACTGCGTTGGGTCATATTGACATTTCGTCAATATTTATTCTTCCAATCCACGAGCATGGGATGTTTTTCGCTTTCTCTGTATCTTCTTCAATTTCCTTCACAAGCTTTCTGTAGTTTTCAGCATACAGATCTTTTACATCTTTGGTTAGGTTTATTCTTGGGTATTTTTTGACTCTTGGAGCATTGTAAATTGGATCCGTTTCTTTATTTCTCTTTCTGTTGCTTCATTATTGGTGTATAAAACGCAACCAATTTCTGTACATTGATTTTGTACCCTGCAACATTGCTAAATTCATGTATCAGTGCTAGAGGACTTTTGGCGGAGTTTGTCCGATATTCCATGTATAGTGTCATGTCATCTGCAAAAAGTGGAAGTTTGACTTCATCTTTGCAAATAATGATACCTTCAATTTCATTTACTGTCTGATTACTGATGCTAAAACTTCCAACACTATGTTCAACAACCGGGGTGAGAGTGGACATCTCTGTCTTGTTCCTGATCTCAGGGGGAATGGTTTCAGTTTTTCCCCATTGAGGACGATATTTACTGTGGGCTTCTCATAAATGGCTTTTATGATGTTTAAGGTATGTTCCTTCTATCCTAACTTTCTTGAGGGTTTGTATTAGTAAGGAAGCTGTATTTTCTCAAATACTTTTTCTGCATCTATTGACAGTGCACTATGGTTCTTATCTTTTCTTTTATTAATGTGATGTAGCACATTGATTGATTTGTGAATATTGCACTAGCCCTGCGGGCCAGGAATGAATCCCGCTTGATCGTGTTGAATAATACTCTCTATATGCTATTGAATGTGATTTGTTAGTATCTTGTTGAGAATTTTTGCACCCCTATTCATCAGGGATATTGGCCTGTAATTCTCCTTTTTTTCTGTGTTTCCCGTTTGGGAAGCAAAGTAATGCTGGCTTCATACAATGAGTCTGGAAGTTTTCCTTTCATTTCCATTTTTTGGAACAGCTTGGGAAATATAGCTATTATCTCTACTTTAAATGTCTGCTAGAATTCGCCAGGAAAGCCACCTGGTCTAGGACTCTTGTTTATTGCGATATTTTTGATAACTGATTCAATTTCCTCACTAGTATGGGTCTGTACACATTTTCTATTTCTTCCGGTTTGAGTTTTGCAAGTGTGTGGGTATGGAGGCATTTGTCCATTTCTTCCAGGTTGTGCAGTTTGTTGCCATAGAAGATTTTATAGTGTTTCCTGATGATTGCTTGAATTTCTGAGGGATTCGTTGTAATAATTCCATTTTCATTCGTGATTTTACCTATATGGGTCCCCTCTCTTTTCTCGTTGAGAAGCCAGGCTAGACGTTTATCACTTTTGTGTATATTCTCAAAAGCACAACTCTTGGTTTCATTGATGTGCTCTACTGTTTTCCTTTAGACTCCATATTGTTTATTTCTGCTCTGATCTTTATTATTTCTCTTCTTCTGCTCGGTTTGGGGTGTCTTGCTGTTCTGCTGCCAGTTTCTTTAGGTGTGCTGTTAGATTTTGTATTGGGGATTTTTCTTGTTTCTTGAGATAGGCCTGGATAGCAATGTTTGTTGTTGTTGCTATTGTTGTTTTGTTTTGTTTTGTTTTGTTGTTCCCTGTCAGGACTGCCCTTGCTGCATCCCGAAGGGTTTGTATTGTTGTATTTCGTTTCCATTTGTTTCCTTATATCTTTTAATTTCTTCTCAAATTGCCTGGTTGACCCATTTATTCATTAGTGGGATGTTTTTTAACCTCCATGCTTTTGGAGATTTTCCATCCTTTTTTCTGTGGTTAATTTAATGTCCCTTCAATTACCTCATTCTTATCAACAAGTTTCTGTATGTTTTTAATTAATTGTTTTATATATGTGTGTGTCTCTGAATTTGGTGTGTAGACATTTAAAATGTTGAGCACTTCCTGATGGAGAGACCCTGAAATTAAAATAAAAAGCTCTTCCTCATCTCTTGTTACAGCCTTTAATTTAAACTCTACTTTGCATGATATAAGTTGGCTACTCCAGGTTTCTTTTGACCTCCAGTAGCATGATAGATAGTTCTCCATCCCCTCCCTTTCAATCTGAAGGTGTCCTCATGGCTAAAATCAGTCTCTTGTAGACAGCAAAGAGATGGGTCTTGTTTTGTTTTTTGTTTTTGTTTTTTCTATCCATTCTGATACGCTATGTTGTTTGGTTGGAGCATTTAATCCATTGAAATTCAGTGTTATTAGGGAAAGATATGCGTTTAGAGTCATTGTGATGTCCGTAGGTTTCATGCTTACCGTGGTGCACCAGTTTCCTTTCCCACCAACAGTGAGAGAGGGTTACTCTTTCTCCATATGCTCGCCAGCATCTGTGGTTTCCTGAGTTGCTCATTTTAGCCACACTGACTAGTGTGAGGTGGTATCTCAGTGTGGCTTTGATTTGTATTTTCCTGATGATGAGTGATGTTGAGCATCTTTTCATGTGTCTGTGGGCCATCTGGATGTCTCCTTTGGAAAAGTGTCTATTCATGTCTTCTGCCCATTTTTTCACTGTATTACATTTTCCAGGTGTGACTTGGGTAAGTTCTTTATACATTTTGTACACTAACCCTTTACCAATATGTCATTCGCAAATATCTTCACTCCTTCCATCGGTTGCCTTTTAATTTGGCTGATTGTTTCCTTTGCAGTGCAGAAGATTTTTATCTTCACCAGGTCATGATAATTCATTTTACCTCCTCATTTCCATGTCTTTTGAGACATGCCAAAGAAGAAATGGCTGCAGTTGAGGTCAAAGGGGTTTTTTTTCCTCTTTTCTCCTCTAGTGTTTTGATGGTTTCCTGTCTATATTTAAGTCTTTCATCCATTTTGCATTATTTTTGTGCACGTTGTAAGAAAGTCATCTAGTTGATTCTTCATCATGTTGCTGTTCAGTTCTCCCAGCACCACTTGTAAAGAGACTGTCTTCTATCCATTGGATTCTCTTTCCAGCTTTGTCAAAGATTAGCTCAGCATACATTTGTGGGGCCCCTTCTGGGTTCTCTACTCTGTTTCATTGGTTAATGTGCGTGTTTCTGTGCCAATGTCATACTATCTTGATGATTACAGCTCCATAGGAAAGGGGAAGTCTGGGCTGCCTCCCACTTTGGCTTTCTTTTTTCAACATGAGTTTGAGTACTCAGGTTCTTTGGTTGTTCCGTGCCAATTTTCAGGTTGCTTACTCTAGTCTGGAGAAGAATGTTGGTACAATTTTGATTGGTATTGCATTAAATGTGTAGATTGCTTTGGGTAGTATTGACATTTTAACACTATTCATTCTTCCACTCTATGGGAATGGATTGTTTGTTTGTTTGTTTGTTTGTTTCTGATTTTGTTATGTCTTCATCATTTCCCTTCATACATTGTCTATACTTTTCACTGTACAGATCTTTTACATCTTTGGTTAGGTTTCTTGCTAGGTATTTTACGGTTCTTGGTGAAATTGTAACTGGCAGTGATTTCTTGACTTCTCTTTCTGTTGCTTCCTTATTGGTGTATAGAAATGCAACCAGTTTCTTTACACTGATTTTGTATCCTGTGAGTTTGGTCAATTCATGTATCAGATCTAGCAGCGTTTTCATGGAGTCTTTTGGGTTTTCCGCGTTCAGTCTCACGTCATCTTTGAAAGGCCAAAGTTTGACTTTGAGTGATATATGTTCAGTTAAGTGTAGATAAAAAGAATTTACTCTTTGGGCTCTATGTTTACTTCATAATTGCACAATAAGTGAGAAATAAGCAAGAACTGTGCATGTTATCCCCCATTAGATTTGGTAACTGGAATCTAACTCTTTAAAATATATTGAATTCCTCATGTTAATGGATAGAAGTATGAAACATCTAACTTCACCCAGTGCACACGTGTGTATTTGTAAACACATATGCTAATCAGCAAAATTGTAATACTAGTGAGTTGTACCATATTTTACACGTTCATGGTACAGGTAATATTGTTTTACCATCTTTATGGTAGCAGCCCAAATAAGATATTTGGAATCAAGGAGAGAATCCAGAACCTACAGGGTACATTCTCCATGCTCTATCCTGGCTTTCAAATAAATGAACAAATGGACTTAAAAAAAAGATTGCACTGGTAATCATGTTTATGCAATTGTGCAATAACTTTTTATGGACTCTAGCCATAATAAGAGTGCACGTGAATAAGGTTTGGAAATAACACCTATTTATAACTTTGTTTGACATGACAAACTCACTAGCAACATATACTTTCAAAAACTTTTTAATTTTTAGTATTAATCTTTTCAGATATTCTATAAGGCCCAATCACATCTTACTCCACATGTAGAAGAGCAAAGGTAGAAATGGTGAACTTTGCATGTGTTACAAAGGCTATTACATGATATTATTTGATATCCTAGAATTTTAAACAACTATACAGCTGCACGACTCATGCTAGGTATTTAAAACTTGACATATTTTAGCTTTCTGCTTTTCATTATTTAATAGTTTTTTAGAATTAGCTTTTGCTACAATCGCATAACTATTAACTTGGGTAATAGATATCCAAGTTTCCAGCTTATCTGTTTTTGTATCAGTGATTAAAATCAATCCCTATGTTATTGCCTTTTTAATTAACCATGGCTATTTTTTTTAGTTCTTTTATCACTGCAATACTAAATTTTCTGCTGTCTTCTATGCCTTTTTTCAAGCCCAGTGATTAATCTTATGACAATTATTCTAAATTCTTGCTGTTATACTGCTTTTATCTATTTTGATCAATTCTTTAACGGTCACTTCTCCTGGAATTTCGTCTGATGGTAATTCTTCCGTTTCATCATTGTGGATAGTTTTCTATTCCTTATGTGTTTCAACGTTGTTGTTGTTGTTGTTGTTGCTGTTGCTGTTGTTGTTTTGTTTTGTTTTATGTGCTCTGCACCTGAGAGCACTGCTACATTAAAGTGGGCTCATCCCCTCTCCATGGCCTGGCCCTTCTGGGGGTGTGTTTTGGAAAGTGTTACTTGCTTTGCGTTGCTGTGACTTTCGTTGTTTGATTTCTCATCTCAGAGTGAGTTTTGATAATCCCATGAGGTGTGCTTTGATTTGCTCCTTGAAGTACCGAATGAAGTAATTGGAGGTTTGCACTATCTTGACAGGGGTTAAAACACCTTAAGTTGCCATGCATGGATGTTCTTGCCCTTCCCAACAATGGGGGTTTCTCCTGGTAGTGAGATCCTGGAGATGTGATGGCGCCAAAGCCCGGGCCCCACACAGACGGCTCCTCCGAAAGGCTCTGGGCAGCTGCACTTATGAAAGCCGCTCATTTTCTGATTTCCCAGAGGTTACCTTGGACAAAATTGTGGATTTTTTAAATTACCTGGCCCCATCAATTTCTTCTACCAGCCAGATCTTAGATTGTAGGCAAATGATACCTCACAGTTTGATTTTCCAATTTGTAAAGGGGAAGTATAACGCCTATGTTCAGTATAGTTGTGAGATTATTGGTAATGCTGTAAAACGTGTGGAAAAAATCCTGGCACATTACACTCAATAAACACTGTATTTTTTTGATTTCCTCATAGTTGTCACTACATCCATGCAAACTGTATCTCCAGGGTGGGGTCTTTCGTAGGTCAAAATGTAAGCTACACCATAGAAGCTATCAACAAGGCAAACTCTTTTTCCTATTCTTGAGGTGACCCATCCCTTTTTTTGAATATGAATATTAACTTTGGTGGTAGAGATTATTGAAGACTTGAATGTATATTGCAGTCCAGCACACCGGGAGATAGTTAAAAGTCCCCTATTTCAGGCACTGTGGATATACATATCGAGCACCTTAGGTGTCAGGTGCTATTAGGTTCAAGTACACAGTGATAATCAAACATGCACGCTCCATATATTCAGGATGTTTCAAACCTTAGCTACAAAAGGTACATGTGTAATTACAACTTGTGGCAAAATGCTGTTAAATAAAAGACTAAATGTTATGAGAAGGAATGACACAGGGGACAAAATGTCGATTAGAGGATTGGCCAACAAAGGTTTCTTGGGGAGAAAAGTCCTTTATTCAACCTTGGACCCGTAGCAAGAACGGTAAGGAAACTAGCAAACACAAAATGCATTCTAAGCGGCACCTACGTGGGTCTAGTTTGAGAAACCAGGAGAAGAGACGGTCCCAATCACCTAAAGAAAGGAGAATGAGGAAAGATGGCATTAGAGGGGTGACAAGACAGGACTGCCAACGTCTGGTGGTCACGTTACAGATTCTGTGTGTCATTTTGAGTACAGTGGAGATTAGAGGGTTGTTTTAAGCAGAGGAATGAACTGCTCAGATTCAGGATTTTTGGATTGCATTCCTGATGCAGTGAAAAGAATGGACTGGGATTTTGGTGGGAAGGGAAAGGCAGCATGGGGCTTAGAACGAAAATGGAGAGTAGGCAGAAGGTGGTGAGAAACTAGCTGGCTTGGCAGACATTGGAGGTGGAGTTGAGAGCCCCTGCTGCTGAATGGATCACAGGAAAGACGTTGAGGAGGGAATGACTGACAATGAGTCTCTTTCCCTCTTGAGCAACTGAAGACAATGTCCCATTAACAGAGAAACACAACAGGGGTTAAGTTGGTCATGGATTTCAATTGTTTATTCATTGGGTATAAATTCACATACATACAGAAGTTTGCTTAGAATTTTAACTTTTCGTTGTTTTGTGTCTACCAAATTGCTTTGTTATACCATCTTCAGGTTCTAACTGATGGTCTCCAATTCTTCGCTGTCAACAAGACCTTCTTTCATAAGATTATGGAATTGATGGGTTATGTAGGTACCTCATCTTCTACCCAGTCTTTGTCATCGTCAAAAATACTTAATGGCCACTGTTGTAGAAGAATCTCAAACTCCAACAGGGTTGTTCTCACTGTTCTTGGAATGCCTGCCCCTCCTTTTTTCCCACACATTTGCTTTTGTTTCGTTTGTCCTTCTCCTTTCTGCCTGCCAGCTAGAAACTTGGTCATCCTTTAAGATTCTTTGTGCTATGTCTCTGAGATGCCTTTACTGATCCACTCGCTCAGTGGACTTCTCCTGATACATGAAACTTGACCTTGAAGACTTACTGTGCTTTGTATGGTATTTGGGTTTTTTCTACCCTCAAATATTATAAGTTTCTTGAAGGCAAAGATGAGGTCTTCCATGCTTCCAGAAACTTTTATAAACACTCAAACATGGTCAAAGTTTAGAAATCTTTCTAGGTGAAGTGGTTGAGTCAACGTCAAATCAGGTGGGAGGGGAGTCTGCTGAAGGAATTTTCGGATTCAAGTGCAACCTTGAAACAACGTTTACATCACAAACCAGAGGCAATTACCTAACTTCACAAAAATAATAAGTCACTGCACATATCTTCACGTTTCACAAAAGAGTTATATCATGACCTCGGTTTTCTCCTACCTCTCAATGCATATTGGAGACTGAACTTGAAGAACGTGTTTTCAGAGTTTTGTGATACCTCAATGTTAACTGTTGCAGTGCTTTCTAGAGTCACATTGTTCGTTTTTGGCTTTCATTCTCTGACATATATTCATCGAGACAGATTCTGGGCATGAATCCAAAAAGCAGTTTCAGGAAACTAGAAAATTAAAGAGCACCAACTAAATTTTCAGTTGTAACAGTTACTACTAAGGAGATCTCATTTAATTCTGTCTTTATCTGGACCATGGAAAATTAACTCTTGCCTTTTCCAGTCTCAGTATTTATGGAGCTGGTATACCAAACTAGGGTATGTCTAGATATTTGATACCCTAATCTCCCACTCAAGTGTGCCGTATCATGGAACAGATATTTTTAGAACATGTCTAAAGACGTTTCCTTTGAGAATTTGGGGAATTTTCCACGTATTATGGAAGCCATGCAGAGTCTCTTAAAGCCTATAGGTAGTCTTTTTGTGTAGGAGCTTTATGAAAAAAGAAGAAGAAGAAGAAGAAGAAGAAGAAGAAGAAGAAGAAGAAGAAGAAGAAGAAGAAGAAGAAGAAGAAAGGGGAGGAGGAGGAGGAGGAGGAGGGGGAGGGGGAGGGGGAGGGGGAGGGGGAGGAAAGAGATGTCAATATGGCCACAAAATAATTTTTACATTGCATTTTATTGTCCAGAAAGAGGAACCCATTGAGAATTCCTTAAACTGGATTCATCTCCTCCTTTTGTCTGGGGATTTCAACATCTACCCTAGTGGTTCTTAACCCAAGCTCAAATTAGAGTGATCTGTGGAACTGACATCCAGACATCAGGGTGATTCTGATGTACAGCCAGGGTTTAAGGCTAAGGCAGCTAACTAAACATTAACGCGCTGTAGTAGATACGCTTCATGCTGAGCACAGTAATAGGGAAATGTTCATAGCAGTCTTCCGTATAATAAGTACAGTATGGAAACATACATTCCAAACGTGAATCAACAGTAGAATGGATAAGCAAATTGTTAAATAATCATGTAATGGAATACAATGTGGAAGTACCAATCCCTGAGTTACACCTATCCAAAACAACTTCGATGAGCGTTATAATGTTGAACGGAAGAAGCCAGATCTAAAGAAATGCATATTATTCCATTATATTTTCATAAAATTCAAACATGGATTAATTTAATCTCTGTTGCTCAAAGTCAGGATATTGATTACGTTGGGGAAGGGAGATGGAGCAGGAATGGGGAGTGATTGCAGGGAGAGAATTCATGGTGCTGGTAATGTTCTCCTTTTGGAGTTTCATGGAAGTTAGAGGCCTAAGGTTATACAATATAAAATTATGTATTTCCTTTACATTTTCAGTATGTCCTCAAACCTATATGCTGAACTAATTGCAGAAGTTCATCTGTATTAAACGTAATAGAATCCTTTGAAATAAGCTCTTTGGCCAAAAAAAATAGTAACAAATTTGACAGTGGGATGGATCATTATGCGTCATGATTTGCTACTAGTTCTTGTTTTGTTTGTTTCTTTGTCTGTCTGTTTGTTTGCTTGCTTGCTTGTTTGTTCGTGTTTAATATGATGTGGTCCTGGAGCAGACCCACTGAAGATGATATTTTGGAAGTTAATACATTAATTAGAGTAAGTGGGTTGATGAATCTGTTCACTAAAGTCTTTCCTAAAGCCAATAGCATATGGTGTAAAGCCAATTATATGATTTTCAAACAAATGTAATATCTTATAAACTCACAGTTTTTATGGACTCCTGTGTGGCTCAATTGGTCAAGCATCTGACTTCAGGTCAGGTCATGATCTCACAGTCTGTCAGTTTGAGCCCGGAATCGGATTTAGATTTTGGATTCTCTCTCTCTCTCTCTCTCTCTCTCTGGCCCAGCTTTTACACTTTCTCTCTCTCTTAAAAATAGATCAACATTTAAAAAATTAAAACAATAAAAAACAAACAAATAATGTTGATTTTGAGACAGAGAGAGCACAAACAGAGAAGTGGCAAACAGAGGGGACAGATGATCCAAAGTGAGTTTTATGCTGATAGCACTGAGTCTGGTGTGGTGCTTGTATTCACAAATTGTGAGATCATGACCTGAGCAGAGGTTGGAAACTCAGCTGATTCAGCTACCCAGGTATCCCTTGACTCCCATTGTAATCTAGACCTTAGCAATGTTAACACTGGACTATTTGAAACTATCCTTGATATGTTTAATGTACCTAATAAATTTATGAATTGAAATATTTTATTTATTTAAATGATACTAGACTGAATCATTTTTTTGAAACGTGATTTTATGATTATGGTAGTCTTAAAGTGCATTGCAGAAAAGCTAGAAAATTAAAAATAAAAAAGAAAGAAAAATGGTCATAAGTCAAACACCTGGTGATAAGCATATCTAAACACCTTTTTTTATGTTTATGTATTTTTGGCAGAGAGAGAGAGAATGAGAGAGAGATGAACAAGAGTGAGCGATGGGAGGAGAGAGAGAGATAGAATCATAAGCAGGCTCCACGCTGTCAGTGCAGAGCCTAATATGCAGCTTGGTCCCACACACTGTGGAATCATAACTGAGCTGGAATCTAAAGCCAGATGCTTAACCGACTGAGCCATTCAGGTGCCCCTGGAGGTAAGCACCTCTAACACTGTGGTATAATCGCCAGGGAAGAGGTATATGTACATGCATTAACCAAAATTAGCTATGTAGCTGTGAATCCCATTTCTGGTCATCTAGTGATACGAGCATTTCGCTAGGTCATAAATGTTCTGCAGGGCTATGAATTTTAAAGGCCACATAGCATGGCATAACCTATTTAAACACTGCTATTGATCATTGAGCATGTTACATTTTCTTGCTTCAATTAGTTGCTACAAATAGAATTAGCTTTTCATGGTCTAGACACAGTTTAGTAAATGTCAATTAAAAAATAAAAAGATCTGCAGCCGGTAATGTGAGGCGGAGGAACAGGTATGACCAGATTTGGCTTCACCTTGTCTATTGGTGGCAGTGTTTACATCCTTCTCTCCCTCATCCTCTTTTTCTCCTCCTTGACCCACAACCCTCACCTCTTTATTGCTCCTTCTTCTCATCCTCCTTTCTCTGTCTATACTGGCCTCCTTGCTTCCCATCAGTACACACGTTCACAATCCTGCCTTGGGGAATTCATGGGTCCCTCTGCCTAGATCACCTTCCTGTCAGCAGGTAGTTCTCTCATTTGCTTGAGGTATTTATTGAACTGACACCTTTTTCAGCAAGATCCTCTGTGTCTAGTATTTCACCCTGTCTAGTATTTCACACCCCTTCCCCCAATTCTTCTATCTTCTCCAAGATGTATTTCCTTTTTTCCCCCATTCATTATTCCCTACCATAGTTTCTATTTCCATTATCTTTGTCAGTCCCCCCACTGGACTATTAAGCACCAAGATCACAGTGATCCTTGCTCCTTTTGTTCACTAGTGGATCCTCAGGGTGTAGACTGTGTTGTCTCACTCTAAATGTTCCAAAAGTTTTTATTGAATGATTCAATGAATCAACATCACTCCTTCTTTCTTATGAAAGTTTTATAATTTTGTACTTTACACTTACATCTATGATCCATTTGAGTTAATTTTTATATAAGTTATGAATTTAGGTCAAGGCTTCTCTTAATTAATTAAGCAATGAACCGATTAATTAAACAATTAATTACTTAGTTCATTGATTACTATTGCATACGAACACTTAATTGTTCCAGTAACACTGGATGAAAGACTATATCCCTTTTTCTGTTAGGTTGGCTATATGTCATTATCAGAAGTTGGGTGAGGATGCCTGTGTATGGGGTCAGTTTCTGGATTCTCTGTTCTATCTTTTGACCTGTGTCTCCATCTTTCTTCAATATCACACTGTCTTGATTACGGGAGGTTTATATTGAGTCTTAAAATTGTGCAACATGAGTTCTCCAACTTGGTTATTTTTCAGAGCTGTTTGGCTGTTCTAGTTCCTTTGTCTTTTCACACACATTTTAGAATCAGCTTGCTGATATCCACAAAAAAATCCTGGGATTTCGACTGGGATTATGTTGAATCTCTAGATCAAGTTGATAATTGACATCTTACTAGCGAGGCTTCCATGGGTAGATATGGTATATCTCTCCATTTATTTATATCTTCCTTGATTGATCCAATCAGCCTTCTGTGGCTTTTAGCATACAGATCCTGTGCATGGCTGTTAGATTTAAATGTAATTATTTCAATGTTTGGTGTGATAATAAATGGTTCTTTAAAAGCATTTCCTATTCTAATTATTCATGGCTTATGTATAAAAATACAACTGAGTTGTATATATTGAGCGTGTATTCTGGGGCTTATTTAATTATCTTTGAGTTCTAGAAAACTGATGTATACCCCTTAGAATTTGTTTCATGTTGATAATCACATGATTTAAGAGTTGCGGCAGTTTTCAGGGCACCTTGATGGCTCCATCAGTTGACTACCAGACTGCTGGGTTCAGCAGGTCAGGTCATGGTCCCATGGTCAGAGGATTGAGCCCCGTGTGGGGCTCTGTGCTAAGCATGGAGCCTGCTTAAGCTTCTCTCTCTGTCTTTCTGTCTCTTTCTCTCCCCGTATCTGCTCATTCTCTCTTTCCAAAATACAAATTGAAAAATAAATAAATAAAAGAATCGAGATAGTTTTTATTTTTACTTTTTCCAATCAGAAGGCCTTTTCTATGCCTTTTTCTGTACATGCCACGCTTGTAATCAGGGGAGGTACTGGTGTTTATGTCGATTTGTACACAGAACTGGCAGATTCCTTGCTTTTATTGTCTCCTTCCTTGGATATCTACCAAACTTTCCCCAATCAAAATAGGATTCAGAGGGACCCTATTCTAGTTTCAGTTCAAGATGGCTTGTAGGAAGGCCTTGAACTCAACTCCTCCAAGGTGAAAGAAGATTTCAACTACCTCCATATTGACCTGAAACTTTCCAATTGATTAACTTTTTCTTTCTAGCTTCTCTCCTTCTTTATGATTCTTTATTTTTGAGACAGAGGGAGACAGAGCGCAAGTGGGGGATGGGCAGGGATAGCAGGGGACATAGAATCTGAAACAGGCTCCAGGCTCTGAGCTGTCAGCATAGAGCCCAATGTGGGGCATGAACCCATGAACCATGAGATCATGACCTGAACTGAAGTATGATGCTTAATAGGCCGAGCCACCCAGGCACCCCCTCCCCACCCTCAGCTTATCTCTTAATTCAGGATCCTGAAAGCAAAGTATCACCTGATGGGAACTGAATCTACCCCTCTAGCAATAAGGACTCTCTGAGCCAATAAGACTCCACCCTCAAGCCCAAGACAATGACCAAACTGACCTTAGTGACCACCTGTGTATACCTACCTCCTTTTGTCCCACATTTTCCTTACATAAACCTGGAAGTATTTTCAGCACTTTAGAGAGAGTCTTTGATGTGAGTCTGCTGCATTTCTGGTGTCGGCCTCTGAATACATTTCCCATTTGTTTCACCTCCACTAGTTCCTTTGAATTGCGATCTTGTCAGTAATGGGTAGCCAATCCTCCCTTTTTTTGGGTCCCCCGGAGCTAGGTGTTCTTGTGCCTGAACTCCCTGACTACGTTTCTGGTGAACCAGCCAGAAGGTGTACTTCCAATTTGTCCAGCTCCCTGGGGATTGCACCCATTGATATAACAATTCCTCCTGAGGAGCTGAGGACTGACTGCACAGATTGTGCCTAACAAAACATAGAAAATCGAAAGACAACAGCAAGACAGAGAGACAGTAACAAAGGGAACACTCACCCCTAACGTTGCCAAGGGCAGTTGGGGAAGGACCAGGAAAGACTCCTCTGTCTTTGGGCAGAAAAAAAGAAAGAAAAAAAAACACTGCAGTTTGAAAAGAGCAACTGTCATATAAAAGAGAGCATTAGAACTGTCAACGACAGAGGAGCCACAGGAGTTCTCTCTGGGTCATAGATACGGGAGAATGGCAGGGTTACATTTTACATCCACATTTTTTAATGTTTACTTCTTTTTGAGAAGCAGAGAATACAAGCAGAGCAGGGGCAGAAAGAGGGGACAGAAGATTCGGGAAAGGCTCTACACTGACACCATCAAGCCCAATGTGGTTCTCTAATTCATGAACTGTGAAATCATGACCTGAGCTGAAATCAGATACTCCATCCACTGAACCACCCAGCTGCCCCACATTCTCCATCCACCTTAAAAGCATAGACCAGAGCATGGTCCAGTTGCTGTAGCTGGCCAGCTGCTTCAGTAAGTTCCAGTCCCACAATACACACCAGCCCCAATTGCACTGGACACACACACACACATGACATGCTTTTTTTCCCCTTAAACATTGCACTTTAAAGAGGAACTAGCATATAAAAAGAGCCATTCCTGGACTGTAACCCACCTCAGCTCCCACGGCCCCTTCAGGGCACCCTCTCAGTGGAAAGTCCTGGTACACCCTAGTTTATATCCACTTCAGCTTCAACTATATTGGCAAGGTATCCTCCGCATGTACAGCCCCCGGTGTCTTCAGCTTGTACCCACTTTAGCTTCACCTATCTTGCCCAGGAGCCATCTGCATAGAGAGATCAAGGACAACCTGACCCCCAGCCTGCTTATGTTCTAGCCACCCTGTACAGGGCACCTATACACAGCACCCCAGCTTGCCTCAACGTGCAATCATTTCAGCTTCAGCTGTCCTGCCAGGGTACCCTCAACACACAGAATCCTGGGACACACCAGTCTGCGTTCACTTCAGCTTTAAGTATCCTGACAGGGTGCCTGCTATGTGGAAAGCCCCAGGATCCCCAGTCCATGCAAGCCACGGCTTCAGCCAGCCAGCAAATATCACCAACTAGCTCACAGAATCTACCCAGGGGGACAATCATATATAAGACAATTCCTTCAAGTGTAGGAGGAGTAGCTGCTCTGCCTCATCTATAGAAACAAATGCAGAAAGGTAAGCAAAATGGAGAGACAGGGAAATATGCTCCAAAAAGAAAGAACAATAAAAAAACCCAGAAAAGAGCTGAAAACGGAGGTAAGCATTTTGCCTCAATTAAATAAAGAATATAAATTAATGATGGTCAAGATGCTTGCCGGGCTGCAGAGAAAAGGGAAGAACTAAGTGAGACCCTTAATTAAGAGATAGCAAACACACACAAAATCAGAGATCAAGAAGATAATAGCTGAAAAGTAAAAAAAAAAAAAAAACACTAGAGGGAATCAACTGTAGAAGACGGCATGTGGAAGGACATATCACTGATATGGAAGACAGATTAAGGGAAAGCACCCCAAATAAACAGCAGTTGTTCTGTAAGGCCCGATAACTTATTATTCCACATTTAGAGGAGCAAAAGTAGAAATGGTGAACTTTACATGTGTTACTATGGCTATCACGTAATATTATTTGATATCCACGAATTTTAAGCAAATATACAACTTTAGGAAAACAACTTTAGGTTTCTAAGTTTCCCTTTTACTCTTAGAAAAATATTTTGTGCCTGAAATTTTTAGTTTCCCCGAAATGAGCTGCTAATACTGGCCATAGATAAAACCATGAAAATCCAATGTATATCCAGTCACTGCCCTGTGAAATCAAAGAAAAAAGCAGAAGATTGTTTTATGTTTGCTGTCTTAAATTATTTATTGTTAGAAGTATTTTCTGTTTTGCGTAGACTGGGTGGTTCAGTGGTTGAGTGTCCGACTTTGGCTCAGGTCATGATCATATGGTCTGTGAATTCGAGCCCCACGTCAGGCTCTGTGTTGACAGCTCAGAGCATGAAGCCTACCTCAGATACTCTCTCTCTCTCTCTCTCTCTCTCTCTCTCTCTCTGCCCCTTCCCTCCTCATGCTCTTTCTCTGTCTCTCTGTGCAAAAGAAATAAACATTAAAAACATTTTAAGAGAGTTTTATGCTTATTTATTTTTGAAATATAGAAAGATAGAAGGAGGGAGAGAGAGAGTAAGAGAGCACAAGGTCTGATGGTGCAGAGAGACATGGATACACAGAATTCCAAGAAGGATTCAAACTCTGAGCTGCAGCACAGACCCTGATGCTGATCTAGAACTCATGAACCATAAGATCATAACCGGAGCTGAAGTTAGATGCTTAACTGACCCAGCCAAACTTGCACCTAGTCTTTCTTTCTTTCTTTTTTAAATGTTTATTTATTTTTTTTATTTTTAAAATTAATTTTTGGTGTGTGTGTGTGTGTGTGCGTGTGCGTGTGTGTCTCCATCTGTGTATGTGTGTGTGTGTGTGTGTGTGTGTGAGAGAGAGAGAGAGAGAGAGAGAGAGAGAGAGAGAGAGAGAGGAGAGAGAGACAGGCAGAGAGAGAGAGAGAGAGACAGAGACAGAGAGAGAGAGAGAGAGGGAGAGAGATGGAGGGAGACAGGGAGAGAAAAAGAGAGAGAGACAGGGGAGACAGACAGAATGAATGGGGGAAGGGCAGAAGAGCAGGAAATACATAATCTAAAGTAAGGTCCAGACTTTGACCTGTCAGCAGAGGATCAGATATGATTTGAGCTGAAGGTGAAAGCTTAACCATCCAGGAAGCATCCTCAAATAAGTGTATTTATCTATCTGCTTTCTAACAAGCCAAATTAACAGAGAGATGGCAATCTAATCTTCACACATACGTGTAATGAATAAATTTGTCCATCAGAAAATTTTGAACTAATCACCACCGTATCAAAGTTAGAATGGATTTTTACAGTATCCGGTTTACTTTCTTAAAATGTTATCACTTTGCCCTTGTTTAGCTCTCAATCAATAAAAGTAAATAGATTATTTTCTCATCTGATCAATTCTCTTTATAGCAACGCCCCACTAGATTCTTCCTATTGAACCATTATTTTGTCCTGCGACCTTTTTTTTGCCATCTGGCTTAATTTGAGTTTTTCTCTACATTTCTAGCATTGGCAAAACTGAGTATCTTGTCTTTGATGCCATGCTTCCAACCATGCTGATGAAATCTTTCACATCATATTACCTCAAGTTCATGGAGATTAGACAAGTTTCATGGTTCCTCCAAGGTTTGTTTGTGGTTTTGAATGGTACAGTACTGGGGAGAATTAGATTAGTCTTACAAAATTTGTTTCCCCAAAGCTGCACTAGCACATACTGATAGTACATATTAGAGTCAAAGTCCATATAAATTGGTTACTGAGAGTTACTTAACGTGAAGTTTACATACAAGCCAGAAAAAAAAAAAAAAAAAAAAAAACCAACTCTGGTATTGGGCTCCTGGGTGGCTCAGTTGGTTAGGCCTCCAACTTTTGATTTTGGATCAGGTCATGAGATCATGGTTTCATGAGTTCAAGACCTGCATCAGGCTCTGTGCTCACAGCATAGCGCCTGCTTGGGATTCTCTCTTTCTCTTCCCTCTCTGCCTTTTCCACACACACGCTGTCTGTGTCTCTCTAAAAGGAAATAAAAGTCTTCTAAAAAAAAAAACCAAAAACTTCTGGTCTCATTAATTTATAAGTGACAGGGAAATTGTCAAATGTTGTTTTACAGAGAAAACACAATTCCAGTATACTCTTTATATCGTGCTTAAAACTGCTTATTTTGAATTAATTATTGAACACAAAGTGTTCCTTGCTCTTGAATAAAATCAGTGTGCTGTCTTAGAAGGATACTGCGTGAACGCTACAAAAGAGGCAGGGAGTGAAGACCAATGCAAGATTGAAAAAAATGATGAACGTGGGTAACACCACTGATGTGACTGGCCATATTATTTTATTTATGTTTGCTTGATTTGGGTGTTCTGATTCTTAGTTAGTAGGCAATAATAGAGACACTCCTACTGAAATGAACCCAGCTGGAAATAATGAATCACCCCAACTCACCTGTCACACGTTGGTAGACATCTGTGCATCTGGCAATCTGTGGAAAATCCATATCTGCTAGTTGAATGAGAAACACGTAATTTAAATCCTTTATCTTACATCGGACCACCATCTCCCTATTCCTGCCTTGGTACCTGCAAGAAGATTCTCTTTCATCTTCCCCTGGAGCATCGTCTACCAAATCTTGCTGGGAATATTTATCTTTCCATCTCCCTGGGAGCCCGATCTCCATCCTCCTGCCTAGGAAGGACACCTTGGGACATCCTTCCAGAAAGCATCTTCTCCAGCATTTTGCCTAGGAATGCAACTCCCTAATCCTTCCTGGAATAGTGGTCCCCTACATCTTTCCCGGGACCCAAATTTCTGTCATCCTGCCTGGGAGTGCCAACTCCATCATTCAGAGAGGAAGCAAGGCCTCCCTCATTCTGCTCTCAGCCACTGTTTCTCTCATTCTGCCTGGTAGCACAGTATCCATCACTCACGTTGAATGGCCTTGAAGGCCATTTCCACCATTTTTCCTGGGAGCAGCATTTTGGTTGTCATGTTTCCTGGCACTGTCTACGTCATCATCCTGGGAGCACTTTATCCTTCATCCTGCATGAATGTGAGGTATCCCTGATCCTCCTGGGAGGACAGTCTCCTTCATTCTGCTTTCCAGTGTGATCTCTGTCATACTTCCTGGGAGTACAACCTATGATATCTTCTATAGGGGATGAAGTCTCGCATACAGCCTCGTAGCCTGATTTCTTTCATCCTAATTGGGAGCTTCCTGTCCCTAGTCTTTTTTTTTGGAATGTGATTTTTGTTGTTTTACCTTGGGGTGTCATCTCTGTCACCATGGCTGCAGGTATGATCTCTGTCTTTCATGTTGGAAGCGCCATATACATCATAATGGTGGCACGCATGGTATCTTCAACCTGCCTGAGATCACGTTATCCACCATTGCCTGGGGATATGAACTACCTCATCCTGCCTGAAATCACCATTTTGTCATCCTGTGTAGGAATGCAAAATCTCTTATCCTGTGTGGTGGTGCATTCTCCATCATTCTTTCTGTGAGCTCATCCTTATTATCCTGCTTGAGAGCATGAAATCATTCATCGTACCTAAAAGCGCCTTGCCCTTCATTATACTTTGCAGTGTGATTTCCTTCAATTTTCCTGGGAGCACCATCTACCTTAGCCAGCCTCTGATCATGATCCACATCATGCTCCCCTGGTTTGCTGTCTCTGCTGTACTGCCTCTGAGTGCTGTACCCTTCCTTCATCCTATCTGGGAGCACAATCTCCTTCAACCTGCCTGGGAAGTCAGTCGCTGACATCCTGCCTGGGAGTGCCTTCTATGTCATATTTGCTGGTATCATGTTCCCCATCATCCCGGCTTGGGATACAGTCTCCATCATCTTTCCATGGAGCACCATGTCTATACTCTGGTCTGGCAGCACAATATGTGACATCCTGCCTGCCTAGGAGTCCTGTATCCATCCTCCTGCCTCGAAGGGTCCTCTCCTTCATGATGCCTGGGAATGCAATCCCATAATCCTTCTTACAAGCACGATCTCTGTAATTCTGTCTGAAGGAATACCTCCAATTTATTATCTTGGAGAGCATTCTTGGTCGTCCTGAATGGGATCATTGTCTCCTTGATCCTTTTGGGAACAGATCTCCATCATCTTGCCTTGGAGCTCCCTCTTTCTAATCGTACCTAGTAACATGTTCTCCTCATTCCCACCCTGGAGCACTGTCTACAATTCCTACCTGAAAGTGCCTTCTCCTTAATACTGACCGAGAGCAAGAAACCATCGTTATGCCTAGAAAGGCTGCCTCTGTCATCCTGCCAGGGAACACAGTCTCCACCAGCCTGCCTAGGAGCAGTTCTACCTCATTCTGCCTGAGATAGCAATGCCAGTCATAATTAAGAGCTCCAAATGCATCATCCTATCTGAAAGCAATTCTGAGACATACTGTCTGGAACACAATCCTTATCATCCTGCCCAGGAGCTCCATTTCAGTCGTCCTACCTGGTAACACAATACCTTTCATCTTGCCTCAGAGCGCCTTATGGTCATTTACACTGCTAGAGCAATCATCCTCATACTGCCTGGGAGATCTGCCTCCATCATCCTGTCTGGGTGCCAGGGAGAAGGATGTGTTTCATCCTGACCTGGAGTTCTGTCTATGGTTCCTGCCTGGGAGTTCTTTTGTCATCCTTCCTTGGAGGTTTATCCCCACATCTTGCCTAGGAAGGTCATCTCTGACATCCTGCCAGGGAGCATCTTCTCCAGCATCTTGCCTGGGAGCACATCTGTCTCATTCTGCCTTGGTTGAATTTAGGATAATCTCTTTCTTCTTGCCCTGGGACATTTTCTTACAGCCCAGCCTGGAGCACGTATCCCTCACCCTTCCTGGGAGTGTGATCTCCATCATCTTGCCTCAGAATGCCAACTCTGTCATCCTTCCAGCGAACATTTCTGCCAACATCTTCCCTGGGAGCCTGTCTCCCTCATCGTGCCTGGAAGAAGAGTCGCCTCCATCTTTCCTGGGACCTCCAACTCTGTCATCCTGTCCAGGAGCGCCAAATATGTCATGCTGGCAGGAAGCTGAATCTCATTTGGAGCACCGTTTCTTTCATGTTGCCTTGTAGTGCAATATACTCATCCTGCTTGGAAGTCCTTATATGCCTTTTTGCCTGACAGCACCATATCCATCAATCTTCCTGGTTGTGTGGCCACGAGTGAGGGGAGTCACCTTCATCCTGTTTTTCGGCATGCTCTCTGTCTCCCTTCCTGGGAGCAAAATGTACATCATCCTATTTATAGGACCATCTCCAACTTCCAGTCTGGGAGCCTCTTTTCAGTCATCCTACCTGAGAGCATGATTTCCTTTATCCCATTTTGGAGTGCCCTCTCCATCGTCTTTTTTTTTGGCGGGGGAGAGGCACATGATTTGTTTTGTTTTACCTGGGAGTGCCATCTCCACTAGGCTGCATGGGGCACGATCTCCATCCTTCAGGGTGGAAATGCCATTCTGTCGTTGTGACAGGGTGTTTGGTCTCTGCATCCTGCCAGGGAACAGGATATCCACCAACAACTTGGGACACAAACTCCACCATCCTTCCTGAAAGCGCCCTTTTGCTACATGCATAGTAGAGCAATATCCCTTATCCTGTGTAGGAGCACCTTGTCCATCATCCTTTTTGTGAGTGTCATCCCCATAATCCTGCCTAGAGAAGCATATCCTTCATCCTACCTGAGAGAGCAGTGTCCTCATGATCCTGAGAGTGTGATTTCCTTCCACCTGCCTGGGAGTGCCTTCTACCTTTTCCTGCCTCAGAGCCCAATCTCTGTCATGCTCCCTTGGTGCACCATGTCCTTTATCTTGCCTGGTCATATGATCTCCTTCAACCTGCCTTGGTCTCAGTCATCAACATCCTGCCTAGGAGCACCCTTTAAGTCATCCTTCCTGGTATGCTGTTCCCTGTCATCCTGTCTCAGAACGCCATCTCCATCTGTTGCCAGGGATCACCGGTTGCCCCATCTCCTTCCCCTGCCTTGGACTCAGTCTCTGACATCCTGTGTGGGAGCACCTTCTACATCATCCCTCCTAGTATCCTTTTCTCCATCATGCTGCCGTGGAATGCCATCTCCATCATCCTGCCATTAAGTCTGTATGCATCCTACTGCCTTGGGAGCAGTATGCCTGTCATCCTGTCTTCCTAAAAGTACTGAGTACGTCCTCCTTCTGGGAAAGGCCATATCCTTTATCATGCCATGGAAATCAATCTCCCTCTCATGATTGGAAGCATGTATTCTGTCATTGTGGCCTGAGGAAGATCTCTGACATATGTTCTGGGAGAGTGATCTCAGTCTTTTTGCCTGGGAGAATATCATCTCTGTTCTCCTTTTGGAAATCTAATTCACGTCATTTTGTCTGGGAACATCATCATGGTCATCCTTTATGGGAGTATAAACTCCCAATCCACACCATGCAGCACAGTCCAGTTCCTGCCGGAGAGTCACTTCTGTGTCATAGTGACTGGGAGTGATAAACCCTTGTCCTGGCTTGAAAGGCTGTATATGGCATCCGCTCAGGAAGCACTATCTCTGTCATCTCGCCTAGGAGAATTTCCCCCTCATCTTGCCTGCTATAGTGATTGTCTTTCACATGCCTGGGGACTCCAAGTCCATCATCCTGCCTAGAAGCATGTTCTCTGACATGCTTTCTGGAACATGGTCTCTTTCATCCTGCCTGGGATCACTGTTTCAGTAATTCTCCCTGGTAGCACAATATCACTCAGCCTGTCTTGGAACAAACACCTTATGGTCTCTTACCCTGGTAGAGTAATCGTCGTTGTCCTGCCTGTGAGCAATGTTACCATCACCCTGCCTAGGAAGACCACCTCTGTCATCCTGCCAGAGATCATCTTCTCCACCACCTTGCCTGGGAGCACATCTCTCTCATCCTGCCTGGATGTGTGATCCCCTTCTTCTTGCCTGGCACCCCCATCTCTGTCATCAGGTCTGGTAGCACCAACTCTGTCATCCTGGTAGGAAACACAACCTATCTCTTTCTTCCTTGGAGCGGTGTTTCTCTCATCATGCCTGGGAGTGCATTATCCCTTATCCTGGCTTGGATAAGGGATATTTTCTGTCCTTTTGTCTGGGAGCTCCATTACCATCATCCTCACTGGGAACACCTTCTTTGTCATCCTTCTGGGGGTGACAAATCCATCATCCTCCCTGTGTGTGTGGTCCCTCTGATCCTCCTGGGAGGGCAGTCTCCATCATCCTGCTTTACAGCGTGTTCTCTGTCACCCTGCCTTGGAGCACGATGTACGTTATCCTGTTTACAGGAAGATCTCTGACATCCAGTCTGGGAGTGTTATTTTGATCATAATACCTGGAAGTGAGACTTCCTTAATCCTACATGGGAGCGTCTCCTCCATAAGTCTTTTGGGAATGTGATATGTGTTGTTGTATCTTGCAGTTCCATCCCCATCACCCTGGATTTGGACACCATCTCCGCCTGACAGGTTGGAAGTGCCATCTCCATCATCCTGGCAAGGTGCCAGGTATCCACATTCTGCCAGGGAACATGGTATCCACCGTTGCCTGGGGACAATAACTCCATCATCCTGCCCAGGAACACAATTTTGTCATCCTTCCTTAGAGCTCACTATCCCTTTTCCTGTGTTGGAGCACTTTCTTCATCATCCTGGCTGGCAGCACAATTTCATTCACTCTACTTCAGGGTGCTGTGTCTTCCATCATGCTTGGCAGGATGATTTCGTTAGAGCTGCTTGGAGGGCAGTCTACCATATCCTGCCTTGGAGCAGGCTCTTCATCATGCTCTCTTGGTCTGCTGTGTCTGTTGCGCTTCCTGGGAGCACAGTGTGCTTCAGCCTACCTCCGAGCAAAACCTCCGTCAACCTTCCTGGGAACCAAGCATCCGATGTCCTGCCTCGGGGTGCATTTCACCTCACCTTTACTGCTATCGTGTTCCCCACAACACTGACTTTGAACACTGCCCCATCATCTTGCCATGGACCAGGATCTCCATCCTCCTCCTCCCTGGGAGCATTATCTCCTTCAACATGCCTGGGCCACCTTCTCTTTCATCATACCTGGGAGATTTGTGTCATTTACCTTGCCGAGGAGTGCAATCCTCATCCTCCTTTGGAGCACAGAATCCATCCTTCCTGGGAGCATGATCTCCTTCAATTGGCTTGGGAACCCAGTCTCTGATCTCCTGCCTGCCTGGGCGTGCCCCCTACATCATTCTCCTGATATCATATTTTCCATCACCCTGCCTTGGAACACCATCTCCATCATTTTAGCATGGAGCGCCATCTCGGTACACCTGCCTGGCCGTACTCTATCTGTCATCACACCTGCCTGGGAGTGCTTTGTATGTCTTCCTGCCTGGAGGCTTGATGTTACTCATCCTGCTGTAAGTACTGCCTTGGTCCTCCTGACTGGAAGACGCATCTCCTTCAGGATGCCTGAGAACACAGTCTCTCTCATCACGTCCAGTAGCACAGTCACAGTCTCTCTCATCACGTCCAGTAGCACAGTCTCTGCTGTTCTGACGAGAGGAAGATCTCTGACAAATGCCTGAGAGAGCCATCTCAGTCTTCCTTCCTGGGATAGTCATGTCCATTCTACTTTAGGGAAGGTGATTTCCAATATCTTGACTGGGAGTGCCCTCTTTTCATCCTGACTCGCAGCATGAATTCCTAGTTTCCTTTCTGGAGTGCAGTCGATGCTTCTTACCTGAGAGGACTTTCTCCCTCATACTGACTGGGGTCAAGAAACCATCACACTGCCTAGAAAGGCTGCGTTGTTTTCCTGCCAGCAAGCACCATCTTTGTCATCCTGCTAGGAGGGCTTCTACCTCCTCCTGCCTCGGGGAACGATGGCCTGCTTCATGCTTTGGAGCACCAGCTGCATCATCCTGCCTGGAAACAAGTTCTCAAGCATACTGCCTGGAACATGATGTAAGCGACCCTGCCTTGGAAACGCCATTTCAGCCATCCTACCTACCTGGTAGTGAAATATCCCTCATTTTCCTCAGAGCACCTTACAGTCATTCAAGCTGTTAGAACAATCATCCTCATCCTGCCTGGGAGCACCATCTCCTACACCCTACTTCAGTGCCTGGGAGATTGCTCTTTTAATCCTGCCTTTGAGTGCCATCTACGAATCCTACCTGGAAGTGCGTATCTGTAATTCCTCCTAGTAGTGAAATCTCCATATCATGTCACAGAAAGCCATGTCCATTATCCTTTCAGGGAGCATCTTTTCCAACATCTTCCCTAGGAGCGTGTATCCCTCATCCTGTCTTGAGTGGATAACTCCACTTTATCTTGCCTGTGACTGCCATCTTAATCACCCTACCTGGCAGCACCATATCTGTCATCCTGGCAGGAGGCACCATCCCTCTTCTTTTCCTTGGAGAAAATCTTCTCTTATCCTGGCTTTTAGCACAATACCCCTCATCCTGCCTTGGAGGGTATTTTCTGTCATTTTGCCTTGGAATGCGGCATCCTTCATCTTGCATGAGTATGTGATCTTGATCTTCCTGCAGTGCAGACTCCTTCTTCCTGCCACGCTGTGTGGGCTCTATCACCCTTCCTGGAAGCATGATCTACATCAGTCCGTTGAGACGATTTTTGACATCCGGCCTGGGAGTGTGACTTCAGGCAATCCTATCTGAGAGCGTCATGTACTTCATCGTACCTGGGAGCATCCTGACCCACCATTCTTTTTGGGAATGCAATTTCTGTTGTTTTACCTTGGAGGGCCTTTTCCTTCATCTTTCCTGGTGACACGATCTCCATCTCTCAGGTTGGAGGAGTCATTTCTGTCATCGTGGTGGGGAGCATGGTATCTGAATCCTGTTCAGGACCATGATATCCACCATTTCCTGGGGTCACAACCTCTGCCACCCGACCTCCAAGTGTCGTTTTTTGGCATCCTGCCTAGGAGCGCAATATCCCTTATCCTCTGTGGGAATGCTTTTACCGTCCTGTATCCTGCATGTGCAGTCTCTCTTACCCTGACTGGGAGCATATCATTCATCCTACTTGAAAGCGCTGTGTCCTTCATTTTGCCTGGGTGGGTGATTTCCTCCTACCTGCCTGGGAGTGCCATCTAACTTAGTTTGTCAGAGTGTGAACCTATCGTGTTCCCTTAGTGTGCCATGTCTGTCCTGTTGTCTGGGAACACCACGTACCTCCTCCTGTCTAAGAATATGATTTCCTTCAACTAGCCTGGGAATTCTGCTTTTGACATTCTGGCTGTGAGAGCCTTCTATGTCATCCTTCCTGTTATCATAGTCCCTGTAATTCTATCTTGGAACGACTTCTCCATGAACATGCCATGGAGGACCATCTCAGTAACCCGACCTGGAAGCACTATATCTGTCATCCTGTATGCCTAGAAATCATTTGTACGTCATCCTTCCACCATGGGTGATCTCTCATCCTCCTTCAAAGTGCCCTCTCCTTCTGCCTGCCTGGATTGGTGATCTCCTTCCTCGTGTCTGGGATTGCAACCTCCCTCATCATGCCTGGGAGCACAATCTTGTCATTCTGCCTCAGGGAAGATTTCCAACGTAGTTGCTGGGCATGGATCTCATTGTCCCTGTAGGGAAAGTCATTTCTCTTATCCTTTTGGGAAATTGACTTCCATTATTTTGCCTGTTAGTGCCCTCTTTGTCATCCCATCTGGGAGCAGAACCTCCTACTTCCTGTTGTGTAACACACTATGATTCCTGCCTGAAAGTCCCTACTCCATCATACTTACTGGGAGTGCAAAACCATCTCCATACCTAGAAACACTGTCTCTGTCCTCTTTACGGGGGCACCAATCCATGTCTTCTTGCCTGGGAGCATTCTCCTTCTTCCTGCCTGGGAGAAATATGACCAGTCATCATGCTTAGGAGCACCAACAATCATCGTGCCTGGTAGTAATTCTCCGATGTACTGTATGTAACACAATCTCCATCAACCTTCCTGGGAGTGCTGTTGTGGCCACCCTACCTGGTAGCATAAAATCCCTAATCATGCCTCAGAGTGCCTTATGGTCATTGATCCTCGTAGAGCAATCACCATCATCCTGCCTGGGAACACCATCAGCCTCTTCTTGCCTCTGTACCTGGGACAATGATCTCTTTCATCCTGCCATGGAGAGTCATCTACGAATCCTGCATGGGGGTGCTTATTCGTCCTTCCAGAAAATGCAGTCTCCACCATCCTGCCTCAGATTGCCGTCTGCATCATCCCACCAGAGGGCATCTTCCCCAACACCTTGCCTGGGAACACGTCTCCTTGATCTTGCCTGGAAGAATGGTCCCCTTCATCTTGCAAGGAACCGCCAACTCTGTCATTCTGCCCAGGAGGACCAAATCCTTTTCATCCTGGCAGAAACCACCATCTCCCGCGTTCTACCTTAGGGCACCATTTCTCTCATCTTGCCTGGCAGTGCAATGTCCCTCATCCTGCTTCAGAGGTCTTTATCGACATTTCGCCCTGGGAGAGCCATATCTGTCATCCTGCCTGGGTGGATGGTCTCCCTCTCCCTCTTGACCTGAAGGAGTTCAGTGTCCTTCATCATGCCTTATAGCATGATCTGTCATCCTGTCTGGAAGCATGCTCTTCATCCTGTTCAGATGACGATCCCCAACATCCACCATGGAACTGTGTTTTTTGTCATCCTTCCTAGGAGTGCTATTTCTTTCATCTACTTGGGAGCATCCTCTCCCTCATACTTTGGGGGAACATGTTTTCTGTTCTTTTACCTGGGAGTGCTTACTGGGGCATGACCTCCATCCTTCAGATTAGGAGCTCAAGCTCTGTCATTGTGGTGGGGAGCATGGCATCTGCATACTGAATGGAAACCTGATATCCACTCTTACCTAGGGACACAAACCCCATCATCCTGTCTGAAAGTGCCATTCTGTTATTTTGCCGAGGAGCGCAATGTCACTGTAGGGACCATTTCTCCACCATCCTTATTGAGATTTAGTCTCCATCATCCCTTCTGAGAGCAAGGTATCATTCACCCTACCTGAGAGCTACAAGTTCTTCATTAGGCCTGGGAGTCCTATTTCCTTCAAACTGACTAGGAGCACTGACTATCTTCTCCTGTCAGTTGTGAACTCCATCATGCTCCCTTGGTGTGTCGTTTCTTTCATACTTCCCAGAAGCCCTATGTCCTGCTTTCTGCCTGGGACCATCATCTCCTTCAACCTGTTGGGGGAACTCAGTCTCGAAATCCTGCCTGGGAACTCCTTCAACGTCTCCATTTCTGGTATCGTGTTACATGTCACCCTGCCTTGGAACACCATATTCATCAACCTGGCCATTAGGTGCCATCTCGGGTTTACTCCCTGGGAGCACTATATCCACCATTTTGCCTGGCGAGGAGTATTGTGGAGGTCCCCCTGCCTGGAGGCCTTATTTCTTCCATCGTCCGTGGAAGTGCTGGCTCTGTCTTCCTGCCTGTAAGGGGGATTTCTTTCTTGATGCCTTGAAATGCACTTTCCCTCAACATGCCTGGGAGCGTGATTTCTGTCATTCTACCTAGAAGAGGATCTCCAACATATTAATTGGCAGAGCAATCCTGGTCTTCATGCCTGGGAGCATTTTCTCCTTTTGGGAATGTGATTTCCATCATTTTGCCTGTGAGCACCCTCTTTGTCACCCTGACTGGGATCATGATCTCCTACTTCCCACCTTGGAGTGAAGACTACATCTCTTGCCTGACAGTGCCTTCTGCCTCATACTGTCAGGGAGAAAGAAATTGTCATCATGACTAGAAAGGCCACCTCTATCATCCTGCCAGGGGGCACTATCTCTTTCATCTGGCTTAGGAGTGCTTCTCCCTTGTCCTGCCTTGGAGAGTGATGTCCTTCATCCTATTTTGGAACTACAGGGTAATCCAGCGTGGAAACGAGGTATGAGACATACTGTCTGGAACATGATCTCTGTCAACCTGTCTGGCAGCGTTTTCCTCATACTACCTGATAGCACCATATCTCACATCCTGCCACGGAGTGACGTATAGTCATTTACCCTTGTGGAGCAATCATGGTAATCCAGCCTCAGAGCACAATCACTAGCATCCTGCCTAGGAAGTCTGTATCAGTCATTTTACCTGGGAGCATCTTTTCCAGAATCTTACCTGTGAGTGTTGTCTCCCTCATCTTGCCTGGAAGTATGGCCCTCCTCCTCTTGCCTGGAACCACCATCTCTGTCGTTCTGCCTGGGAGTGCCAACTGCTTCCTCTTGGCAGGATGAATAATCTCCCTTATTCTGCCTTGGAGCACCATTTCTGTCCTCCTGTCTGGTAATGCAATATCAGCCATCCTGCCTTGGAAGGCCGAATCTGTTAATTTGCCTGGAAGCATTATTGTCATCCTCATGCCTGGGAGTGCCTACTTTGTCAGTCTCTTTGTAGCCCTGTTTCCATCATCCTGCCTGGGGGCATGGTCTCCTTGATCCACTTGGGCAAGTAGTCTCCTTAATCCTGCTTCACAGCATGATATCCGTCACCCTGCCTAGGAGTGTGATAAACGTTATCCTGTTTAGAGCATGAACTCCAAAAGCCAGCCTGGGACAGTGGTTTTGGTCATCTTATTTCAGAGCATGATTTCCTTCATCCTATTTGGGAGTGTCCTCTCCATCACGCTTTATGGTAAAGTGATTTCTTTTGTTTTACCTGGGAATGCTCTCCATCACTTTGCTTGGCGGCATCATCTCCGTCCTTCAGGGGGGAAGCAATATCTCCATCTTTGTGGCAGGAAGCATTGTAAAGGCAGCCTGCCAGTGAACACGATATGCACCATTGCCTGGGGACACAAACTACATCATCCTACTTGAAAGAGCCATTCTTTTATGTTGCCAAGGAGTCCAATATCCCTTATCCTGTGTAGGAGCACCTGCTCTGTCATCCTTCCTGCTAGAGCAGTCACTGTCATCCTTTCTAGGACCACAATACCTTTCATCCTACCTGAGAGCGCTGTGTCCTTCATTATGCCTGTGAGTGTATTTTATTCAGCTTTCCTGGGAACACCACCTGATTTATCTTGCCTTGGAATGAGATCTCCATCATGCTTCAGTGGTGTGCGGGATCTGCTGAACTGCCTGCAAGCGCTATGTCCTTCATGTTTCTTGGGAGCATGTTCTCCTTCACCTGCCTTGGAACTCGGTCTCTGACTCATGCCTTGTAGTGTCTTCCCCCTCATTCTTCCTGGTATCATGTTCCCTGTCCTCCTGCCATGGAACACCATCCCTACCACTTTGCCATGGAGAGCACCTCAGTCTTCCAGCTTGGCAGCACAATATCGGTCATCCTGCATGCCTATGGATGCTCTGTGCAATCTCCTGCCTAGAGGGCCACCTCTTTCATGATGCCTGGGAATGCAATCCCCATCATCCTATATGTGAGCGTGATCTCCTTCACTCGGCCTAGAGGAAGATCTTCGACTTATCCTTGGAGAGCATTCGTGTTCTTCCCGCATGGGATCATCGCCTCTATTCTCCTTCTGGGAATGTGATTTCCATAATTTGTTCTGGGGCAACCTCTTTGTCACTCTGCCTGATAATACGATCCCCTACTTCTTGCCCTGGGCACAGTCTAGGATTCCTTGCTGAGATTGCTTTCTTTGCCATCCTGACTGCGAGCAAGAAAAAAAAAATGTCATTCTGCCTAGAAAGGCTGTCTTTGTCATCCTGTCAGGGAACACAGTGTCCATCATCCTGCCTAGGAGCGATTCTCACTCTCCTTTCTGCCTGGGAGAGTGATGTACTTCATCATAGTTAGCAGCACCAACTGCATCACCCTCCCTGGAAGCAAGTTCGTAGACACACTGTCTGGAACATGATCCTCATTATCCTGCCTGAAAATGTTTCACTCATCCTGAGAGATGACCCTTCTTTGTAGCACAATATCCCTCATCTTGCCTCAGAGCACCTTACAGTCATTTACCCCGTCAGAACAATCATCATCATCATCATCATCATCATCATCATCATCATCATCATCATCATCATCATTTCTGGACAGCCACCTCCACCATCCTGTTTCGGTGACTGGGAGAAGAATCTCTTTCATCTTGCCCTCAAGCACCTTCTCTGAATACTGCCTGGGAGCACTTATTTGTCTTCTTCCTGGGAGCATGATCTCCATCATCCTGCCTAGGAAGGCAGTGTCTGTCATCCTGCCAGGGAGCATGTTCTACAACATCTTGACTGGGTGCTCATCTCCCTCAATCCTGCCTGGAAGAGTGGTCTCCTTCGCCTTTCCTTTGGCTGGCTTCTCCATCACACTACCTCAGTGCCTGGGAGAATGGTCTCTTTTACCCTGTCCTGGGGCATGGTGTACCAAACCCTCCTGCGAGTGGTTATCTATCTTCCTTCCTGGAACCACCGTGTCCAACATCCTGCCTCAGAAGACCATCTCCTTCATCCTGCCAGGGAGCATATTCTCCAACATCTTGCCTAAGAGAGCACCACTCTTATCCTGCCTGTAAGAGTCATTACCTTCATCTTGCCACGGACCCGCCATCTTTGTCATTATGCCCAAGGGCGCCAACTCCAGCATCCTAGAAGATCTCACTTGTTTCTCCCATCCCGCCTGGTATTAAAATATTCCTCATCCCTGTGAGGGCCTTATCTTTCATTTCCCCCAAGAGCACCATATTAATAATCTTGCCTGGGTGCATGGTCTCCCTGTTCCTCCTGACCTGAAGGAGGGAAGTCTCCTTCATCCTGCTTTGCGGAGTGATCTCTGTGATTCCGTTGTGAGCATGATCTATGTCATCCTGTTTCATGGACGATCTCCACTATCCAGCCTCAGAACATGTTTTTAGTCATCCTACCTAAGAGTGTTATTTCCTTCATTCAACTTTGGAGCATATTCTCCATAATCTTTTTTGGGAACGTTATTTGTATTGTTTTACCTGGATTTCCATCTCCTTCAGCCTGCCGGGGACATGAGCTCCGTCCTTCAGGATGGAAGCGCCATCTTCACCATCATGGCAGGGAGCATGGTGTCCACATCCTGCCTGGGAACATTATATGCACCATACCCTGGGTACACAGACTCCATGATCCCGGAAAGGGCCGTTCTCTTCCCTAGTAGCACAATATGGCTTATCCTGTGTCAGAGCACCTTCTCTGTCTTCCTTTTTGCAAGTGCAGTTTCCATCATCCTACCTCAGACCATGATATCCTTCCTCCTACCCAAGAACACCATGTCTTCTATTATACCTGGGAATGTGATTTCCTTCCACCCACCTTCAAATGCCATCTACGTTAGCTCCTCTAGGAGCACAATCTTCATCATGCTTTCTTGGTGTGCTGTGTCTGTTTTACTTCCAGGGAGCACCGTGTCCCTCATCCTGCCTGGTTACATGACCTCCCTCAAGCTACCTGGATACTAAGTCTCCAACTTCCTGCCTCGGAAAGTGTTTTCTTCATCCTTCCTGCTATCATTTTTCCTGTCCTCCTGTTTGGACCTTGTCTCCCTCATCTTCCTTTGGAGCACCATTGGTGTCTTTTTGCCTGGAAGTACTTAGCCGTCCTCCTGCCTGCCATGGAGTGCTGTGTCCATCCTCCTGTGTGGAGTTCCAATCTCTGTAAATCTTCCTTGGTAGTTCCATCTCCTTCCTGCAGTCTGGAAGGGACATTTTCATCATAATGCCCAGGAAGACAAGCCCCCTCATCATGCCAGGGAATACAATCTTTCACATTTGCCATGTATAGAATGTCCAATTCCCCACCCCCCCCCCCCCACCCCCGGGATATCACTCTCTCCCTTCCTGTCTGGGAGTGTAATCTCTGATCTCCTTTCGGGAAGGTTATTTACATCATTTTACTGGGAGCACCCTCTCCATCATTCTGTCTGGGATCATGATCTCCATCTGCCGGCCTTGGAGGCTCTTCTACAATTCCAGCGTGTGAATACATTCTCTGTCATACTGACTGGGACCAAGAAACCATATTCTGTTTTGAAAGGCCATGGATATCATCTTCCCAAGGAGCACCATCTCTATATCATGCTGCCTACAAGTGCATCCCTCTCTCATGCCTGGAAGAGGGATCTCCTTCATCATACCTGAGACAGCCATCTCCATCATCCTGACAGGAAGCATGTTCTCCAACCTATTGTCGGGACATGATTTGCATCAGCCCACCTGGGAGCAACGTATTTGTCATCCTATCTGGTAACGCAGTAACCCTCTTCCCGCCTCAAATGCCTTACTGTCATTTACCCCAGTAGAGCCATCATTGTCTTCTTGCCTGAGATCCTGTCTCCATCTGAGATCCATCAGATCCTGAGATACTGTCTCAGTTCCTGGAAGAAATATCCCTTTTATCCTGCCATGGAGTGCTCTCTATGAATCCTCCTGGGAGCAGTTATCTGTCATCATCCCTGAGAACATATATCCATCATCCTGACTAGAAATGCCATCTCCATCATCCTGCCAAGGAGCGTCTTCTTCAGAATCTTGCCTGGGAGCATGTCTCCCTCATTATCCCTGGAAGAGTGGCCCCCATCACCTAGCCTGGGAACACCAATCCATCATCGTAGCAGGAAACATAATATCCCTCGTTCTTTTATTATTATTTTTATTTTTTGATTTACATCCAAATTGATTAACATGTGGTACAACAATGATTTCAGTACTAGATTCCTTAGTGCCCCTTTACCCATTTAGCTCACCTCCCCTATAACCCTTACAGTAATCCTCAGTTGGTTCTCCATATTTATGAGTCTCTTATATTTTGTTCCCCCCATGTTTTTATATTATTTTTGTTTCCCTTGTCTTGTGTTCACCTGTTTTGTCTCTTAAAGTCATCCTCTGCGTGAATTCATATGACTTTTGTCTTTCTGTGACAAATTTCACTTAGCATAATGCTGTCCAATCCCATCCAAGTAGTTGCAAATGGCAAGATTTCATTCGTTTTGATAGCCGAGTAATACTCCATTGTGTGTGTATGTATGTATGCATGTATGTATGTGTTTATGTATGTATGTATGTATATATATATATATATATATATATATATATATATACACACATATATATAGATATGTATGTGTATATATGTATATATATTTCTATATATATCTGTATATATCTATATATCTATATCTATATCTATATCTATATCTATATCTATATCTATATCTATATCTATATCTATATCTATATCTATATCTATCTACCTATATCATCTATATCTATATCTATATCTATATATCTTCTTTATCCATTCATCCATTAATGAATAGTTGAGCACTTTCCTTACTTTAGCTACTGTTCATAGTGCTGCGATAAACATTGGGGTTCATGTGTCCCTTAAAACAGCACCCCTGTATCCCTTGGATAAATGCCTACTAGTGCAATTGCTGGGTCATAGGGTAGTTCTATTTTTAGTTTTCCTAGGAACCTCTATACTGTTTTCCACAATGGTTGCACCAGCTTGAATTCCCACCAACAATACAAAAGAGATCCTCTTTCTCTGCATCCTCACCAACATCTGTTGTTGCCTGAGTTGTTAATGTTAGCCATTCTGACAGGTGTAAGGTGGTATATCATTGTGGTTTTGATTTGTATTTCCCTGATGATGAGTGAAGTTGAGCATTTTATCATGGATCCGTTGGCCATCTGCATGTCTTCTTTAGAGAAGTGTCTATTCATGTCTTTTGCCCATTTCCTCACTGGATTATTTGTTTTATGCGTGTTGAGTTTGATCAGTTCTTATAGATTTTGGATACTAATCGTTCTCTGATATGTTGCTTGCAAATGTCTTCTCCCATTCTGTCAGTTGCCTTTTAATTTTGCCTATTGTTTCCTTTGCTGTGCAGAAGGTTTTTTTCTCTGTTTCTTTTTTGTTTGTTTGTTTCTGTTTTTGTTTTTTACATGGTCCTATTAGTTCATTTTTGCTTTTGTTCCCCTTGCCTCTAGAAATATGTTGAGTAAGAAGTTGCTGCAGCCAAGATCAAAGATGTTTTTTCCTGCTTTCTCCCTGAAAACCTCCCTCATTCTTACTTGGAGCATCATTTCCCTCATCCTGCATTGTAGTGGAAAATCCCTCCTGCTGGTTTGGATAGGCTTATCTGTCACTTTGTCTGGGAGAGCCATTGCCACCGTCTCGCCTGAGAACACCTTCTTTGTCATCCTCCTGGGAGTGCCATATCCATTATCATGCCTGGGTGCATGGTCTCCATACTCCTGCTGGGAGGATAGCCTCCTTCACCCTGCTCTGTAGCATGATCTCTATCATCCTGCCCGAGAGAATGATCTAAGCCTTCCTGTTTAGAGGATGATCACTGATATTAAGACTGGGAGTGTGGTTTTGGTCATTCTACCTGGGAGTGCAATTTCCTTCATTCAAATTGGGAGCATCCTCTCCACCATTCTTTTTGGAAATGAGATTTACCTTGTTTTTCCTTGGGGTTCCATATCCATCACCCTGGTTGTGGTCACCATCTCTGCCCCACTGGTTGGAAGCAACATTTATGGCTTCATGGCAGGGAATGGGTTAATTACCTCCTGCCGGTAATACTATGTCCATCATTGCATGGGGACACAGATTCCATACTCCTGCTTGAAAATGCCATATTGTCATCCTGCTTTGCAGGATAAGTGACAATTTATCCTGAGGAGTTATACTTGTAATGTGCTGTGAATTCAGTATGTATTATCACGTTGCTGATGCATGTGGGTATACTGGATGAGAAATAACTTTCAGTATAGGTGAAGAAGGCATTCCTTTTCTTGAAACTCCTACACAATCATGCATCGCTTTGATTGTAGTTTTAGTGAAATGCCATTTATTTCTAGATTTAAAAAATGGGTTAGTGGGCATGGGATTTGCAAAGGCACAATATAGAAATGATGTTTGCGACCTGAAGGACTTAGACCTTTCCCCGACAAGTATTCCTTGTCCTTTGTGGGAGTGCTCCTCCGTCATCATTCCTTTGAGTAGAGTCGTCATCTTCCTTCATGGGAGGACATATTGTTTCTACATGAGAGCACCATGTCTTTCATTTTTCCTGAGAGTATGACCTCCTTCAACCTTCCTTGGAGCGTGGTCTACCTAATCTTGCCCCAGAGCATGATCTCCATTATGCTCCCTTGGCATCTCATGTCTGTCATACTGCTGGGGAGCACAGCATTTTTCAGCATGCCTAGGGGCATTATCTCCTTAAACCTGCCTGGGAATCTCAGTTTCTAAATTCCTGCCTACGAGAACCTTGTACATCATCCTTCTGCCATCGTGTTCCCCATCACTCTGCCTTGGAATACCTTCTCCATAGTGTTGATATGGAGCACTCTCCCCATGTCCTCATTCCTTAGAGCACCTTATCCTTCATTATGCCTGCCTAGGAGTGCTGTATACATCATTTATCCTTTGGACCTCCCTCTTTGTCATCGTTTCTGGAACCATGATCTACTACTTTCCACCCTGGGGTGTATTTGGCTGTCATTCACCCTTGACAATGTGGAGTGCTATTATTATCAGGGCTTTATTGGGGTAAGATACAATTAAAATTAATTTTCTTAGGTATCCATAATACAATTCTTTTATGAAGTGGCGTTTTGTCTTTAGCAATTGAGATTTTTTATGTTTATGATCTTGGTGTTTTGTTTTTTTTTTTTTTATGTCCCTAAACTTGGATTCACATCACCTGACTTCAATTTTTCGTGAGGAGTTATACTTGTAATGTGCTGTGAATTCAGTACGTATTATCACATTGCTGATGCATGGGGGTATACTGCATGCGAAATAACTTTCAGTATATGTGAAGAAGACATTCCTTTTCTTTAAACTCGTACAAAATCATGCATTGGTTTGATTGTAGTCTTAGTGAAATGCCATTTATTTCTAGATTTAAAAAATGGGTTAGTGGGCATGGCATTTGCATAGCCACAATATAGAAATGATGTTTGCGACCTGAAGAACTTAGACCTTTCCCCGAGCCAGGATGAGAGAGGTGACACTCTCAGGCAAAACAACAGAAAAAAGTATCATAGACAGAATGATCCCAAGTAAGATGAAGGAAACCGTGCTCCCATGATGGATGTAAGAGATTATTCTCTAAACAGGATGACAGAAATCGTCCTCCCACACAGGGGGACAGAGATCATGTGCAAAGCAGGATGAAGAAAATAGTCCTCTCAGGATGATCAGGGAGACCATGGACACAGTAGAATGACAGATACGTTGCTCCCAGGAGGATGACAAAGAAGGTGCCCCCAGGCATGATGACTACAATGGCACTCCCAGGCAAAATCACAGAAAAGACCCTGCAAGGCACGATGAGGGATATTCGGCTACCAGGCAGGATGAGAAAAACGGTGTTCCAAGGCAGAGCAAGGGAGATCATGCTTCCTGTAAACGTGATGGTGTTTGCCTTCCAGACACGATGACAGAGATGGTTGTCCCAGTAAAGAGGAAGGGGACTACTCTTCCAGGCAGGATGAGGGAAATGTACTCCCAGGGAAATTCTGGAGAAGTTTCTCCCTTGAAGGACAATGGAGACAGCCTTCTGAGGCAGGGTGATGTACATCATGCTCCCAGAAGTGTGACAGACAAGCACTGCCAGGCATGTTTGGTCAGTGAGGGGCACTGTGCCTCCAGGTGGGATGAATAAAGGACAGTTCTGGGCAGGATGATGATGACCATATTCTACACAGGATGTCTGAGAACTCACTTCCTTACAGAATGGTGTAGTTGGCCCTCCTAAGCATGACGAAGGACATTGTTCTCCCAGGCCATACGAGGAAGAATCACTCCTAGGCAGGATTATGGAGACTCTGCCCCCTGGCAGGATGACAGAGATGACCTTTCTATGCAGAATCATGATGTCCCACTCCCAGTAAGTATGACAGAGAGACGCTCTCAGGCAGGAATTGTAGACTGCACTCCAGCACAGAAATTAGGAGATCATGCTCCCTGAAAAGATGACAAAGAAGGAGCTCCCAGGGGAAAAAAATGATGGGAATCAGGTTCGTGAAAAGGGAATGGAGATGATGCAGGAACACCTAGATAGCTCTCCAAGGCAGTAAATCCAAGATCTTCCTCTAGGCACAATTACAGAGATTGTGCTGACAGGCAGGATGACAGGCATAGCAACCAAGGGAGCATGATGGAAATCGCTCTCCAAGACAAGATAAGGTAAACGGCACACCCAAGCAAGTTGAAGGTAATCACACTCCCAGTTATAATGAAGTGCGCAGCACTCTCAAGTATGATGAATGATATCCTGTTCTCAAGAAGGGTAACAGAGATGCGCTAGCAGGAAGGATGACGGAGAAGGCACTCCCACACAGGATAAGAGATATAGCTCTCCTGCCAACATGACAAAACGGTGCTTCCCAGGAGGATGATGGAGTTCATGACTCCAGACGATGGTGGATGTCATGTTCCTATGAGTGATGTGAACACCACTCTCTCAATCAGGATGACAGAGATGGCCTTTCCAACCTGAAGGACAGAGATATTATTCTCAGTCATGGTAATGGAGATGGTATTTCCAGTTAAAACAAAAGAAATACCTTTTCCAAATGGATGGTGGAGAGGACACTCTCCAGAAGGATTAAAGAAATCGCGCTTCCATGTAGGATGTCTGAAATAAAGCTCTCAAGTTATAAGTAAAAAAAAAAAAAAAAAAAAATCATGCTCAGAACAGGATAACGTAGATCTTTCTCCAAATCAGGATGAATGAGACTTCCACCCCAGATGGATTAGCGAGATCATGCATCCTGGTAGGATGATGGAGACATTGCTCCAAGAAGAAAGACAAAGAAGGTAGTCCCAGACATGAGGCCCACAATGGCCCTCCCAGGAAAAATGATGGATTCGGCCCTCTAAGGTAGGAATATGATACTGCACAACTATGGTGGATGACATAAATGGTGCACCACGGCAGAAAAAGGGAGATCATGCATTCTGAAAGGGCGAAGGACTTGGCACTCCCAAGCAGGATGACAGAAATGGCACTCCCAGGTAAGATGAAGGGGACCATTCATCCAGGCAGGATGAGGGAGATGCACTCCCAGGCAAGGTATGGAGAAAATGCTCCTTGGCGGGATGAAAGAGATGAGCTTACCTTCACAGGATACAGGGTAGTACCCACCCAGGAAGGATGACAGTTACGTCCTCCCATTTGGATGACAAAGAATGCACTCAGAGGCAGAGTAATGGCAAGGAGGATGGAGATAGCACTTCCAGGTTGGATGACATAGATCATACCTCCAGATAGGAGGATGGACACAGGTTTCATAGGCAGGCAGGAGGATAGATATTGTGCTCCCAGGGGGAAAAAAAAAGAGACAATGATCCAAGGTAAGATGATAGAGATAGTGTTCCAAGACAGGAGGATGGGGAAAATGATAACAGGAAGCGTGACATAGAAGGCACTCTGAGACAGGATGTCATATACTGGGTATCCAGGTAGGTTGAACGATATTGTGCATCCAGGGATGATGAGAGACATGGCCTTCCCTGGCCGTACGATAGACATGATACACCACAAGAGCATGATGGAGATCGTGCTCTGAGATGAGATAATTGAGAAGGCACTCCCAGTCTGTTTGAAGGTAATCACACATTCAGGTACAATGTAGGGCGGGGCACTCTCAAGTAGAGTGAGTAATATCATGCTTCAAGACATGATGACTGAGACTGTGCCTGCAAAAAAGATGAAGAGGAGGCTTTCCCACAAAAGATAAGGCATATTGTGCTCCTAGACAGGTTGACATAAGAGCACTTTTTTTCAGGGAGATGGAGTTCATGTCCCCAGGTGATGGTGGATATAGTATAAACAGGAACTATGTGGCTTCCACGTTCCCTGCCACAATGACAGATGGTGTTTCCACCTTGAAGGAAGGAGACCATGTCCCCAGGCAGGGTGACAGAGCTCGCTACTCAGGCAAAACAATAGAAATTGCATTCCACATGTGGATGATGGAAGTCCTCTCCCATGTAGGATGAAGGACATCTCACTCCCAGGTAGAATGTCTGAAAACATGCTCCCAGACTGGATTTCTGAGATGGCCATCTAAACAGGATGACGTGGATCCGCACCCAGGCAGCATGACAGAGATCATGATCCAAGGCATGAAGAAGGATACCATCCTTTTTCAGGAAAAGGGGGACAGGGAGACCACACACCTAGGCAGGATGATGGATATGGTGCTCCCAGACAAAAAGAGAGATAAGGCCCTCCATGACAGGATGAGGGATACTGCACTACCAGAGAAGATGAGAGAAATGGTTGCCCATGACAAAAGTGAGTTTGTGCTTCCTGCCACGATGACAGAGTTGGCGCTCCTGGGAAGCATGACAGAGGTAGAGGTCCTAGAGATGAAGGGGACCACTATTCCAGGCATGGTGAGAGAGACATGTTCATAGGCAAGATGTTGGAGAACATGCTCCCTGGCCTGATGAAGGATATGGTCTTATGAGGCAGGATGGTGAAGATCATGTCCCCATGATGGATGACAAATAAGTGCTACCAGGCAGGTTTCTTAGACGGCACTCCAGTGCAGGATGAAAAGAAAAATCATTCTCCCAGGCACCAAGACAGGACGACGGAGATGGATGTCCCATGCAGGATGAAGGTAACCACTCTTCCAGGCAGGATAAGGAGATGTGCTCCAGGGAAAATGTTGGAGAAGATGCTCCCTGGTTGGATGATGAAGACAGTCTTCATAGGCAGGATGCTGGAGATTGTGCTCTGAGGAAGGGTGACAGATATGCAGTCCCAAGTAGAATTTGTAGGTGGTACCCCAGTGTACTGATGAAAGAGGTGCTTCTTCCAGACCCTGATATAGGATGAAAGAGATGATGCTCCCAAGCAGGATGACGATGACTGTTCTAGCAAGGTAAATGACCATAGGGTTCTCTGAAGCAGGATGCAAGATATGTGCTACCAGGTAGGATGAATAAAACAGCAATCCCAGGCAGGTTGACCAACATCATGTTCCCGACGGTATGTCTGAGAACTTGAATTCCAGACAGAATGAGATAGTTCGTGTTGCTAAGCATGATGAAGTACGTCACTCTCCCAGGCTGGAAGAGGGAGAGTCACCTGTAGTCAGGATTATGCAGACTGTGCTCAATGGCAGGATGAAAGAGTTGGCCTTTCTATGCAGAATTATGGCTTCTCACACCCACGAAGTATGACAGAGATGACACGTCCAGGCAGGAATTGTAGACTGCCCTATAGGGAGAAATGTTGGAGATCATGCTCCCAGGAAAATTTATGGAAATGATGGAAACCATTTTCCCAAAAGGAGAAAAAGGTGACACTCCCATGTTAGGAGACTGGGATTCCTCCTCAAGGCAATAAATCAGAAATCTTACTCTAGACATAATTAAACAGATCATACTCTCAGGCAGTATAAGAGACACAGCAACGAAGGGAATGTAATGAATATTGCTCTCCAGGGCAGGAAAATGTTGACAGCATATCCAGGCAGATTGAATGTATTCACACTCCCAGGTATAATGAAGGATACTGCACTCTCAGCTAAGATATATGATATCCTGGGGGAGGAGCCAGAAGGGCAGAACAGCATGGAAGCTTTTTGTGTGTCTCACATCCATGAAATACAGCCAGACCCACAGTAAACCATCCTACACACCTAGAAACTGATTGAAGTTTAACACAACAGTCTGCACAACCTGAACCACAGAATTCAGCAAGTATGCGGCACAAAGAGCTGAACTTGGGGAGCAAGAAGCCCCAAAAGGTAGGGAACCCATTTTGTGGTCAGAGAGAGGACAGACTGGGGCAGGGAGAAAACATACGGGAAAAGGATGCCTCCCCAAAAGCAGCTGGAGAGAAAGTAGAAAATTGGAAACACCCACAGGAACTAAAGTAAAAAGGGAGAAAGGACCAAGGAGAAAGCAGAGGGTTTAAATTCCATGAAGACTGTAGACAAGGGGAGTTGCAAAGGCTGCAACTCCTCAGCTCGATACCTGGCAGTGCTCTGGTGGGAAAGGTGAATGCCCAGGAACAGAGTGGGGTCTGGGAGGTTCTTGGGCCACATGGGGAAAACTGGTTTCACTGTTGGAAGACCATTTGGTAGAGACTGTTGACATCACCTGTTCCCAGCTGACCCTGAAAGACAGCCACATTCGCTGGTGCTGGGGCAAGGTTGTTGAGGGTGAAGCCTGGTGCCAGATCTGTGTTGCGATTTTCCGTAATCCCTGAAAAGCTGATGCTACACTGTCTCGCGATCTTTTTTGGGGGTGGGCTGGCACCTGGCCGCAGTGTCGGGACACTGGCAACAGCACAGTCCAGCGGGAATTCCTGGGTGCAGCCACCCTCCGCTATTGCTCATTTGGCCATTGCTCGGTGAGACCCTCCCACAGAGAGGTGCAACAGATCAAAGCTGCAATCTGTCAGAAGTAAGGGGCTGGGGAAAACAGCTGCATCTGAGACAAAACTTGGGACAGAGTACTGCCTGGGGCCTGGTCACGGAGAGTGCAAAAGTGGGGAGTGGATGAGAGCTGAAGATGGAGGACCGGTGAGCGATTGAAGATCCAAGAAAACAGACTGGGTAACTGGGTGGCGCCTTTTTCACCACTGGCACAATGCCTAAGCGCACCTAACAGCCTTGGAACAATCAACCACAGTAGCCTAGCAGCGCCATCTAGTGGAGAGCAGAGGTGTTACACGAAGCCCCGCCCACCTGGGCCAACTTTGCTCTTCAAAAACAAAAACCTCATCCCCAGCTTAATTTATGGACTACAAAGAGCTACATGGAGTGATCTGTAGGGGAAAATGAAGCCATTTCAGTCCTACTTCAATCTGTGAACAGTTTTATCTATTCATTTTTTTTCTTTTTTTCTCTCTTTTCCTTTTTCTTTTTTAGAATTCTTTTCTTTTTCTTCAATACAGAAAGAAAAAAATTCATTTTATTTTCAATTTTTATTAAATATATCTGTCTTTAGTTTTTATTAGTAAATTTTTTCCTTGTGTAATTTTTTTCAAATTCTACTTTACTTCCATCATTTTATTTTAATCTACTTCAGTGTACTCACCTTTTCAAATTTTCAAGCAATTTCCTTTTTTTCTTTCTTTTTCTTTTTTCTCTTTTTCATGTCTTTTTTTCTTGAATGCAGAAAAACAGAAAAACTTCATTTGTACTTTAAAATTCTTTTAAAATATTTTATTTAATTTTTATTACTATATTTTTTGCTTTTATATTTTCTTTTTCAAATTCTATCTTACTCCCATCATTTTATTTCAACTACTACAGTGTATTCACTTTTACAAATTTTCAAACTATTTCTTTTTTTTATCCTTTTACTCTTATTCATTTCTTTCTTTTTTCTTAAATACAGAAAACTAAAACATTCATATTTCTTATTAACTTTAATTAAAATTATTTTTCTATAATTTTTATACTATATTCTCTACTATTGTGTATAATTTTTTCAAATTCTATTTTACCCACATCTTCTCATTTTAGTCTACTTAAGTATAATCATTTTCTCAAAATCTCAAACGATTTCCGTCTTTTTTCACCCTCCCCCCCTTTTTTTTCATTTCTCTAATCTGTCAAACCACGTTAACACCCAGACCAAAACACACCTAGGGTCTAGCATCATCGATTTGTGTGTGTGTGTGTGTGTGTGTGTGTGTGTGTGTGTGTGTGTGTTTAATTTTTGATTTTAATGTTATTTAATTTTTATTTTTTTTAATTTCAATTTTCCTACTTCATTAATTCCTTTTCTCCCTTCAAAATGACAAAATGAAGGATTTCACCCCAAAAGAAAGTGCAAAGAAATGACAGCCAGGGATTTAACCAACACAGATACAAGAAACATGTCTGAACCAGAATTTAGAATCACAATAACAAGAATACTAGCTGGAGTCAAACATAGATTAGAATCCCCTTCTGCAGAGATAAGAGAAGTAAAAAACATCCAGAATTAAATTTAAAATGCTATAACTGTGCTGCAATCACAGATGGATGCAGTGGCGGTAAGGATGAAGAAGGCAGAACAGAAAATCAGTTTTCTGAGAATATAGTGCACAAGCTTATAGAGAATAACGAAGCAGAAACAAAGAGGGAGATTAAGGCAAAAGAGCATGATATAAGAAGTAGAGAAATCAGTGACTCATTAAAAAGGAAAAACATCAGAGTCATAGAGGATCCAGAGGAGGAAGAGAGAGAAATAGGGGCAGAAAGGTTATGTGAGCAAATCATGGCAGAAAACTTTCCTAAACTGTGGAAAGATACAGACATCAAAATCCAGCAATCACAGAGGACTCCCATTAGATTCAACAAAAACTGACCATCAACAAGCCATATCATAGTCAAATTCACAAAATACTCAGGCAAGGAGAGAATAATGAAAGCAGCAAGGGGGAAAAAAGTCGCTAACCTAGAAGGGGAGACAGATCAGGTTTGCAGCAGACCTATCCACAGAAACTTGGCAGGCCACAAAGGAGTGGCGAAATATATTCCGTTGGCTGAACTGAATATGGCTGAAATAGAAAAATACACAGCCAGGAATTCTTTACCCAGCAAGGTTGTCATTCAAAAATAGAAGGAGAGAGAAAAAGTTTCCCATACAAACAAAAATTAAAGGAGTTTGTGACCAGTAAACCAGCCCTGCAAGAAATCTTAAGGGTGGCTCTCTGAGGGGAGAAAAGATGAAAATTACATATACATACCTATAAATTATAATATATAATATAATAAAATATAATAATATGATATGAATGATATAATATAATATAATATAATATAATATAATATAATATAATATAATATAATATAAATGCAAAAATATGTATACATATACATACATATGCATATTTATACATATATGTATGTATATGCATATGTATATGTATATATATACATATACATATATATGTGTGTGTATATATATACATATATATATATGTATATATATACATATATTTTGTGTGTGTGTGTATATATATATATATATACACACACACACCAAAAGGAACCAAAGACTAGAAAGGACCATAGAACACCACCAGATACTCCAACTCTACAAGCATCATAATGGCAATAAATGCATATCTTTCAGTACTCACTCCAAATGCACAATGGACTCAATGCTCCAATCAAAAGATATGATGGATAAGAAAACAAGATCTATCTATATGTTATTTACAAAGGACCCCCTTTAGATCGAAAGATCCCATCAGATTTAAAATAAGGAGGTGGAGAAGGCAGGAATAGCCGTACATCTATCAGACAATCTAGACTTGAAAATAAAGACTGTATCAAGAGATGCAGAAGGGCATTATATCATAATCAAGTGGTCTATCCACCAAGACGACCTAAAAATTGTAAACATTTATGTGCAAATGTGGGACCACCAAAATATATAAATCAATTAAAAACAAACATAAAGAAATGCATCAATACTAATACAACAATAGGAGGAGTCTTTAACACCCCACTAGCAGCAATGGACAGATCATCTAATCAAAAAATCAACACAGAAACAAAGGCTTTGAATGACACACTGGACCAGATGGACTTCACAGATATATTCAGAATAGCTCATCCTAAAGCATCAGAATATACATTCTTGTCCAGTGCGCATGGAACATTCTCCAGAATAGACCATATACTGGGAAACAAATCTGCCCTAAGTAAGTACAAAATGATCAAGATCATACCGTGCATATTCTCAGACCACAATGGTATGAAACTCAAATCAACCACAAGAAACAATTTGTAAACGTAACACATTCTTGGAGACTGAAGAACATCCTACCAAATATTGAATGGGCTAACACAGAAGGGAAAGAGGAAATTAAGTATACGGAAGTCAAAGAAAATGATAGCACCACAACCGAAAACATCTGCGATGCAGCAAAGGTGGTCATAAGAGGAACGTATATAGCAACGCAGGGCTTCCAAAAAAAGGAAGAAAGATCTCAGAGACACAACCTAACCTTATGCCTTAAGGAGCTGGAAAACAACAGCATATAAAACCCAAAAACACCAGAAGACAGGAAATGACAAACATTAGAGCAGAAATTAATGTAATCAAAACCAAAAACAAACAAACAAACAAAAAAACAAACAAACAAAACAGTAGAACAGATCAATGAAACCGGAAGCTGGTTCTTTGAAAGAATTAACAAAATTGATAAACCACTAGTCAGTTTGATCAAGAAGAAAAAGGAAAGGAACCAAATAAGCAAAATCAAGAATGAAAGAGGTGAAATCACAACCAACACAACAGAAATACAAACAATAATAAGAGAATATTATGAACAATTATATGCCACTAAAATGGACTATCTGGAAGAAATGGACAAATTCCTAGAAATATATACACTACCAAAGCTGAAACAGGAATAAATAGAAAATGTGAACAAACCCATAATCAGTAAGGAATCGAATTAGCAATAAAAAAATCTGCCAAAAAAAACCACGATTCCAGGGCCAGATGGTTTTCCAGAGGAATTCTCCCAAACACTTAAAGAAGAGTTAACACCTATTCTCTTGAAACTGTTCCAAAAAAATAGAAATGGACAGAAAACTTCCAAACTCTTTCTATGAAGCCAGCGTTACCTTGATTCCAAAACCAGACAGAGACCCCACTAACAAAGAGAACTATAGACCAAATTCCCTGATGAACATGGATGCAAAGTTCCTCAACAAGGTATTAGCCAACCGGATCCAACAATATTAAAAAAAAAAAATATTCACCACAACCAAGTGTGATTTATACCTGGGATGCAAGGCTGGTTCAATATCCACAAAATAATTAACGTGATTCATCACATCAATAAAAGAAAGGACAAGAACCATATGATCTTCTCAATAGGTGCAGAGAAAGCATTTGAAGAAATACAGCAATGTTTCTTGATAAAAGCTCTCAAGAAGGTAGGGATAGAAGGAGCCTAACTCGAGATCATAAAAGCCATATTGAACGACCAAACGCTAATATCATCCTCAAGAGGGAAAAACTGAGAACGTTCCCCCTAAGGTCAGGTACAAGACAGAGATGTTCTCTATCTCCACGATTATTCAACAGAGAATTAACTGGAAGTCTTAGCCTCTGCAATCAGGCAACACAAAGAAATAAAAGGCATCCAAATCAGCCAGGAGGAGGTCAAACATTCACTCTTCACAGATGACATGATACTCGATATGGAAAACCCAAAAGATTCCACCCAAAAACTGCTAGAACTGATCCATGGATCCAACAAAGTTGCAGGATATAAAATCAATGCGCAGAAATAGGTTGCATTCCTATACACCAACAACGAAGCCACAGAAAGAGAAATCAAGGAATTGATCCCATTTACAGTTGCACAAAAACCCCTAAGATACCTAGGAATAAATCTAACCAAAGAGGTGGAAAATCCATACACTGAAAACCATAAAAAGCTTATGAAAGCAATTGAAGAAGACACACAAAGAAATGGAAAAAGATTCCATGCTCCTGGATAGGAAGAACATCTATTGTTAAAATGTCGATACCACCCAAAGCAATCTACATATTCAACGTAATCCCTATCAAAGTAACACCAACATTCTTCACAGAGCTAGAACAAATGACCCTAAAATTTGTTTGGAACCAGAACAGACCCCGAATACCCAAAGCAATCTTGAAAAAAAAACCAAAGCAGGATGCCTCACAATCCCAGACTTCAAGCTATAGTTGATGATACAAAGCTGCAATCATCATCACGACAGTATGATACTGGCACAACAACAGACACTCAGATCAATGGAATAGAATGGAGAACCAGAAATGGACCAGCAAACATATGTCCAACTAATCTTTGACAAAGACGAAAGAATATCCAATGGAATAAAGACTGTCTCTTCAGCAAGTGTTGCTGGGAAAAGTGGACAGCGACATGCAGAAGAATGAAGCTGGACCACTTTCTTACTCCATACACAAAAATAAACTCAAAATGATGAAACACCTAAATGCAAGACAGGAAGCCACCAAATCCTCGAGGAGCAGCAGGCAAAAGTCTCTTTGATCTTGACCCCAACAACTGCTTACTCAACGTGTCCTCTAGAGAGAAGGGAAACAACAAAAAAGAACTTCTGGGACCTCATCAAAATAAAAACGTCTGTACAGCATAGGAAACAATCAGCAAAACTAAAAGGCTAGTGAAAGAATGGGAGAAGATATTTGCAAGCGACATATCAGATAAAGGGTTCGTATCCAAAATCTATAAAGAACTTATCGAACTCAAACCCCCAAAAAGCAAATGATCCACTGAAGAAGTGGGCAAAAGACATGAATAGACTCTTCTCCAAAGAAGACATCCAGATGGCCAACTGACACATGAAAAAATGCTCAATTTCATTCATCATCAGTGAAATACAAGTCAAAACCACAATGAGACACCACCTTACACCTGTCAGAATGGCTAACATTCGCAAGTCAGGCAACAACAGATGTTGGTGAGGATGCAGAGAAAGAGGATCTCTGTTGCATCATTGGTGAGAATGCAAGATGGTGCAGCCATTCTGGAGAACAGTATGGAGGTTCCTCAAAAACTAAAGTAGAACTACCCTGTGAGCCACCAATTAACTATATCCAAGGGATACGGATATGCTGTTTCGAAGGGGCACATGCTCCCCAATGTTTATAGCAGCACTATCAACAATAGCCAAAGTATGGAAAGAGTCCAAACGTCCATCGATGCGTGAATGGATAAAGGTGTAGTGTGTGTGTCTGTGTGTGTGTGTGTGTGTGTGTGTGTGTGTGTGTGTGTATAAAAAACATATATATATATACATATATATACATATGTATATGTATATGTATATGCATATATACATATATACATATACACATATACACATTCACATACACATATACATATACATACACATACACGTAAATATATACATATACATATACATATACATATACATATACATATACATATACATATACATATACATATACATACTACATATATATATATATGTATATATACATATATATACATATATATACATATATATATATATACATATGTATATATATATATATATATGTATGTATATATATATATATATATATATATATATATAAATGTATGTATATGGTGACAGATTCGCCAGAGGCAGAAAAAAGGAGACAGAAGTTTATTGGAGTCTTGGGTCTGGACAATGGGGGAGGGAGAGGCCATCTGTCATGCAGTGGAGGTGCGGGGCTGTCTTCCAGGAGGAAGGTGAGCAGGCAGGGCTCATGGCTGTTTTGAGGCAGGTCGCCCGATGGACCTGTTTGTGTTCAGCCAGAAAGTGGGGGGTGGCCACTGTGGGCCCTTATCCCTTTACTCGGGTTTCCACTGCTCCAGTTGGTGGCGCAAAAGCGACCTCTGCCCACAGCCTCTGCCCCGTGGACACAGCACGCCGTCCCTGGAGGATGGTCACTCGGCCCAGAGTCAAAGCTTGATAGCCAGGGATGCGCAGGCTGCTGTCTTGATGGAGGAGGAGCAAGAACACGGCTTCTACTGGATCTAAGCTGCGTGGGGCCCACGCTGCTCCACGCCATTGTTCAGAGCTGTTGGCAGGGAGCCGCGGGTTCTCTTTCCTCCGCTTCCCTCTCTTCCTGAGCGCTCCAAGGGGCTGAGTCCAAGCCTGGTTTTGCAGTGCACTGCACAGAACTCGGGCTCCTGAGATGCAAAACACAAAGGCAGTGGAGAGGACTAGAAGCAGCCTGCGACTACCTGCCGTGCGTGGCTGGGGCCCGGGCACCTTCCCTGGCCTTTGAAAACGCCAGCCCACGCGGTGCAGCCAGGACACATGCCTTCCTGTTGTGGTCTCTGATCCAGTGCTGGAGGGCTCCTAGCCAGCCCTCCTGTCTGTTGAGCATGATGACATGGGAAACAAGCATAAGTAAACTTGAATGGAAAGCAGGAGACACTAGAGGGAGGACGTGCGCAAGGCAGGCCCATTGCAGACCTTTGAGCGGGAGAACACCAGGCGCCTCTTTGAAGGTTTGGCTTAGAGGGAGTTGTCTTATTGCCTCTTCTGCCAGAGAAGACCCCTGTGTCCCCTGCTGGACATGTGCAGAGTGAGCTGGGCCCTGCAGGTTTTCAGACCACGAGGTCAAACAAAGCCGCTTCCTGAGGGCCCACCCAAGGTCTCCTTGAGCAGGGGCAGCATCTCTGTCCTCCCAAGGCTTCCAAATCTTGGTAGCCACGCCTCCCAAGGCTTCCAAGGTTTGGGAGCCACGCCTCCCAAGGCTTCCAAGGCTTGGGAGCTATGCTTCCCAAGGCTGCAGCGTTCTGCTGTGTGGCACTCGCAGCCACTCTCACCAGCCGGCTCCTGGTGACAGCCAGTCATACTCCAGTGAATTCCTTCCATGTTGCCCAGAACATCTTCAGAGTGAAAGGGAGTCTCCAAATATGTACTCTCTTTTTTTTTTCTTTTCTTTCCAAACCCACACAATGTTCGGTAATTAATGGCATATTTTAAGTACACAAGGGAGAAATGCATTTTTCAACAAGGGAGGAAGTAACAGCACACATACAACTAGGCGTTCACACTCAGGCTGCTTCCGGGCTGGCGATCTAAGGACCTGCTGGAAGGAAGGGAGATTGCTTTGCCCTGTGGAGAAAAATCCTTCTTGCTCAAGGAGCAGGGGGAAGTTTTTGACAGCGTCTGCTTCTGCAGAGGCATCTCGGCAAGACCTTTGTTAAAACGTATTTCTCGTCTTTTATTAATGAGATTTGGTTCAGGGAGATCATGTGGGGGAATGAAAACTCTGCCTTGGAAGGCAGTTTGAAGAGCTGGCTGGGGCTCGGTGACAAGGGACTCGGCAGCTGTTGTCAGGTATTTGGGCTACACTGGATGGTGGGTGTCGGGGGACAGAGCCACTGGGTGGGTGATCCCGCAGAGGGTGGCTAGCTAGAGAGGAGCACTGAGGGGTCCACACAACCCCCCGCCCCCATGAGCCACCCCGGGATCTGCATAGCATCCTAGCTGAAAACCTAGTCTTTGTGGCTGGAAAGCTTGGATTTGAGTCCGAGCATGTGACCTTGGGCAAGCCTCAATTTCTCCATCTGTGAAATGAGGAAATCATCACAAGTTGTGGGGGGAGTGAGTGGGGTCACCCGTGCAGAGAGCTCGGTGCACAGTGGCTTTGCTCAGGCCAGGCCGGGTTCCTTCAGCCCTGGGGTTCTACTGAAGGCCGTGGTGCGTCCATGCTGCCCCTCTGTCCTGGGAGGTTTGTTTTCCACAGCCTCCCCCCCCCCCCACCGCCATTCTCCAAGGCTGATCAAACTTAACCCGTAGATTGTTCCGAGCAGCGTTGCATAGAAGTGGACATACCTCCAATGTCCATCAACTTATGAATGGGAATTGCAAATAATATAATGTGATAATACATGGTGAAATCTATCTTGGGTTTGACGGCATTGTTTCAACAGAACAGAAGAGTTGTTCCTATACGCCACTTGAGGAGCCCTCTCCCCCTGCTCCTGGCCCCCACCCTCCCTCCTTCTACCTCCTTTCTGTCTCTGGAACGTTCCCTGAGGTGCCCTGATGCACTTGGCGGTCGCTCTGCTGAAGAGGCCCACACTCGCTGGCTGAAAACCACGTCAGTGGTTTATTCTGGGAAAACCACATTCAGCATTTGCTTCCAAGGGTGAGCGGCCTTAAGTAATCCTATCTGAAGCCCCCTTTGCTGGAAGGAGTTGACTGACAACTCATTCTGTCTCAGACACTGAGATTGATTGCCTGAGAAAGACCAGGAAGTCCCACAGGAAGGCCTGTGATGGGGCAACTGTCGAACTCAGTGACTGCACGGGCACATCGAGCAGGTGTCGACTGGTCTCACTGGGAACCGTCGGATATGAAACGGCTGCACAGTGCAGCACGCACGTGCAAAGTGCTAAGCTCAGGACTACATGATTCAGTGAGAAAACATAGATGGGAAATTAGTGGAGCTGAAATTTTATTGCAAAGTTGTTTATCTTTGTTATTACTTTCTGAATCCTTTTGTGCTTTTTGTTCACGGCAGTGGATAGAGGCACTCTTACTTACACTTTAAGCAGAGATTAGGAGGGAAAAATATTCCTCACGGCACCACAAAATACAAAAGTAACTCTCAGCCAGGCCTGTGATTTCTCTCCTTACAATGAAATATCTAGAAATTGAAATAACAATAATAAAAACTTTTTTTGTAGTCCTTTTGCACAGACCGTTCACGTGATTTCCGTTTGATGTCAGTTAGCATTTCTTATTACAATAATAATGGTGAGAACAGGCTCCCAGAAAGATGTGGCCTGGGACTCCTTCACTTTGGTTTCCAGCTTGTAGTGCAGGGATCCTGGCCCACTTCTGAGAGAAGACGACCGCTGGCCAGACCGCTAAGGTGATGTGATGTTAATAACAGGGATGATTCATCTTTTACTTTTTCATAAAGCTGATTACTTTTCAGAATCATAGTCTACATCCTTGGATTATTTAAAATCGCATGCAATTTTTATTAAAAGGGAAACTAATTTTGTGAACTGAAGAAATATACACTTGAACTTAGGCATACATAAAACATCTGGAGTTTTAAGTATTAACAAAGGTGTGGGTTTCTTATATTCATTCTTCTTGCAGTTATTTCCTGCTGCAATCAGAGTAAGAAGAAATACATTTTCTTTTTTAATTCTCAGCGTTGCTGTTCAGGTATAACAGTTCAGGAGTGTTGTCAGTAAGGCCTGTGGACCAGCTTACCTAGGCAGGCACTCGGGAGCTCACTAGAAATGAAGATTCGTGGGGTGCCTGGCTGGGGCTCAGTAGGTAGAGCACGTGACTCTTGATCTCAACAACATGTTGGATGTAGAGATTACTTAAAAAAAGAGTCTTTTTTTAATGTTTGTTCATTTTTGAGAGAGACAGAGAGACAGAGAGAGAGAGAGGGAGGGAGAGAGAGATAGTAGGAGTGAGCAGGGGTGGTGCAGAGGGAGAGGAAGACACAGAACCCAAAAGAGGCTCCAGGCCCTCAGCTGTCAGCACAGAGCCCAACATGTGGCTTGAACTCACAAATGGTGAGATCATGACCCGAGCTGAAGTCAGAGACTGAACCGACTGAGCCACCCAGACAACCCAAAATGAAATCTTTTTAAAAACATAAGAAATGCACATTCTTATCCCCTCCCTGGACCTGAGTGTCTGGGACCAGTAACCTGTGTTAACCATGCTCGTCATCCTGGTGATTGATGAGGGCTTTAGAGATGCAGAGGTCACTTCCTTGTTAGGGTCACAGTTGGATAGGGGTTAAAACATTGTTTGGACTCAGATTGCCTGGAATCAAACCCCAGATTCCACACCTCTATCTCTTTGCTCTGTGACCACAGAGTAAACCTTAAAATAGGAGCATGTTTATAGTGAGGGTCGGGTGTGTGTGTGGGGGGAGCATTTTCAATTGCTCTTGGACACACAACCCATTCTTCATTTAACCCAGAGGGCTCCCCTTCCCAGCACCCCACCCAGCCAGACAGATCTGACGTACATTCCAGGCAAAGAAAACCACTGTTTTCACATGTGGGCAAATAATGTTCGGAAGCTGTTGGCCTAAGTGTAAATGAGAGATGTGGATGACTGTTTGCAGAGTGAGTTTACTGCCCCAGAAACCGGATCAAATCCTCAGCAAGAATGGAGGAATGGATAGGTCTCAAAGTCAGGCAAGAGAGAGGGGAAGTGATGTGAGGCTTCTTGGGAATGAGGTTCAGGAGGCAGTCTGGGAGCCAGATTATGGCAGATTGCATATTCCACAAATGGCCATGCTGATATTCCCTGTCCCACGTGTCCTTTAAATTTTTTTTAACATTTATTTATTTTTGAGACAGAGAGAGACAGAGCATGAATGGGGGAGGGTCAGACAGAGGGAGACACAGAATCTGAAACAGTCTTCAGGCTCTGAGCTGTCAGCACAGAGCCCGACGCGGGGCTCAAACTCATGGACCGTGAGATCATGACCTGAGCCAAAGTGGGCCGCTTAACCAACTGAGCCACCCAGACGCCCCTTTGTCCATGTGTTCTTACGGAACTCTGCCCCTGCCTCACTGAAAGTCAGTCTTGGGGCTCCTGGAGGGCTTGGTCGGTTAAGCATCCAACTCTTGATTTCAGATCACGTCATGATCTCATGGTTACTGGGTTTGAGGTTGTGTCAGGCTCTGTGCTGATAACACAGAGCCTGCTTGGGATTCTCTCTCTCTCTCTCTCTCTCTCTCTCTCTCTCTTTCTCTCTTTCTCTCTCTTTCCCTTCCCTTCCCTTCCTCCCTTCCCTTCCCTTCCCTTCCCTTCCCTTCCCTTCCCTTCCCTTCCCTTCCCTTCCCTCCCCTCCCCTCCCCTCCCCTCCCCTCCCCTCCCCTCCCCTTCGCTTCCCTTCCCTTCCCTTCCCTTCCCTTCCCTTCCCTTCCCTTCCCTTCCCTTCCCTTCCCTTCCCTCCCTCAAGCTCTCTCTCAAAAATACATAAACTTGAGAGAGATGAGTGGGGGATGGGCAGAGAGAGAGGGAGACACAGAATCCAAAGCAGGCTCTAGGCTCCCAGCTATCAACACAGAGCCCAACGCAGGGCTCAAACTCACAAACTGTGAGCTCATGACCTGAGCCAAAGTCAGATTCTCAACTGACTGAGCCACCCGGGTTGCCCCTAAAATAAGTAGACTTTAAAAGAAAAAAAAATAAAGTCAGTCTTATGTCCCTTCCTTTAGAAATTGGGTTGGCCTCTGTGACAGCCGATGGGGAATGTGGCAGAAGTGATGATGCATGGCTTCTGGGACTCGTTTGGAAAAGGTGTCCAAAAGGCAGTGTCTTCTTGGTTGTGTCTCTCACTGAACATACCCCTTTTGGGGCTCAGAACTGCCACACCAGGGAGCATGAAGTCACTATGCTGGGGGAGGTGCATAGGAAAGGAGATGTTGCCGAAGCTCCAGCTGTCTCTGAGTCTCCCCAGTGCAGACTCCAGGTATGTGAGGGAAGGCGACTCTCATGGCAGCCGCCATCTGACTGCAGTCTTGCGAGAGACCCTGAGTGAGAACTGCCAGGCACAGATGCTCCCGAGTCCCCTTCCCATGACTCCCTCTCCCCAAAACAGGGATAACAGGTGTTACTATCTTTGAAGAGCTAAGTCTCAGGGTTCATTATTAGGGAGCAGTAGGAACTGTAGCACCAATAACTTGTTTCTCTGTGGTAGGAACTGCCTCTCGGCTGGGGTCAGGAAGTTGACCATTGGTCATCCAGCTGCAAGGTCACTCATCTGTGCCTGGGACTCTGCACAGACCTCCTTCCAGCCCACCTCCTGTAGACACCGCCACGCTCCCGGGATGGAAGTAGCTGCTTGGCGATGCAGAGAACAGAAAGGCTTTGCCGCTGTCTGGGAGGAGACAAGGCGACTCCAAGTCTCCTACTTGCCTGGGGGGAGAGATTAGTCTGCTTCATGTGTGTCAGAGTCACAGGGCGGTGCTTGGTACACGGGGAGTGCTAAAAGTAGTGGCCGCAGTTACTTACTGGTTTTGTACAGCAGATGGGTGTGAGGACTGTGCCGGAACACAGATTGGACAAGCACTGATGCGGCTGCTCATGAGGCTGAGCCCAGGGAGTTTGGAGGGGGTCACACGTCCCCCTGGTGCACCAGGGATGATCTTGATGATGGTGCTTGTGGTGGTGGATGGCAGGTGGTGTGATGTGATGTGATATGGGCTCACAGTGAGCAGTCAAGAAAGAATTCTTGACACATTTTGAGTTGGAAAAGGTGGTTTTATCAAAGGCACAGGGACAGGACCCCTGGGCAGAAAGAGATGCACTGGGATTGTGAGGAGCTTTCAACTTGGGGGCAGGTAGAAATCAAGGCATTTTGCAAAATGACGGTGTTTGCATGTCGAAGAGGTCTTGCCGGATCCTGGAGGTCTGGCTTTTGTCAAGCTAAGGTGGCTTTTTGCCTCTAGCAAAGCATTAATGGTAATGCTTTACGCATTATACTTCATGCGGTCCTGAGTTCCTGTGCTCTGCCTGCCTCAAGGAGGTTGCGAGTTCTAAGGCAGTTTAATTTTACCTTCCTGTCTTTTGCCTTTGTTCTCCTTGTCAATGATGATGATGGGGGCTAAGCTTCCTCGTTGTCCGTCATGCATCAGGTGCTCGGCGAAGGGTCTGAACCACTCAGTTCTCACTGCAACGCTATGAGGTAGGTCCTACTCTTGTTCCCGTGTTCCAGGCAGGGGGAGGAGGCACTGGGGGGTCACATAACTGGCCCTGTCTTACGCAGTCATGAGCTGCCCTGGGCTCCTCATTGTTAACATCTCCAAGTAGCACGTATTTCGAGGTCTGCACCGCATATATAATGTGACTTCATCTTCAAAGCAACCTTGTGAGGGAGTTGAGGAGACCTCCGTTTTTTTCTAGTTTGAAGCTACCATCCAGAAAGTTAAGTGGCATCCTCATAGTGACACTGGAAATGAGGCAGAATGGTGTCCTTGGGGTAAGTGTCAGGCGTGCCGTTTGGAAAACAGTCCAGGTGTGTAAAGGAGAGGTCGGGTGAGATGCGGCTGAAGTGAGGGCCAGAAGCGTGGAGCTGGGACTTCATTCGGGATGAAGGGGGAGCCACAGAATGCACCCAACGTGCGTAGTTGAGGTTTGTCCCTGGTGTGGAGGAGAGTGTGGAGTGGGAGAGGAGAGCTGATGTGATGGGGTCCCAGCAGGGGCAAGGTGCCGACCTGGCAGGTCACAGGGTCTGATGAAGGACATGCTGTTCTGGAGAAGGTGGTGTCTTAGCAGCATCTCCGCTGTGGTGGAAGACACACAGAGGGGAGTAATTCTGAGCCACGCCTGAGGTGGTGAGGGTGAGTGGGCAGGAAACAAGGGGACGCCTCCACCTCCCGTCTGCTCCAGAGTCACATGTGAAATGGCCTGACTTGCAGGGAACAGCCAACAGTGAATCACGTTTCACTTTTCTTGCAAAGAGTCTGGTAGATTTCACACTGTTTTTTCAGATAGCGCGATGGGATCTGTGAAGGGGACACACTCACAGATCCCGTTAGGACACGCGGCACCCTGTCAGGGGTGGAGAGTTGGAGGAATCTGGTGGGGTGCATGTTGGCTGTATTGGTGAGGAGGCCAGAAAGCCAGGATGGGACACTAGGCAGACTAGAAGCCACCTCTCTTCTTGCAGCGGAGAAAAGGGTAACAAAATGTCCACGTGTGCTCCAGCGACAAATAGTAGCTGTCATATCGGTTGTAAAATTTTGACCGTTACGTACCCCAGATTCCTCGGTGGAGTGGAATGTGTGCTCTAGAGCCAGCCAGACCTGGTTCTCTCCCACCTAGTCACCACGTGATCTTGGGAGGTTGCTGAGATTGGCACCAGAGTCAGGTAGGTGATGCTGGACAGGTGGGAATCGGAACACTCAATACAGCCGTCTTCCTGAGTCCCATCTTGGTTGTCTACAAAACGGAGGTGGGAAGAACATCCGATGCATTCGGCACCTGTGTAGATGAAGTCAGTTCTCTTAGAGGCAAACCCACTCCATTACTGCCGGAAATGTTAGTCGTAAAGGGGAGGTACAAAGGAGCAATGCCGGAAACGTTCTCGAGTAGGAGGAGGGGCTGTACTCCAAATTCTTGCACATCAGCTTCAGGGCTGATGTTAGATACAAGCAGCCGGCCACTAAGCTCCTGCAGAACATGACTTCCTGGAAAAAATAGCCCAGCGCCGCTTAGGAAGAGACACATTTCGGGCTTCTGCCAAGTTACTCACATTTCAGACAGTTCGTATTTGAATGCAGAATGGGTTTTGAACAAATTCCTTTCTTTTACCCTGACTACTTGCAGTGAGCTTGGGGTTGAACTCTGCCCCTTTGAAGAAAATAAGGCACTGAACCATAAACTATTATTTTTTGACACTAATTTCCCCAGACTATTTTTCTAGGGTAGTGATCTCAGTTTAACATACATTGATGAGTTTTAAGTGTTTTTTCTTCTCAGAACACATTTATGGGGATGAGCAGGACATAGAAAACAAGAATTCAGATTCTCGGAATTTTGAGTCATGGTGTTTGGGACAGAGTAACCAATATGTGTGTGAGCACGCGCGCACGTGCACACACACACACCCACTCACACACACGCACACACACACACACACACACACGCCAGTCTTTACCTGCACATCTGCCTTCTCCCAGGAGGAGGAGGGGAAAGGAAGCTCCTCTGTTGCTCGGGCCCTTTTGTTGATTTATCATTTATTATTTTTTAAAATGACTAAAAATGTAATTGGCCTCGTCACTCTGTTTTGGTGTGGGCTTAACCAAGGTCCTCAACCCCTGGGGAAAAGTCCTCCAGATGCCGTGGGTTTTGTGTTTTTGTTTTTTTTTTTCTGTTATTTGTCCAGTTCTCACCTCAGGCATGAGCTTTATTCATCGGCATGCCTTTGCAAAAGACTGTTGTCCCTCCATCCCTCCAAAAAAGAAATTTTCCTTATCAGAAATTTTAGAGATTTCCGGTTCCATTTAGTACTGAGAATGAGTAGCAGTGATGATGGCAGTGACATCGTAGCGATGGACTCATGTGCTGAAAAATGTGACACATATCAGGTCTCTTTTATTTACCATAATCTGCCCAGTTCTGTTAGAAAGCCATTTGTGGGTTTGAGGTGAGTGAGGCTAACTGCCCCCTTCCCTTACCATGGGGCAGGGTGGGGGATGTGGACACAGTGCCTTGTTTCCTGCTGGGCACGTGACTCCCAACTGGCTATGTGACCAGACCAGGAGTCTTTCTGTGACGTCATTGGGGAGGGTAGTGACCAGGTCTCCTCCTTGGAGGTCAGAACCAGAAGATTCATGCCGTGCCCCATCCCATGTCATGGGGAGAGACAGTCTTCCTGCAAACTTCCAACAGACAGGAACCAGTATGGAGGTTCTGAAGGAGCAGACCTTGGGCGTGAGCCAATCTCAGTAGTGCTGGTGTGGGGTGAGGTGGGTCTGTTACCAGAAATAAAAGGAGAGAGCTTGAAAAACATGCGAGAAAGCCAGGAAACAGTTGTTACTTCCAAAGGGGAAGCGTTTTCTGCGGACTCCTGTTGTAAAATGATCACCGGGAAGAGTAGCAAGGGGTGGATGGATCATCAGAGAAGAGACGAATGGATTTCAACGTTATCCCAGCAGCTTGGATGTTTCAGAAAAGGAGTTGAAAGGGTGGTAAAGAACAGGCCAGTGAGAAGCCTATGGGAGGTGGAGAAATGGCCCCCAAAGATGTCCACTGTAACCCATTGGGCCTGTGGACAGGTCCTCTGCTGTGGCGCTAGGAGCACCGAGGATGGATTAAATAAGGGCCTGGGGATGGGAAGCCCTCCTGGACTGTCTGGACAGGTGCACCATTGCCTCACGGACCCTTAAACGTGGAAGAAGGAGGCACAAGAGAGGTGGGAGAGATGTGGCCAAAGGGAAAGAGGGGGTGAGAGGGGCAAGACGGACTCAGTGCACCTTGAAGATGCAGGAAGGGTGCGGAGTCGTGGAATGCAGGGGACCCTGCAGCCAGGACGGGCCTCTGCGGCCACCCGGCCAGTGGTGCGCTGTGCCCACAGAGTGATGGAACAGGAGAGGCCCCACCCCACAGGCCCCCAGGGGGGTGGGGCACAACCTGCCCATACTTGGTGTCAGCCACTTCTGACCTCCAGAATCCACTGAGGTCGTCTAAGCCACCATTTGTGATAACTTGTTGCAGTAGCAACAGAAAATTAGTGTAGAAAAAGACCCACATGCTATCCAATCAGGACAGAGGCGGTGCCCTGCAGACTGGCTCAGTGCGCGCCAGCCGCACGGGGACCTGGCCTTCCAGAGTCTCTGCTCCTGGCCTTTCATGTAGAAGGAAAAGTGCCAGTGCCTCCCGGGGCCTGTGCTTGTTGGTTAAGATTGTTCTTGTATGGCAGTTAGCAGAGCACCTACCCGACTCCGTGCTCAGTAACTGCTCGATTGATGCAGATGAACACAGGAGAGGGAGAGACATCCCCATACATACTTTGAGATTCTCTTCCTTTGTTAAGTAGCCCAACTAGGTCACAAAGAAATGCAGCCTGAGTAGACAGTGTGGGCTAATTCCATTCTGAAGTGTTTTTACAGCTTTTATGTTTTCATCTCTATTAAATTGTAGTGTACTGAAAATATGTTGAAATTTCATTAGAAGGTAATGCATGAGGCCACACCTCCTTTTTCTGGACAGGAGAGGGATGCAAGGGGGGAAACAAGGAACACACCAGTTTAAAATTCCACTCCATGTGCATCCATTCTGTGACATTTGCAATAGCAGTCAGAGGCCCATGCCTTGGTTACGGTGTGGCAGCAAGTGGATAGCCAAGCCCGTTAGCCCTGGGTTGTTTCTGAATTAAAAGGTTCACCTTATAGGAGTTCATCTGTGTGCTTCCCCGCTGCACATGGCTGGATATGTGGTTTCTCCTCTGCACTGTTTTCCCCTCCCACACACCCAGTTCTTTCCCCCACTCATTTATTCTTGCCCTGTCTCTCTGGAAGGACAGGGAAGCTTGGAGTCTGGGGTTTGAGCCCCTGCTCCACCACGTACAGGGCTGTTCAGGGCTGTGTCCCCGAGCCTGGCTAGCCGCTTGACTGATGGGGTTGCTGCAGGGTGAACAGAGGATTCCGGAAATGCACTTAGCAGAGTAAATGCCCCTACTCTTCTTGTCTACACTGCCTCCACAGCAGTCCTGAGAGCCTGGTGTCTGACCCACGCTGGTGTTTTTCAATTCCAGCATCTCCTAGGTTAATGAAAGTTCAGGGACCCAGGTTCTTACCAGCCCATCCTTTACGTTCTGACACCTGAGGTACTGCCCCTTGATTTGCTGCTGTTGTGCTAGATGTGTGTGCATTGAAAATATCCGTCTTCCTCCACCCTGCCCTGCCCTCCTCCCCACACGCTGAACATTCAGGACAAACCTTCAACCTCATATCACTCACCCAGGCCAGGCTCGCGTGTGCGCCCATATAATCAGTTTCCGCTCGTTGGTTTCTTAACATAAAATCATTTTCTAACTCACTGTTACAATAACAATGATTATTCCTATTGAATCACAACTTGAGGTGTCTCATAGTGTTCCAGGGATCGTTTTGTCTCACCGTTACCGATGCTGTTAATAACTCATGAAGGATGCTTGTCATCCACTCCGATGAGCCCTGGGTCATCCACGTACAGCAGTACAGCAGGAGCATCTGGGGGACTGACGTGGCTTCAGGGGCGCCTCCTCTGAGCCCATCCAGGGTGTTGGTGTCCTTGATGACACCCTTGTCAGTTTCAGTTTGACCCCTATACTGCCCCCTCCCTCCTGTCCTGTGGCCTCTGATAATTCTCAGGCATCTCAGACCTACCTGCAAGTTTTGTTTGACCTGACACCGCCTCCCTTCTGAAGGGCGGGGTCAGCCCCAAGGTCAGTGAGCTGGAGGTGAGCAGGGTGGCGGGGTGGCGGTGGGGGTGCTGTGGGTGTCATTAGAAAGAAAACCACAGGCCCCAAATAGTGTCACTTCGCTGAAGTTCCCAAACTGGGGCTTAAGGCCTAATCCAACTGCATTTCAGCCCCCCTCAGAGACGTAGTCTGAACCAGCCAGGAATGTTCCATCAGTGCCAGTGACTCTGCCACAGGGGCCTCTCCACCCCCCCCCCCCAAAGAAAGAAGACATCTCCTGGATCCAGGGACCCCTTGTTTTCCCCCTGGACAAAAGCCTCCCTGCAACAGCCCTTCGCTGTTGCTAGTAACTTTCTTACCCAGCCCTCCTTCTAGATGGACCTTCCTTTCTGTCCAGCTCCTTGGAGCCCCTTCTGCTTGCCGCTTGGGGTGCTACCCAATTCATGAGTCCTAAAGCCAATCAGATCTTTAAAATCTGCTCAGTTGCATTTTTGTTGTCTGGCAGTCTGTGCAAGAAGGCTCAGCTGGTGTCTCTCTGAGGCTTAGGCCCCTTCAGGCATGGCCACCGAAGACCCTGAGGGACCTTTCTTGGGATGGAGGGGCTCTGAGTTTGGGACTTATCCTGAGACAAGTTTGAGTGATGTTAATGCTCCTAAGGGAGCAGGGCAGGATGGGGGCCAATAAAGGGTGTGCGGCTCCTCTGAGAGACCGTGGGGACAGTGTGGGGACAGTGTAGGAAACGCCTCAGCGTTGCCTAGTGGGGGCAGAGGACTGGGGCATGGGCGTGCAGTGAGCCCACCCTCCATGGTTGATGCTGGGGCAGAGATGCCTTGCAGGCAGCAGCCTTGGCAGGAGGGAGTGTGGGTGGGGCACCCTGTGGGCTGCTCCTGCCTCGCTTCCCGGCCTCCCTGCCACTTGGGGACCAGAAGTCCTGACCATAGTGTTGATAGTGGAATGTCTGCGCCCCCTAAGGGGAGCCCTGGAGGAGGAGTATGAGAGTGTCCTATAAAAGCTCACCACTTGGGAGAGCACGGGAGGGAAGAAGAGGGCTCTGTCTGTGAGCTGGCCCCAGCCCTCAGACCAGCCAGGAGCCTCTGTGGGAGCAGCCGGTGGGATCAAGCCCATGGGAGCCTACCTTCTGTTCAGCCGAAGCGTTGGAGCTTCAGGCCTAGACACTGGCAAGGGCAAGACTCTCCCCTCACCGCCTCACCTCTGTCAGGAGCCGAGCATCCCCAAAGAGGCCGATGGAGGAGAGCCGGTCTCCGCATCCTCTCAGGGGCCATGGCAGCCCTTTGTGGCTTCTCCAAGTGGATTCCTAGGCCACCAGCATGGTCAGGGGGGATCCAAGACGGACGGAAGTCCAGCAGTGGCAGGACGTGGTAGACCCGCACACAGGAAGAAGCCCTTTTGAGACTCAGAAATGCCTGGGTGTTTTGGGGGGTTTTGACTCGGTCACTAAGGCCACTGGAGGGGTGTCTATGCACCATCATGTGAACATGAAGGAACAACAGGGAAACCCAAACTGATGCACAGCCTGAAAGTAACACACAGGCCTCTGTTCCTCGAAATTTCTGTGGCATGAATGACCAAGGCCGAGGAATGTTCCAGAATAGAAGGTAAATAAAGAGATGTGACCACAGAATACAGTTAGTGACCTTGGAATGCATTCTGTGCAGGAACAAAGTTTAATAAGGACATTTTTGGGACAGTTGATGACATTGGAATATGACCCATGGTTTAGATTACGGTGTTGTACTGGTGTTCAATTTCCTGAGGCTGGTCACTGACTTGTGAATATGTGAGAGGATGGTTTTGTCCTCAGGGTGTAGACCCTGAGCAGAACCGACAAAGGGGCATGGTATGTGCAACCGACTTGGAAATGATTTAGAAATACAGTAAAACCTTGGATTGCGAGTAATCTGCTCTGTGAGTGTTCCACGAGACGAGCAAACATTTCTAATAAACTTTAACTTTAACTCTGTGTCCCACATCTGTGTTTCTGATTGGACGCTGCATGAGGACCAGCAGGAAATAATGCTGAAAGAGGCCATGCTTCTCAACCAGAGGTGATTTTGCCCCCTGGCTGACAGTCGACAATGTCTGGGGACATTTGTGGTTGTCACCACTGTGTGTGTGCTCACACGTGCCTGCACGTGTGTGTATGTGTGCGTGTGTGTGCACGTGTGTGCACTCCTGGCATCTACTGGGTACGGGCCAAGGATGTTTCAAACATCCCTCAGTGCCCAGGTCAGATGCCCCAAACAGGCTCTTCTGGCCCCAGATGATCCCACTGCCGACTCTAGACCCCAGCTAAACATGGCATGTTCTTTGCTTCATTTAATCCTTATAGGAATCCTATTAAGAATGCGATTCCCTTTTTATAATTGGGGAAACTGACATTGGGGATGGTGAGCCATTTCCCAAGTGACACAGCTGATTAGTGGTGGAGCTGGTTTTCGAACCTGGGTCTGACCCTGCAGGTTGTGTTTTAGTCGATGCAGGACGTTGTGCGGGGACCAGACAGGTAAGGGGCACTCAGCAGGTGCCTGGAGAGTGAAGAAACCTCTTTGTTTTGACTTGAAAGTTCTCTGGGTTCTGCTGCCAGTTTGCTTTTGCCCCAGACATTCCCTGGTGACCCCCTTGATTTGTTCACTCCCTCGGAAATCATCCAGAACATTCACACCACTGCCCAGCACTCATCGGACACTGCCAAGCAGGGAGTTAACGACATCTTGATGTTGGAGTCAAGGAGAACTAGATTGGGCAGCCAAGTCTTACAATCTGTACATGGGAATGAGGGGTTATATTCCCAGTGCCTCTCGCCCTGAGTCTTGGGTTTGTAAAGTGTGCTGACGAGTGCCCGTCAGCCTCAGGTCCCTTTCATAGGAGGCCCCAACCCCTTAGTGACGTTCCTGGACCCACTACATGGCAGGGCAGGGGGCCTGATTACCCACCACGGCGAGAGGACGGTGAGGCATCTGATTCAATTGCTGTTCTTGTGAATCCACTGTGACGGATGTCTGTGGTGGGCCTGTGTGCACGCTTGCCCTGGGGACTTCCTCAGCACCTCGATGGCGATCCCAGGGTATGCCTCAGCAGGGGCAATGAAGGACCCAAATGTGAGATCCATGAGCATGGTTCCTAATCACACCCCCTCCCTGCCCCTCCCCCCGGCTGCCCCAGGGGCTCCTGTTCATATCATCCCCTCAGCTGTGATTCCCTTGGGCCTACAGTTTCTGAACCAGCCTGAGCCAGAGCAGTGGGTAGGTGGGCTCTGAATGGCATCAACTTACCAGAGACCAGCTTCTTTTATTTATTTTTTTAAAGTTTACTTATTTGGGGGAAGGGGGAGAGGGAGAGAGGGAGAGCGAGATAGAGAGAGAGAGAGAGAGAGAGAGAGAGAGAGAGAGAGAGAGAAAGAGAGAGAGAGAGACAGAGACAGAGACAGAGACAGCCAGAGAGGGAGGAGCAGAGAGAGAGAATCCCAAGCAGGCTCTGAGCTGTGAGCAGAGCGCCTGATGTGGGGCTCGAACCCTGAGATGATGACCTAAGCCAAAATCAAGAGTCGCTGGCTTAATGGACTGAGCCACCCAGATGCCCCAGGAGCCCTGCTTCTCAGTGTCTCTCACCCACTTCCCTAACACTAGGGGCCATTGGTGGATGGGCTGATGGGGACGGTGGGAACAAGACAGCATTCATTAGGAGTATACAGATGGCTCATGGGGACCCCTGCTAGTTTTTCAAGTTCAGCTTTCTCACTGAGCTGGGCAGGCCCTGCTCCAGGCATGGTAGCTATTAATTTAAATGAATCCTACAAGGCCTGCCCTCCTTGAGCACGTGGTCTGTTAAAAGAGCCCCATGTATAGTAAGTATATCAGTGCAGGGCCCCTGGCTCTTGTCACTGCTCTGTTCACCTGCCCGCCTTCCAGGGCTACTCTTGGCTGCTCCCGTCCCCTCTCTTGCCCTCAGCTGAATATTGCTGGCAGGTCTGGCCTCCAGGCACCTGGCCTCCAGAGCCCTTTCTGCACCCATTACCCATCCTTTTCCCTGGGGCCTCCATGCCCTGCCCTCTGGGTAGAGGCCTCTGGATGTGCTCCTCAGCCTGGCTGTGAGCTGGCTGTGGGTGGGCCCTTCTGTGCTGCAGGCCTGGCGCTGTGTGCTGAGGGGCAGAGGAGGGACTGGCGTGGTGTGCGGGGCAAGTGCAGGGTGTGGAGGGAAACCATGGGTCTGTGTGCAGCAGCCTTTCCTGCAGAAGGCACTGATCCCGGGTATCTGGGCATTGGCCTCACCCACATCAGAGGCTCAGGGGCAAGACCTTGTTGCCATGAGTCTGGGGTGCACGTGGGCAGGTTACAGTGTCAAGAGCCAAGTGTGGACCCCAAGGCTCATTGTTGGGATTTTCGGCCACTCAACATACACTCGTCCTCCTGTCTTAGGGGAGAAACCCTCCCCACCTCAGGATCCTTCTGGAAACCACCAGGGCCTCGGACAAGAAGATAATGAAGATTTTCTGCAGCGACAAAAATGAAACCTGGAACTAATGTGTTTTTACCATGTCCAGTGTCATCTCCCCGACCCACAATCGCAATGTCCCAGCTCATCCTGCCTCCTGCCCCCACCTGCTGCTTGGACTTGGAGGATAAATGAGCTGGGGTGTCCCTGAGAGCTGGCCTGCTGGGCACGTGGAGTCGGGGGCACTTGGGGCGGGGGGTGGCGCAGAGCCGCATTTTAATAAGTGTTTGATAGTTGCTACCTGCACAGTGACTAATTGCGTGCACCCATCCAGAGGGCAGACCCCATGCGTGGTGCTCCATTAACAAATTAGTCTTCAGTCCTGAAGGCAGGACTCCCTGCTCTTGCTGTGATTCTGGAAGCTCAGTGGGGCACAGCCTCACCTTCAGAGTGACAGCTTCCTTGTGCCACCAGCAGGCTGTGTGGAAGGTTTTACCTCTCACCCTTCCCGTGGCTGGGTCGGAAGGGCCGCCCTGGAAGGGGTGTCAACCTCTGTGCCCTCCTTATCCCCCTCATCTGCTTCAGCCCTTGCCCTCGCCCCTGCTGAAGAGCCCCCGCCACAGCCACCTCTTTGTTACCTGGAGGTCTCTGTAGTCAAACACCATTTCCTTAAATAGGGCAACTTGATTCCAACAGATTCTGTCCCTGGAGTGGGAAGGCCGGGACCCGCTAAGCAAGAGTGGCAGGTGCGTTATGTGATGTGGGGTCAGAGGGCACCCTCCAGTGATGCTGAAATCATCCCTTTTCCTTGCTCAGTCTCCCTGGGAGACTCACCTGCTTCCCTTCCTACGTGCCCAAGCACAGCCCAGGGGAAAAATAAAACCTCTTTCTTGCCATTGCCAAGAATTCTTATTGCCAAGAAAGTCCATGCATTCATTGTAAACTGCTGTTTTTGTAGAGGACAAAAATCAGGGTTATGCCTGGACAGCAGCCTCCTATGAAAAATATACCAGGAAAGATGTGAGGGTTTGGTAAAAGGAATCACACACACAGGATCACAGGAAAGGTTTAATAACTAGATTTTGTCTGACAAAGACTGGCTACTTTCCCTCCCTCCCTCCCTCCCTCTCCACCCCAACTAGTTCCCTGTTATCTTTAAGAAACATCTCCTTTCCTTCCCCATCTTGCTCATGGTTCTTGGTTGCAAACAACAGACCCCACTCTAGTTCGTGGCTCGTTTCAATGTGGACAGAGCCCGTTGAAGGACTCTGGTGAGCTCACAGAATCCCCTGGGACAGTCCGAGTCTTGCGATCACAGTCCCTGCACACAGGAGCCCACCCAGGCCTGGAGACGCCCCCTGCCCCACCTACTTTGGGCCATGCTATTGCCATGGATGGGGCCAGGACACACGTCCTGCAGCTAGGACAGATGCATGGCCCCACAAATCCAGCGTGAGGTGAGGACCCAAGACCAGGGATGAGGAGCAGGGCAGAGCCATGGACTGAGAAGGGGCTCAGGCAGCCACTCGTCTGTCTCATGGTCATCAGTGGAGACCTGCAGTGTGCCACAGGATGGGAGCACCGGGGGCAGGGGTAGGTGTCGGCTCGTGGGAAAGATGGGCCAAACCAGGGGAACAGAAACATCACAGTAATTTTGCTGGAAGGGAAAAAAATGGAGGTAGTGATGGGCCTTCCCCAGATGGGGTCCAGGGCGCCTCCCTGTGGTGGTTCCCGCTAAGCTCACCTGTGGCCCCTCCTGCCATCTGGCCACAGCCAAGTGTGCAGGCTCTGATATCCGCATTGCCAGGATCAAGGCCCCTGTGCCTGGCTCAAGCTCATGGTGGTCCTTGGATAAAGTTGGTAGGTACATGGGGTGGTTTGGGGTCAAGGGGAAGCATTTCGGCCATGGAATCCCCGAAGCAGCTTAACTTGGGTAAACTGACCTCTCTTACCCTTGGCTTTCTTGTCAGGAGGTAGGATTGATGAAGGTGCCTGTCCCATTGGGTTGGAGATAATGCTTGTCAGGTGTGGAGGACACAGTCTAGCTCACAGCAAGTGCTCAGTTAATGCTTGGCTGTTAGGGTGGCATCACCATGCTCATTAGCAATCAACTGATGAATCAATCGCTAAACCATAAAGCCAGACTGTTCCTTAGTGCTTAGCCGGTGCATAGGCACAGGAGGGAATAGCGTTTGGGATTTTTTTTAAGAATCTCTGTTCTACCATATTTTCATACCTCAGTGTTCTTCCTTAACTACATTATCTACTAGTTGTTGGGTATTTATTCTAGGTGCCTTCCCCAGAATGCCGTACTTAATCCTTAGTGTGTGTGTGTGTGTGTGTGTGTGTGTGTGTGTGTGTGTGTGGAAATCAAGTGTCATAGACTTTAAGTATGTTGCCGAGTGTTGTAGCTTCTGTGAGGAATAGCTGGGATTTGAACCCAAATCTGGCTGACCTCCAGTTCTGTCTCATGACCAGTGCCAGGTTGCAGAGCAGCGCTGAGGTGCGGGGGCTGGAGGCCTGGGCTCCGTGTCCGTCTCCTTGTGAGCCAGGGTCCTCACACACACAGCAGGTGTGTCCCGAGGAGGGCCCAGCAGCATCCATTTTTGCCGTCAGACAAAGAATGTGCCTGGTGTTTCCCCGAGAAACTTCTTGGGAAATTGTGCCTAAAGGAGACAGCTCCTTGTAAATTCAGCCGCCACTGAAAGCAGAGAGGACTCGGTTTTCCAGAATGGCAGAAACAGCTGCCGATCATTTTTATTTGCTTCTTGTTCATTTTGCGTTTTCTTCTATCCCCATAATGCTTTCTCCCCCATGTGATAAGATTTTCATCTGACTGTCTATTTAACATACCGATGCTTCTCGCAGAAACTGACTTCCATTGTTCCTTGGAGTGGGGATTCATTAGTCTTTGCCAGAGAGGGTCTGTGGATTCGGTGCCTCCTTTGTAGGTTTGAGATTAATTCCTGCTGTGGTCATGTTCATTGGGATAATTTCATCAAGATTTTCTTTCTGTTGCTTTTATTTCTTGCTTTCTTGGTTACTTTATTAAATTCTAAAATGTCTTATTAAAACCACTTCTTTTCTCATGACAAAAGTATAACATTTTTTTAACTTGTTTTTAACGTTTATTCATTTTTGAGACAGAGAGAGACAGAGCATAAACGGGGGAGGGGCAGAGAAGAGAGGGAGACACAGAATCGGAAGCAGGCTCCAGGCTCTGAGCCATAAGCCCAGAGCCCAACGCGGGGCTCGAACTCACGGACCGCAAGATCGTGACCTGAGGTGAAGTTGGACGTTTAACCGACTGCGCCACCCAGGTGCCCCACAAAAGTCTAACTTTTAAACTTGAGTTGAAAAAATTTGCAAACCAGGTGCTTCCTGCCCCTCTCCCCCGTGCCCGGGGGGTGGGACAGGGCCTGCCGGGGACATGGGTCAGGGAAGGCTCTTACCTGTTCACTCTAAACGTTTGTGCATGGTTTTCAGTATAATACTCATCACAGACTATTTCACTGAATTGCTTTAAGCAGTGAAAAAAGACTTCTGGACGTGGTAATGTTAATTTTTAAATTGTCTTATAAATTTATGTTAAAAGCAGTCAGCAGATAGAGAAATGTAACAAGTCTTTTGTGAAATACACTTTGAGGACTCCACCTTTAAAAAATTGACAGATGGCAATCCCTCCAGTGAGAATAATGTGGCTATCAAAGTTGCACAGAATTCAGGAATATGCTTTAATGGAGATTTTTAAGGCCACTTGGCCTAACTGCAGTTTACAGCCCAAGTGACAATCTGTCTGGGTTCTGTTGGAGTATCCAAAGGTGCAGAGATAGATAAGCTGTACTCACACTGTGGAGCGAGACTTAATGCCAGCAAATGACTTCCATGTCGGCCATCACCGGAAACCATCTGGAAGGACAATTTATGAAAACCTGGCCTTTTGTGACTTACATGGTGCCTGGTCTTTTGAAAAAGGACTGTCAGGGCAGGACTCATTTGGTGCCCACCATGAGTTAGTTTCTCACCTAGACAGGTGTCTGCCTCTTGCAGGTGGGCAGGTAAGTTGGCTTGCTGGCCTTGGGAGGCAGGGCACCCATGGGTGGAAGCCAATGGGTGTGGAGAGCGAAGCCTGGTGGCGGAGGAACCTTCCTGTGTTCACAGGCCTCCCCAGCCCCCTTATCCAGGGCTCTGTGCCTCTTCTGGTCCAAAATAGGAGTGCTTTCTTGAAGCTACAATAGCCAGAACACCCCACGTCCTCTACCTAGTCCCCACCCCCGGATCCCTCACTCATATGTCACACGTGTTTCTTAGACACGGATCTAAAATTAATGCTCTCGAGCTCAGTTCCTCGGGGGAAAAGTGGGATAATCAGCAAATGTCAAAATGTTTTCTCCAAATTTCTAAATGAATGGAAAATAAAACAATGTAATTCCCCCTCCCTGAGGAATTACCTGGCCACTGTTTTGTGAGATTTGACAAGGCTATCTTCTGTTCCCCTGAGTGAATCCAGTTGGGAATATTTTATGCTGCAGGTCTCTGAGCTCTGAGGAGAGACACTGCCCCTTTGGAAAGAGGAGGTCCTGAGCGCAAGGGTTCTAGGGCGGTGTCCTTGGGTTCCGGGCGGCTTTCTGAGCCATGAAGTCTGGGAGGCACCTGGCCACACACCCAGAAACGGGCTCCTTCTGTGGGTAGTGCCGGTTAACCTCCAGAATCTAGTGTAACTGGAAATCTTTATTGGAATTACCCAAGCCATTACCCTATCACTGTATTAGCTCTGCCCTCAAGCACTCTTGACTGCCTTTCATGGGGTTGGAGTGCTTAGTCAGTTGGAACTCAAGCCTCCCGATCTTAATTAGAGATGTGCCAAAGTACCTGAATTTAATGGAGAAGGTTGGAAGACAGATCTCTCTCCACCCCTCTTGCATTGAATGACTTCATTACTGAGTACCGTCCACAGCCATGCAGAAATTAAATATGCTCTGCAGAGTAGCACAGAGTTTGACATGCAACCGCTTCTGCGTGGCACGTTCTGTGTGCAGCTCTGCGCTCTTTGCAAAATGGGGAGAACCAAGATGTCAGTCAGTCCCCCGGCCATGCTCTACCCAGCAGCCTGGCCTCGGACACCAGCGAGGGGCTGATGCTCCTGATACCCTGTGGTGCGGTGAATGCATTATGCATGTACTCGCTCCCATCCGCAGATAATTCAATATTCTGCTCTCAACAATCTTTTCCAGTGTTAGCTGTATTCGTCCTCTCGTTTTGTAAAGAAGGCTGCTAAGTAATTGTTAAATATCTCTCCTGCTCCCTGAATAAATTGGAGATACAGAAAAATAATAGGGGTATGATTGCACCATGTTCATTGGGTCGCGTCTGCCCTGAGTCAGTGGTGCGGTCACGGCAGATGGAAGTGTGGCCTTGTAGGGACTGCAGAGAAGGGCCCAAGTCACAGCTCTTTCTCCCCCTGGAAGATTTCCTCCGACATCTGTCCCTCTTAACTCAAACACGGCACCCTGCCCTGGCGACACCAGCTCTTACCAGCAGTGGCTTCTTTTCCACCAAAAACCAGGTGGTGGTCCTGGTCAATTCATGTGGAAACTCTGCCAGCCTCATTCTCTTATTTAAGCTGAACATTTCCATCAGAGGCAGGAACAGTGTAACTATTACACCCGTCTGCTTTGCAAAGCCAATTCACAGGTTCAGATTTCCCCAGTCTAAGCAAGGGCTTGTGAGCACAGTAAATAGAGCTGGAGGGAACTGTTTGTCTGACATTTGCTTGGAAGGAATAAATAGCACTGGGTTCCGCCAAGAAAGGTAAAGAGCTCCCAGGCTTCCACAGAGGAGAGAGGAGCCAGGAAAACGGTGACTCTTTCCTGGAAAATTCACTGGAAAAGAAGGAGTCGCTTTCACTTTGACGCTGAAAGAAAACATTCAGAGAGAGCGGCCGATGCTGGGGTGCTGGGCTTGACCGCTGTTCCTCCAGAAACCAGGTGCAGGCTGAACTTGAGGGCTGGGCAGGCGTCTGAGCACGGTGCTCCCAGCGGGCAAGAAGCTGGTGCTTCCGGAGCTCAGAGTCGCTGGTCTGGGTGTGTGGGTGGGGTGGTTGGCCTCAGGCATTTATCCAGGCTGAGTGTTTTGTCAGGGACAGATTAAGCACGTCCTTGGCGGCGTGTCTTATGAAGAGCAGTGGAGGTGCTTAGGTGTCATGGACCGTGTGCTGAGGAACACAGAGGCCCCGATCAGACAGGCTGGGGTCTTGTCTGCCTCTGTTTCTCACTAGGAGTGACTTGGGTGTCTCAGTACATTCAGTGTGCTCTAACCAAATGCAACAGGATGAGTTACAGATAAGAAGCAGACACTTTGAAAGGTTGTGTAATTTGTGAGGTCCGAGATCGTGGCACCGGCATGTTTGGTGTTTGATGAGCACCTGCTTCCTGGTTCCTAGATGGCTGTCTTCTTGCTGTGTCTCACATGGTGGAGGGTGTCAGACACCTCTCTGGGGTCTCTTATGATGGCACTGGGCCCATTCATGAGGGCCCCATCCCCCTGACCTAACCACCTCCTGGAGTCCCCACATCCTAACACAGTCACCTTACGCATGAGCATTTCTGTGTATGCATTTGTGGGAGTCATTTGGGGGGACACAAACATTCAGCCCGCAGCACCTGGGAAAGTTACTGACTCCCTGTCTCTGTTTCTCATCTGTGAATGAAGTGACGATACAGTCTAACTCTTGGACTTGCTGTGAGAGCCAGGAATGTAACGCATGTAAGCTGTGCAGTGAGTGCATGGCACACAGTCAGAAATGCCAAGCTTTATTTTTCATAGCTCATGGACTGAAATATGGAATTGCAATTTTGACAGAAGAGGAAAAAAAACATTAATGTATTAAGAAGCTTACCATGTTGGGGTCCTGGGTGGCTCAGGTGTTTAAGCGTCCGATTTCAGCACAGGTCATGATCTCGCATTCTGTGGGTTTGAGCCCTGTGTTGGGCTCTGTGTGACGGCTGAGCCTGGAGCCTGCTTGGATTCTGTCTCCCTCTCTCTCTGCCCCTCCCCTGCTCTCATTCTGTCTCTTTCTCTCTCTCTCAAAAAATGAATAAATGTTAAAAATAAAAAAAAAGAACCTTACCATTGATGATAGACACTAAAAATGAATGTTCATTATACCTCCAATGAGGAGGCACACCTGTGGAAAATTACCACTTAGTGCATCCAGATCTCACGAGGCCCCCAACTCTTTAGGAATAGTCCATTTATGTAAAGTGGGGTCCTCTTCATGCGTGGGTGCTTGCCCTAGGGAGACAGAAAGGCTGAGAAATTATTAATCTACCCCAACCCAACTTCATTCGTGGGCAGAGTCCAGAGGGTGAAGAGTGAGTGAATGTTGTAGACGTTTGCAGTCTTGGTGATCTGCTCATAAACACAGTGGTTTATTAGAATCTAGGATGCTGGATTTGATAACAGCTGCGGTAGGGAACCTCCTCTCAGAGAGGTTCCAGAATGCCCCTTGGGGCTGGTAATGATGTGCAGAACCAGTCTGTCTCCCCTGGAAGGGAAAAGGCTGGTGCACAGTGAAGTTTGGAAACAAAAACAAACTCAAACACACCTTCCTCAAGACCCGAGATTCTAGCCACGTGCGATGCGAGGCATCGCAGAGGCCCAGCTGGTCTTGGGGGAATCTCGTCCAATGCTCACTTCTGCTTGGTGGCAGAAACTCTGCAGAGATTAACTGATGTCCTACTCCATTTGCAAAGCCGTGGCTCATGGCCCACGATCACAGGGCTGCTGGGTTCACATAGCTGCAAGGCAGTCCCAAAGGGTGGAGAATTCCAGAATGTGGGAGAATTGGTGACAGAGGTGGGTGAATATGTGAGTGACTGACATTTACCATCGAAGAGATCTGACGTATGCTCGAAGTTGGCTTTGGAAGGGGCCGGAGATCAAGGTATTGCTTGCCCGTTTCCTGGTGATTTTATTTGTCACAGAAGAAAAGAAATACAGTCATCACTTGGGAATTGTGAATGAGGTTGGGGCCCTCTGTTTAGGAATGGGAACACACTGAGGGACAGGATCTTGGGAAGGAAAGTGGCTCTATTTCTCCCAACACAGTGCCTTTCCTCAAGCCAAGGAATCTCCCCTGGTTTTCTGAATAGATAAGAATGGTTTGTAATTCACATATTGTCAAGGGCTTCTGGAATGCTTGAGGATGCTTGGAAAAGGATTTCAGTTGATATAGCATGGCTTTGCCCAAATTGCACATGCCATATTCCTTAGCCAGTTCCTTTCTTTATACAGAGGTTAACTTCCCAACTGGCAGGTAGGGATTATCACAGTCCGGATGTAGGTGGTTTCTGTATAATATTTGCCTCTGGGTGCCCCTGTGAAAACAGCCATAAATAGGATGTTCTAGAGAGAGAGAAGTCATCAGCTGGGAAAGCTAAGGGCTGGAGGTGACCTCAAAACCTAGGGAGATATGCTTTGCTGTGGGCTGAGGCAGCTGGGAACCTGTGAGGAGTTTCCAAGAAGTTAATTCTACAGAGGTCTTCAGTTATCTACACTGTTATTTCTCTAACTTCCACCGGAAGAAATGTTTTCTGGCTAAAAAGTCACCAGCATTTGCAAATAACCACTGTTTTTTTCCCAGCCCTTCCTGCACGTGTGGCCCCCACACACCCTGGAAGGTAAAGAGGACAGGTTTTGTGGCCCTGGGAAGATCAAGAAGGAAGGCATGATGTGGCTGTCTGGTTGAACCAGAACTCAAACCTGCCTCTCCTATCTGTTGAATGCTTGAAACCTTCTTCCTCTCGTGTATAATTGATTTCTGTTTTCCACATGCTATGGAAATACTACACTGTGTCTTCCATCGTCCTTGTTGGCGAATCTTCCAACGTCCGAATTTAGGAAAAAAAGGTAAATTGAGAGAGATGTTCCACTTAACGGAAAGATTTTCTCCCTTTCTCAAAAGAATTTGTGCTTTCTTTACATTGAAAAAAATGTTGCACATTGTCCTTCGATTTGCAAAAAACGTGGCATAGCTTTTCAGAGCACGTCCGTTTGGTAGAGTGAGACACAAGAGAACAGAACTCACGCCTCTCAGGGAATTCCTGAATGTGCCCTCAGCCTTTTAACCACTCCAGGGCGCCTGTGTGGGTTTATGGTTACGGGTGTGTGGTTGGCGGCCCGCGCCCCCCGCAGCAGGTGCAGGCACACACCCTCCCAGACGACATGCCTGCATGCATCCCCAGTTGCCTCACTGGTGAACTCTAATGTGGTCTCTCAGCTCTCGTCCTGGGTTTCAGCAGCTCTCTGAGAAAACCAGACAGACGGGGGTGCTCCTGGCAGTCTGGGCATAAATGAGCTCTCCACGTTTAGCTGAAGGGATCTCTTGCTGCCCAACACCCGTTACTTCCTGCTAGTCTCTCTACAAACATGCGCTGGTGTGCCTCCGTACACACACATGCACACACAGGCTTGCTTCAGGTAAACAAACAAACACCAAGCCTTCCTCCTAATTGCCTGAGCAAATCCGAGAGCCTTATGGCGAATCGTTGTGTCAGTAATCATCCCTGCCACATCAATATTCATCCTCTCGCTTCTCTCTGGATGGTTTCCGTAACCGAGAGTCTACCTTTGTTAAATCTGGAGTAGTCGTTTCCGGCTGGCGGAGATTTTGCCCCTCCCCTGAAGACACCTGTCGATGTTTGGAGACATTTTTGCTTGTCTCAACGTTGGGGGCTCGCTACCAGCAATGTATTAGGGAGACGCGAAGGATGCTGCTTAACATGCTATGGTGCACAGAATGGCCCCACAGCAGAGAGCTGTCTACTCCAAATGTCAGGAGTGCCAGGGAAGAGGAATCCTGGGTAATAGGGGGGAACGCAGCATAAACGTGAGATAACAGTTCGTCCTAATGAGGGACCCTGGCCCAGAATTTGTGGCTCGCTAGCACTGGGAACTTTCTTTGGAAAACTGGAAGAGGGGAAACCCATCACACGCACAGTGATACACAGGCATTTTAGAAACAGCAATGGCAGTGGCAGGCACGGAAACTTCCCCTTTTAATTAAAGAGTACAGCCGGTGAGCATGGCACCACGACTTCTGAGTTACAGTCCCCTCCAAGTGGCTCATTCCCTGCGCAGTCAGGCCGGCAGAGGGCACCCCTCTGATGGCGTCCTGACCGTGGGTGAGGGACAGGCAAGTTGGTCTTTCTGAAACACTTTCCCTTCTGTTATAAAGAGGTTGCATTGTTGAAAAGAGACCCTTGCTGTTTGTAGTGCTATTAATAATTCTCCCCCGGTGACATCAACCATGTGGCCAGAGAAACAGAGTTTCTGACTGCATCACCACAGAGCTCCTGCTGGATCGGGAGGAGGGATGGAGATGGTGAGGTGGGGAGGCTGGAAGTGTCTGCCTGGGCAGTGAAGAGGGGACTGGTTTCATTGCTCATCAGGAAGCGTTGGAACAGGAGAGAGACTGAGCATCTCCGGAAGCAGAAGCCGCCTTTGGCTTGCAAAAGTGTGACATACAATTCTCCATGGAACAGGCAAGCTATATTTAGCTTGGTTTTGGAAAGGGTAGGAAAAGGATATATTTAAATAAAAGTTTGGACAGCTTGTATACCAAAACCCATCACCCTCCAGGTACACATATCTCTACAAGCTGAGGGAAGGAAACCTTCATCCAATGGCTCCCTTAAATGGTGGCATCTGTTTCTGTTTGGATCTCGGAAACCCTGAACACAGCTGTTTTCGTTAACACAGATTTTAATGGGAGATATTTGTCCCCACCACTCAGTCGTTTCCACTTGCCTGAGACCGCCATTTAAAACAAGTATAATAGCATCTTTGAGCTTTGTAGTTAATAATTAATTAGGAGGTTTAAGAGCAAACTCTTTGGGAGTTACTGTACAATAGCATGTTTACAGAATTAGGTCTGGGCTTTTTGGTCTGGCTAAGTGTTTCCATCAATTCTCTGTCTATTAAATGTAATTACGTATGATGCTTCCTCAACATTATGATGTCGCATTTAAAAAGCAAGCTGGGAAAAAGTCCATAATTTTAAGTGCGGGATGAGGGTAACTATGGAAATTCAAATACAGGCACCTGTGACTGGGTGGTGGGGGAGTCACGGCCAAGAATCGAACAGCAGAGTTTCAATCACGGAGGCCATTCGGTACACCTTTGTCCCTGTTGGTCTCACCTTCCTGCTTCTGCTAGGATGCTTCTTTGGGGAACACCAGCACAGGTTAGATGTGTGCTGCAGAAGGACAAGAATGAACAGAACGAAGGGATGTTCTCGCTCACGTCCTTGGCATGTATTTTTGCACTTACTGTTTTTTAATGAGAGGTATTCATTGATTAAACGCGTGTTTTTGATATTGGCCCTTTAAATGCATGTGCTTCCAGAATAACCTTCATTTTCTCAGTCTGGAAACAGCACTTTTAGACACTTTGGAAGCAGGCTCTGTAGTCCATTCTTTTTCAGAGCGTAGCTCTTGAACAGGTAGCGTTTGCTGGGAGGGTTTTAACGTGTTGCTGTGCAGGTACTCAGGCTTCAGGACTAGGAAGCCCAAAGAGCTCCTCCCCCTCCTGTTCATTAACAGATTCTGTGGCAGTGGCCCGGCACGTTGGATCCCACCTGATTAATCACCTCTGTAAAAAATGGACGGAACGGTGTCGTATCTCGAGATTGTATGCAATAACTAAAAAATAGTGCTTCTTGGAGAGGAATGCCAGGGTCTGGTCCTGTGGCCGACCCCCTTCTCCAAGCCCGGGGTGTGCATGGGAGCAGTTAGTTCACATCTCACTAGAACAGAGACTTAAGAAGCTTGCAGTGGTGGGGCTCCCCAGTGGTTGGCAAAATAAAGCCTAGACCAGAGTTACGTCTGAACACTCCCATGCTCCTGGCAGATGTACGAGGCACAGGAAGTCACTTGCTGGGAGAGCCCGCCAAGATAGCCCTCTTCTCCTTGTGCCAAGGCACCTTTGGCCCAGCGATGCCCTCCATTTTCAGACGGAGGGGGAACGCCCTGCAGGTAGCTCCTGGACTTGGGGACACCAGACATGCTTCTTTTGGACGCACCCTGACTCGGCTGTGCTGCCAGAACTCATCTTGGAAATACAGCCCTTCCGTAGGCCTTATCTGAAGAATGCAACTCTTCCCTGTGATTTCTCTTCAGCGGTTGTATTTTTGGAGTGTGTTTCTTGATGGGAGACGTGCTGGGATCCGTAAGGAAGGATGTTGATGTTCTGGTGTCGCTCCTGGTCATTGGAGTGGCTGGCAGGGACACACATCAGTAGGTACAGTTGGGCTTACCATGATGTCCCCGCCTCCGTGCTGCCTGGTTTCCCTCTTGCCGAGAGGAGGGACGGTCTCTCTTCCTTCTCCAGATTTCTCAAGCTCTCCCTGGTGACTGCTGAGGCGGCAGATCCCTTTGGGGGGGGATTCTAAGAGGGGAAAATAGACTATTTCTCTTGCTGCGTTCATATAGTATTGGGGGCATTAGAAAAAAGGGGGCAAAGAAAAAGTTATTTTCAAGGCTTGGGGGGTGCTACTGCAGTGTAGTGGTGTTACCTTCTTTTTGTTTCTTTCCTCCAGGGTATAGTTAAAATTCTGAATTAGAATTTTTGTGGCATGTTCTCACTGTGCATCTTGATGATCAGATTTCCACTACGAGATGATATTTATCCCAAATGCCTCACTTTAAGAACTGACTTTTTAAAATCATTCCTCAGAAGATGGGAGTGACTTTGTTTCAGGTTTTCAAATGCCTTTCATCTCATGCATCTCTCTCCATATTTTGAATAACACAGTTTTGACTCAAGAAGACACTTCAGGCTGAAAGAGCCTCATTCAGTCCCAGCTTGGGTGCTTATGGAGGGAGCATATATCAAGATTGGTAGCAGAGGTTTTTTTTTTTGTTTTTTTTGTTTTTTTGTTTTTTTTCCCCAAAGCAATAAAGATGAGTTAGCACAGATTTGGCAATTATTGCATGAGGTGGGACCTCGCATCTCCAAGCCTTGTGTGTTATTGGACACAGGTCTGTCAAGAACCACTTTAAAAAGCAGCACAGGAGCAGTTACTCTGGAGCTCATGTGATTTACACGTATCAGAAAAGGAAAAAAGAAAAGCAAACCATCCTTGTGTCACACAAATATGCACTTGGACTAGGCAGCAATTTCCAGAAACACATTCATGTCTGGAATCAAAAGGTGCTTAATTGCAAACATCTGAGATGAAAGGAAAAGTGAGGTACTTGGAAAAGTATGCTAGATGATTCAGATGGGCGCCCTGGAGATGGGAGAGACACTGATGGGAGAGACGTGCGCAGGGTCTGAATGAAGTCATCTCATCAGACGCGAGATGGAGAAATTAATGTTTCCACGTTGATTCTTTCTATGGGATAAAAATGTGTATACGTGCCTAAGTTAATAACCTAAATATTATTAATAGATATTGGACGTCTTCATCTTTTTTAAGGAGCTTTATTTATTTATTTTTTCATTCAGTTTGGTCAGAATCTCCTTGGGATTACCTCTTCCTGGAAAAACAGCACCATGTCTCTGGGCACATGTATTGTTGGTTTTGCTTTCAGACCTTGGAGCAAGGCTCGAGGTTGGGAAGTATTGGGGGAGGTGGAGAGAACTGCCCGTCGTTCACACCTGTGCATGGTACGTCCACAGGTCACGTACACAGTTCTGATTAAGTCGGCAAACTTGGAGTGTGCTTATAACATTAATTTTCAGTGTTTCGTAAACATCGGAATGGTCGGTGGAGTTTATTAAAAATATAGATTCTGGGGCCGCCTGGGTGGCTCAGTCAGTTAAGTGCCCCACTCTTGATTTCAGCTCCGGTCATGATCCTGGAGTTGTGGGATCCAGCCCCGTGTTGGGTTCTGCGCTGAGAGCAGAGCCTGCTTCGGATTCTCTCTCTCCCTCTCTCTGCCCCTCCCCAGCTCGTGTTCTTTCTGTCTCTCAAAAGAAAAATTAAAAAAAAAAGAAAGGAAAGAAACACAGATTTTTGGGCATCATCTTCCAGAGGGCTGGACTAGGGCCAGGAATCTGAACTGGGGACATTTGGACGTCGCCATCACACTGAGGCCTGGAGAGGTTTTCCAGGGGGGCGATTTGATCCAGCATCAAGAGGAGTTGTGGGTGATGGGGCTCCACGAGGAAGGTAGAGGAAGGGGCTGGGTCTCTACGTGCGTGTTAGGAATCAACTGTACCCAGGCAGGTCCAGTCTCCACCCTCAGCCTCAGGGATGTCATCTCAAGGCCCCTGGAAGGTTCTAGCCAGCAGGAGCATCCTCGTTTGATGGGGACTTTGGCCACTCGACAGTCCAGCGGTGTGATTTATGACGGGGTCTTTAGGACCCATCATATCAGTTGTGATCTGGGGTAGGAGACTAAAGGTCATCCAAGTGGGCAGGATGCGGTCAAGCCCCAGTTAAGATTCTGGAAAACAAAGGCTTGGGTGAGCTTCCCGGATGAGCCACGCTCTGAAGTGCTGTCGCGCACGGAAGCCCGGAGGAAGTAATACCATCCAGGACTCCACTGGTTGTGGCTGGAAGTTTTTGGCACTGGAAATTCATACGTGGACCCTCCCAGACTTTGCCTCTGTCCTGTGGTCGGCTCTTACTTGTATCCTTGTACTCATGATAAACCTGTAATCATAAATACAGTGTTTCCTGCATTCTGAGAGGTGTTCTAGTGAATTATCAGACCTGAGGGAATCTTGGGGACCCCAGGATTTGCAGCCAGGGGGTAAGATGTGATGGTGGCCGTGGGGACCACGAGTGTGTGGCTGGCATCTGAAGTCTTGGGCCTACTTGGCAGTCTGAAGGGCTGTGCCCTCTCCTGGAGCATGGCCAATCCTTCTGCAATGTGCTTCAGCCTGGACAAGCCTTAGAAACACAAGGTGGAGAGAAACAAGTTCCATACAATGATATACAGCATGACAACATCGATGCCAATTTTAGAAAGAATAAAGCGATGCTGGTGCACCTGGGTGGCTCAGTCAGTTAAGCGTCCGACTTCAGCTCAGGTCATGATCTCACGGTCCTTGAGTTCAGGCCCCGCATCGGGCTCTGTGCGGACCCCTGAGAGCCTGAGACCTGTTTTGGATTCTGTGTCTCCCTCTCTCTCTGACCCTCCCCCGTTCATGCTCTGTCTCTCTCTGTCTGAAAAAGAAATAACTGTTAAAAAAAATTAAAAAAAATAAAGTGATGCCATAGGTTGTTTACTAACATATATGCACACGCACATATAACCCATATTTTCATGCGTGTAAAGTGCATAGGTAAATGTATATGGTTTATGTATAAATATGTATACTTACTCATTTCTATGAATATGCAAAGCATTATAGTTTGGAACTGGACAGATACACACCAGTTTCTTAACGAACCTGCTTCCAGGGTCAGGATGAGAAAGCCAAAATGACAAACAGAACATTTGTTAATTACCGATGATGATTTTGAGACGTTCATATTATTATTCTGTATGTTTCCCTGTATTTGAAATTAATGCACACAAATCTGGATAGGAGGCAAGGGAGGCAGTGGGGCTTCAAGGGTGCTGGGAAGAGACCTAGGGGCTGAATGGTCGCAGCTCTGGTGGCAGGACCACCCGGAGAGCAGCATGGGCTGTCGAGCAAGGACATGCAGATGCTTTGTGTGGCTTCTCCCTTGATGGCTATTCCACGGATGACCACACCAGGAGGGATTCTGCAGCCTGAGTGGCTGGAGGTTCAGGAGCTGCCCATCGCTGGACTCCCCTCCCCACACACCCCCACCCCACCCACCCGGATGCCTGGGTGATGGTCACCAAGGAGGGAACAGCTGGGGGCTCTTGGTTCAGCTTCAGCGCAGTGTCTGCGAGCGGCCCTAACAGAGCGGCCGTTGGGCTTTCCTGCCTTCGCTCGCTGTCCCCCTGCAACTGAGGGCACACATGGGTGTGCAGACTTGCCCAGCCTCAGCTCAGGGCATCCACGAGGCCCTCTCTCTGGGCTGGTCCGGCCCCGGCCGCCACAATGCCAGCCTGGCCTCCTCGGTGGCTATTGTTTCTTGCCTGTGCCTAATTATGCTCAACGGTGGCACAAGTCAATAAACACCCCACCTGGCCCTCACAGCACAGAAGACTGAGTCTGCCTTGAAAATTCGTTTGTGGTGAGCCGAGCACACGCTTCTAAATCACAAGGGACAGAAGAGTCAAGGTGACATGGCAGGAACAAAAAATCAGCCACAGGAAGCACAGGCACTGTGGGGCCATATTTCACCCTTCATGGGGAGGACAGCAAAGGCACGTTTCCTGGTTTGTTCAGGTGATGAGAGGACATGAGGAGGCACATGTGAGGACGTTAAATGGGGTGTGCATTTTGCCCAGAATATATTATTGTGGGCGCATTGCATTTAACGTCTGTTTGACCTAACTGGGGAACCAGTCAGACTACCAGCTTCACTGTGTCACAACCACAGGCATTAAAAAAAAATAAAATTTAATGTTTATTTATTTTTGAGAAAGAGAGAAGGAGAGAGAGAGAGAGAGAGAGGGAGAGAGACAGAGAGAGGGAGAGAGAGAGAGAGAGAGAGAGAGAGAGAGAGAGAGAGAGAGGAGAGGCAGAGAGAGAGGGAGACACAGAAACAAAGGCAGGCTCCAGGCTCTGAGCTGTCAGCACAGAGCCCGACGCGGGGCTCGAACCCACAAACTGTGAGATCATGACCTGAGCCAAAGTCCAGTGCTTAACTGATTGAGCCACCCAACCGCCCCAGAACCACAGGCATTTTGAGCTCCAGCCACCCTAGTAAGGTGCCTGGGATAGTGTCAGGTCAGCTGTGCCCAACTCAGCGTCCTGGGCACCTTCCTGTGAGAAAGAATTCCAAGCAGGATACCAGGTGGAAAAAGCCTGGATTTTCACAATAGACATGAACTTGATGTGTAGGTTTCTTGTTTGGTTCTGGTGTGGGGCAGGGGTAGGACACACTCCTTGTCTTTCTTACCCACTTTTTCTTAGCATCTGTGCTTCTGAGCTCAGCGTTGGGGAACCAGGGCTGGTCAAGACATGGGTCCTGCTCTCCAGGGTCCGAGTGTGGTGGTGGGGAGACAGAGGCAGGTCAGGGAACAGACAGGCACTTTCAGGTGCTGAGGGAATGGGGGAAGTCATAGGGCGGGGTTGTGGGGTGAGGCATGGGGTCCCCATGAGGGGCCTTCTTGAGAAGGAGGGAGGGGTAGGATGACTGACAGAGGAAGAAGGAGGAGGGGAGGGAGGGGGCGAAAGGAGGGAAGGAGGAGGAGGGAAGAGGAGGGATGGAGGGAGAGAGGAAAAGGAAGCATACATGGCTGCCACTGTGTGATGGGCTGTGGCGGTCGCTCGCCCACCTTCCTGGGCGCTGGCTGTTTGGCTGCCCTCGGTCTTCCTCAAGCCCGCCATGTCCCCACCTCTCACCACCTCTGTGGCCCCTGTGCTATTTCTGACTTCTGGCAACTGTGGCCCCCAGCCTGGCCCCTGTTTCTGGCCCAGATATGACAGTTCTACCTTTTATCCAGTCTTTTAATCTTAATATGTTTCAGCAGCTTGGGGCCTGGGTTCCCCTGCTGGTCTCATCCTCACCTCGTTGCTGGCAGCACCTGGTGCTCATGTCCCGGCAGCTTGCGGTCACCTGCGCCATCCTCCAGAGGCCGGCTTCTCTGCCACAGCCCTGGCCTCCGGGTCCCTAGAAATTAGACATTTTGGTGGAGGCAGTAACATTTCTTAGCACCTGGAATCGGCAGGCAGCCTCTTGTCCATGCGTTACCTGCAGTCATCCGCCGCCTGCGGTTACGGTAAACCGCATGCGCGTGGGGGTGAAAGGCTCGTGTGGTGACAGATGTGGCCCCTGGTTCCACACCCCACGCAGGATTAAACAGGTGTTTCACCTTCTGCTTATGAATTCTGTCAATAGGTCTAATAAGAACTTGCAAACATTAAATTAGAATCAGCCATAGGTTTTTAACATGAAAGGAGACAAAATTTGCTGAGATAAGTCAATTTGAAAAAAAAGAAAAGAAGCTGCTCACATTATGCATTTATGAAGTAGAAACTCATTTTCCCATCCAATTTGAGCATGCTGTTTCACGATGGGTAATAGATACTTCTGATAACAATAGCAGCCTCTGATGGAAACGCCAACGCAGTCTCACCAGTAAGTTCTCTCCAGGCTCGGGTCAGTGATGAAAATCTCATTGGCCGGACCCTGGCTAGTTAAAGGCGGAGTGCAGTGTGCCAGCCAGTTCCTTGGCTCCCTGCCTTGCTGCGTTTATTTATCATTCATACCTAAATGCTGTCCACCCTGTGCATGTGAACTCCAGGCTCCCTCCTCTGGGAAGTGTCCAGGGCTGCCCTTGGGCTGCAGTGATTGCGCCTCTGGCCACCACCGCCCTTCAGGCCCCTCGTCCACTGCTCCCAGCTCTGTGCTCAGGATGGGACAGGCAGAAAGGGAAGGCGGGTGCTGAGTTTGACACCCATTTTCTGCTGGATCCCTCACGAGAAATCTGTTTGTGGACCTGACAGGCCCCCTGCTCAGGCTTCTGGGGGTGTCCTCTGCCTGCTTGGGCCTCAGCCTGGGTGTGGGAAGCAGGACGGTGGGTGCAGAGGCCTAGAAGGACCCAGAAAGGTCTGCATAAGCCACGTGGTTGAAAAGCAGGCTTGGGGAAGGTTTGCTCTTGGAGAACTAGAGTCAGAGAGATCCACGGGGGTGCTGGGCACCCGGCCTAGGGAGGATTATGGCATTATCTGGGGTGGCCGGTTGACAGAGAAATGATGAAGGACATTGAGGGCAGCCGCAAGGCAAGGGCTAGACGGCCCGTGAGTGGGGAGAGGATGGGTGTGCGGTATTGTCGCTTGGGGTCACTCACCCCATCTTCTCCGGTGTTCGCTGAGATGCTCTGCCAGACCCAGAGTGACCGCGTCTCTCTGCACTGCCCCGCGTTACCGTGTGACCCCTTGGCTGCATGGCGTGTTGTGGGCCGTATGTGGCCCCTTTGCTCAGGCCCGGGTCTGAATTCGGCTATGCGGCGGGGAAGCTGGATAGCAGATCTGGAGCAGGTTGCTTAGCTCTCTAAGCCTCGTGTCCTCAGCTGTGAAAGGGGCACAACTAATCACCTCCTAATGGGGTTGTTCTGAGGTCAAAGTGAGATAAAGGGAGGTGACATGGAGTGCGGGGCTCATCACGCAGCAAACAATTGGAGGCTAACAGGTCTTTGTGTCATTGATCTCCTAGCCCCGCATGGCTCAGTCCTACCCTGTGTCTGTGTCTTACCCCTCAGCTGCTGTGTGTGACCTCTGCAGAAGGGGCCGTGACTCAGGAGCTGTTTATGCCCCCAGAGCCCTCCCAGGGAGAGGTGCGCAGGGGGGCTCAGTGAGTCCATGAGCATGTTCCTCCTGTTACCCCAGCGGGCAGTTTCCTGAGCTGCGGGAGGGCCAGGCCGGCTCAGGCACAGAGGAGAGCCCTGGGGCCAGCACGCTGGCCCGACAGGATTCCTCTCTGGCTGCGTTGTCCTGCGTCTGAGTTTCTGGACTTTGGTCACAAGAATCTCGTAGGAGAGAAGCACGTGGGTTTGGCATGCTGCACTCACCCTCTAGAAATAGCACGCACACACACGGCTCTCAACACATGTTTCTGCGAGGAGTCATAAATTCGTAAGCACATTTAATTGTTCAACAACAAGGCGTACACTTGTCTAAGGGCAACATACTGAAAAATGCATTGAGCAGGGGAAAATCACCAACAAAAATTGAACTTAAAGTCCCATGACTAAGTATTTATGTAGGGTGTTCCATTCAATCACAGTTGACCATGTCTGAAAACAGACAGATTGTGCAGCAGGCATGGGAGAGTTGGCCATGGGTCAGCCCAAGCTGGGCCCGTGGACACAGGCCATGTCTGTGAGCAGGCGACTCAGGCAGATACAGTGGCTCCTTGGACTGTGGTTTCACAAGAGGAGCTGAGGGGCTGTGTGCACAGCGTCCGGCACCAACCGAGGACTCAGTGTACCCCAGACGTTGTAACTGTTATTACTGTAGTTTTTATTTTACTTTTTTACTTCATTTTACTTAATTATTTTATTTTACTGTATGTATGTATGTATGTATGTATGTATGTATGTATGTATGTATGTATTTGAGAGAGGGAGAGAGAGCACACAGGCATGTCAGCATGGGAGGGGCAGAGAGAGAGAGAGGGAATCCCAGGCAGGATTCACGCTAAGTGTAACGGCCCACACGGACTCCGTGTCACAACCACGAGACCACGACCTGAGCTGAAATCAAGAGTCAGACTCTTAGCCTATTGAGCCACCCAGGGGCCACCCTTATGATTGTATTTAGGAGCACTAATGCCATTTGTTCCTCCTGAAAAAATGGCCATTCTTAATTCTTTTGTGTACTCTCAAGTGAGATAAACATGTTAACTGATTGCTGTCGCACTTTCTGCGTCTAACACCCTAGTGAACGGCAAACACATCTCCATTCAGTAACGGCCTTAAAAGAACCACAGACTGGTTTCTCAAAAAAGATGTATCTTTGCAATCAACAGACCTGCCGTTCATTCCTGCAGCCATCAGGAGGCTCTCAGCTGTTGGCACACATCCACCAAAAATGAAGAGGGGTGGGTGCGTGACCTTGAATATTCACGTGAGAACAACAGGTGGCTGTGAACATGAGCTGAGAGCAAAGAGCACACTTAGGGACATTTCGCTTGGAGTGGGACCCCTGGCGCTCACACCTACTCCCCTGGAAGAAAATTTACTGAGAAAGAAATGGAGGCAGCATGACAGCGTCTCAGACTGGAGCCCCCCGCCATCTGTGCAAAGACCTAAGCGTGTGGTGCAGACCCCGTGCCTTTTCTCTCTGGCTGTTTTAAGATAAATATCCTGAAAAAGCATAACTGTTGACTGAGCTTGATTCAGTCGTTATGGAAAGAAAAGTCCGAAAACTAATAAGCAAAGAGAAAGCACTCAGAGGTTTGGCGGTTGGTGGGCGTTTGGCTCACCACCTGTCCCCAACCCCAGTGCTGGGCATTATGCCACTATTGCTGCTGCGACTTTGATCCCCAATGAGCAAGGGCCAGGCCTGGGTCTCAGAAGCAGCTGAGGTCCCTGATGGGAGACAAGTGATGGTAAGACCATAGCTGTGAGCCAGCCCTTCCTGCACAAGGTGCTTTGCACAGTGATTCTGTTTGCCTCTGCGATGGTCCGGATGTACATATCACAAAAATTCATGTGTTGAAACATAATTCCCAATGTGCTGGTCTTAGAAGGTGAGCTTTGGGGGGCACCTGGGTGGCTCAGTCAGTTAAGCATCTGACTTCAGCTGAGGTCATGTTCTTGAGGTTTGTGAGTTCGAGCCCCGCATCGAACTGTGTGCTGACAGCTCAGAGCCTGGAGCCTGCTTCAGATTCTGTCTCCCTCGCTGACTGCCCCTCCCCTGCTTGTGCTCTGTCTCTTTCTGTCTCTACCCAAAATAATTACATATTAAAAACAAATTTAAAAAGACGATGATGGACACCTGGGTGGCACAGTCGGTTAAGCATCCAACTTCGGCTCAGGTCATGATCTCATGGTTTATGGGTTCGAGCCCCTCATCGGGATCTGTGCTGACAGCTCATAGCCTGGGGCCTGCTTCGGATTCTGTGTCTCCCTCTCTCTCTGCCCCTCCCCTGCTTACTCTCCATCTCTCTCTGTCTCTGTCTCTCTCTGTTTCTCTCTGTCTGTCTCTCTCTCTGTGTCTCTCTCTCAAAAATAAACATAAAAAATAATAATTAAAGAAAAAGAAGGTGAGCCTCTGGGAGCTGATTAGTCATGAGAGTAGGGCTGTCATGAATGGGTTCAGTGTGCTTCCTTATAAAAGAGACCTCAGAGAGTTCCATCCCCCCCTCTGCCATGTCAGGACACAGTACAAGACTCTTGGAGCCAGGAAGACTTTCCGAAACAGTACACTGGTACTATGATCTGAGCTTCCCAGTGTCTAGAACTGTGAGAGATACACTTTCTGTTGTTTGTAAGCTGTCTAGTCTAAGGTATTTTTTGTTATAGCAGCCCGAACGGAATAAGACAGCATCACTTCTTTTTTTTTTTCATGTTATTTATTTTTTTTTGAGAGAGAGAGGGAGGGGGGGTAGGGGAGGAGCAGAGAGAGAGAGAGAGGGAGACACGGAATCAAAAGCAGGTTCCAGGCTTTGAGCTGTCAGCACAGAGCCCGACGCGGGGCTCGAACTCATGAACCGCGAGATCATGACCTGAGCCAAAGTCGGATGCTCAACCGACTGAGCCACCCAGGCGCCCCAGAGAGCATCACTTCTAATTTTATCTTCATAATAATTTATAAGGTTGAAAACACCTTCACCCCATTTCACAAATGTGCAAATGAGGCCCAGCGGGACTCCGGTGCTCCACACAGCACAGGTGATGTGGGTTAGCATTCCAGCCTCTGGAACTTTCTCTCCTTCTGTTGGGTTGAGATCTTCATTTGCAAACTTTCACCACGATCCAGGCCCCTCACTTGGAAGCACTGTGCAAATGCCTGCCCTACCCCAGAGGACAGACCGTTAGGCGGCCAGACGTGGGCCCCGAACCTGCGGTATTCCCTGTAGTACCTGCCACGTCCCTCACGTGTTCTTCCCCTGGCCTGGCTGTGAGTATCCTCAACATTTCAGTTGTTTTCAAAGCACCTCCAGTTGAGGGAACGTCCCTGTGCAAAGTTCAGTGCCTGGCACCCAATGCCACACTGCTACCTGTTTTTAAAACACCTCAGTTAGGCTTACAATGATCACTTCTATTAACTTTGTCGCTAGAGTTCTCGAATGCAGCCTCAGTTTGGGCCAGCTGTGTCAGGAGCCAACAAGTGAGTAGTGAGTACACTCACTGGTGTGTGGACTCCACACAGGTCACAAGGAAATCTTGTTTGTTGGTGGGTTCGCACGGAGCTGGGAGTGTCTCCTGTGTACCAGGCACTTTGCTGGGTGCCGTGATGTAACACTGAGCAGTCTCCAGGGCAGAAGCAAGTGAAACAGGCCAGTCTGTGTGCAATTGTCACCGTGTGTGTGCTGCAGACGAGAGGGTACTGTGCGTAACGGGAGCGTGAAGAGGTAAGCCTGGCCTAGCCTGGCCTAGATGGGGGTGGTGGCTGCTAAGGGAACATTTCCCCAAAGGGGATGACGTTTTACATGAGAGAAGACAAATGAAAAGGAAGTGATATGGGGGGAGGGGTGGAGAGTGGTAGGAGAGATTATTCCAGGAAGAGGGTCTGGCATGTGCTGAGGTCCTGAGGTAGCAAGGGGCTTCCTGGGTAGGGCGGGTGGACAAGGAGAATGTCCACATTTGGAGAGTGAGTCTGTGCAGAGACAGGGTGGAAGAACTGGGGAGGGCAGCCATGCAGGCAGGGGCTGGTAGGCTGTGGCGAGGGTGCTGGGTTTTACATTGACTGAAGCAGGAAGTCCCTGAAGGATTGTAGGCCGAGGGGTAAGCTGACGAGCTGGCTTTTGTACAGTGGCCACGTCCGCAGACTGACTCCAGAGTGCAGACTTGCAGCCACTTAGCCTCTCTTGCACAGGAAGGAGAGCCTCCTCCAGCTTACCTCCATATTAAACTTGGAAATCACACACATATGCCCGCATGCACTCATGGTCGCATGCACACACACACACACACACACACACACACACACACACACACACACACAGTGGAATATTATTCGGCCACGAAAAGGAAGAAAACCTTGTCAGTTGCAACAACATGGATGCACCTTGAGGGCATCATCCTAACTAAAATAAGTTGCATGGAGAAAAGCAGATACTGTGTGATCTCACTTATTTGTGGAATCTGAAAAATCCAAACTCCTAGAAGCAAAGTAGGCTGGCAGTTGCCAGGAGCTAGAGGCTGGTTACATGGGGAGATGCTGGTCAAAGAGCATACATTTCCAGGTGTTCGATGAATAAGTTCTGGGGATCTAACATACAGCATGATGACTATGGTTAACAACACTACATTGTACACTGAAATGTTGCCATGGGAACAAAACTTAGATGTTCTCACCATAACAAACAAGGGAAGTCTGTGAAGTGATGGATGTGTTAACTAACTTTATTGTGGTTATCATCCCACAATATGTAGGCATATCAAATTATCACAGTGTACACCTTAAGTCTGCACAATTGTATAGACCAATTATATCTCAACAAACGTGAGGAAAAAAAGAAAAATAAAACCAGACCTGCCTGCTGAGCTCTCATTTATTAGCAAACAGTAGCTGATGGGTAGGAAAGCTGCTTCGTCTCTCAAAGCTGAAAAAATGGCAAACCCGTGCAGACTCTTGTCGTGCACACGCACTGACTCAGCTCATCCCCTTCACCCCCATCCTACAGATGAGCAAACTGAGAGACTGAACCACTGCGCATGCGGACTCAGCGGGTGCTAAACAGAAGCAGGATGTGCTGAGCCTGGTGCTCTCCAGCATGCTGGTGGTCTCCCCTGCCTGTGTGGACATCCCTGTTTTTCCTACAAGGAACCAGCTGGTTTAAGATGCTGGCAGGTGGCTGAAAGAGTTCATTCCCAATGCCTCTTGAACACCTTCATTTAACTAGATTTGGGACCGGGAACAGTTTGCAAACTGAGCTCAACACCAGAATTTTTTTTTCATTCATTCTTTGAAGTGGAAGTCACAAAATGTACAATTAATCACTGTAAAAATGAGCAATTCAGTGGCATTTAGTACTTTCATAATGCTGTGCAATCAGCACTCTATCTAGTTCCAAATATTTCTGTCAACTCCAGAGTAAAACCTGTACCGTTTAAGCAGCGTCTCTCCACTCCCCTGCTGGTCTTTGTCAATAAAGTTTTATTGGAACACAGCCACACTTACTGGCTTACTTGGCAACTACCACCATTCTTGTGCTACAGTAGCAGAGATGAGAAGATAACAGTAGAGACCTAATGGCCCACCAAGCCGAAAATATTACTGTCTGGTCCTTTACAAGAAATGTGTGAAGCCTCTGAGCTGTGACTTAGAGCACTAGCTTTGATGTGGGTTGGCATCCTCACTCATCACTTTGCCGTATGACTTTGGGTGCCTCCTTCGCACTCTGTGCCCCACTGTGCTCCTACACAAAGCAGGCAGCCAATCTATGCTCTGTGCTCTGCATGGAAAACACTTAGCACAGAACCCGGCATTAGGCAGGCAATCAATGGTGGTCAGTACTATTATCTTGACATTTGTGCCCTTATTTGATGTTCCAAATCACCCTGAGAGCCCAGAAAGGAGATATCTTTGTCTCCGTTGTGCTGATGGGGAATGAGGGCTTGAAACGGATCGGAACTTACTCAGGTCACGAACCAGTGACAGCCACAGCCACAGCCACAGCCACAGCCACAGCAAGGACCTTGGGCTCATTCTCCCACCACCTACACCCACTGGTCACCGTGTGCAGGGGCAGGAAGCAGAGAGAAAGAGCATCAAACCCAAAGATCCAACTCGGATGTGTCCCAGCCCTGCCAAGCTCTGGGAATGGCGTGTGCCAGTTTGGGCATCTCAAGAACGTGCTGTGCACCCGAGAGTGGCTTCACCTCATTTCCCAAGTTCACAGATGTTGCTGACAGAGCGCCCACCTTGCAGAACCCCTGTCTGCCTCGATGTGGAGGAGATGAAAGAAAACAACCTGTTTCTACTTGATCAGTGCCCTGCTCTCCTGAGCCTTCCTTCCTCTGGTCACATTTGCAAATTAAAATTAAACCCCACCAGGAAAGGACTCCTCTCCCAGGTTTCCTGCTGAGCTGGCTTTGCTCTCTTTGAGGTTTTCAAAGCTTCTCTTAAGCAAATTCTTTAAATCCTCTTCCAGAGCCTTGATGTGTTCACAGGGCAACTGCTCCTGGCTCTGGGGTGAATCCAGGACTTTGTAAAGTTTGGGGGTGGGGTGGGGGGGATGACAGTTCAGCTCTCCCTCAAAAAGCCATTTTACAAACAGTCAGCACAGCCCTGCAGCCAGAGACCTGCTTCCTCACCAGCCAACAGAGGGAGGAACTGGGAATCGGTCAGATGATAGATGGCAATGCTCATTCCCTGGCACTTGAGCTATGGCGAGGGCTGGAGGGGACACTAGGGAATCTGCCCTAAAAGGTGAACAAATGGCGAAATTCAGTCCTCCCTCTAACCCCTGCCTGGGGGTGTTTGCACAAAGGCAGGCAGGAGTGGTAATACATTTAAAAGTTTGCCAGAAGCCAGAGGTGCTGGGTTTGATTGAAACTCCACGAAACTCTTACTTAGCAAGTGATTTCTCATCCCCCCAAACACGCGTGCACATCCTTGTCCAGGAGCCACATGGGTAAGTGGCCAGCCAGCTCGCGCTTGGAGTGGATTCAAGCGCTTTCATCGTGCCAGTTATAAAAACCGTAATTTTGATTCTCTGATGAAGAGAAGCACACAGAGGCCAGGTTACTCTAAATTTCCCTCTGGAGACTTTGGCCGAGGCTTTGCTGACATGATTTGTCTTTGTCCAGTGCCACGCAGGCAGGCCCAGAATCAGAGATCACCGCTTGTGTCTCGTACACACAGAGGAGGCCAAAGCCCTGTGACTTGTGTGACGAAAGGCAACGTGATGGCTTGGTTGGGGTCGGCGGTATGGGACAGGCCAGCTGAGCCACTCCAGGCCTACGGACAGACAACTGAACATTCAGGTGGTAGCACCCTCTCTTCAGCTTTGGCTGCTCAGAAATTATTGCCAACGAGATGGCTGAGAACAGCAGACACTTACTGTCTCACCACCCTGAGGTCCAGAAGTCCAGGATCAAGGGCTGAGTGTGGCTGGTTCCCTCTGGAGGCTCCGACAGGGAACCAATCCCTTGCCTTTCTCCCAGCTGCTGGTGGCTACCACATTCCTTGCAGTCCCCAGCCTGTAGAAGCGTGACTCCAGCCCCCGCGTCCGTCTTCACATGGCAGTCTTCCCTCTGTGTCTGTGTCTCAAACTTCCCCCTCCCTTCTTTTGTGGGGCCCCAGTCATTGCCCTTAGGGCCCACCCTAAATCTGGGATGTTCTCACCCCAAGGTCCTTACCTTCATTACATCCGTAAGACTCCATTTCCAAATGAAGTCACATTCGCAGGTACAGGGGTTACCACCTGGATCTATCGTTCTGGGAAACAACATCCAACTCAAGACCATAGCCAAAGGGATATGTTAGCCCCAACGCCTGTCCACAAGCTCACTTTCTGTCCTCAGGAAAGGGACAGTGAGCAGGACAGAAAAGCAAAGAACTGGGCGAGGACCCGGGTGCTGCTGAGTCCTCCCAGCCCCACAGCTTTCTCATTGTGTCACCTCTGGCTGATGACCAGTGGCTTGGTTTGCATGGTTCACGTAAGAACAGACACCAGCCAATTGGTTTGCCAAGAGATTGGAGAATCCAGGGAGGCGTCTGGCAGATCATGTGTTCAGGGACTGCCGCTGCTTCCCTGCCGATGGTGAGGTTGACGGAAAGGATGATGGGGTCATCTCTAAACCATGCTGTTCATAAGCAGTGAGGTCTTCGATTCTATTTGTGACCTGAATTAGTCATTTATTCATGAGCATTTGGGAATTAGACACTGATGGATCGAAAGTTCATCGGAAGAACGGGTTCCATACTTCCTGTTTGTTACAAGGGGGCTGGAAGGTGTCCCACTGCCAATGGCGAGTGGAGAGGGGACGGGTTTCCTCCTCAGAAATGGGCGAGTCAGCAACAGTGACACTCAGGTCCAGGCTTCTTCATGCAGAAGTTAGCTCCCCACCTGGAGGGCCTCTCTCAGAAACCTCCCCTAGTTAACTGTCCCTACCTTCCTCCTCTACAGGGGTCGGGCTCAAAGTATGCGAGAATAAACATTCAGAATGCATAAGGCCTGCCAGATAAAATGCAAGGCACCCAGTTAAATCTGAATTTCAGAAAAACAACTATTTTTCAGCCTAAGTATATCCTAAATGTTGCATGGACGTAAGTTTCCTGAAGAGTCATTGTTTATCTGAAATCCTAATTTGACTAGACATTCTGTGTTTTTATTTGCTAAACCTGGCAACCCTGGGATGGAGGTCGTCTAGAAACAACCTGTGCATCCTGGCCAAGGGCCGACAATGCTGGGATCCTAAGAGAGTGTGGCAGGTTGCTTTGCCGAGGCTTTTGCCTCACCTTTCCTACCCTGCATGTGTCACTCCCTCATTAGAGATGGGTCCTGACACCTGTCCCTGTGAGGCGAGGGTTGGGGGGCTTGTGACTTTCTTATAACCAGCGGCAGAAATGGCACGGTGTGACATCGGGGGCAACACAGATGTCATGTTATGGCTGGGACACTGTCTTCTGGAGCCCTGAACCACCATGTATGAAATTCAAATATCCTGAGGCAGCCATACTGTCAGGAAGCCTGGGTTCACGGACAGGCCACCTACAGGTGATCCGGCAGAGATCCAGGGAATTTACAGCACCAACGGTCATCCACACGAGGAAAGAGGGCTTCGGATGACACTAGCCCCCTGCCACTGAGCCAACCTCATCTTTGTAGTCTCCCAATGAGACAGCACGGGGCAGAGACATGCTGTCCCTGACGTGGCCTGCAAGGATGTCTGGGAGCATAATGGAACAGCTTTTGCATACCAACTAGCTCTGGCGTGAGGGGTGTCTGCTGCACAACGGAACCAGGGGTCAACCAGGCCTTCAGTCACGTCCCGCTTTGCTCCAGCTCTAGTTACTTTTCTCCCGCCCCCACTTCGTTCTGGACGAGGCCATGGTGGGCAGAACCACGGGCCCCCAGAGATGCCCTGAAACCCAGAACCAGTGCCTTTGTCAGCTTGTGTCGAAGGAGGATTACAGAAGGACTGAGGACTGTTCAGCTGATACATAAATTCAGTGAGGCCACACGACACAAAAATCAATGTATAGAAACCTGTTGCATTTCTATACACTAATAATGAAACAGCAGAAGGAGAAATCAAGAAAACAATTCCATTTACAACTGCACCAAATATAATAAAACACCTAGGAATAAACTTTCCAAAGAGGTGAAAGACCTATACTCTGAAAACACTGAGGAAAGAAACTGAGGATGACACAAAGAAATGGGAAAATATCCCATGCTCATGGGTAAAATGTCTATACTACCCAGGGAATTCTGCACACTTAGGGCAATCCCTGTCACATACCGCCAGAATTTTTCACAGAACTGGAACAAACAATTGTAAAACTTGTACAGAACCAAAAAACACCCTGGATAGCCAATCTATCCTTGAGAAAGTAAACCAAAGCTAGAGGCATTACAATTCTGGACTTCAAGATATAGTACAAAGCTGCAGTCATCAAAACAGTATGATACCAGCACAAAAATAGGCACAGAGATCAAAGGAACAGAACAGAAAATCCAGAGAGGAACCTAGAATTATGCTGCTAATTAGTGCTGGGCATGACAGGAAAGAATATCCAATGGGAAAGAACAGTCTCTTCAACAAATGGTGCTGGGAACATGGACAGTGACACGCAAAAGAATGAAACTGGACCACTCTCTCCCACCATACACAAAAATCAGCTCAAAATGGATGAAAGACCTAAATGGGAGACCTGAAACCATAAAAATCCCAGGAGACAACACAAGCAGTAAACCTCCTTTTCACGGACCGCAGCCACTCATCCCTAGACACGTCACCAGAGGCAAGGGAAACAAAAGCAAAAATGAACTACTGGGACCTCATCAAAATAAGAAGCTTCTGCACAGTGAAGGAAACAGTTATCAACAAAAAGGAAACCAACAGGACAAAAAGATATTTGCAAATGACACATCCGATAAAGGGTTAGTATGCAAAATGTGTTTCTGTATTTCTACACTCCAACACCCAAAAAACAACTAATACAATTAAAAATGGGCAGAAGTCATGAACACATATTTCTCCAAAGAAGACATCCAGATGGCCAACAGACACATGAAAAGACGTTCATCATTACTCGTCATCAGGGAAATGCAAATCAAAACCACAATGAGCTATCACATCACACCTGTCATGATGGCTAAAATCAACAACAAAAGAAACAACAGGTGCTGGTGAGGATGTGGAGGAAAAAACACTCATGTGCATGACTGGTGGGAATGCAAACTGGTGCAGCTACGCTGGAAAACCCTATGGAGGTTCTTCATAAAGTTAAAAACAGAACTACCCTATGCTCCAGCAATCGCACTACTAAGTATTTATCTAGAGGAGACAAAAGCACTAATTTAAAGAGCTACAATGCACATCTGTGTTTATATAGCGGCAGCATCTACAAGAGCCAAATTATAGAAACGGCCTAAGTGTCGCCTGACTGATGAATGGATAAGGAAGACGTGGGATATATATACACTGGAATACTATTCAGCCACAAAAAAAGAATGAAATCTTGGCCTTTGCAACAACCTGAAAGGAGCTAGAGAGTATTATGCTACGTGAAATAAGTTGATCCCAGAAAATCTAATAATGCCATATGATTTCACTCATAGGTGGAATTTAAGAAACAAAACAAACAAGGAGCTAAGAAAAAAAGAGACAGACAAGAATACCAGACTCTTAAGTATAGAGAACACTCTGACAGTCACCAGAGGGGGGGCAGTGAGAGGATGGGGATGAAGGAGGCCACTTGTCCTGACGAGCACCAGGTGATGCACGGAGGTGCCAAAGCACTGTACCCCACAGCTGAACCTAATTTAACGCTGTATGTTAACCAATGGGCATTAAAATAAAACTTTTCAGAAAGGTCATTAAGCTGATTGTGAGATGGGGAGATTTTCTGGGTACCTCACGAAATCCCAAGGATAAGGAGCCAAAGCGGAAAAGTAAGAACTCTAGAGATGGCAGCACAGGAGGGACTCTGACCAGTGCCATGGCCTTGAGGAAGGAGGAAGAGGCCACAAGCTGATGAGGGCAGGCGTCTCTTGAAGCTGGAAAGGGCCAGGAAACGGATTGCCCCTAGAGCCTCTGGAAGGAACCAGCCCTCCCCACACTTGACTCAGGGCTCATGCCAGACTTCCCTCTAGAACAGTGAGATACTAAATGTGTGTTCGAAACCACTGAGTTTGTGGAACTCCGTTATAGCAGCCATGGGAAATGAATAATGGTTCGATGCCTTAGAATTTCTGATGAACAATGAAACTTCTAACTCTAATGAGGCCCGCAGGAGATGGGCCCTTCCCACCCCTCCTTCCCTGAGGCCTGGGCTCTGCCTCCTCCCCACCAGCCAGGATCCACCCCACCCCCATCCTGTAGACTTTTCCGGCCCAGTCTGTCCACCAGACATCGAGGCCTGCCCTCACACTCGCTCTCAGTTCTGCCTCCCCAAATCTTCCCGCCTTAGTGTGCAAGGGGTGGACCACCTGCTTGTGACGCCAGTACCACTCACCTGTCACCGACACTTGCAGGCTACCTGCCTGGCTCCTCCCACGGCTCCCTCCTGCTCCTCCACCCCTCCCAGTACCTTCCATGCCAACCACGTGGGTTTTCTGTATTTTCTCCCCAAGTTCCGAGAGCCCCTGTCCCAACCACTTCCCTCAGCTCTTCCTCTGACAAGTTGGGGGCAAAACATTCCATCTCATGAAGAGAAATTGTCTGAATCCTGACGGTACTTTGAATGTGGCTTCGACATCCATCCTGTTGCAAACTAGAGCCCACTCACAGAAAAATAAATCAGAGCACCCAAGAACGTGCCAGAACAGCTTAGTTGGTCAAGAGACATCAGAGACCCAAACTGTACCAGGCACGCCCACCAGTAAGACACTTGTGAAAATCATTTACCCCAAAATGTGTACGTTGGACACATATGGGCTCCATTCTCTGATTTCAAGTTTAAATGGGGGAGAAAAAGCTATTTCAGATGAATGGTCCATTTACTGCGAACTTGCTCTTAATTCAGTCTATAAAAATGTAAAGAGATGAAATAATTTACAAATTCAGCTGCTTACACTCAGCAATAATTTACAGAAATGCACAGGATGACGCCTCACAAGTGACTTGTTTCCCAATCTCCTTTCCATTTCCTCATGCCTGTGAAAATAGACATTAGAGGTTAGTTTCCAAAAAAAAAAAAACCTGTAAATATATCATCCAGACTGAATATTACCAAAGACTCCTGTAAGGACTTGTCTCTTATTAACATTTTAAGCACAGTTGCTGGGGTTAATTAGTTTTTGGACCCTGAAAAATTTTAAGTGCCTCTGATGACTTACTTCCAACTGATAATTTTGTGTGAGAAACAGAAAAAAAATAACAAATAGACAGTGAATAAATACATTCTTCATATTCCTTCTTATTAGTATAGAGAATATATTTCTGAAATTTAATTAAATATCAAGATGTCCACAAGATCTATAATAAACCACTTTGCAAGACCTCTAAATGTCAAGGAAAAGCACATTTTACATACAACATCCCTCCCCCCCCCCCCCCCCCCTGGTAAATAATGAAGATTCAAGACTTTTTTTTTAAAATCTGCAGCACACACAAGTACATATTTTATCTCAGAAATGCTTTCCAAAGACTTGGGAGTAGCTTTTGTTTGCAGTATGACAGAGTGGAAAGTATCTTAATTTATCACACAATGGTTTGGGCCATTAGTTTTAGAGATATGCCAGAGGCTTTAAAATAATGCAAGAGCTGCGGACTTCAAGTTTAACGTGGCAGAGCTTGACGAGAGGGCGATAAAGAATCTCTTTGGCCATTTTTCTGCCGTCCCCGTGCAGACACGCTAGGTCCCCAGCGATACTCAAAGCGTGCGGGAAAGAAGGTGGCACTTGGGGAGGAGAAAAAATGTAAAACAGAACCAAAAATAAAGGCATTTGTCAGCCCCGATGGCTTTATCACCTTAATAAGTAATGATGTCTCTGTGCCGCGGTCCCCACGTGTGGCCACATCTCCCCAGTGGCAGCAAGAGGTGAGGGGCGACAGGAACGCGACACAGAAGGCCACTGAACCACACGGGGTGGGAGTTTCACCTTTTTGGTGGTCTCTTATCCCCTCTTCCTACACGCAGGACAAAGTCTCGTTTCACTGCCAACACGTCTCAGATGTTCGCCAATGTTCTTCACCACAAAAAGGGACATCCGGCCCGGAGTCCCTGGCAGGCCACCAACTCCGGGAAGCATTCTGCCATTCGGTCCAACTTGCCCTGTTCTCTTCAGAGCTCCTTCCCTTCAGGGCAAGTGCTGCTGATTTTCCAGGCAGTTGTGCTGTAAGGCTGTGGCCCAGGACCAGGTGCAGTGATTCACCTGCTCATTAACATTTGAGAAGCACCTGTCTAAAGGAGGAGCCAGCACATTTTCCGCCAAGGGCCTGGGAGTCAACACTCAGCCTCTGCGGGCCATCTGGCTTCTGTCCCAGCTGCTCAGCTCTGTCCCTGTGGTCTGAAAACAACCACGGACAGTACGTGCATGGCTGAGCTCCTACAAAAGTTTATTTCTAAGAAGAGACAATGGGCCAGCTTTGTTCTGCAGGCTCTAGTTTGCTGACCTCTGGTCTGAAGTTGTCTCTGCAAAATCAATGTATTTTTGTTTTTGTTTTTTTTTTTTTTTTGTTTTTTGGTTTTTTACTGTGTATTTTGTAGAAGAAAATGTGAAGCGAATAGTATCCCAGGAATACTCTGCTGTCCAGTGGTGTGCTGGTAAATGTTTAACAACTGGCGGTCCAGACGTTAAAAAAGCCTCACTTATAGCAACTACAGATTCTCTGGGGATAAATATTCCCACCATAACCAATTTCCAGCTATGCACATATATCACTGAACACTAATCTATTAGGGCTCTCCAGACAAGCACACCGGTATTTATACATAAAATGTGTTTATCCCATTATACCTATACACTTATCCTATTATTTATCCTACTTAAGAGATTTAGGAGAAATTGGCTCATGTGGTTATGGAGGCTGAGAATCCCCACAACCTGCCACCTGCAAGCAGGAGACCCAGGCAAGCCCATGGGGTAGTTCCAATCTGAACCTGAAGGTCCGAGAACCAGGAGATCCAAAGGTGTAACTTCCGGTCCAAGGGGAGAAGAGCCAAAGACTCCCCAGCTCAGTCAGGCAGAGAAAAATCCACCCTCCACCTTTTAGGCTTACCCAGACCCTCCAAAAACTGTGCAATGCCCATCCAAATTGAGGTGGCCACCTGCTACATTCAGTCTAAGGATCCACATGCTAATCTCTTCTGGAAACACTCTCCCAGACACACCTGGAAGTATGTGCCAGTTATCCGGGCCCCTGAGGCCCAGTCAGGTGGATATAAATGCACCATCATGGCAGAATCAGGAAGGGACGTGCACAATCAGTTCCCTCGAGCAGTGCAAAAACCTTGAAGGTGCATCTACTGGGTGGGGTGGGGTATGTCCAGCACATCTCGTCCACCTGGAGCCTCAGAATTGACCTCATTTGGAAACAGGGTCTTTGCAGATGTAACCAGGTGACGATGAGGTCATAGTGATCTGAGGTGGGGACTAATCCAAAGCCTGGTGTCCTGAGAAGGGTAAAGTTTGGACACCAAGGCACACAGAAGGAAGATGTGAGGACGGTGAGGGTTGTCTGTCCAGTAAGCGGTAGCTGCATACCCATGAGGCAGGACTCAGGGGTGTGTGGATATGGCGGAGTCTGGAAAACACAGTGCTAGGTCACACGGGCAGTCAGTGTCACGATGGGCATTTGAGCTCAGACGTGCCCCTTACGAGAGCCCACACCCTTAGCTCTTTGACTATGTGGCTTGTCAGAGGGGAATGCAAAGGTCTCCATTACATTATTTTTTGTGAATTGAGATTTCTGGGCAATTTCCTTCAGCATGTCCTGAAATCACCGAGCAGGTGGAGGTCTCCTTCCTGACCCCTGGCAGCACATTTTCCTTGACCGGCCTTCTGTCTAGAATATTGCGGTTGCCGTAATTACAAACATACTGTGGCAGTCACAAGTGTGTCCTGTGTCATTTCTGCATGTGTGGCACAGAGCTCTTTCTCCCCCAGTGCCTGCCAAGTGCTGCGTAATCACCCGGCCACTATGACCCCCTTAGAGGACTCCTCTCTCTGGCCCATGAAAGCATCCTGAGCCCCTGCTTGTTTCCTGCAGAGAATTCTCACCATACATGCTTGTCTTCACCAGGGCTGTGAGAGTCACGTTCTATTCATATTGACACAGAGGCCCCAAACACAGGCTCTGGGATGGCCCCTGTGGCCACTCCACCATGGATGTCACAGAGTCAGCAGCAACAGCAAATGAGGCGATGGCCTGTTTTGGTTGAAAGTCCAGCCGGGTCCACATCTTCTCCACATGTGATGAGAAGTAATTCCTTACATGCAGTGTTTTGAGTGGAGATGCTGTCAGAGTCTAGACTTGAAGAGTCACAAGAGGAAGGGGATCCGATTCATGTCAGTTTGTTGGGGGCAGGGCAGCCCATGGATGTAGGAGCTTCCTGGGTGAGGGGCTGGGACGGAACTGTAGATGAACAGGACAGAGTCAGGTTGGCCCTGGAGCCCCTCACTTCCGGGACCACGGGGAGAGCCCCAGTAATGTGTTTATGCTCACACGCTCTGCAAAACCTGCAAGGGGGAGACACTTCAACTTCAGTCGGTTCAGACCACGGTCTCGTGCTCTGACTCCCCTCTGTCACGTCTCCCTCACACCAGATGGTGTTAACGGGACTTGGCACGCCTGGGACAAGCTTATTAGGGTTTAGTGGCAGCTTCATACAAATTCACCTCCACGAAGAGCTCCATGATGCCAGCCAGCCCGGAGCGGCAAGGCCAAGCCTCCCACATCCTCGCTCGTGGGATCCAGGGCCAGATGCCGCTTCACGACACAGGCGCTCAGAACCACGAGTACACGGCAGAAGAGAAACAAGGCTTGGGACGTGTGGAGCCAGGAGCCAGGGGGCAGGAAATCCTGACCACAGGAAAGTCACTGTGAGGACAGGACCCAGTTCTCATCAGCTGTCAGCAGCAACTAGTCAAAATGAGCATTGTCTCCTGCAAGGGGTAATGCGTAATGCATTGATACGAGCATCGGCACACCATTTATTTTTTTTTGATGGGCTGAAATGGAATTCAACAGAATTCTTGTGTCCGTAGGGCAAAAACTTGTCTGATGTGACAGTGAGCGTGTCCGTGAGTCGATCTGCATGTTGTGTGCAGTCCACTCTCCATAATAATACTAATAACAACACTTTTGGGCTGCCTGGGTGACTCAGTCCGTTGCATCTGATTCTTGGTTTCAGCTCAGGTCATGATGTCACAGTTCATGGGATCGGGCCCCCTGCTTGGAATTGTCTGTCTCCTCTCTCTCTGCCCCTCCCCCACTCATACTTCCTTTCTCAAAACAAATAAATAAACTAAAAAACAAAACAGAACGCTTTCACCCAACCACACTACAAGGCACATGGAATTGGCGTTCTATTCTCTCTGTTTAAACAATACCACACAATCTTTGTCACATGAGGAGGCAACAAGTGTGCAAGAGAAAAATGTAGGAGGAAAATCCATTACATAATCAGGCAACCAAGTAACTTACAAATTCAATAGTTTTCTAGAATTTCTGATTTTTTAAAACACATCAGCTTTTTAGAATTTAAATCAACCCCTTTCCTAACGCTTTTTGAAGGTCAGTTTTTATTGTTTTTTAATGTTTATTGGGTGGGGGGGCAAAGAGAGAGGGAAAGAGAGAGAATCTCAAGCAGTCTCCATGCTCTCAGTGCAGAGCCTGCTGTGGGCTCGATCCCATAAAAGGTGAGATCGTGACCTGTGCTGAAACTAAGAGTCAGACTCTTAACTGACCGAGCCACCCAGATGCCCACATGTTCTTTTTTAACTTTAATTTTGAGCCCAGGGAATCTGTATCTCAAAGGACTGACTTGTCCATGCATTTGCTCAGTAGGGAGCACTGGTTCAACTGCAGGTGCCATGAGGCACAGCAGCCAAAAAGAGCATCAGGCCTTCCTCTCTCGGAGAGCATGTTCCCACAGAGGGCTCAGATAGTCAACGTGGAGACAGATAAATATAGGACTGTTGGGGGGGAGCAAATTGTAAATATAGGACTGTGGGGGGGAGCATATTGAACTGGCCAGTGTGACCATCACGGAGCCCAGTGAGGGCGTGATGTTTAAGCAGAGACAAGAATGGGGAGGGACCAACAAGCAAACTGGGGAAGAGGAGCCCATGCAGTGGAGTTGCACGTGCAAGTGTCCTGAGGTTACAGGGCGGGAGGGAGTTATCATGTTCTGGGAAGAGGAAGAAGGCCAGCAGGGTTGCAAGGACGACAGGGAGGGGTGGGTGCTGGGGAGAGATGGGCTACTACTGCCACGTGTTAGCCCTCCGTGTGCACAGCCACCATCACATACACATGTGACCTTGAGTGGGACTGATACAAACCCCCGTGTTCTCCCTCCGGCAAGTTTCCAAACTCGCCCTCAGCCCGTTCTGATTACATGCAAAAGCCTTCTCGACCAGGCACCCCAGAATTCATGTGCCAGCATGGCTCTGAGTGACAAGACTTGCCAACGTGGGCGGAGAGCCTTTCAATTCAGGATCTTTCATGTGACGCGTCAGCCTGCTGGGTCGACCTAAGGTCAGCCAGGCAGAGACACGACACCATCTGGACACCTTCTCCAGATGCCAAAGCTGAATGGATCCTTTCACAACCTGGAGACCACGACCCTTCCCCAAACACCACCAGCCAATTAAAACCCCGATTTCCCTCCTCCAGAGACTTAATGCAGAACCAGTCCCTAGGTGCACGCTCAGGAGTCTGCATTCTGGTTCCTCTTTGGAAATGGTGACTCCAGCCCTGTGCTGCTGTCAGAGGGCTGTTCTTACTGGAAGGGAGGCTGTCTGGAGGGACCAAGAGAAGGTGATGTGCGCACGATCCCTGTTTCCCAGTAGCCTGCAGTGGAAGCAGGCATACCGATGTGGCCGCCCAGGGAGCCTGACACACGGCACCTGTAGATTCCACTCCAGGCGCCAGGAGAGACTCTCCCCACGACTGAGACACAAGCTGGAGAGGAGCCCTTTGGAGGACAGATGGGTCCTTCCCTACGAGGTGGTTGTGAGTACAGTGGCTGCCACAAAAGAAAACATGGGGAGGACCACCCATCCCAGCTGCAGTGAGCGGCCACATCTGCCCTCCGTGGGATGCTGTAGGCACATCAGCGGATATGGCTCCAGGGTCCCTGGTCTTAATGGCCTTGTCCCCACAGGCCTAGAAACCCCAGAAGGTGGGAGCCATGTGCTGTTTGGTTCTGCGTGGTTTCAAGCAGCCCCAGCACGTGGCAGGAGCCCAGAACAGCTGAGGGAATGCAGCGAGTCAGGACCTGGCTCAAAGATACAGAGATGCCGTGGGTCAAAGGTAAAGCCGCAGCGCCTATATAACCTGGAGCATCTGCTGACCTGAGCTCACCTGACAGCTGTCTCCATGAGCACATAAACACACCTCTGGGCCACCGCTGCTGCCCTGTATCTCTGAGCACACACTAAGGCATCAACACAGATGTCGAATGACCACGCCGACCGCCAGTCTTATCTGGGAAGACGTCCATGAGAAATCCAACATTTGGAGCGAGAAACTGCGATCATCCAAGTGGGAAGCCCAATGGACAGACAAGGCAACATGGGCAGGCGTGGGCAGGCGTGGGCAGGCGTGGTCCTACGAGACACTGTGCCACGGCACTGGGGTTGGCTGCCACCCGCAAGTGTCCACGTGCAGCCAGAGTGCCCTCCACCTCTCTGTGTGGTGTCCTGCCTTGTGTCGGGGTGGCCACTACATCAGAACTGACCAGGAACAAAGCGTGGATATTCCCGTAAGCAAAGCCGCTGCCTGGTCTGTGGGTTGGGATAGACTTTGCGGATAGAAAAGCGGAAGATTGTACGTGAGGATCAGCGTGTTTGTTACAGAGGAGGCACAGGAACAGGCGAGACCCCCAGTGCCAGCCCCACGCCTGCCAGATGGGCCTTCTTCCAGTCTGTGCCTCTTTTACTGGGTTCCCAACCCTGGGCCTAGCACTGTGCTTGGCAATGGGGGGCCTGCGGGCCTCTTTCAGCGTGGTGGGTAGTTCTGGTGAGGACAACCAAACAGAGTGACCAGCCAGAGCAGGTGTGTGAAGAGGCCACACTCGTGATCAGTGCCACACGGGACAGCACATAGGATGCCACATGGAATGCCACACAGGGCAGAGCAACAGAATCAAAGGGAAGGCCAAATTAGGGGTGGGGTGGGGGGCAGGAGGGCCTCTCAGGGTGATAAAACCAAGCTGAGACCAGAGAGAAGGTGCAGCTGGGCGAATAGAATGGGACCTTCTATAAGCAGGCACAGCATGACCAAAGGCCCCGTGGTGTGTGTGTTGCGGGGATACACCTGGTCTGCAAGGGACCTGGAGGGCAGCCAGTGTGGCCGCAGCATGGGGTGGGGGATGATCTAAGGCTGGACACCACAGTGGGGGGGTCATTGTGACTGAGGGCCTATGGGCGGGACACAGATATACCATTTGGCGAGGGCCCAGCTTTGACAGGAGTCCTGGGGAGTAAAAGGGGAAGGCACGTGCGATGCTTTTCACGCTGTCCGCAAAACTCACGTTTGCAAGGGCCCTGCGGTATGTGCATCCGAGCCTGGCTGGCTGTGTGCTGTGTTGACCATGGCCTCCTCAGCGGTCCTCAGGCAGGGCTCTGTTTTTCCTGAGCTGCTGCCCATCAGCATGAACTCCCCTCTCCGTCTTGCTCCACCTCATCTGTTCCCACTTTCCCCAAGTCACCGGAGCTGGGGCTGGAAATGGAGGATAGGAGAGAGAACCACCTGGTGTGGAAGAAAGTTCCAGAACTGACTGTGGATTAGTTTCCCCTTTCCAGGTTTTGTACCTTAGAAATTCGTCATTCCCTTCTTCCCCTTTCGGGTGACAGACAGTTCTCTCATGTGCTGCTCAGAAGATAATTCGGAATTCTGTGTATTCTAATGCGGGTCAAAATGTCTGTGTCTAGCATTTGAAAATAGCTCTGGGCGTTAAATGGTGGCAGCCAGAAAGCTTCCGGAACCGGTGTCTCATCCTCTCCTGGTCTGCAAGCCGCTGCATCTGTCTGTCTGTCTGCATCTGCATGAACAGCGGGCTCCTTCTGCAGCAGCTTGTGGCGTGGGGCCCTTGGGGTGGTTTGGGATGCAGGAGGCAGGTGTGCGTGGCTCTCACTAGGTCACGTGCACGCTGCATGCCTGTGTGCTAAGCACCACGCTGGGCACCAAGTTGACAGCAGGGAAGGGGCCTGGCCAGGCCCTGTGCTCTAGAAGCTCAGTCTGACGGGAACACACTTTAGGGAAGGTTGCTCACAGTCCCCCTGGTGAGGGGCTCCTGTCCCAGCCTCACTCAGGGAAGCCGTGAAAGATCTGGACTGAAAGTGGCTCAAAGACCAGTGTGAGTGAACAACAACAAGGGAGGGGAGGCAGGGAGGTGGAGAGGCCGCTGGTACGAAGTCTGAGGTTGGAAATCCCGGGGCCCAGAGTGATGCAGCATCTGTGGGCGAGCACCTGGGGCAGATTTGGGGAGGAGGGCAGCAAGCCAGCGGTGGGAATTCAGAGACATGAAGGCCCGGTTGGGTGGACAAAGCTGGAGTATGGAGGGGAGACCCGGGGAGCACCAGTCACGAGATCAATGTCCACACCCGCCTCCTCGGTACACCTTGGACAGGTGGGCAGGTGAGCAGCTGGACAGATGAGTCTGAAGTCCTGTACCAAACACAAGGCTCAGAATGCTATGGCCCAGCCCCCCACTTCAGCTTCTTGTAATTGGTATTTCCGCTTCCTCTGTGACTTCCAGCCATTAAGACTGGCTTCTGGTCAGTTGAATTCTAAACTCCCGCCTGCCCCAGGATCTTTGCTCATGTCTTTCCCTCTGCCCAAAACAATGGTTCTTTCTCTCCCTCTGAGCAGTCATCACCGCCTCCAGGAAGGCTTCCCTGCCCTCTCCCTATCAAGACTAACTCAAATCCTCTTCCCATCCCCTGGACTAGGACCATTACACTGAATTTGGAAAAACTAAATCACACAGTTTGGCATTTTCTCCGTAAACCAAGAGGAGATGAAAAATTTGGACTGAACATGTCTTGTAAACCGCTTTCAGTGTGAAAACCCAACATCAAAATGCAGAGACTACCAGCTCCCCCCAGCTCCTCGGGCACGGGCTTCCTCATCACATATGGGGAACATTTCCACCGGTGCCAGGGGCTGGGACACTCGAACTACAGCCACCGCAGAGCACGTCTGTCCCTCCACGGCTGACGACTTTATTCCACCCGTTCTTGCCCAACCGCCCAGGGGACAGCCCTGAGAAAGGGCTCTTCAGCCAGTGTCCACCCCTGCTCCAAAGGGAACTTCCAGGATTTGGACTGAATATCGGGAAGCAGACTACCTGGTCCAGGTCTGCTGTAAGCCTGGAGTCACCTGTGTCTCCAAAGTTCAAGCCAAAGGAGTTCCGCTGCACTGCCAAGGCCTGCCAAGCGTTTGTACCGCAGCCCGGCCCAGTGTGCGAACCTGCCTGGTGCGTGTCTGGGCATCACGATGTGCCGGTGACAGGAAGAGCCATGGAAATACCCAGAATGAGGAACAGTTGAATGCAGGATGCTCCAGCCAAGGACTGCCCAGCCACTTCTCAGAATCATGCCCCCAGAGGGCAAAAAGGGGAGGCACAGGGGCTTAGAGACATGGCCCAGCCCCTTGGCCCACTCTCCGCCCTCCCGCCCTCCACTCAGCTCAGGAGGGCCTCCACCAGGCTTGGCTGCACCGGCAGCTCATGGGGCAAGAGTGGACACCAATGGGTTTAATCCAGAATGCCCTCGATGGCCAAGATGCATTCATTCCCCCAAAGAAACTGGGGGTGCCACTGTCCAGACTGTCCAGAGAAGAGGGCTCAGTGCGGAAAGGGTAAGAAGCAAATATCCACCATGAAAATCAAGTCAAAGTTCTCTCACAACACGGGTTTCCCAGAAATTCTCATTAGCATCTTGACACAGGGCTATAAAATAATATCCAGGCAAAAATTTTACACCTTCCGTATTTCTCCTATTTCAGATCTAATTGATGTTTCAGAAAAGACAAGGCTCTTTTAAGGGGTGCTGTCGGACAGGTGCTTTCCCAGGAGAAACAGAAGAAACTCCACCAGGATCTAGGCACAGGGACACATCCCTGGGCAGGACGGGACCTCAGATGCTGCACAGACAGCACTCACACTTGGCAGCATAAAAAATGAGAAATTTTACATAGCAAATGCCTTTGCAAACACATCAACAGGTAAATGAAAGCCTTGTGGGTTTTATTTTGTTTTAATTTTTTAATACTTATTTATTTATTTTTGAGAGAGAGAGACAGAGTGTGAGCAGGGGAGGTGGAGACACAGAATGTGAAGCAGGCTCCAGGCTCTGAGCTGTCAGCGCAGAGCACAACGCGGGGCTCAAACCCACCAGCTGTGAGATCACACATGGCCTGAGCCCCCAGGTGCCCCTAAATGAAGTGTTTGTAAAAAAAATAAGTACAGATCTTCCTGGACTCACGATGGGGTTGTATCCCTATCAACCCATCCTTAGTTGAAAACATCATTAAGTCTAAAATGCACGCATACGCCTGACCTCCCACACCTCAGAACTCAGTCCAGCCTGCCTTCCATATGCAAGAACAGTCGTGTGAGCCCACGGCTGGGCAGGACCGTTCATCCTAAATCCTATTGGATGAAGGAGTGCTGACTGCCTCGTGGAATGTACCAAATACTGTCCTGAAGTGGGAGCTGGAGGGACGCCTGGGTGCAGAGTGGCCACCACCGTATGGGTTGGTGACACTTGTGGTCATGTGGCTAACGGGAGCCCGCGCTGCCCCACATCATAGGAGATGATCGGACCACACATCACTAACCCAGGAAGAAGTCCAAACCCGCAATCCCAAAGACGCTTTCCACTGAGTGCATGTTGCCTTCACGCCGCCACGGAAAATACGAAAAACGGTTAGGTCAAACCAGCGACAGTCTGGAGCCATCCACATTTGCAGCAGATAAGAAGCAATGGGTGAAGAGCTCCAACACGCACAGACCTCTGACAGAAAGGGCAAGAAGAAACAACCCAGCCATTCGTCAATGAACAAAAGGATGTGCACAGTCAGTAAACCTCAAGAGCATCGCCAACCAATCGACAAACGTGAAAACAATTCTCAAACTCACTCGTCTTCAGGAAATGCTCATTAAAGCCACAAGAGTCATCACTGTACCCTCATCACACCGGCAATGATTTAGTGGAGTAGCCGCACCCAGAGCCGATGGAGACCCAGGCAGAAAGATCACCAAAGGCTCCGCGTGGCTGGGGGAAGGTGCGCCCCGGTCCCTGCAAGAACCTGCAGCTATTGGCTCCACAAGACGAGGGTGTCGGTGGAAGCCGCCCTTCCCACCGCCCCGCCAGCAACGCGGACCACTCATCTCTTAACCTTTCATTCGGGAGAGCCTTCTTCGGCATATTTTGGGCATTCGCGCAAACCTGTCAAATGACACACATGGCAAGTCACAGGCTACAAGCTGCTCGGTGACACCGAGGAAGGTTCCAGAAGAAAGTCATCCCCGCTCGCCGCTGATGCCACCACGCTCCCCATCTTGTAAGCAGTCACGCAGGAGCACTGGGTGGTTGCTCAGGCCCCCCCCCCGACTTAAGGAACCTGGGAGTCTAGCCAAAGACGGGCCCCCCAAGGTCCTCCCAGGAACTCTCACCTCCTCACCACATCTGCCAGGATGACACAAGGAGATGAAAGATGTGTCATCGTCGATGCACCTGGAGGTCTCAGTTGATTGAGCGTCGGCCTCTTGGCTTCGGCTCCGGTCATGATCCCAGGGTCGTGTGATCCAGCCCCGTTATCGGGCTCCATGAGCCTGCTTAAGATTCTCACCTTCTGTCTGCCCTCTTCCCCACTCGAGCTCTCTAAAAATAAAAAGTGAAATTAAAATTTTTTTAAAAACATGATGTGTAGCAGGCTCTCTTTCTCTCCACTGGCTGTTCCTCATCCACTTGGAATACGGTGATTTCAATCCCTGAACTTCTAACCCTGCTTTGTCCTCACAACCTTCGGCTTCTCCTCACCTTCAAATTTCTCAAAGACACAGCACCAGCTTACTGTCTGACTTCTTTCTGTTCACGCGTCCACCACTCTTCGTGCCCCGGCTTCCTCTCTCTGTAACTCAGGGAGGCTCCCTGGAATACTGCCAGCATGTCCTTGTGGGCCTCAGCCAATGCTATCCCTGGTTGGTTTCTTTGACCTTCAAAGCATCTGATCTAATAGGAAGGGTTCTTTATCACACATCACACCTGGAACTTGGTGGGTGCCAGACCCATGTCTGTGGGCCAGATGAACAACTGAACAGAGCAGTAAGTATATGGAAGGGAAGGAGTCGGGAAGTCCCCCAAGAAGCCCTAGCTGTATTTCCTTGATTTAAGGCAGAACAGAGGGGAATATGTGGAGTCTCTCTTTTCTAAAATTGACGTTAAAAAAATATCTTTACAATCCTTCCCATGGCTCCCCCAAAATTGGGGAATGGGGAGAACTGTGAGCTCAGCTTCACAGAAAGTACAAGTGTCCCTGTTACACACCACTGCAGATTTCACAACTAGGCTTGAGCACATTTGCTCTGGCTACCATTTACCGGAAGAAAAGCTGCTCCAGGAGAAGCCAGAAAGACCGAGTGGATGGCGAGGTCCCTGCGGCCCAACTGGACCCATGCACGCCTCCCCTCCAGACACCGTAAGCTGGCCGTGTGATCTAGCCTGCACAAGACGTCCATGCGACACGTGGCCACCTGTCAGCCATGCAAGAAACATGTGTCCTGGACTCACAAGGTACCTGGCACTGGGAACCAGACAATGAGCTCTCCCGCCCAGACCCCAGTGGGCAGAACCACACGACGGACGAAAGAATGAAGTACAACGTACGATTGGATGGTGGCAGCAGCCAGAAGAAGGAGTCAGCAGGGAAGGGGGTGGGCTGGGCATATGAAATGGTAGACAAGGTGCCCAGAACTGAAGGGGCAAAGGAAGAGGGCAGAGGGGAGGCCCCATCCCCTCTGGTGACAGGCCTGAGCGCTCGGCTTGCTCCCCCAGGTTCGCAGATGTTGTACCTGGTGTGCCGATGGCACCTGGGCTTTGGGCCACACCCGTGTAATCACCCCCTCTCCTCCCATGTCACGCTGTCTTGATGACCTCGGCATCTCTGTGCAGCTCTCCAGTGTCCATGGGAACTGTTGCTTTGCCTAAAGCTCAGGCAGTGCCTGGGACAGGTCAACCTGCCAGGTGCTTGCCAACTCCTTCCTCCGGGTGACCGACCCTGCCACTCTGTGTTCAACAGGGGGCAGACCGACCACAAGGCATCATGACAGACCATTGGACTCTGGTCTCTATTGCTTCCAGAACCTTCTCAGACAAGTGAGTCAGGCCCCTTGGGCCATGTCCATGTAGACACTTTACTCCCCCTGGCTCAATTGTGCACATGGGGCTTAGATGCAGTGGGTCCCATTTCTATCTTCCCATACACACAACCCCAAAAAGGGGAGGAAAGAGACCTCAAGTGCCCCAGTCCTGACCTCCCTGTAACCATGCATACTTTCCTCAAATATAGAAATACCCAGTCATCACAGCCACAGAATGGAAGGTAAGCTTCCAGGGGGGACGCAGTAGAGGGAGAGAGCCTGCCCCCCAGTGTGCAAGGGTGGGAAGTGTGGGTATAGACAGCCCGCACTCAAGGTCTATGCTCCGCTCTTAGACAAGGTGCCCTGTGGCCTAATAGAAGCAGAAACCAGGGCCGTGTAGCCATCCGGATCCACTCCTGAAGATTGGCTCACTCCTCATCCCCGAAATGCACACTTGACGATGACAGTTTTTTGGGCAGCGCTTGGAGTTCCGTGGCATAGCAATAAAGAAATCTGAGCAGAAAGCACTCTCCTTCCCAAGTAAGCCCCTCTCTCAGCAAAATTTCGCAAGTGCTTTTTCATAAATAAAATAATTCTGTGCTCCAGCTGAGAGTGCTGTGCACACCCTCCCTAGTTATGTGTCCATAGCCTGTGTTTTCACTGCTGGGCAGGATTTGCTGATGGGCACTTTATCGCTAAGTGTGTTGTCCCTTTGGGAGAAAAATACTTTTATCCCAGCGCGTGCCTCATCTCCAAGTCTACTGATCAGTGGTGTTATTATTCTTGCAAGATTCATTTGTAAACTTTTCAAATGATATGTCAATATGTGTGTGGTTGTTTTTTTTTTTTTTCCAGGTAAAGGAGAGGATACGCTAAAAACAAAACCCTATATATCTATGGGGGCGGGGAGGGGGGATGGAGGGCGTCATTCCAACCGAATCGATGTTTATCTTACAAGCACCGTCTATCATGAAAGCCCTGCTGGCTACTTTCTTGTGCATGTTCCAGAAGCAATCCTCACTATTAAATAAGATTGGGAAAGTGGAATTGGAGAACTCAGCGCCCATCACGTTCCTTCTTAGCTGTCAGACCAAGGAAACATGGGTGGAAGATTTCAAGCCTTTGTTTTCTCATCTGTGAGAAGGGGCAGTGCTGATGCTTAGTTCTTGAAATGGTTGTGGAGATTCAGGGCCATGATGAAGGATGAGAGGCACAGAGTGTCGTTCCGGGTTCTCTGTACATCAGGAATGTCTCTGTGACAGTCTCTGCTCTTGTGTTTCTTGTTCACTATGAGTTTGGCAAATCTCTCAGTATTTCAGGGGTGGTTGGTGTTTGAGACCACACTTTCTTATGTTTACTGGTGATCTTAAACCAGTTTGGGGCAGAGATAGCATCAGTATCCTTTCCCTCCCCCCCTAAAAATCCTGCAGTTTGTTAAACACATTTGTCTAGAGTTCATGCATCGTGTGCTCAGAGCTGACAGCGTTGTAGTATCCCAGAGAGGTGTGTGTGAGTGTGTGTGCACACACATACACCGGATGTTCTCACGAGCCTCCCATAGAGGATGAACGCCTACTTAGGGGACAGAGAAGACTTCCTTGGGTTGACTCTCACATACCATTCAAATCTGGGCCCCCGAAGACTAAGGGGTCCTGCCATCATCTCCACCACTCTCCAGATCTTGATCCTGAATGAAGGTCGTCCAGTTTCATGACACGCAGGCTGGATGGGGGATGGTCTTGATGATGGCTGGTGGCATATTTGTGGAGCTCCAAAGAGGCAGGTGTGACCATCACACAAGTGTTCTGAACACAGAGTGTGTCACCTTCGACCAGCGTGGCTCCCGTCCTCACAAAGTGAGCTACCAACTTTCTGCTGGTGGCTGGGGATGGGTGCAGGGGTAGGGATGGGGAGAGCATACGGCAGTGAGCTCCTCACTTGGTTGTCATCTCCCCAGGGCTGCCATGAGGATGCTCTTCCCACAGGTGAGGTCGTGTGGGCCCCTTCTTCACTCGTTTGTCTCGGCTGTCACCTGACTAGCTGGGCCGGTGGGGTAGGGGTGGGGGGGCTAAGAGAAAACAATTCTCTTTCCACCAGTGAAACACAACATACAAGCCCATTTTTCTGTTGCAAAACCTTGTATCCAGTACTTTTAAAGAACTGAATCTAGTACAGGGAACGTGCCCCGGAGTTGCCAGTTACCTTGCAAACCACCCCTGTGCTCTATGGTTTCCAGGGTGTGTGCAGTTCAAGCTCAGTCCCTATCAAATGACTATGAAACTGAGGGGCTGGGGGCTTCACCGCCCCGCTACAAAAGACTGGCAATCTCTTACTGTTTCTGATGCAGTGCCTCTCATCTTCCAAATCTGCGATTCTCCACAGGAGGTGAGGCCTCCTCTTCAACCATGAGACATTTGGTAACATCTGGAGACATTTTTGCTGGTCACCACTGAGGGGAAGGGGTCCTCCTGGCCTCATGTGGGCAGAGCCCAGGGAGGCCACTGAGCACCCTCCCATGCATGGGACGCCCCGCAGCAAAGTATTACCTGGCCCGACATGGCAACACTTCAAGGGTTGGAAAGTCCTGGCCTGAGTTTAAAATCGAAAGGGCGAGTGGGGCACCTGGGGGGTTCAGTCGGCCAAGTGTCCGTCTCTTGGTTTCAGCTCAGGCATGATCTCACAGTTCATGGGATGGAGCCCCACGTCAGGCTCTGTGCTGACAGATGGGATCCTGCTTGGGATTCTCTGTCTCCCTTTCTCTCCGTCCCTCCCTGACTTTCTCTCCCTCCCTCCCTCTCTCTCTCTCTCTTTTTCTCTCTCTCAAGAGTAAATAAATAAGCATTAAAAAAATAGAATACATAAGATGATCATGAAATCAACTCCCAGCTGGATGTTTTGCGATGTTAAGAGATTATTACTTTCAGTGCGGTATAGACTTGAGATTGCATGTAAAGGAGCCTCTATCTTTTGGAGATACATTTTCACATATGTATAGATTAAATGATAGTTTGAGTGCTTTTTCAAAATAATTTGAAGGAGGAGTGTTTGTGGATGTGGAAGGAATCAAATTGGCATGAGTTAGTAATTGTCGATCCCCGTTGATGGATGCATGGGGCTCATTTTTCTGTTCTCTCTATTTCTGTCTAAGGTGGGAATTTTTCATAAAACAAAGCTTTCATTTAATTTTTTTCAATGTTTTTTATTTATTTTTGGGACAGAGAGAGACAGAGCATGAACGGGGGAGGGGCAGAGAGAGAGGGAGACACAGAATCGGAAACAGGCTCCAGGCTCCAAGCCATCAGCCCAGAGCCTGACGCGGGGCTCAAACTCACGGACCGCGAGATCGTGACCTGGCTGAAGTCGGACGCTTAACCGACTGCGCCACCCAGGCGCCCCAACAAAGTTTTCAAAAACAGTGCCCAAACCCACAGGGTTCCACCTGCCAGATTCTATTAGCATAACTAATGGCATCTAATTCCATGGGACTTCACACACCTTCCCCTTGTAGCACCCCACAAAATAGTGGTGGGCCCTTGACGGTTTGCCCGGGGGAGCCTGAGACTCAGAGATGAAGCAATTGCCTGGGGACATGATTAATTTAGCGGGGGGTGGGGAGGCAGAAATTGAAGCTCAGGTCCTTCTGACCCCAGGTGGTGGGTGTCTTCTGCCCTGCCCCACTGGTGTCCAGCCCTGTGCAGAATGCCGGTGCTGGAGAACAGGTTTCAAGGAGTGTATGTGCTCTGCAGGTGCACATGCTAATCAGCCCCCTTCCAAATGTGCACACAGCTCTCTGTGTCAGCTGCTCTTTGGACAGCTGAATCTCTAAGGAACCACAACGTAATGCCTGATTCCTACCCTGGGAGTTAGAAAGTAACCCCAGGTTGAAAATGTAAATATTTTCCCCATGGGCAAGAACTATTTTTAGCTGATTATAAATGGAAAAGACTGGCAGCTGTCAATATTGATGGTTATTCCTTGAAAAATGACTTCAAGGTACTGCTAATCAATTGTCTCTCAGAATGAAGAATGGAGCACACAGCTCTCTGGGAACCTCAACATGTATTTATAAACACATGCTTTATCGAACACACAGGAAAAATGAGCCAGACGTTTGGCATTATGATGAGTTATTCAGAGTAAATACAACAATTATTAGCGTCTATATTGGACTTCAAATTGACAAAATTCCTTTAAAAAACGTCTGTTGCTGCTGTTTTGTGTTTCTGTTATTTAGTGTTCTCCTCGCTACACTGAAGCATGCTGCTTGGCACTGAGCTGAAGACTTCACAAGGGCCGGGATTGTTTCTTTCTTACTCGGTAAATAAGTAGCTTTCCACTTGGCTAAAAACGCCTGGATGATTTAGGCACTGGCTAACAACGTTTGCCACACCGTGTCTTCCTAAAACTGACGTTGAGGTGCAAGGTGCAGGGGAATGCGTGTTTCACTGTGAGGACTGTGGGTTCTTCTTCCTCAGACCCTTTGCTGGGGACTGGGGTCTAGAGGCGTGGCAGGCAGAGTAACATGACCTCCCAGAACTCATGTCCCTGGAATTCCCTTCTCCTGAGGTTCTCCTGAATGACTTCTGGAGCAGAGAGGGAAGGTTCTTGAATGAGAGAGAGGGGAGGTTCTCCTGAATGACCTCCAGACGAGAGAGAGGGGAGGTTCTCCTGAGTGGCTTCTGGATGAGAGACTGGAGCTTGTCCTAACTGACTTCTGGACCAGAGAGTGGATGTTCTGCTGACCGACTTCCAGATGAGAGAGAGGGGAGGTTCTCCTGATTGACTTCTGGATGAGAGAGGGGAGGTACTCCTGACTGAATTCTGGATCAGAGAGTGGAGGTTCTCTTGCAGGAGAGAGAGGGGAGATTCTCCTGACTGACATCCAGGAGAGAGAGAGCGGAGATTCTCCTGACTGGTTTCTCGACCAGACAGGGGAGGTTCTCCTGTCTTACTTCTGGATGAGAGAGTGGGGAGTTTCTCCTGACTGACTTCTGGACCAGAGAGGGGAGGGTCTCCTGGCCGACTTTCAGGTGAGATAGAGGGGAGGTCCTCCTGACTGACTTCTGTACAAGCGAGGGGCGGTTCTCCTGACTGACTTCTGGAGTTGAAACCAGGCAGGTGCTCAGCGTGGCTATGTCAGCTCGAGGAAGCATCTTTACATTTGAAGGTGCTTGGGGAATGATGGCAACAGGGAAGTGCCAACTACCTCTTCTCAGGTGTAACAACAGTGGTTGTAGTATTTGATCATTTCAACTACAGGCTGAGCAGATTCAGACAAATTGTGCCCAGCCGGCTCCAGGGGGCTGGTGTGAGCAGGACTCTGTCAGGATGGTCAGCAGGTGTGAGCAGGTGACCCACTGGGATGGTCAGCAGTTCTGAGCAGGTGCCCTGACAGGATGGTCAGCAGGTAGCATGTTGCAAGGGCCTGGCAAGGACAGTGTAGGTGAGCAGTGTTCCGGGGATTATTGCTGGGGTCCTGTCTTTCAAATGGGATGGATGTTGCAACTGCTCACAGACACACTCCAAGAGGAATTACGGGGGATTTGGAAAAAGTTGTAGGGACTAGCAGTCCCAGAGGGTCTCAGGGCCTGAGTGGACAGTCTGTCAGCCCAGGTCATGTGTCAATGCTTTCACGAGGTAAGTACTTACCTGGGACACCCTGGTCCTGTGTTTAGAGGATGGGACAAGGGCACAGTGGGAGATGCCAGCTGCAGATCAGAGGAGGGGGCTGGACTGGAGAAAATCATGTGAGAATCACACATTCCTGTGCGGCTGAGGCCAGGGCCTGGGTGAGGTTCCAGAGCAACAGTGAGGATGTCACCCATGAGGGAGTGAGGCCCACCATCTCTCTGTCTCTCACTCCACTCTTCTCTCTGTCTCTGTCTCCCCCATGTCTCTCCATGTCTCTGTCTTCTGTCTCTCTCTCTCTTTTGTCTCCCTCTGTCTCTCCTCTCTCTCCCCTCTTGTGTCTCTGATGAATGCCATGGCTGCCAGCTGGGTAGAAGAGACTATGCCTTACCAGCAGGCTGAGGAGCAGCGGGAAGGACACTGGAGACTGTAGCCAGGGGAGGAGTGTTTCTGGAAGGAAGTTGGCGCTGGGAGGTCCAGCAAGGGTATGGAGGATGGCGGTTGGGTGTGGGTGGGTGGAGGCCTCAGGAGACCCTGGGGAGGTTCCTGGGCCAGCCGAGGAGTAGGAGCAGCGTGGAGTGGACGCAGCAGTGGATGCGCCTGAGAAGCTGGTCTGGCGCCCTCAGATGCCTCCAGAGGCTGTAGCTAGGGGAGCACTCGAGAGAGGTGGGAGGAGTTTTCAAAGGGAAGTACTGAAGCTGCCTACAGGTTGATGCAGCCAAGAGGGGAGTTTAAATGTGAAAGAGAGAGAGAGACAGAGACAGAGACAGAGACAGAGACAGAGACAGAAAGAAGAGAAACAATAGAATAATGACCTCTGAATGTCACTCTCCCACTAAGAAAAGATGGCCGAAATGGTCAGAAGAAGCTTTTCCACAACTCTAGAAATTAATCAAAGTCTTCCAGGAACATAAGTTTTTCTGTGTTCTGGTTTTCCATTGTTGTTTTGAGGAAAAGCCGTTGAATTTTGTTAAGAACGGTGAGAATTCTGACTTTCCCCATATCGCTCCTGCTCTGCAACTCTGGGTGACCTTGAGCACCAGCAGTGCCACCCAAGGGGTGAACACAGCCGGGGCTCGCCGACACCTCCTCCTCAGAGCACTGCCCTCACCATACGTGTCCTGCAGTTGCTTGGACACCTCTGTCTACGAGGCTGTCTGTTTGCCTTGACTGGAGCTCACCTGGCGTGAAGTCAAGGAGGGGCAGGTGACAGACAGAGAGCCGGCCACTCAGTGATGGAGCACAAGAGCATTTCAGGTGGAGGGCACAGGTGCAGGTCCTGAGGCTGGAGTGAAGCTGGTTGGGATCCCAGAAGGAAGATCGGGGATAGGGCAGGTGTGGGAGTGCCAGAGAGGAGGGCTGGGACCCTGGATCTCACCCCACGGGCACTGACGAATTCTGGCTGCGTTTTGAGTTGGGGAAACTGCTCTGAGGTGGGGTGTTACTTTGTCTTTGAGCCACGATTCCGCTGGCCTGTGAGTGATGTGGGAATAGAGACTGCCTCTTACATCCTCAGGACAGAATCCTGCCATCTGTCACAGGTCCTGTCGTAGGGGCATTTGGGGAAAGAAAGAGGAAGGAAGGAAGGAAGGAAGGAAAGCCAGCTGGGGGGCCTAAGCTCACGCTGTTGCGCCTCTGCCCTTAGCATGCTGGAGGGGGTGCTCTGATTTGGGATTTGAGGCCTTTCCTGACTGTTTAGTTTAGCATCTGTGCCTCTTGGGCCTGACATGCTTCTAAATTCAATACCCTCTTCCTCCCATATTTTATGCCAAAATTCTCTACCTTGGAAATTCTAGATCCTTTCTTCTGGGAAAAAAAAATTGCATGTTTTTGATGCCATAAAATATAATTTACTGGGAGTTACACATAGCTTTTCCATTTAATCATTATTCATTTGTTCAATTTTACATTTCTTTATCAATTTTATACCACTATGTTTCTCTCAGTTGTTAATTAGAGCCAGTGTGTATTCCAGGCATTCCTGGAGTCAGAACGCACAGGTTCGTTGTTTGCAAAGGGGAATGGGAGTTCCCAGCCTGTGCCTGCCCCAGTATGCCCCAGTATGCACAGCACACTCTGCGTTTGCACATTCTCAGAAGGCACCATATGTCCCATATCTGGCTGGGGAAGCCGTTGGTGGCAGTGATGGTCCTCACCTGGTGATGATCTCTTTACTGCGTCTGTTAAATAATGTAGTCACTTTTATTAATTCTCAGTCCATCTATGCAGGAGAAAATACCTGAACAGGCATATGGTTGACTTAAAAAAAAATAGTGTTTGTTTATTTTTAGAGACAGAAAGAGAGAGACAGAGCATAAATGGGCGGGGGCGCTAAGAGGGAAACACAGAATAGAAGCAGGCCCCAGGCTCTGAGCTGTCAGCACAGAGCCTGACACGAGGCTCAAACCCACAAACCGTGAGATCATGACCTGAGCTGAAGTCAGACACTTAATCAAACGAGTCACCCAGACGCCCCCATAAAGTTGACTTTTTATAGACTGCAAAATTCCTTTTTTTTCTTTTATGAAATTTATTGTCAAATTGGTTTCCATGCAACACTCAGTGCTCATCCCAACAGGTGGTCTCCTCAATGCCCATCACCCACCTTCCTCTCCCTCGACCCCCATCAACCCTCAGTTTATTCTAAGTTTTTAAGAGTCTCTTATGGTTTGGTTCTCTCCCTCTTATTTTTTTTTCCTTCTCCTCCCCCATGGTCTTCTGTTAAGTTTCTCTGGATCCACATATGAGTGAAAACATATGATATCTGTATTTCTCTGCCTGACTTATTTCACTTAACATAATACCCTCCAGTTCCATCCACGTTGCTACAAAAGGCCAGATTTCTCATTGCCAAGTAGTATTCATTGTGTATATAAACCACAATGTCTTTATCCATTCATCAGTCAATGGACATTTAGGCTCTTTCCATAATTAGGCTATTGTTGAAAGTGCTGCTATAAACATTGGGATACAAGGGTCTTTATGCATCAGCACTCCTGTATCCCTTGGGTAAATTCCTAGTAGTGCTCTTGCTAGGTTGTAGGGTAGTTCTATTTTTGTTTTTTTGAGGAACCTCCACACTGTTTTCCAGAGCGGCTGCACCAGTTTGCATTCCCACCAGCAGTGTGAGAGGGTTCCTGTTTCTCCACATCCTCGCCAGCATCTAGAGTCTCCTGATTTGTTCATTGTAGCCACTTTGACCAGCGTGAGGTGATATATCAGTGTGGTTTTGATTTGTACTTCCCTGATGAGGAGTGATGCGGAGCATCTTTTCATGTGCCTGTTGGCCATCTGGATGTCTTCTTTCAGAAAGTGTCTATTCATGTCTTCTGCCCATTTCTTCACTGGATTATTTGTTTTTTGGGTGTGGAGTTTGGTGAGTTCTTCACAGATTTTGGATACTAGCCCTTTGTCCGATATGTCATTTGCAAATATCTTTTCCCATTCTGTCGGTTGCCTTTTAGTTTTGTTGATTGTTTCCTTTGCATTGCAGAAGTTTTTTATCTTGGTGAGGTCCCAATAGTTCATTTTTGCTTTTAATCCCCTCGCTTTTGGAGATGTGTCAAGTAAGAAATTGCTGCAGCTGAGGTCAGAGAGGTATTTTCCTGCTTTCTCCTCGAGTGTTTTGATGGTTTCCTGTCTCACATTCAGGTCCCTTATCCATTTTGAGTTTATTTTTGTGAATGGTGTAAGAAAGTAGTCTAGTTTCATTCTTCTGCATGTTGCTGTCCAGTTCTCCCAGCACCCTTTGTTAAAGAGACTATCTCTTTTCCATTGGATATTCTTTCCTGCTTTGTCAAAGATTACTTGGCCGTACTTGTGTGGGTCCAATTCTGGAGTCTCTATTCTATTCCATTGGTCTATGTGTCTGTTTTTGTGCCAATACTATGCTGTCTTGACGATTCCAACTTTGTAGTAAAGGCCAAAGTCTGGCATTGTGATGCCTCCTGCTTTGGTCTTGTTCTTCAATATTACTTTGGCTATTTGAAGTCTTTTGTGGTTCCATATACATTTTAGGATTGATTGTTCTAGCTTCTAGAAGAATGCTGGTGCAATTTTGATTGGGATTGCGTTGAACGTGTAGATTGATTTGGGTAGTATTGACATTTTAGCAGTACTTATTCTTCCAATCCATGAGCATGGAATGTTTTTCCATTTTTTTTAATTTTTTTTCAATTTCCTTCATAAGCTTTCTATAGTTTTTAGTGTACAGATCCTTTACATCTTTGGTTAGGCTTATTCCTAAGTATTTTATGATTCTTGATGATGATTGAAAAATTCCTGATGTCACATGGAAGATTCTGGATGCATGCACATTATGCCTGATTTTCTGTTAACTACCAAACCTAGTTCAGATCCCCTCCTGGGGGACCTTTACTACGTGGCTGTGTATTTAAGAAAAGGGGACAGTTCACAGTGCAGGCACAGAGCTGCAATGCATACTTAATGGCTTGTTCCAAGGAGTAAATTAAGCCTGGAACTGTCACTGTATTAAACTTAGCAGAGCAGGTCTTGAGCATTAAGGAGAGACATTTCTGAGAGAGAGGGTTCATTCTTTCACATTCACTCAATAGTAAAATATAGTGAACTCTGACAATGTGATTTAGCAAAGACTCTAAAACATAACATGTTGGAGTGGCTGTGTATCAAAAGTTATTTTTCTGTTCTATTACCTTTAATGAATAGCTTAGATCACCAAGTATATTCACAGAGCTATGGCCCAGTACATTTTTGATAAGGAGAAAAAAAGTACCCTGGGTTTTGGTGTAATTTTATATATGCCGACGTTGCGTGCTCAGTGTCCTGTGTGTACAGAAGTGCCTGTCCCCGCGCACAGTGTCCGTGTTTGTTTACACACAGGGGCATGTGAAGATTTTACCTTTGGGGTTCGACTGAATCAGGATAGGTTTGATAATAAAGAGCTTTATTGTGTTTTTCATCTTAAATAAATAGAAGCGCACAAAACCCTTTCTTGGAAATTCACTGAAAGGAGACACGTCATCAGATTAGTCCCCACAAGGCCAGCTGTGAGGTGAAGTGGTGAATCTATCTCAGATGAGTCACTGCTCTGTGAAAATACCTCAGATTATTTAGCCCATGGCCTTGAAAGGACTAACTGTCTCCCAATGCATAGTTTCAAGCAGAGTTCAAACCACCCATTCCTTATTTTCAGAGTTCAGGTGGGAAGTTTCCACTTGCCTTCTGGGCTGAGTCTCTTCTCCCCTTCCAGAAGCGTCTTCAGCTGTTGGGCGGGGAAGACAGTCTGTCTGCCCCCGAGGCTGGGTCGGCCAGTGACTCCCCTGCTATAGGACCCCATCATGTACTGGGGACCACTCACCTGGATGGAGAATCCTGGACAGGAATACTCTCCGTGGGGGTTGTGGTAAAGCCCTCTCCCCCATCCCCCGCAGGCTTCTGCCTGGTGTGGGTCAGCGTGCCTCAGCTGGGACCACAGCTTTGCCGACCCCACGGTCACTGGAGGCACCCCCGCCACCACCCCTCTGGCCTTTCTTCAAGCTGCCCACCCCTCAGGGCTTTTGCTCTGACTGCACCTTTTAGCTGGAACACCCCAAGCCTGGTTGCCTAGTTTACATTCCTCTAAGATTTTTCTATCTTCTGAATCTATCACCATTCATTCATTCATTCACTTATAACGTTTATTTTTGAGAGAGAGAGAGACAGAGAGAGAACGAGCGAGCACTAGCAGGGAGGGGCGGAGAGAGAGGGGGACACAGAATTGAAAGCAAGCTCCAGGCTCTGAGCTGACAGCACACAGCCTGATGCAGGGCTTGAACTCAGAAACCATGAGATTATGAACTAACCTGAAGTCAGACAACTGATTGAGCCACCCAGGTACCCCGACACATATTTTTTAAAGTTTATTTATTTTGAGATAGAGGGAGAGACCAAGAGCGAGCAATCAGAGTGCACATGAGTGGGAATGAGGCAGAGAGGGGGAACCCCAAGCAGGTTCCATGCTGTCAGTGCAGAGCCCCACACAGAGCTCGAACCCATGAACCGTGAGATCACAACCTGAGCCGATATCAAGAGCAGACTCCCAACTGACTGAGCCACCCAGGCATCCCACGGCCAACCCATTTTTTTGATGACTTCCTCTGGATGGGAGGCACCAGGTAGAGGTGTGTCTCTGAATGAGCCATATGGGGGGATCATGTTCTAAGCAGGGGAGACAGTATACGTTTCATGGATGAGGACATGCATCACACACAATCTGTCCTGTGCTTGGCACAAGCCAGGCGTCACATGGGTTCAGGGGCCCTCATTCGGGCTGTCATAGGCATTTGTCATGGTGTGCACCACGCTGTATGAGAAAAGACCTCTTCCACTCCACTGTAAGTTCTGCAGGGCAGAGCCATGCTGTTTTGATCTTTTTATACATAGCGTGGTGCCTTCTTGACAGGTTCTAGAAAATACTTTCAGTAATGCATCCCACAAATATTTACTGAGCTCCTGCTGTGCAGCTTGCCTCATTCTAGGTACCAGAGATGGAGATAGGTGAGGCTGCCACCCCCTGGGGAACGAGGGGAGGAAAGGAGGTTCAGTCAACTAGTTCACCTGGGACCCACCATCTCCAGAGTCTCTGATCAGGCAGGCGTGCCACGGGGTTTGAGAATGTGCATTTGCAGCAATCCCTGGAGCTGCTGCTGCTGGTGCATAGGACACTCTGAGAAGGGGACGTGGAAATTGAGGCCTGGAGGAGAGGAAGGGGGCAGAGTATTTCAGGGAGGGGCATCGAGGGCAAAGTCCCCGAGGTAGGAACAACCGGATCATAACACCAGGGGCCCTGAGCCTGGCGTCCAGTGAGAGGGGAGGAGGGACGTGACACACAGGGGATTTGGTGTCAGGTAGGTCCCCCAACCTGGGGCCACTGAGCTCAGCAAGGAGCTGATATTTTTGCAACAGCAGTGAGAAAGTGCTGTGGCCTGTTAACCAGGGAGTGACATCAGCTGATGTACATGACGGAAAACAGTGGCTTCAAGCACCACTGTTCTTCCCAGCTCTGGGCTCACCTGTGGTCTCACGGGGCTGAAGTCACGACGCCCACATGCCGCATTCCTCTTGGAGGCTACCACCTCCTGGCCTCTTTCAGCTGCTAGTGGCCCTCGTGGGCTGGAGTCTGCCTGCTCGGTGGTTAAGACACATGACGGTGCACCCGCCAGTCTTTCTCTGCTCCCTCTCCCACCATCAGGGCTGACCCACTTGGGTGACCCAGGGTACTCTCCATATCCTGCGGTCCACAGACGAGCCATCTTTGTGGGGAGCACTGTTCTGCCCGCACATCTGGTTTACTTTAAAGTGAACACTGTGGATACAGTTCAGAGGTGTCAGCACAAGGGTCCCAAACTGGTCCAGGCATGGGATGGGCGGGCAGGGGTGCCATGAACTGAAGGACGAGGAAGAGGAGGGTCAGAGTCAAGTCTGTTCAACCTAGCTCACTTACCAGTATACACACCGGGCTTTAGAAGCACATAAACTTTATTTTTTGAACCAGAAGATGAATCTTGGGCTCTAGTGTCTTAAGGAAATCCATCACTCTGTGGGCTGGCACTGATTGACCTGCGGGACAAAAGGAATCTGCATCAATTCTGGAATGTTTCATAAAGAGAAAAAAGATGTTTGAAGACTGTGCTTGAAAGGAAGTGTGGACTTCTGGGATGGGCACAGGCTGACCTGAGTTTGAATCCAAGTTGGGCACTTACTAGTTGAGATATTCCAACAACTTGGCTGACTTCCCTGTCTCCTTCATCTGGAAATATGCCCTGAGAAATCAACCTGTGGGGTTGTCTAAGACTGGGCATGCTGTACATAAATGCCTCACAGCTCCTGAGAGTTCATTCTTACACTCTTCTGGTCTCTGTTGAGTTCTAATGAGTTGGAAATCCTTTGTTCTGACATTAGTACTCTGAGGCAACGGCTTTTTCAGGGTGCTATACAATTACTGATCCAATTGATATGCCCTATGAAGGCTCCTCAAAGCAGCCAATAATTAAAAAATTAAGCTTTGTAAAAAAGTTCACCATCCTTAAAAATATTTGTATTATTCTCTCTTCTTTATAGGCCAGCATGTGTTAAGAAATGTTTTACATTAAAAAAAAAATTAACTTTTTTTTAATTTTTTTTGAGAAAGAGAGAGAGACACGGTGAGTGGGGAAGGGACAGAGAAAGAGGGAGACACAGAATCTGAAGCAGGCTCTAGGCTCTGAGCTGTCAGCACAGAGCCCAATGTGGGGCTGGAACTCATGGACCATGAGATCATGACCTGAGCCAAAGTCGGACATTCAGCCGACTGAGCCACCCAGGTGTCCCAAGTTTTTCTCTTCTTTTTTTTTAAATGTTTATTTTGAGAGAGAGACAGAGAGAGGGAGAGAGAGAGAAAGGGAGAGAGAGACAGAGAGAGAGAGAGAGAGCGCACAGTAGAGGTGCAGAGAGAGAGGAAGAGAAAATCCCAAGCAGGTTCTGCATTGTCAGCACAGAGCCCTACGTGGGGCTTGAACCCTGGGATCTCACGAACCCTGAGATCATGAACTGAGCCAAAATCAAGAGTCAGATGCTTAACTGACTGAGTCACCCAGGTGCCCCCCCGGAAAGTTTTTCTAATGAAGAATTTGGGAATCTCTGTGAAAGTCCAGCAGCCCTCTTTGAGAGGTAGGAAACGTTACGTACAAAAACAATACATCATCTGATGTTTTCCAAACTGCCTTACTTCTCTCCTCCCGTGTTCTCATCTCTGTGTACTCTCCCATCTGGCGATGCGCACAAGTACTCATCAAAAGTCAAAGCCATATTAATATGTTTGTTTTCTCAGACGGTTGACAGTGAGTGAACAATTAGCAGGTCTGATTATGGTTTTAAATTCAGTCCCGCCTCCTAGTTGCCAAGCATGACAGGCTTCACGACCCGCAGACACTGTGAGTTTATTTTTCATTTGTATTCATGACACTCGTGATCTGAAATGGCCATTTTCATGTGTCCCCACTCCTCTTTGCAACAAATGAGTGGAGTCAGTTGCTTCTGGCCCGAGGTCTCGTTTGTTGTGCCAAATGTGACCCGGATGCCAAGTTCCGTCTCAGCATTGGCCTTTATAGCACATTGGACATAAAGAGACCCTGAAGGCCCTTATCTGCGGTCTGGGAAGGGGTCAGCATTGCAGTACCACGGACAGCTGGTGAACGCGCCTCCTGACACTTTATGTCTGGGGATGCAGTGACCACAGGCTGTCCCTCCCACACAATGGTTGCTGATGAGAGGGGACAGCTCCACAGGCTCTACTCCAGCATTGGGGTGTTGACGAGATGATTCTTGGTTTTGGCAGGGTTTGGGGCCAAGGAATTTCAAATACCTTTACTTTCATTGTGATTATTGATGCGGAATCTTCAGGTTGCTGAGTGTACCATTAAAAAAAAAATTAATGTTTATTTATTTTTGAGAGAGAGACAGAGTGCAAGTGGGGGAGGGGCAGAGAGAGAGGGAGACACAGAATCTGAAGCAGCCTCCAGGCTCCCAGCTGTCAGCACAGAGCCAGATGTGGGGCTCCAACTCACAAACCATGAGATGGTGACCTGAGCCGAAGTTGGACGCTTAACTGACTGAGCTCCCCAGGCACCCTAGTGTGGCATTTTTAACCACTATTTAAAAATATTATAAAGGTAATATATACAATATATGACTTTTACAAAGTCAAATGTAGAGAAGAAGGTAGAAGATCGATGCTACACACAGGTGTGGTTTCTACCGTTCTAAGTAGGATCTCAAAGATGGGGAGGATGTAGAAGCCTAAGTTAGGGTTCTCTCCACCCCTTCCACTGCGTGCTCGTTTTCTACACTTGACCTTCCACTGTGTACTCATTTTCTACACTATATACGCACAGCACCCCCCACACAAGTGCATGCACCACCTCTTCTAATATTTGTACTGTTTCCTATTTAGCAGAATATTCCCTTCTTAGAATACGCTCTGAAAATTATTCACACAAAAAACCCTGCAGCTTTTTAAAAGATGTATTTCATTTTTCTCCTTGTGTCGCACAGAATTAATCAAGGTTCTGATGATTGCTCTGCAGGTGTTATTTCAAAACAAAAAGTACCCCCAAATCAGTAAGTTTACAGGGAGACATTTGATTACAGGAGCTGATGACTATTATTTCTAAAATAGAAGATGTGAAGTGTGACAAAAATCAATGACACCGCCATTAGGTTGGAGCTAAATTTACCCAGGTTTTACATTTGTGAGGTTCTTACCCCCTTCTCTGCAAATACTCACCACGTTGTGACTTGTGAGTGTGTACACTTGGATATTTCTAACTTATCCTGATGATTTGGGGAAGAATTTGAAAGAATCAATGCCCAGAGATCTACTCAACAATATTACTGAGGAGCTGATCAGTGCAAGGCTTGACCCTGGGCCACAAAGGATTTGACACAGGGCTCTTCCCAATGGATTTTCCATTTGAGAGAAGAGACAGACATTAAGCCCACAGGTACCTGCGTGCATACATAATCCCAGGATTGATAAGAAATACACGTGGGCACCTAAATATGGGAGTCATATTATGGGAAGAGGCCCCAAGGAACAGACAGAGGGCACACCTTGAGTTATTTAGGGCGTGGAGTCTTACCTAGGAATGTGGTTGCAGAGAGAGAAAACTAATCTGCGTTTTGAAAAACTCTCTTTACCCCAAATCCTGTTCCCTCATGTCAATTTCCAGGACAGCAAGGAGAGCTCAGGTTTCAGGGTTCTTAAAATGTGTGCTGTTGCACACCATTATGAGAGGGCAGGGCCTCCCTTTGCACAACATTCTACAAGTGTGTCTCTACTTTGCAAAACTCACATGTCCCCAGTGTCACGGGCTGTCAGCAGGGTATGACTCTGCCCCTGCCCCTGCCCCAGGGGATGTGTGACAATGTCTGGAGACACTTTCCATGGTCATAACTGGAGGGGAGGTGGTCCTGGCATCTAGTGGATAAAGACCAGGGATGCTGATAACCACCCTGTAGTGCCCAGGATGGTGACAGTCTCCCCCCGCCCCATCCCCAACCCCCAGGACAGAGAATCATCTGGTGTGAAAGCTCAGTGACCCTTCTTCCCTTGTGTCCCTCACTGGATGGCAAAATCCTCATGGACAGCACAGCAGGTACCACAGTAGCAGCCAATCACATGTCTGCAGTTTCTGTGGGAGCCGCTGGGCAGCTCCAGCTTCTGTCCTGCCGCCTACCAGATGTGCATGCATCCTGAAAGCTTAAACTCTCACCCCTCCCTTTCCTCCTTGGGAAAATAGCAATGCCTGTGTGGCCACAGGAGCTGAAAGTAACTCCTGGGTGGGCTCCTAGTAAGTGCTCAGTAAATACTGCTGGTCATTGCTAACCCTGGAGGAAGTTCACAGCTTCCAAAGCCTTATCTTAAGCCTTGTCCTTCTCCCTTTGAAAAGCCAAAGAAAAGGAGCACATGCCCCCACATTGCAGTTGAAGTGAGAATGTAAAATGTTTATTGGCCTTTGGAAAGGCTCTGGGCTTGAAGGAGGCACAGGTTAGAGATAAGGATTATCAGTGTCTCCCCGCACTGGGGTCCTGGGTGCCTCCTCCGGATGCCTGTCATGATCACTGCTGCAGGCCGCCCCTCAGATTCTTTTATGTACACACCTCTGAGATCACACCATTTGGTTAAGGACTGTGCTGTCACACTTTGTCCTCAGAGCTCAGGGGGCTTCCCCCCCAGCCACAGACACACAGCCTTCTCCTCTAGGTCTGAGCCAGCCTCCTGCTGGAGAGAGAAAGAGAAGGGATCTCGTGACTGAGCCCCCCCAACCCCCGCCCCGTTCCCCTGACTGTCATGCCTTCAGCGTCCATGTAACCACAGCCTTCTGCAGGTGTGTGGGTATGTCAGGGCTCCAAAGCTCAACCCAGACCCTCTGTGATGTTCCAGACCCTTGGCCAGTCCATTTGGGGCCCAGGGATCCAGTTGCAAATTGGATCCAGCTCCCACCTTTCTGATATATACAGTCCAGAGCAAGGGAAAGGATTAATTTTGAGGAAATCAGCCAAGTACATGTAAAAATGATAATTGGACCAAGTGCTATGGAGAAGGGAAGGTGCTATAGGTACAGGTGACTATGGTCTGATGCAGCGAGCTCATGCGGGCCCGGCCTGAGTGCATGGCCATGAAGGGGATAGGCCAGGAGACCTGGAGGAGTCAGGGGAGGAGACCGCTGTGTGGGAGGTGAGGCTGGCGAGAGCAGAATCCCCTACTGGGCTGCCACAGGCCAACGCCACTGACCAGCATCTCCATCCGGGATATGATGGATATAGATATAGATATAGATATAGATATAGATATAGATATAGATATAGATATAGATATAGATATAGATATAGATATAGATATAGATATAGATATAGATATAGATATAGATATAGATATAGATATAGATAGATATAGATATAGATATAGATATAGATATAGATATAGATATAGATATAGATATAGATATAGATATAGATAGATGGAGATAGAGATAGAGATAGATAGAGATGATGATAGAGATAGAGATAGGTAGAGATAGAGATAGATAAGAAATAGAGATAGAGATAGAGATAGAGATAGAGATAGAGATAGAGATAGAGATAGAGATAGAGATAGACATAGACATAGAGATAGACATAGAGATAGACATAGAGATAGAGTTAGAGATAGGGATATTAATGGAGAGTCAAAAACTTTTTCAGATCCTTTAGAATCCCTGATGAATTCCCACTGACTGTCCCTCTGTCCCCCATCCAGACACACTCATATCAAAAACAGTAGGTAAGTAAGTGACCCCCCACAATCGTGACTCTCTAACAGAAGACATGCTCTCTGTCCTGAAGTTTGCACCACTGGTGTGTCTGGCCAGTGGACGTGGGTCGACGCTCTGAGAGAGTTGTAGCAGCTGCATTTCCCCGATCCCCCGCCATGGATTCATGAGCTTTGATGGAAAGGGCCATGACTGCATCTGCTCTTAGCTGTGGTTTCTCAGCACATGGCTCTTTGTGGAACAGAGTCTCCACGAACTTGCCAGAGCTTGGCTTCCAGGAGCTGGTTCTGGGCACAGTTGTTCCTGCTGCCATATGCTGGTCTCACCCAAAATAGAGCAGAGTGTTTGCTAAATGGCTATCAGCTTGTCATGTGCAAAATAAGCAAGATAAACCAGGAGGCAGATCCAAACAGAATCTAGGAAATAAATGTGATGTTACGGACTCGGCCCCCTTCTGACTGTGGAACTGTCATCTCCTTCCTTCCCTCCTACCCTGCTCCCTCAGCAAAACTTACCCTGGATTCACCCAACACTGTGCAGAGGGCCAGGAGCCTGGGACAAACGGGGCTGTCTTGGATGTCCCTGTATGGAAGGGGGGGATGTAAGGAACCACCCAACACCATTCATAGCCTGAGAACACCCTGGAGGCAGGAACTTGGTACATCCTTGACCTGCCCTGTGATCTGATTTCAACATAGCAGCCTGAGTGTCCTTCAGAATGGGTTGGACCATGTCACTTTTTGCTTAAAACCACCAGCTGCTGGATATCACTCAGAGCAAAAACCACATTCTTATGCCAGCCTGCAGGGCCCACGTTATCCCCTTCCCTACCAGCTCCTCCTCCTTCCCCCCCACCTTATTCTCTACCTCTCTGCTCTCTCCCCAGTCTCACTGCTGCCCAGCCCTCTCCTCCCCTCCACTCAGCTCCTTGAGCACTTTGTCCTGGGGCTTCCTCCTGCCCCAGGGCCTTTGCGTTGGCTCTTCTCTCTAACTAGCATGTTTTTCCCAGATGTTATTTTCTCTCTAGTTATTCTGTTCTCACCTCAAAAGGCACCCCTCATGGAAGCCCTCCCTACTTTTTATTTTCCATGGGACCCTCTCACTCCATCACTCTCTGGCTCTGTTAACCTTTGGCTGTATCTGTCCTTGCAGGTACACAGGCTTTCTTGGTTTTGCACATGTCAGCTACTGGAACACCATGCGGGGTGGGGAAGGGCAAATTGCTTGTTCACGTGCGGGTCCTCAGTGTCCAGACCATGGCTGGCAGTGAGTGGGTGCTGCTTAGTGCCTGAGGAAGGAGAAAGGGGGACACTGTTATTTGTGAGTCCCAATCCCTGGCTCCTCCCACTGCCCACTCCACCCCTGCCCTTCTTCCCTTCCAGAAAGTGCAGCTGGAGTAAGAATCCCTCACATTTATACACTTCTGTTTTCAATCTATGATGTCGACACCCAGAAAACAGGAGGTGCTCAGTGGGCATTGGTTGGATGAGTGAAGGAGTGAATGAGTGAACGAATGCACAAAGTTTAATCAGAGCTCGCAGATTCCAGCCAAGGGAGTCAAGGGGCCTTCCCAGGAGAGCGGAGTTGAGCTCCTTCCTGAGGGAAGACCGAAATCGGCCTGGGAGCTATGCCCAGGTGTGCCTGCATGTCCCCTGCACTGGTGGGTCAGAGACCCTCTTCCTGTGTCCTCCCTCTGCCTTGAATAGCTCAGCCTTCCGCTGTGCTGGAAGCCCAGCCCTGCCCTGGCTGGGCCTCTAGGCCCGCCCCCTGTCCTTCCTTTCCTGCTCTCTAAAGTGGACGCCCCCTGGGGCTTCCCTCTCCTCTCCACCTGCTCCCTCTTGAACTGCTTAGAGCATTTCTCCCGCAGAGACATCATTCTCCTTTGGAGCGTGAACCATGTGGAGTAAAGGTGGGCAGGCGAGGTGAAGATCAAGAATGTCTGTGAAGAATGAGGGTGACTTTTGAAGACATTGAGGCCGTGGAGATTGAGGTGGCAGAAGGATGCTGCCTACGACTATATAGGAAGGCAGAAATGGGTCCCCTGAGCACAGGGAAAGAGGGCACCAATCCATTTCTGAGAGGCAGTGTCTATTGTTAGTGTACTGGGGTCAGGTGCCTGCATCAGGCCCTGTGATGGGGAGGAGGAAGAGGAATGTGTGTATAAATAGGTAGGTGCGTGAGCACGTGTGCACAGACACCCACAGACACACACGGCATACTTGTATGCGTCAAGCTACTGCTTTAAAGCCGTAGATCTTGCCTACTATTGCTTCAAATGTAAAGGTATCTGCACAGTTAGATGCAGAAATTCTACTTCTAGTTATGTGTCCTAAAGGGATACTTATGTATGTATGCGAAGATGGGCAGTCAACGATGTTTATCGTAGCACGGTTGTAATAGCCACCACCATGCTCCCTGATGCACAGGAGACTGGGCAAGTCCAGGTCAAATGAGATGAATAAGTACAAATAAGTAAGCTGTCAGTGATGAGGCAAAAGCATTTACACCAATACAGGAATATCACCAAGCCCCATCATTTTGTGAAAGAAAACAAGGGACGTTTGCATGTTTGAAAAGCTGCTGGGGTACGCATCCTTTTGTTGAAATTTCCACTACTTTAAAAAAATTGTTATTATTTACTTATTTCTGTGAGAGAGACAGAGACAGAGTGCGAGTGGGAGAGGGGCAGAGAGGGAGGGAGACATGGAATCCGAGGCAGGCTCCAGGCTCTGAGCTGTCAGCACAGAGCCTGAAGCGGGGCTCAAACCCACGAACCGTGAGATCGTGGCCTGAGCCAAAGTCAGATGCTCAGCTGACTAAGCCAGCCAGCCCCTCCAAATTTTCACTACTTTCTTGTAATAACATAAGAATGTCCAGTTTTCTTAGGTAATTGAAAGTCACCTCTCCGATGGCAGAGATCGAGGGGATGGTTGGGGCTGATGTGAAGCCATGTGCACGCTCAGTGAGGAGATTCCCCAGAAGCTCTTTCTGTTGGTATTTTTTACAAGGAGGAGCTATGCAGGCATTGGAAGCAAAATGGAGTAGATTCTTGCCTGTCTTCATATTTGAAGGAAAAGGCTCTCCTTTATGAGGCTTCCCTCTGGGACACAGCCTGTCCTTTGGGTTTGAAAATCATTCAGCCTTCACAGGTTAGAGGTTCGTTCAGACAAGACTACCACATGCCTCGTGTTCCAAATCTCCTTCTGTCTGCTGGGTGTCCAGTGTCCATCTTTGAGCACTTACTAAGAATCGAGAACTAGGCTAGGAATAGAATATGAGCAAAATTAAACATGTCTTTGCCTGCAAAGACGCTGCAAATACGTGTTCATAGCACACGCAAAAAGCGTGCTATGGGAATGAGTCACGGAAGCTCTGAAGGGGGCCACCTGCACGGTTGTGTGGTCTGTGTACTGACCAAGGGCTTTCTCAAGAGGGTATAATGAGAGGGGATTGAAATCTAGCCCACACTTTGCTGACCAAACCCTGCGCCCTAATGTAGGGCTGTATCCACCTGCTGGCGGCACCACCATCCCTCCCCAAGCCATAAGTCCCCAGGGCTATGTTTGGCCAGAGGCAGCATCCTTCCTAATTGTCTACCCAGAAGGGGAGTCGCATATTAATGCTTCCACTATTGTCTGTAGACTAGATGTGTCTGTGGATACGGCCTCGTCGGGGATATCAGGGAGGGCTTCCTGGAGGAAGTGACACATGCTCTCTGGATGAGGAATGAGAAGAGCTCTCCAGTCAAGAACCAGTGGAGGCCAAGGGTGGGAAAGGTCACGGTCCGTGTGGGTGATGGTGATGGGAGGGGCATAGCGGCAGACACTGCCTGAGCATCCCTGCTTCTCTGTCTTTCCCAAACTTGTGTGAGCATTCCGCATGACAGATGACTAGACACCGAGCTGCTGACTAAGAGCCTGCACTTTCTCCGAACTCAGCAGAAGTACACAGGACTTACCAGGAGCCTCATTGGGCCCCTGTGGAACAGCTCATCCTGACCCCTGCTGGCCAGAGCCAAACCAAATTTCCCCGCTGGCCTGAAACCTCATCGTCTTGTTCTTCCAGGGCATTCTAGTGAACAATTTATTTTATCTATTTTTAATTTTTTTAATGTTTATGTATTTTTGAGGGAGAGAGAGAGAGAAAGAGAGAGAGAGAGAGAGAGAGAGAGAGAGAGAGAGAGAAAGTGGGGGAGGGGCAGAGAGAGAAGGAGACACAGAATCTGAAGCAGGCTCCAGGCTCTGAGCTGTTGGCACAGAGCTGGACGCAAGGCTCGAACCCAGGAACCTGGAGATCATGACCTGAGCCAAAGTCGGATGCCTGACGGACTGTGCCATCCGGGTGCCCCTCAAAAACTTTTTTTTTTTTAAAGCACCCTCTGAGGGGCGCCTGGGTGGCTCCGAAGGTTGAGCGTCCGGCTTCAACTCAGGTCATGATCTCGCAGTCAGTGAGTTCGAGCCCCGCGTGGGGCTCTGTGCTGACAGCTCAGAGCCTGGAGCCTGTTTCAGATTCTGTGTCTCCCTCTCTCTGACCGTCCCGTTCAGGCTCTGTCTCTCCCTGTGTCAAAAGTAAATAAAACGTAAATAAATAAATAAATAAATAAATAAATAAATAAATAAATAAAAGCACCCTCTGAGCCTGGCGTGTGGGCGCCGCTGGAAGGAAAAGAGAGGAACCCCCTTTGACCGTCAGTTAAGTAGCTACAAGGAGGCGTCAGAAGGTCTCACTATGGACAGGTGCAGATGGCAGTGTGGGGAGAGCTGGAGGCGCCTTCGCATTCTACAAAGTCAACCCCATCAGTGGGCGGAGACTTACTGTCGGGCTACAGGGCACATCAGAGGCACGAAGCCCGTGACTTGCTCAAGGTCCCAGAACTCTGCAGAAGTGCCTCCAGGGAGCATTGGGGGAGGACGGGTGTTCCTGGCTGTTTCTGCTCAATCACAGACACTCTTAATTTAGCTCCCTCCACGATGGGGTCCCCTGGGCATGATGTTTTCAAGTCTCACTGCACAAACAACTTTGTAAACTGATGGAATCCACCTCCCTTGTTTTATGCAGAAGAGTAACCGAGGGAACAGGGAAACGGAGGTTGTCAGTATCACAGGTGATTAGTGGCAGAGCCGGGGCCGGGACCCAGAACTGTTTAGAAGATGGAAATTTTGTACACTTGAGTTCTGAACCCTGGCTGCACATGAGAATTACCTTGGAAATGTTTTAAAAATTGCCATGTCTGGGCCCACTCTGCTCAATTGCATCAGAATCTTTAAGGGCGACACGCACATTCGGTATCTTCGAAAGCTTCCCAGGATATTCAAATGCACAGCTCTGACAACACTGCTGGGTAGAAACCTTCAATGGGAGGAATCACAGGTCCTCTGGATGGAAAAGTAGCACTGCTGTCCTGTTGGACTATTCAGACGTTCTGTTTCTACTTGTGACAGTTTTGGTAGGTTGTGTTTTCTTTTTCATCTAAGCTGTCAGATTTATTGGCATAAAACCATTTAAACATTTCCTTCTCCATTTATCTATCATCTATCTATCTATCTATCTATCTATCTATCATCTATCTATCTATCATCTATCTATCTATCATCTATTCATTCATTCATTTATTTTATTGACGTGTTTTATTTTTTTATTTTTTTTTAATTTACATCCAAATTAGTTAGCATATAGTGCAACAATGATTTCAGGAGTAGATTCCTTAGCACCCCTTACCTATTTAGCCCATCCCCCCTCCCACTGCCCCTCCCGTAACCCTCAGTTTGTTCTCCATATGTATGAATCTCTTCAGTTTTGTCCCCCTCCCTGTTTTTATATTATTTTTGTTTCCCTTCCCTTATGTTCATCTCTTTTGTCTCTTAAAGTCCTCATATAATTGAAGTCATATGATTTTTGTCTTTCTCTGACTAATTTCACTTAGCATAACATCCTCCAGTTCCATCCACATAGTTGCAGATGGCAAGATTTCACTCTTTTTGACTGTCAACTAATGCTCCATTGTGTGTGTGTATATATATATATTTAATGTTTATGTATTTTTGAGAGAGAGAAAGAGAGAGACAGAGAGAGAGAGAGAGAGAGAGAGAGAGAGAGAGAGAGAGAGAGAGTTATATATATATAACACTTCTTCTTTATCCATTCATCCATCGATGGATATTTGGACTCTTTCCTTGTCCTTTCAATGTCTGTAGGGTCTGTAAGGATGTACATATTTTTATTCCTTATGTCAATAACTTATGTTCTCTTTCTATCTCTCTTTTTAAAATTAACACAGTATTGGGCACTTGGGTGGGTAAGTCGGTGAGCATCCGAGTCTTGATTTTGGCTTGGGTCATGATCCCAGGGTCGTGGGATCAAGACCCGTAGTGAGCTCCACACTGAGCCTGGAGCCTGCTTAAGGTTTTCTTTCTCTCTCCTCTCTCCTCTCCCCCCTCCTGCACTCATGCTCTGTTTCTCTCTCTAAAATTAAAAACTAAATAAATAAAAGTTAAATTAAAATAAATTAATACAGTATTATTAGGGGGGTCTAGCAATTTTATTACTCTTTCCAAAGAAAAACTTTTCAATTTGTTAAAATTCTTTCTGCTTTTGTCTATTTCCTATTTTACTAATTATTGCTGTCCTACTTATAATTTCCTCAGGTAAGTCAATTGATTTCCTTAGTTACTCCCCATTGGTCCCCTCCCACCAACACTTGGCAACCACTAATCAATCTACTTTCTGTTTCTGTGGATTTTCTTATTCTGGACATTTCATATGATAGTCATAGAAAATGTGGCCTTTTCTTTTACATAATTTTTTCAGGGTCCATCCATGTTGTTGTAGCCCTGCATTCCTTCATTAGCCCTGCAGTTCTTTTTATGTTCCACTGTATGGAAATCACACTTTATCTTCTGATATGTTGATGGACATCTCAGATTGTTTCCACTTTTTGGCGATCATGAGTAATGCTTCTAGGAAAATTTGTGTACAAGTTTTTGTGTGGAAATATGTTTTCCGTTTTCTTAGACATACTTTGGAGTGCAATTAATTGCTTGTGTCATTAGGAACTCTATGTGTAACATTTTGAGAAAAATGTCAAAAGGTTTCCAAAATGCCAGCGGTTCCATTTTACAATCACATAGCAAAGTCTGATCGTTCCAATTTTGCCATATCCTTGCCCAGGCTTGTGATGTTGTCTTCTTCCTTTTAGCCATCCTAGTGGGTGTAGAGTGATATATCATTCAAAATACTGTGTTTCACTTGTGATTTATTCCTTGGTCTCTGGCTTGTTTCAAAGTGTGTTCTCCAATTTATAAGATTTTAGAGTTTTTATCAGGTTATTGATTGACATTAATTTCTGTTTTAAATATAATTTATTGTCAATTAGGCTAGCATAGAATGTATATACAGTGTGCTCTTGGCTTCGGGAGTAGATTCCCATGATTCGTTGCTTACGTACAACACCCAGTGCTCATCCCAACAAGTGCCCTCCTCAATGCCCATCACCCATTTCTCCCTTTCTCCCCCACTCCCCAGCAACCCTTAGTTTGTTCTCTCTATTTAAGAGTCTCTTATGGTTTGCCTCCCTCTGTTTGAAATTATTTTTCCCCTTCCCTCCCCCATGGTTTTCTGTTAAGTTTCTCAAGTTCCACACATGAGTGAAAACATATGCTGCTTTCTGTGACTGACTTATTCCACTCAGCATCATACCCTCCAGTTCCATCCACGTGGCTACAAATGGCAGGATTTCATTCTTTCTCATTGCCAAGTCGTATTCCTTTGTGTATATAAACCACATCTTTATCCATGATTGACATTAATTTCTCACCTAATTCCAGTGTGGTTAGAGAACCTACACTATATGATTTAATTCTTTTGAAATGTATACATTTAAAAATTATATAAATGGAATAATTCACTATATAGCATTTTGAAATTAGATTCTTTTACTTGATATGCATTTGAAATTCTTCCTGTGTTGCACGTGTCAATAGTTTCCTATTGCTGAGTAGTTTTCCATTGTGTACATAAACCACAATTTATTCATCTATTTGGGTTGCTTAACAGTTTTGACTCTAAGGAATAAAGCATTTATGTAGAACTCTTTATGTGGACACACAGTTTCATTTTTCTTAAAAACCTAGAAATGGAATTGTTGGGTCATTGGTTGAATGCATGTTTATACTAAATTGACAAGGAATTTTCTAACATAGCTGACATGCTTTCCATTCCACTGGCAACATTTAAGAATTTCATGTATTCCAACACTCTACAAAATTCGAAATTCTCAGTCTTTTTGTTTGGTGCTATTATGTTAGTTGTGCACTGGTATCTCGTTGTGGTTTTAATTTTCACTATCTCTAGTGATCAATTCTGTTGAATGTTCTTTTAGCTGTGTCTTTAACCATATACATGTTCTTTGGTGAATTACCTGTTTGTGTCCTTTATTGCTTGTTTAATCTTGTTATTATTGAATTGTAAGTATTCTTTACATATTCTAGAAACAAATAATTTGTCAGGTAAAAGTTTTGAAAATCCTTCCTCCTACTCTGTGGCTTGGCTTACATATTATTTTCCTAATAGTGTCTTATGAAAGCAATGTTCTTAATTTTGATAAAGCCCAATATATCTTTTTAAATTAAAAATTGTATTTGAGATACATGTACATTTGAGATTGTAAGAAATAACACAGTTGTCAGAAATAATACAGAGAAGTCCCGTGTACCCTTTACTGAGTTTCCACCAAAGGCAACACTTTGCAAAAATATACTTCAATATAACCACCAAGATATTGACATTGGTATAACCAAGGTACAGAACATTTACATCCACAGGGATCCTTCATGTTGCCCTGATGTTGCTAAAGGCACTTTTCTTTTTCTACCTCCACCTACTTAACTTAACCCTGGAAACCACCAATGTGTTCTCTATTTCTATAATTTTGTTATTTTGAGACTGTTATATAAATGGAATCATACAGTATGTAACTATTTTGAGATGAGCTTTATTGTGCTCAGAGTAAATCCCTTGAGATTCATCCCAAGGAGTTGCTAGTATTCCTTTTTTATTTCCAAGTAATATTCCATGGTATGGATATACCACAGTTAGTTTAACAATTAACCCACTGAAGGATATTTAGGTAAATTCCCATTTTTGACTGTTGCTAATAAAGCTATGAATTGTGTCTATAAGTATCTACATGAACATAAGTTTAGAATTATTTCCTGGGAGTATTGTTGCTCGATCTTTGATAATTCCATCACTAATTTAAAAAAAAAAAAACTTTCTAATTATTTTCCAGAGTAACTCCACCATTATAAATTCCCACCAGCAATGTAGGAACAATTCAGTTTCTCCAAATCTTTACTAGCTTTTGGTGTACTCACTATTTTTAAAATTTCTGTTGTGTTGATGGTGTGGATTTCAGTATGCTTTTAATTTCCATTTCCCTAGTGGAAAAGAGGTTGAACATTGTTTCATGGGCTGATATGACATCTTTGTATCCTATTTAGTGAGATGTCTGTTCCTATCTTTTGCTCAGTTTTTAATTGGATTTTTTAAATGTTGACTTTCACAGATTCTGTATATAGTTTAAAATAAGGCTTTTGTGAAATATAATTTGAAAATATGTGTCCCAGTCTCTAATTTGTCATTTTGTTATCTTGACAGGGCCTTTTGAAGAGCAAAGTGGTTAATTTGGATGAAGTCCACCAAATTATGCTGGTGTCCAGATCTTTGCTTAACCCTAAATCCCCAAGTGTTTCTCCCCCACTATAGTTCTTCAAGGTTTAGTTTTGTGCTTTATATTTTCCACCCACGATTCATTTTTATTCATTTCTGTGTAAGTGATGTGACTCAGATTAACCCAGATAAAAGTGTTCTCCAGCCAATCAAAACCAATAAGTAACTAGGAGACTAAGATTAGTGAGCACATTCCAAAGGCAATTATAATGAATAACTAAAGAATACATTCACTTCAAGAGGGAGGACGGCTTCAGAAGCTTTCTGGTCTCTCCAAATAAAATGAGGGTAGGTGGGAATCTGCCAAGCATCTGCCAAGCATCTTGAGCATCTTCCAAGCTCCCCACCATGCTGTCTTCTGGTCTTGCTTCCCACCGACAAGACCCGTCCTTTGTTAAGCTGCGACCCTGGTGTCCTTAGGAAGGAGAGCCTTCCCTGGGACCCAGCCGAGACCCCAAGCTGCTCAGCGAGAGCAAAAGAAGGCAGTGATATTTCCTCATTGATCCAAGCGCTCTGGAGTGGAGGCCCAGAGGCCCGCCACGCTGCCATTAGCCCAGGTTTCCCATTGGCTAGAAGAAGCAGGGGTCTCCAGGATGTATGAGGCCCGGTTTTGGTGTTCCCAAAGCACAAAGGTAGAATCCAGCGTTTCCCCCACTGGGCCGAGCTCTCCGAAGCAGGGATCACAGAGAGAGAGAGAGAGAGAGAGAGTCAGAGTCTCGCAGCTCCGCGAGGAGGCCGCGTTTCGCATGCACATGTGACCCATAAGAGGCCATCCGTGGAAATAGCGTCATCCCATCCCTGATGCGGATTAGCCTAGCAGTCGGGGGAGCCGTCAAGCTTTCCCACCAGGCAGCATAAGAGTCTACTTCCTCAGCAGCCCCAGTACAGAATCAAGTCATAGTAGGAAGATTCCGTGGGCACCTGGAGGCACGAGGCTCTCTGTTAAGCGCTGTGGGGGCGTAAGGCACCGCTCTCATCCTCACAGATTCCTAGTTTGACTGAAGGGCTGAGATCTGTAAGCACACAGCAGTACCAGGTAATAAAAGATAGGATACACTTAGGTGCTTGCGGGTTCGGGTGGAACCCCAGAGACCATGTGTTACATTTGCCCATCCAGCTTGTGCTTTGGGGGCTAACCCTCCGGTACTTGTGGTTCCCAAGGGACCATGACGCAGAAGACCTGGCTCCCGGGAGCCCAGGGGTCCTGTCTGCTCAGTGGTACTGCAAGTGGGATCGTGTGCCCAAGGGGGACCAGTCAAACTTGTTACCAGAGTTCCCTTATCATCTACGGAAACTGCTTGAACCAAGAGCTCTTTCTGCCCCACTGCTGAAGTGCCCACAGTGCTGGCTCCAGCTCGAGGGAGGTGGGTAGCCGGGACACAGTGTAAGGGGGGACGTAGCTCTCAGGCATGACCCTGAGAGTGAGCGTCTCCTTGAATCTGTGCAAATTTGCCCTGCCCTGGTCCTGGTGCCTCAGGGCCATCGTCCCTCACAGCCATCTTTCCTTTCCACGGAGAGACAGCCTATCTGGAGAAGGAGAGGGAAACGGCACAAAGACACAGAGAGAACTAGAACCCCAGTGATATCATGAGAGCTCCTGGATCCAGCCATGCCTGCAGCTTGTGTTTCTGGTCTTAGAGCTAATGCATTGAATTGGCGTTCTGTCCCTAAAACTGACTTGGCACCTTCAAGTGGAGGGCAGCAAGTGACAGGGTACAAAGCGAGGCCTTGGCTGAAACGAGGGGACAAGGGGGGGTGATGTGAATCACCGTCCCCTGCTGAGGAGTGTGTGAACTTAGTCTGTGCATGAGGATGTCACAAGCTGGCAGGGGAGATTGTAGATGCTGTGTGGTGTTTGCTAAGAGCCCACAGCCGAGGAGGCTCAGTCTACCCACCAGAAGAGCAGAACGGGACAGAAAAGAACTTTATTGATTGCGTATTTTTCAAGACCGAGAGCCCTGGACCCAGCTGTGCCTGAAGACAGGCCATCCCTCAACTTCCGAGCTATGACAACCAATAGACTGCTCTTTTCTGTGAGCCAGGCCAGGAGACATGGGTAATGCCCACAGAAACTAAGACAGGCTTGGTCCCCCCTCACCACCACACGCACTGAACCATAAGCAACTTGGGGGCCAGTGTGGTGTTCCAGGCCAGGGTAGGGATGGAGACACTGTAGGCACACAGTCAGCCATGACACCCGGACGGATGGATGAATGGTTGGGGGGAGTGGTCCAGGGCCCCCTCTATGGGACATGTAGCCCCTGCCTCCTTGGAGCACCTAAGCAGGGAAGCAAAGTGGAAGGAGGTTAATGGACCATCTGGGTCCCCCGGGCCTGGGTGCTGAGAATCCCAGAGCTGAACAAAACACACACACTTCTAACTTTCCAGGCCTCCTCCAATCGCTGTGCCCTGAATGGATCTGGAGCAAGGGCTGAGAGGGTGTGGCAGACCTACCTTCCCAAAGGTGACCTATGATGAGTCACACCCTTGCACAAATCCCCTCCCCTCCAGAGCAGGCAGACCAGGGACTTGCTTCTGACCAGCAGAATAGGGCAAAGGGGATGGGAGGTCACTGTCATGAGCACATTATATCATATGACAATGGTGAAGGGATGTTGGGTGCAGTTAAGGTCCCTATTTTGCTGGCTATAATTAAATCGAGTTCGACCTAGGTGGGCCTGATCTAACCGAGGGATGGAAAGTCCTTTATAAGAGCATCTCATCCTTCTCTGACATCAGAGACTGGCAGTAGAACAAGATGCTTGTGCTGGCTCTGAAGAAGCAAACAGCCAGGCTGTGAATGGCCCACAGAGAGGGCCATCTGCCAGGAGCCGGGGCCACAAGCAAGTGAACACATTTTGGAGCTGGGCTCCATAGGAGCTGGGAGGCCCAGCTGCTCCTTGGCTGAAGCCGTGGGAAACCCCGACCACAGGAAGGACCTGCCTGGACCCCGACGCTGAGGCATGTGGCAACTACGAGTGGTGTTCCAAAGTGCGATGTTTACAGAAATTTGTGCAGGAGCAACGATAGGAAACTCACAGGGTTTGGGGAGATGTGATGGGGCTGGGAATCCTCTACCCAAAATGAAAAGTCTTCTAGTATGAGATTCAAACCCCGGCTGTGGGCACGGACAGTGTCAGCAAAGGGTTGGCCCCATGCTGACCGCCAAGGAGGGACCGCAGAGTGTGGAAGGACTGTCTACACAGGTGCGTCTCACCCCTGCCCTCAGCCGGAAGATCTTCCGCACTCATGCCACCCGGCCCGTGCCTCACGCTCGGATTTACAAAACAGTCCTCGTTCCTGCCCTTTGTGCCCAACCCTCACTGTGCCTCCGTTTCCCCACTGGGCTCCTGTGGAGACCTCAGCTCGGCCCTGACACAAGTCCACTGCTGGCCTGAGAGTGTGTCATTCAATAGCAGAGCAGGTGAAACATTCCAATTCCCTCACTCAATGATATTAAATTACACATTCCCACAAAAAACTCTCCCATTGCTGCATTATTTAAGCAGAAAGAGCTAAATACAGAAGGCCTCTCTGTTCCATTCCTGATTCTCGTGTCACTACAAATATATTGGCTTTTTCCACCCCCTTAATCAGGGATTAACTTTTATGGAGATGGTTGGTTTCCTTTCTATGGAGACACGGTTTTGACTGGAGCCCTAAACCAGCAGTAAAGATCGTGACTAATCTCACTCCCATCGTGCTCACCAGAACATGTGCCCAGACATTTCTATAGCAACTGCTGCCGAGGGCCCGGAGGCCATGGCATATCTTGCCCTGGAAGCTGTTTCTCTTCTTGACCTGGCTTGTTATGTGCTCCAAACTAGGCTTCCGAATCCAGGCGGTACCCTCCATGGGAAATGCATTTGTCATGTTACACAGGGATATGCAGACGCCCGCACACCGAGTTTTAGCAGACCGAACCCCGCTTGCCCGTCTGTACACTTCGGTTTTGCTTTCCCGAGTGAGTTTCCAGAGGGGGCTGAGGGAACATACACTCAATCTGCTTCAGACACTTCCCAGCTAATTGTGATAAGCCACCAAGAGGAGACCTCACGACTCAAGTAAACAAATCAATCCGTGTTTGTGCAGAACCCAGGCTTGTTTAGGTACAGCAAATAATGCCATATCACTTTAATGTTTTTTAATGTTTTTATTTATTTTTAAGACAGAGAGAGACAGAGCGTGAGTGGGGATGGGTCAGAGAGAGAGAGAGACACAGAATCAGAAGCAGACGCCAGGCGCCAAGCTGTGGCACAGAGCCCACGCGGGGCTGAAACTCACGAACCGTGAGATCATGACCCGAGCTGAAGTCGGACGCTCAACCGACTGAGCCACCCGGGTGCCCCCATATCACGTTAATAGAGAGGAAATACGGAACAGCGTTAGAGCGCAGCCTCTGGGTGGGGGACGCCCCGGGATTCTCAATCCTGTACTTCTATTCCCCAGCTCTGTGACCTTGGGCTTGTGATGCAGCCTCTCTATGCCTCGCTGTTTCCGTCTTCAGAATGTGATATTGCTAGTCGTTGGCACATAGGGTGCTGACCAGGCTTATATGAGTTACCGAGTGGAAAGCCCTGAAAATGGTGCTTAGCCTGTAGTAACTTGCATGCCTTTGTGGCTCTTCTTTGGCTGTTGTTACCATCGCCTTCAATTTTCCAGGGTGGATTTCACTGAAATGACCACCACAGGCGATTTACTGATTTCCTCACTGCCTCGCCCATGCATTCATTCATGCCCCCAGCATTAATCCGTGTCCCCCGCATGGCGCCTGGGGCGGCTGTGATCTAGGTGACAAAATTTTGGTAGCACTTTTCTCGTCTGCAGGGAACAGCTTAGATTCACTCCTCCAGGTTGAGCTGAGTCCTTCCTGCCCACACCGAGCCTTCTCCCGTGAGTTCCTGCAAGAGACAGGACACTCTAAATTGTCTTTCTCGGCCTCCAGATGTGTCCACAGAGAGAATGTCTCACAGACGAGGTCAGTGGGAGAAAATGAGCCAGATACACTCATGCAGGCATTCTGCTGAAACACGGATGCGTTGCCCTCCTCCGGCTTTCCCAGTGCTTCGGGATCTTGGTCATTCTTTGGGTTTGAGCAATACAGGAGCAGCAGATTCGGGACTGTATTTTTCACTTCTGCAATCTTATTTAAGCCCTCTGTGAGCATAGGTGAGTTTTCAGTGGCCAAAACCTAGCACATAGGAGCGCCTGAATTTCCATCTCATTCATGTGCCAAATCTATTTCACAGGGGCGGGGATGAGGGCTCCACGGAGCAGTCAGGGTCACGCAGGTTACCACAAATGCATGCCTAAGAAAACACAGCAGCCAGAGAAAGAAGTGCCCGGCCATCTACTCAGGCAGTGCCATTAATTCCATCACACTACACTGCCTTCAGCCAAACGTTACTCTTCTTTTTACTTATTGCAACAAGTCCTTGATTTGAGAGAATAAGATCACTGATGGTACGCCCACTCCATCCAGATAATCAAATCACAGGTGTCATTGCTTCTTCGAAATGTAATCAAGGGCAACATCCATCTACCCAAGATGAGACAGCCTTGCTCAGCACCACCCTGGAAGCAAAGGTGTCCTCTCCCGATCACGGAGGGCTTGAGGTTCGCAGGTAATTACCCCCATCCATGCTGACCAAATGCTTGTAAACATCAGAGAATCACATTCACAGGAGATAAATTAAATGGGAGGAAAGCAAAAGTTTTGAAGAAGTCAGTTTTTCAACATTTGGATGGCATCTCTTTGTTGAGGTTAGAAATTTTAATTAAAAACTGAAACAACCAAAATCTCTATCATAGCAATCTTGCTTCACTCCATCTACATTTGGGGGAGTTGGTGCAGGGGAGTGGTTCTCAATGGGCAGTGAATTTCCCCCTCACCCTGGGGGACATCTGACAATGTTTGGAGACACTTTTGGTTGTTGCCATTGGCACATAGCAGGTGGATGCCAGGGACACTGCTAAACGTCACACAGCACACCAGATGACCTCCCGCACCCAAGAGAGACCGTCTGGTCCCCCAATCAGCAGTCCCGAGGTTGAGGACCCTATAGGAAGGGACCATGGGGGGTCCAACAGATATACTTTTATACAATGTAAGAAAGCCACTTGCTAGGCTAACTCAAAACGTAGGTAGGACATGACGAGGAACATTTAACATTTCAGTACCTGTGTTTTCACCCATCGGACCAAAAATCACTGAACATTTTCCTTTAAGCAATGAAGCTGCCCCAAATCATCATTCTGTCATGCATGCCAGCGACATTATTGCAAATAGAAAAGATAAAACATTTTTTGAGCCGTATCTCCCTCGCCACGGGAGGAAGTGAGCGAATGCATGTGGCACCTTGGATGCAGCACATGTGTGGCTGCGGGCAGTGTGGCCTTGACTGCCCGACGAGCGCTGGGTGCTTTGGGTGATCTGACTGCGATCAGACGGCTCAGTTCTGGGGCGGGGAAGCTGTCTCACCGGGAACAGGACTCACGGAGGTTGACCAGACGGTTAGTGGCAAAGCTGAGGCTGGAGCATGCACCTGGCCTCCTGTGTCTGGCGCACAGAGGAAACACTCCGTCCTTGTAGCGGCCGGCACCGTCCCTCGTCTTTGAGCGTCTGAGAATGCAGAGGTCAGGCAGGAGCATGGCCAGCGGGGGCACCCAGTGTGGCATGTCAGGGGCGGTAAGGGATTCCAAGCTGTGTGGTTGTGCCTCTTCGATGGTCCATGGGCGGCGGGAGGTCAAGCTTGCCCAAAGGCAAACCCCTTTACCTGGCCATTAAGACCCCAAAGGCTGTGGAGAAGGGGATGGTGTTCTTCTCTTTGGAGACCCAGTCTTATTTACTTCCTTGAAGATCTTATTTTGAAAGTCCTGATAATGACTTTGTGCCTGTTCTTGGATTTCACACCGCGGTCAGGGTGGCAGGGAGAGGCAGAACCTCGAAAGGTGGTCTGCACCCCTTGGTCGGCACATGGCCAAACTTAGGCCCAAACTCCCGAGTCTCCAAATCCTGCCCTGTTAAGCCATCATATCCCATGGCAAAATATCTCGAAAGGTGGTCTGCACCCCTTGGTCGGCACATGGCCAAACTTAGGCCCAAACTCCCGAGTCTCCAAATCCTGCCCTGTTAAGCCATCATATCCCATGGCAAAATATCTCCATTTCTTCCTGATCTCCTTAAGGGCCAAGACACCCAAAAAGTTGGTGGGGGTGCAGAGAAGAAAAAGGACCCCTTAGAGCCCACAGACTCACACCGTCTCTGTTTCCAAACGGAACCCCTATGGTGTCACCTGTGGGCAAGAAGGCTGAGGTGCAGAGAGGCCAAGCAGGTGTCCAAGCCCCTGTCACCCGTTAGTGCCGACACCAGGCTTTGTTCCCAGACTGCCTGACGGCACAGCCAGTGATCCAGGAAGCACGTGCCCAGACGAGGCCCAACACCTCAGCCACTTTGAAAGTAAGGATGACCTCTGTGCCATGCTCAGCCCAGAGCCCGGTACACAGCACATGCACAGGAAGGGTGTCCCCACTGCCACGGTTTCTGATCCAGGTGTCCCATGACGCTGGTCACACAGAGCTTCAATGTGCCGAGGACCAATGTGTGAAATCCAGGTGTGCAGCCAAGCAGGCAGAATTTAGCACAGTCAGCTCGGACCCTCGGGGTACCTGCTCAGTCTCCTCCTCCAGGACATCACTCGGCTTCCTCCCAGAGTGTACAGATGCACCCCACACTGCCTCCCCAGTGCATTGCTGCGGGTTTCCCCGTGATGGCGTTCGACAGTACAGCTGCCATTTCACACCTGAAGTACAATTCTTCAGCTTCCTACTTCAACCACAGTTGTGAAAACCGGGGTCTGCTGTCTGGCCGCGAAGACCATTTCTCCGCACGTGGTGAATTCCTAGTCAGCGAAGAGTAGCAGGGCGACCGAAACAGCATAATTTCTTCATCTTCATTTTTAAAGGAGAGTTTTGTTGGGCACAGAATTCTTAGTTGATGGTTTTTTCAGCACTTCACATTTATCAGTACACCATCTTCGGGCTTCCATTGTTTCTGATAAGAAATCAGCCATTAGTCACATTATTCTTGCCCTATATGTGATAAGGAGCTTCCTCTTTCTACTTTCAAAATAATATCTTTATTTTTCAATAGTGTAACTATGATTTGTCTAGGTGTGTTCTTCTTTGAGTTCATCCAAATTGAAGTTATTTCAACTTTTTGGATCTTTCAGATAATTTTTATCAAATTTGGTATGTAAACAACTAGTTCAGTAATATTTTTGTCCCTTTTTCTCCCTCCTCTCCATCTGGGGCACCTATTATACATGTGTTACATAATTCTGTTGGAGCACCTGATATTGTCACACAGTGCTCTACTGATTGGTGTCCAATTTTTCTCCCCTCTCTATTCTTTGGCTTGGCACATTTCCCTTGATTTACCTTCAAGTTCACACATTCCTTCTTCTATTTCTAATCCACTGAGTTAATCTAGTGAAATTTTATTTGAGTTAATGAATTTTTCAATTCCATAAATTTCATTTTTTTAAAAATCACTTCCATTTGTCTATTGTGATTCTCGGTGGACTCACATCATGTTTCCTACTGTATCTTTGAATATATTTTCCTTTAGTTCTTTAAATGTAGTAGCTGCTGGAAGTCTTTGTTAAATCCAAATACATTTTCCTTTAGTTCTTTAAATATAGTAGCTGCTTGAAGTCTTTGTTAAATCCAAAGGTGGGCCTACTCAGTTTCTATTTAACTACTCTTTTTCTTCAGTATGGGTTAGCATGTTTATTATTTTTTAGGTGAAAGGTAAACACTTATTTAGATTATCTGCCCACTTGCGTGCGTGCGCGCAGGCACGCATGCACACACACACTCCTTGCTATCATGACTGGCAAGAGATAATATTCTCTCTACTCTTTCTAATTAGCATTTCCATAACAAAATCCTAGAAACAATAACACACTCATACACGCTAATACAAGCATAGACTCCCTTTATAAAAGGGGCCACTAAAGAACAATTAAAGTTGCTTGAGGAGGAAAGAAGGGATTTGAACACGTGTACCTTTTGAAATTCACATCCACAAACTACCTATTCATTAAAAAAAAAAAAAAGAAATCTGTTTCACTGATACTCAGCAACAGCACTGTGCATTAAAACCTAAAAGCACGTTTTATTTTGCATTTACTACCTTCTCATTATAATCGATTCTTAACTAGGAAATAGCAAAATGCATTTTTAAAGCAGGAAACAAGAGTTAGCCTCCAAAACATGGCTAAACCACCAATCATACACTTTCCTTTTTACAACCGTCATCCTTTTATGAACCAAATAAGTGAGGTACCACTCCAATGGTATTCAGATGCTAGCTGACTATTAGCCTTTCAACTACTGACAGTGGGGACAGGTTTGGAAATACTATTCAGTTTAAAAGTAGCAAGCAGATCTCTTTTAACACAAAAGGGACTCAGAGCTGAGCAGAAAAGGTGGGAGCAGTGAATTTACTCCTGGATGGCAAAACCTAGGTTGGCTGAAATCAGAAAATGCTTTTGATATCAGCTTGTTCAGAAGCTCTCCATCTGAGATCCTTGGAACTGAGAAAACAGAAATGGGATCTCCTGCATTTATTCAACATTTCAAGGAGTCTTTTTAAAGACCTCATAAGATTATCAGTGAAAAAGCTGCTCTGGATAACCAAAACAGGTATTTTTTTAGGCCCTACATCTTTCTGGTCATACCAGCATTACCAAAATTATTTCTCATCATCAGCCCCCAGGCCAATAAGTTTCTCATGTCCCCGCATTGATACTACATTCTTTCTACCTTATACACCAGTCCCCACTGTCCATTAAACTTCCCTTTATCTTGCAAGATCCACCTCAAGTATTATCTCTTTTTTTTAAAAAGAGAACACATTTTTATTTGTTTTGAGACAGAGACAGAGAGAGAGAGAGAGAGAGAGAGAGAGAGAGAGAGAGAGAATGCGAGCACAAGCAGGGGAGCAGCAGAGAGAGAATCCCAAGCAGGCTTAACCAACTGAGCCACCCTGGAGTACCATCTCTTAATGAAAATATTATCTCTTAATGAATTTAGCACAGTCAGCTCGGACCCTCAGTGTACCTGCTCAGTCTCCTCCTCTGGAACATCACCCGGCTTCCTCCCAGAGTGTACAAGCAGGGGAGCAGCAGAGAGAGAATCCCAAGCAGGCTTAACCAACTGAGCCACCCAGGAGTACCATCTGGGACCTGCCTGGGTCCAAGTTACAGCTCTAACACTGATTGTAAGATTAGTCTAGGTCTCATCAGGTATCCCGTCTGCATCCCAGACGTGCAGCTTCCTAAATGGTACCTAGTCACAACATGATGATATTGGTAGACTAGACAAAGACTATGCAATGGCCGGGAAAAAAAAACGAATACAAAAACAAAAACAAAAAACAAAAAACAAAAAAAAAAACTGGACCAAAACCAAAAGTATGTCGTTTATCATCTCATTCATCTAGAACTCTAAAAAAAAGAAATTAATATATTGTGACAGAGTGCAGATCAGTAATGGGTGGCAGAGTGGGGCAAGAGGAAAGGATAACCAAGGGACACAAGGAAACTTTTCGGTAATGGATATGTTCACTATCTATACTGTGGTGGTTTCATGGATATGTGTGTGTATATAGTTTTTGATCTGTGTGTATACTCATCCACACTGATGTATAAACTTATCAAATAGCACACTTTAGTTTCCTGCAAGTTATGCCAATTATACTACAATAAAACTTTTTAAAAATAAAAACAAACAGGATGATATTTTGAATAAAATGCAACGTGTGCATTATAAATAACCCAAATAAATAAACCAGGCAAAGACGGGAGCAAGGACAAAACGGGTAGAAATACAGATGAAACAAGATTAGACATGAGTTGTTAATTTTTATAACTAGGTCCTAAGGACATGGGGGTATAATATGCTATTTTCTTGACTTTTACATATTTGACATTTTCTATAATAAAAACAAGTTTTCAGTTGAAGGGGAGCAAATCATAAACCAGGATAAACTAAAAGAAGAAAAATACTATGCTGGCTCCAGAGCCCAGACTGCTAGTAGCCAAAGACTTTCGTAGAAGTTGAAGAGCAGGGGAATGTGGAGTTTAAAGGGACACATTTTATTCTCTACTCTATCACCTTAGAAACATGCATGTTCCTTAGAGAGCTAAGCCATCCTTTCCCTGGTTGGCTCAAAGCTGGGCTCCCTTGCACACTTGACTTCTCGTGGAGCCTTCAAGCTGTCAGATCACATAGGCTTCCACAGATATGCTTCCAACAGCCTGAAGTTTAGGATAAAAGAAAAACCATCTTGTCGCCCATTTGAAGTATTTCATGCATGCTGAAGCAGCACCTGGTTAGATAGCCAAGTACTACAGCCACAGGCAACACACAAACAGAAGCAGCATTTTTATCTTCTTTTCCTCCAAGCCTCTGCTCATGGATCTTACAAAAGGAGTCCCAATCACATCAACCAATTTGTAAAGAAGGGAACTCTTGGCCAACATTTGCTTAGAGCACACTAACTCATCATCTCATTTGAGCCTCATGTTTAACCTTGGGAAGCAGCACATGTCTTTACCCCTTTTTTAAGCATGCTAAATACTGAAACTCAGAGAGATGAAACAAATGGTGTGCCCAAGTCACACAGCTAGCCTGTGGCAGGGCAGGAGTCGAGGTCCGTCCTACCTCTGTGCCTGTCTAGTGTGACTACCTCACAAGCTTAGCAGAAACTCTCAAGATGCCTATATGAAGAAAAGTCATATCTCAATTAACCCACTTTTTTACTACCCAATCTCAAACACGTCAAAGGATTTTAAGAGTAGGCACATGAAACCATTACTGCAAATAAAGCTTTTTCAGGTATGTATAATTTCTTTGTCCGCTAGCACAAGGAGGTATGAAGAAGGGACAGCAATTGACTTTAGACATTACATGAGGGGAGGAAAAGGAAGGTATTGCCCAAAGAAAGATCAAAGAAAGAAAACTAGGGATCAGACTGGAAAGAACAGCACAGTAAACAAAAAACCCAAATTAACGACCCCCATGGTATTTTCTCTGTAACACCAGCATGTCCTGCGTGGTGATTACCCTGTTAGTGAAATGAAAGAAAATGGCCATTTTTTTCAAGCTACTGGTTTCACCCATGCTAGGTTAAACTGGAAGAGAATTTTTCAAAACTGTATTAAATTTGCTCACACTGTGGTGATTCTCCATTTTCAAACCAAAAATGTCACTTTCAGAGCTCAAGGTCTACAGTAACAAGCCTTGCTTCTGGGTTGATGCATGAAACTGGATATTTAAAACATGGATTCTAGTTGTCACAGCTAACAATAGCAACTAGTACTTACTGAGCACATATTATGAGCAGGTATTGTTTTTAACACTTTTAATCTTCAAAATGGATCTTCTGACACAGGTTCGATTATTATTAGGGCAACAATATAATTTATTGTCCAAATAAAGATACTTTGGGGAATCAAAGGGGAAGTTAGTGAGCAAGGGCTCAAACTCAAGAACAGTGAGATCATGACCTTAGCCAAAATCAAGAGTGGGATGCTTAACTGACTAAGCCACCTATGTGCCCCAGGAACAGAACTCTTCTGTATTATCACTGGGGTGACATTTACATGACTATATACAATCTCTAAAACTCAAAGCACTATGCACCAAAAGAGTTATTTTATATAATGTTAATTACACAACAAAAAGCATTTTCAAAAAAATACCACATCTGTCCTCATCTCTCCATTTCCTGCATCCACACTAATTCCTGTCATGTTCACCTCTCCTGGTCAACTGCAATGACTCCTTACCTGATTTCCTCCCAATTACAATCTTCAATCTGTCTTTCTAATAAACTTATGAAATATAACTCCTGAATAAAGTGTTATAAGGAAAAAAAATAAGCCAGAACTAAATAGCTGCACCTTCCTAAGATCATGCATGTACACCACTCCCTATGGTATTTGTAACACGAAGACCCAATGTGCAAATACAATAAGGAGCCAAGGGGAGCCTAGTGGCTCAGTTATTTGAGTGACCTAATCTTAGATTCAGTTCAGGTCATGATTTTGCCATTTGTGGTTTCAAGCCCCAGGTCACACTCTGCACAGAGCCTGCTTGGAATTTTCTCTTCCCCCTCTCTCATCCCCTCCCCTTCCTCACACACACTGTAAGTCAACCACCCACCCACCCACCCAACCAACCAACAAACATTAAAATAAAAATAAGCAGCCCAAATCATAAGGGTTTGTAGTATGTTACACATTTACCCCATAGTTCAAATAAAAGCAAAGAAAACTTTTTTTTTTAAAAAATTTTTTTTAATGTTTATTTATTTTTGAGACAGAGACAGAACAGGGGAGGGTCAGAGAGAGAAGGAGGCACAGAATCTGAAACAGGCTCCAGGCTCCGAGCTGTCAGCACAGAGCCCGACGTGGGGCTCGAACTCACGGACTGTGAGATCATGACCTGAGCTGAAGTCGGCCGCTCAGCCGACTGAGCCACCCAGGCGCCCCAAAAGCAAAGAAAACTTGACTATCGTGCTAGAATTATTTTTCTTTCTTATACCCAACTCATTTTGCTCACTTGTGGTTCATTTCTGTGTCTCCTCCTCTAAATGCAGTGCCCACTTCCTCCGGCAGTCCTAGTTGAAGTGAATTTCTAACTGCCTCAACTCAGTACCTTCTTCATTCTGTTGCCTTTGTCATGAAGACCTGGAACAAAAATCCGTGAAAGAATGAACACCCCAGGCCTGGCATGCCAATACTAACACCTGGCAAACAGCAACAATGTCCCAGAGACAGCAACTAGCAAACAATCCGTTGTCTATTTAGGAAACATGAGTGAGAAGATGGAAGAAATAGAACTTCCCAAAGGGAGCCTGAAAAAGAAAACCAAAAACAAAATCCACTGGTGTTAAAAAGTGAAAACAGGTAACACCAAGGTTTATCTCAATGTTATTGCAGGTGTTACTGGATAGACTAGATGAACCTGAAGCAAATGATTTCTAAACAACAAAAACAACAACAACAGCAGTAGCAGCAGCAACAACAACAACAAAAGAGTCTTCTAAAATATGCATTGGTGTAATTTAGCAGATAATCAGAGCTGCAGAAACTAGCTTTATGTGGGAATAATCAGAATACCATAGCTACTCAGAGGAGTCACGCTTATTGCGAATAATTGATGCTCAGGTGGTGTGATCACTGTATCACACAAAACCAAGTAAGGGTGTTAAAAAGGAGGAGGGAACCCACGCAGGGCAGCAGATGCCAGAACACATGGGGTGAATCAAGGGCTCAGTGAAACGGAAGACTTAATCACAGGGTGAACAATTTGCCTGAAAATGCTGCAGATTCAGGCCAGCACACAGGCCTCCAGGCTCCCTGGTAGGAGTCCTGGGAATACCAGGGGCAAAGCAATGAACTTACAGCTACCAATCACTTCCCTTTGGCAAGCACGTTACCTGATAAAGCATCTCAATTGACCCTGTGTACAGAAGAAGGAATTGAGGCTGAAGGAGATGTTATAATTGCTCAAGGTCACAGAACTAAGAAAGTTATGGAAATGGCCATTACCCCAAGCACTGTGACTTCTTAGTGCATTACATGCTGTCTCAAGTATGCAAAACTCAGCTTCAGTAACCCTTTTACCATCTTTTTAAGTAAATATGTTTTCAAAAAGTTTTGATTGTTGTATTTTCATTTTTATTTGTTTCCTTATGTCTTTTAATTTCTTTTCTAATTGTCTGTTTGACTGATTTGTTCTTTAGTAGGATGTTTATTAACCTGTATGCTTTTAGAGGTTTACTAGACTCTTTCCTGTAGTTTATTTCAAATTCTAACCTTTGTGATCTGAAAGTGTGCATGGTGTCATCTCAATTCTGTTATATTTATTGAGGGCTTTTTGTGACCCAGTATGTGGTCTCTCTTGGAGAATGTTCCACGTGCACTCCAGAAGAAAGTATGCTCTGCTGCTTTGGGATGTAGAGTTCTAAAATATCTGTCACGTCCTTCTGGTCCAATGTATCATTCAGGACCATTGTTTCTTTCCTGATTCTGTCTAGATTTTCTGTCCATTGTTGTAAGTTGAGTCTTAAAGCCCCCTGCAATTACCACATTCTTATCAATGAGATGGTTAATGTTTGTGATTAAATGTTTTAAATCTTTGTGTGTTTCCGAATTCACTGCATACTCATTATAATTGTTCGCTCCTCCTGATGGACAGACACTGTAATTATTTAATAATGCCCTTAAACATCTCTTGCTACAAACTTTAATTTAAGGTCAAGTTTGTCTGATATAAGTATGGCTAATACAGCTTCCTCTTGACTCCCAGTAGCATGAAAGGTAGTTCTCCATCCCCCCACTTTCAATAGTAAGGTGTCCTCAGGTCTGAAAGGAGTCTGTTGTAAGACAGCAAATAGTTGGGTCTTGTTTTGTATTATCCATTCTGATACCCTATGTCTTTTGGTTGGAGCATTTATTCCACTTCCATGCAGTGTTATTATGGAAAGCTGTGGTTCCAAGGCACTGTGATGTCTGTACTTTCATGCTTGTACTGGTGTCTGTGGCACTTTGTGATACTTGCGACATTTCCCTCATAGAATCCCTCTTAGGATCTCTTGCAGGGATGGTTTAGCGGTGATGAATTCCTTCAGTTTTGGTTTGTTTGGGAAGACCTTTACCTCTCCTTCGATTCTGAATGGCAGGCTGGCTGGATAAAGGATTCTTGGTTGCATATTTTTCCTATTCATCACATTGAAGATTCCCCTATTCCTTTATGGCTTGTCTGATTTCAGTAGATGGGTCTGCTCCTATCCCAATACTTCTACCTTTGTACGTTAACGTCCATTCATCCCTAGCTGCTTTCAGAATTCTCTCTTCATGCTTGTATTTTGCCAGTTTCACTATTATATGTTGTGCAGAAGATCAAATCAAGTTACATCTGAAGGGAGTTCTCTGTGCTCGTTTGGTTTCAATGCCGGTTTCCTTCCCCAGATTTTGGAAGTTCTCAGCTATCATTTGTTCAAGGTCATCTTCACACCACTTTTTGCTCTCTTCTGGAAATCCTTGGTTGCATCACTTACTTCTCTTATTCTCCCCTCTCAATCCTCAATTTTCTCTCTATCTTTTCTCACATCCTTTTCCCCATATTTTTATCTTCTAATTCATTTAGTCTCCCCTCTGTCTCTTCAATCCGCGCTGTGGCTGCCTCCATTTTAAATTGCACCTCATTTATACCATTTGAATTCTTCATGAATACTTTTTATTTCCTTGATCTCTGCAATAATGGATTCCATGCTGTCTTCTATGCCTTTGCCAATCCCAACGATTCATCTTTTGACTGTTATGCTAAATTCTGATATGTAGCTTGTATCTGTTTTGATCAAGTCATTAGCTGTCCACTTCTTCCCGGAACTTCTTTTGAGGGGAATGCCCCTGTTTCATTATTTTGGCTAGTTTTCTCTCTCTCTTATGATGTTTACAAGCTTGTTATTTGCTCTGCACCTGCAAGAATTGTTATATGAAATGGGGGTCACACCCTGTGCAGGTTCTAGCCCTGCAGTTAGTGTTTCTTGGAGAGTGTTACTTGCTCTCTGTTGTTGTGGCATTGGTTCTTTGAGTTCTCTACTCGTCATGATGTTTTTGACCCTCCACAAGGTGTGCTTTTATTTATCCCTTGAAGTAGCCCTGGAAAGGAAAACAAACAAACCAACAAACAGGAAAAAGACACATGGAAGGAAACGTGCAACTAAAAGAAATAAATGGACACACACACGCTCACACACACAGAAAAACAGCCTGAAATCAAAAACGAAACAAAACAAACAAACCAGAAACACCAGCTACAAGTAAAGAACACGGTAGAGGTGTTGCTGTTGGAAGAACACATATAAAGAGAGAAATGACAGGAGTGGGGAAAAGGAAAAAAATATATATATATTGACCAGACCGGGAGGCTAAATGGCTTATTGCAGAGAGAGAGAAAGGAAAATAAGGAAGGATGTGGGGGGAACAAAAGGAAGATAAGTTTACCCAGACAGAGAAACCAAATGGCTTGATTATTCCAGAGAGAGAGAAAGGAAAGTATAGAAGTATAGGTAGGAAATGTATCAAGGGAATGGATTATAAGTGTCTGCTTAAGCAAACCAACAAGCAGAGTTATCAACCTAAAAGAGGGAAGAGAGAGGAAGGGAGAATATATCTAACAACAAGAGTTGTCCCGGAATAAATCCAGTCTATGCAGCATCACTGGTCCGGATGATGGAGCTGCCTGGTTCCACAGCGCCTATCCTGGTCCATCAGATAAGCAGGTACCCAGCACAGACGGGCGTGGTTTGGGGTAGGCTGGTCCCACCTCCACTATGGACCCTCGGACTGTTCCCTGAGGCCCCGCCTTGGTGGTGGTGGTGGTGGTGCTTGTTGTGGGGAAATGGTGATGTCCAGCCTCGTCTCCATGACCTGGTGTACTCCGTTCCAGTTGTCCTCATTGTGCCCAGGGCACACGCAGGGTGGTCCTTCTTGCTCCGCTGACTCCTTTGGCATAGCGCTTGTCTAGGATTCGCAGACCCGTTCCGTGTGCTCTGGCACTGGGGAAGTGCCTCTCTGTGCTGCTACAAATGTCTTCCTGGCTATCTTTGTGCTGCTGTGCTTCAGGGAGCCCCGCCTTTTCCTGCCTTGGACTGCCCTGCTGACCTCACTGCTGAGCTTGGGCATGGTGGATGCAGGCAGGCATTGTTTTGTCCCACAGCGACGCCCCCAGGGAGGGGGCCACTTTCTCCTACTGCAGACTGCGCCCTAGACCCAGCCACTGATCCGGGGCGTGGTGGATGCAGGCAGGCTTTGTTCTCTTGCACAGCCCTCCAGGGAGGGGCTACTGTCTCCTTCTGTGGACTGTGCCCCTGATCTACCCCTGAAACCAATGCTGACTCCTCTCCTCTCCAAGTGCGCCAACACGGAGCCTAGCCCCAGACCCAAGAAAGCCCCACAGTTAGAGATAAGATCCCTCTCAGTCCCAGTCCTAGGTTCTCCTCTTATCCACATACAGCCCTACACTTCCCGAGCCACTCTTACTCTTACTTTTGTCTCTCCGCAGAAGGGGATCTCTTCCCTCCATTCCTACTTGGCCCAATTTATGTACCCCAGTTCACAATCAGCCACCTGTCATTTCTTAAGTTGTCTCATTTCCTTCAGGAGTATTCAGTGTCTTTTACTCGCAGACTTTTGGGGTTCAAAATACTTTGGCTTCAGCACTTTGTTTGAGAGACATGGGATGTACAGATCCCCCTACTTCTCCACCATGTTGACCCCTCTGCCCCAGAAAGATTTATTTATAAATTGATGGACATCAAATTCTAGATCTTATTTTCTTATTAATGTTATTAGGATTAAACTCAGTACATACTTTTCGTTTTAAGAGAAATTCCCTGTGATTTGAATCCTTTGAAAATGAATTGAAGAGGCAATCCGAATAAATATCGCATTCCCTTACTGGGACTTCTCCCTCTCCATCTCCCTCTCCCTCTCTCTCCCTCTCTCTCTCTCTCTCTCTCTCTCTCTCTCTCTCTCTCTCTTTCTGAAATAACGTATATTCATTCACACATGCATACATACATACATACATACATACATACATACATACATACATACATAAAATTGTATCTTGTGATGGTTAATTTCATGTTTTAACTAGGCTAAGCCACAGGGCACCCAGATATATGGTGAAACATTATTTCTAGTGAGTCTGTGAGGACATTTCTTAGTACAATGAACATCTGTATATCAGGAGACTAAGCAAAACATATTGCCTTGACAAACACTGGGTGGTCTCAACTAAACGATTGAAGACCTGAATGGAACAAAAGGCAGAGTTGTGTATCTGAGTGTCTTCAAGCTGCGATATTGGTCTCCTGACTTCAGACTCAGACTTGGAATGGAACATACATCATCAGCTCTCCTGATTCTTAGGCTTTTGGAGTCTGCCTGGAACCAAACTACTGGATCTCCTGGGTCTGCCCTTCTCAGCCTCCGTAATCCTGTGAACCAATTCCTATTGATACTGAGTCTCTGCAGAACCCTAACTGGTACATATATGTAACTTCAGCCATTATGTCTTTTTGCCCTCAGATCCAGTTCCTGCACTACTCCTACAGACTGGGTTTCCTGGTTCCTTGCCACCTGGCTTCCAGAGGGGTTTGACCAATGGGTGTTTGATGGGAGAAAGGAAGGAAGGTATAAGCCCAGAGGTTTTTCTCTCTCCCACTCCACTTGCTACCAGTGATTTTATCTCCTCCAAATTCTAGTTTCTTTCCAAGAGCCTCTTCTCCCATGTTCTCAGTTCCTGCTAGGTATGGTTCTGAGTTTCTCTAGCCCTGGGGGTGGAAACAGCTTTCTGATGATACTCATTCCTGATTGCTTCACCATCCTTTGTTTGGCTTCTGGGATTTCCCATCACGTGTGTAACTCTTTAAAATACCGATAGTGACTCACCGGCTGGCTGGACCTGACTGAAACAGTATAAAGATAGAAGTTCAGGAATATATCGGAAGGTGAGGAGAGAGAAGACAGGTGGCTGAAGCGACCTATACGTCATCTTCACATAGGAAGTCAGTAGACGGTGCTTAAAACTGGCAAATCAATAAGCAGCAGTATGCTACATTACTTATATTCATGAAGATACCTAAGAAAAGAATATAAACCTGGAACAGTTAAAAGTGTTGCCTCAAATAATGGAGGCAGTAAAGAGACTTGTGGTTGCCAGGAACTCAGGTGGGAAGGGAGAGATGAATAACAGATGAAGCACAGGGAATATTACGGCAGTGGAACATCTTGTAAGACATTGAAATGCTTTGAATCATGGCATTGTGCATTTGTCAAAACTCACAGAACTGCACACCACAGTGAATGCTAAGGTAAACTTGGGACTTTCTTTAATAATAGTTTCCATTTTGGCTCATCCGTTGTAACAAATGCACTACACTGACACAAGAAGTTTACAATAGGGAACACTATGTTTTGGGGGGTAGGAGGGAGAACAGGGGAACTCTGCACTTTCCAGTCTTCTTCTGTAAACCAAAAGCTGTTTTAAAAAATAAACTCCCTTAATGAAAGGAAGGCAGAGAGATAGAAGAGGAGGGAAGGAAAGAGGGAGAAAGGGAGCTACTTAAAAGTCATGGCAGAAACTTAAATGTGGGTTACTAAGTGAAGGGATCCAATCCGAAAAGCCATATGCTTTACGTTTCCAACTATGATAACATTCTGGAAAAACAAAACAAAACAAAACAAAACGACAACAACAATGACAACAACAACAACGACAAGAACAACGACAACAAAAACACCTTCGGAGACAGTAAAAAGACCAGTGGCTAAGAGGGTTTAGGGGGAGAGAGGAAGTGGTAATAGGTGGAGCACAGGGCACTTTAGGGTGGTGTAACTATTCTGTATGATACTGCAATAGTAGGTACATACCATTTACATTTCTCAAAACTTATGAATCTATATAACACAAAATAAACCCTAACTCTTAATGATAATGTGTCTAATGATAATGTGTCAATCAATAATGGCTCATCCACCACTTATAATTAATGTATCCACATTAGTGCAAGGTACTATAGAAACTAGTGGGGGTGAGGAAACTGTATTTTTTGTGCAATTTGTCTCTAAATCTAAAATTGTTCATACAAAATGGTCTGTTTAAAAAAACCCTGATTTAAAAAAAAAAAAAAAGAAAAAAGAAAACAAAAGAAAGTGTTGCCTCTGGGGAAGAGGTGTTCGTGGGGGAAACAAAGCTTTTGTTTTGTTTATTGCAAGTCCTGATCTGCAATTTGGATGTTGTGTTTCTTTTTTTAACTATTCGTATACAATACTTGGATTGAAATTTCTCAAATAAAAAAAAAATCTGTACACCTGCCAGAATAGATAACATGAAAAAGACCATATTAGCAAGTGTTGGCAAGGCTATCAAGTATTCAGAGCTCACAGACACTACGCAGGCACTACTATAGAAAGAAGTTCATGTAAATTGGTATAACCATTTTGGAAACAGTTTGGAGGAATCTTACCAAAGCTGATAAGTTGGATGACATGTGACCCAGCAAATTCCCTCCTAGATAAATAAATACTATTCTAAAACATGTTCACCAAACAACGTGTCCTATAATATTCACTGAAGTTTCATTCATAATTACCCTAAGCCATAACTTACCTAAATGTCCACCAAGAGTTGTAGAAATATTGTAAACTACTCATATAAGGAAATTCTATACACCAATGAGCATAAAGGATCTATACATATAATAACATGAATATCACTAACATAAGTTTGAATGAAAGAAGCTAGGTGTAGGACACATAATTCCATTTCTATATAGTCCCAAAACAAGCAAAAGTTGTATATTCTGTAAGAAGTCAGAATAATTGCTGTCCCAAAGGAGACATAGACCATGACTGAAAGAGGCACATGTGGTCCCTTGGGGTACTGGTACCTTGTTTAATGAGTACAGGTTCCACAAGTATATTGAACTTAACTTCATCAAGCTGTGCTCAGAATACTTTTAATAATACATGTCCTTTTTGGGTGCCTGGGTGGCTCAGTCGTTAAGTCTCCAACTTTGGCTCAGGTCATGAACTCACGGTTTGTGAGTTCAAGCCTCACATCAGGTTCTGTGCTGACAGCTCAGAGCCTGGAGCCTGCTTCGATCCTGTGGCTTCCTATCTGGCCCTCCCCTGCTCACATGGTGTCTCTCTCTCAAAAATAAACAAACATGAAAAAAATAATATATGTCCTTTTGAATGTATACTATACTTCCGTAATCTTATTTTAATCTGAGTGCAGACCCCTAAATCACATCCTTTTTTCTCTACTGTCTCTACTAAACATTTAAAGAATATGTACTTTACACATAAATATATTTAAATTATATAAAAAATAAATCTAAATATAAACATATAAATATAGGTACTTTATACACTTTTTACATAACCTATTTCAGTAGTTGGAAGAATCTCAACATTAACATTTCTATGAATACCTTTCAAAGCAAGAGAAGTTCAGTTTTGAGTCCCCTAGAATCTTTATTCGAATTTGCTTGGGAGCCATACTGTCCCATCTTTTCTGAGCACTGCTTTCCTTTTGGGCTCTGGATATGTCCCGCATGTTATAAATTTCAGTGTAAGGTGCCATTGCCAAGACAAGGGAGTGATGACGATAAGTCATTGCTCTTGCAAAATCTGCAGCCAGGCTCAGTTTTGATCTTCTTGCCACCGGATAAGTTCTATCTAGGGAAATTATTTTATTGTTAATTTCAGCTACTGTAACTTTGACTTGCTCCCCAACCTAGAATATATTGTTATTCCTTCTGCAGGTGGGAGTGGAATCAGAGCTAAGTCACAGGCATTAGATCCAAATCTAAAGAAGATGAGTGTGTCCATGCTTCAACTGTGAGGCTATCTTTTCCCTATGGTAACAACGTTCTGCTATTTCAAATCTAACTACTGCACTTACTTGTCTCCTTTAACACAGGAAGTACAAAACTCACACATATTGCTTCAAATTTAGTTTTGTACATGTAAACTCACACGGATTTAAAGCAAACATTACCGAGCTTAACCAAAATGAAAATTTCGTGTTGACATTTGGCAAGTTTGTGATCGGTAACTCTTATTATTTGTATAAATTCTCAGATAGTTTAATATACATAACAATATGTTTTAAATATATTTCAGAACAAAGGACAAAAGACCCCAAATATCTAAGGAAGTCTAGAAAACCTCCAACAGTGACAACTACCTAATAAATCAACTTAACCTCACCTCCTTCTGTCTCTTTCTTCAACTAAACCCACACATACATTACCTTCTCATCATTTGTCTTTTGGTTTTCTCAGACCACACTCTATTTTCAGGATGTTAAACTTGAAAGTACCTCTCAGCATATATATTTATTTTCAGCCCACATGCCTCCAGTTAATAACATTTATGAAGCATTTTCTATGCGTTCACCCATTAATATCCTTTTTTAATCCTTTCAGCAGTCCAATAGTTTATTTTACTAACCACATGTGGTTCTTCAGGAAGCTAAAGCACAGAGCATTTCTGTACCTTAGGTACAGTTCTAATGGTTTCGAGTGGTCCATCTTTCATCCAACCGCAGGCAATGTGATCCACAGTTAGTACGCTGCTGCCTCCAAATATGGATAGGAACTCAGACACAAAGACAAATCCAGGGCATATAATACTATGAATCCTGCCCTTGCTAGCTCTCTACGTCTACCCGCTAGGCTGTAATGAAAATTCTGGCTTTACTTTATTCTCTAGGACAGCCTTTACTGCTGCTACTCTTATGCAGCACATTATGTTCTTTTATAATATAAAAATACGTGAGTGTTAGGCTTTCTATCACTACTAGAAGGGGGTTGGAGTCAGGACTCAAAATGAACTTTGATGCAGTTTTAAAGTCTTTATTGTGGCAAACTGGGTAATGGTTTGGACTCTGGCATGAAGCATTGTCTCAGAGATTCACTAGATCATCAGACTTGATATTAACAAACAGTTGAGTCCCAAAGTAGCATAAAAACCATATCTCCAGGCTTCCAGGGTGTTGACGTTAACAAAAGAAATAAAAAATTCTCACATTGTTTTGTGATTCACATGCAAACATAAGATTCCATTTCAAAAACTTTCCAACATCATTAGAAGAGCCAGACACTGCACATTCTCTAACAAGTATTTACGAAGAGGGTTCCGGAAGATGGCAGCGTAGGAGGACGCTGGGCTCACCACGCATCCTGCTGATCACTTAGATTCCACCTACACCTGCCAAAGAACCCAGAAAACCACCAGAGGATTAGCAGAACAGAGTATCCGGAGCCAAGCCCAGATGAGAGGCCCACGGAAGAGGGTAGGAAGGGCGGCGAGGCGGTGCGCGCTCCACGGACTGGCGGGAGGGAGCAGGGCTGGAGGGGCGGCTCGCCCGCGAAGCAGAGCCCCCGAGTCTGGCTGGCAAAAGCGGAGGGGCCGGACGGACTGTGTTCCGACAGCAAGCGCGACTTAGCGTCTGGGAGGTCATAAGTTAACAGCTCTGCTCAGAAAGCGGGAAGGCTGGAGGACAAAGGGAGGGAGAGCTGCTGAGCCCCCGGACGGCAGAGCTCAGCTTGGTGGGGAACAAAGGCACTCGCCAGCGCCATCTCCCCCGCCCATCCCCCAGCCAAAATCCCAAAGGGAACCAGTTCCTGCCAGGGAACTTGCTTGTGCAGCGCAAACACCCAACTCTGTGCTTCTGCGGAGCCAAACCTCCGGCAGCGGATCTGACTCCCTCCTGCTGCCACAGGGCCCCTCCTGAAGTGGATCGCCTAAGGAGAAGCGAGCTAAGCCTACCCCTCCAGCCCCCGTGCACCTTGCCTACCCACCCCAGCTAATACGCCAGATCCCCAGCAACACAAGCCTGGCAGTGTGCAAGTAGCCCAGATGGGCCACGCCACTCCACAGTGAATCCCGCCCCTAGGAGAGGGGAAGAGAAGGCACACACCAGTCTGACTGTGGCCCCAACGGTGGGCTGGGGGCAGACATCAGGTCGGACTGCGGCCCCGCCCACCAACTCCAGTTATACACCACAGCACAGGGGAAGTGCACTGCAGGTCCTCACCATGCCAGGGACTCTCCAAAATGACCAAACGGAAGAATTCCCCTCAGAAGAATCTCCAGGAAATAACAACAGCTAATGAACTGATCAAAAAGGATTTAAATAATATAACAGAAAGTGAATTTAGAATAATAGTCATAAAGTTAATTGCTGGGCTTGAAAACAGTATACAGGACAGCAGAGAATCTCTTGCCACAGAGATCAAGGGACTAAGGACCAGTCACGAGGAGCTGAAAAACACTTTAAACGAAATGCAAAACAAAATGGAAACCACAACGGCTCGGCTTGAAGAGGCAGAGGAGAGAATAGGTGAACTAGAAGATAAAGTTATGGAGAAAGAGGAAGCTGAAAGAAAGAGAGATAAAAAAATCCAGGAGTATGAGGGGAAAATTAGAGAACTAAGTGATACACTAAAAAAAAATAATATACGCATAATTGGTATCCCAGAGGAGAAAGAGAGAGGGAAAGGTGCTGAAGGGGTACTTGAAGAAATTATAGCTGAGAACTTCCCTGAACTGGGGAAGGAAAAAGGCATTGAAATCCAAGAGGCACAGAGAACTCCCTTCAGACGTAACTTGAATCGATCTTCTGCATGACATATCATAGTGAAACTGACAAAATACAAGGATAAAGAGAAAATTCTGAAAGCAGCAAGGGATAAACGTGCCCTCACATATAAAGGGAGACCTATAAGACTCGTGACTGATCTCTCCTTTGAAACTTGGCAGGCCAGAAAGGCTTGGCACGATATCTACAGTGTGCTAAACAGAAAAAATATGCAGCCGAGAATCCTTTATCCAGCAAGTCTGTCATTTAGAATAGAAGGAGAGATAAAGGTCTTCCCAAACAAACAAAAACTGAAGGAATTTGTCACCACGAAACCAGCCCTACAAGAGATCCTAAGGGGGATCCTGTGAGACAAAGTACCAGAGACATCACTACAAGCATAAAACATACAGACATCACAATGACTCTAAACCCGTATCTTTCTATAATAACACTGAATGTAAATGGATTAAATGCACCAACTAAAAGACATACGGTATCAGAATGGATAAAAAAACAAGACCCATCTATTTGCTGTCTACAAGAGACTCATTTTAGATCTGAGGACACCTTTAGATTGAGAGTGAGGGGATGGAGAACTATTTATCATGTTCCTGGAAGCCAAAAGAAAGCTGGAGTAGCCATACTTATATCAGACAAACTAGGCTTTAAATTAAAGGCTGTAACAAGAGATGAAGAAGGGCATTATATAATAATCACAGGGTCTATCCATCAGGAAGAGCTAACTATTATAAACGTCTATGCGCCAAATACCGGAGCCCCCAGATATATAAAACAATTACTCACAAACATAAGCAACCTTATTGATAAGAATGTGGTCATTGCAGGGGACTTTAACACCCCACTTACAGAAATGGATAGATCATCTAAGCACACAGTCAATAAAGAAACAAGGGCCCTGAATGATACATTGGATCAGATGGACTTGACAGATATATTTAGAACTCTGCATCCCAAAGCAACAGAATATACTTTCTTCTCGAGTGCACACGGAACATTCTCCAAGATAGATCATATACTGGATCACAAAACAGCCCTTCATAAGTTTACAAGAATTGAAATTATACCATGCATACTTTCAGACCACAATGCTATGAAGCTTGAAATCAACCACAGGAAAAAGTCTGGAAAACCTCCAAAAGCATGGAGGTTAAAGAACACCCTACTAACGAATGAGTGGGTCAACCAGGCAATTAGAGAAGAAATTAAAACATATATGGAAACAAACGAAAATGAAAATACAACAATCCAAACGCTTTGGGATGCAGCGAAGGCAGTCCTGAGAGGAAAATACATTGCAATCCAGGCCTATCTCAAGAAACAAGAAAAATCCCAAATACAAAATCTAACAGCACACCTAAAGGAAATAGAAGCAGAACAGCAAAGGCAGCCTAAACCCAGCAGAAGAAGAGAAATAATAAAGATCAGAGCAGAAATAAACAATATAGAATCTAAAAAAACTGTAGAGCAGATCAACGAAACCAAGAGTTGGTTTTTTGAAAAAATAAACAAAATTGACAAACCTCTAGCCAGGCTTCTCAAAAAGAAAAGGGAGATGACCCAATAGATAAAATCATGAATGAAAATGGAATGATTACAACCAATCCCTCAGAGATACAAACAATTATCAGGGAATACTATGAAAAATTATATGCCAACAAATTGGACAACCTGGAAGAAATGGACAAATTCCTAAACACCCACACTCTTCCAAAACTCAATCAGGAGGAAATAGAAAGCTTGAACAGACCCATAACCAGCGAAGAAATGGAATCGGTTATCAAAAATCTCCCAACAAATAAGAGTCCAGGATCAGATGGCTTCCCAGGGGAGTTCTACCAGACGTTTAAAGCAGAGATAATACCTATCCTTCTCAAGCTATTCCAAGAAATAGAAAGGGAAGGAAAACTTCCAGACTCATTCTATGAAGCCAGTATTACTTTGATTCCTAAACCAGACAGAGACCCAGTAAAAAAAGAGAACTACAGGCCAATATCTCTGATGAATATGGACGCAAAAATTCTCAATAAGATACTAGCAAATCGAATTCAACAACATATAAAAAGAATTATTCACCATGATCAAATGGGATTCATCCCCAGGGCTGTTGAACACCATTCGCAAATTGATCAACGTGATACATCACATTAACAAAAAAAAAAGAGAAGAACCATATGATCCTGTCAATGGATGCAGAAAAGGCCTTTGACAAAATCCAGCACCCTTTCTTAATAAAAACCCTTGAGAAAGTCGGGATAGAAGGAACATACTTAAAGATCATAAAGGCCATTTATGAAAAGCCCACAGCTAACATCATCCTCAACGGGGAAAAACTGAGAGCTTTTTCCCTGAGATCAGGAACACGACAGGGATGCCCACTGTCACCGCTGTTGTTTAATATAGTGCTGGAAGTTCTAGCATCAGCAATCAGACAACAAAAGGAAATCAAAGGCATCAAAATTGGCAAAGATGAAGTCAAGCTTTCGCTTTTTGCAGATGACATGATATTATACATGGAAAATCCGATAGACTCCACCAAAAGTCTGCTAGAACTGATACATGAATTCAGCAAAGTTGCAGGATACAAAATCAATGCGCAGAAATCAGTTGCATTCTTATACACTAACAATGAAGCAACAGAAAGACAAATGAAGAAACTGATCCCATTCACAATTGCACCAAGAAGCATAAAATACCTAGGAATAAATCTAACCAAAGATGTAAAAGATCTGTATGCTGAAAACTATAGAAAGCTTATGCAGGTAATTGAAGAAGATATAAAGAGATGGAAAGACATTCCCTGCTCATGGATTGGAAGAATAAATATTGTCAAAATGTCAATACTACCCAAAGCTATCTACACATTCAATGCAATCCCAATCAAAATTGCACCAGCATTCTTCTCGAAACTAGAGCAAGCAATCCTAAAATTCATATGGAACCACAAAAGGCCCCGAATAGCCAAAGTAATTTTGAAGAAGAAGACCAAAGCAGGAGGCATCACAATCCCAGACTTTAGCCTCTACTACAAAGCTGTCATCATCAAGACAGCATGGTATTGGCATAAAAACAGACACATAGACCAATGGAATAGAATAGAAACCCCAGAACTAGACCCACAAACGTATGGCCAACTCATCTTTGACAAAGCAGGAAAGAACATCCAATGGAAAAAAGACAGTCTCTTTAACAAATGGTGCTGGGAGAACTGGACAGCAACATGCAGAAGGTTGAAACTAGACCACTTTCTCACACCATTCACAAAAATAAACTCAAAATGGATAAAGGACCTGAATGTGAGACAGGAAACCATCAAAACCTTAGAGGAGAAAGCAGGAAAAGACCTCTCTGACCTCAGCCGTAGCAATCTCTTACTCGGCACATCCCCAAAGGCAAGGGAATTAAAAGCAAAAGTGAATTACTGGGACCTTATGAAGATAAAAAGCTTCTGCACAGCAAAGGAAACAACCAACAAAACTAAAAGGCAACCAACAGAATGGGAAAAGATATTTGCAAATGACACATCGGACAAAGGGCTAGTATCCAAAATCTATAAAGAGCTCATCAAACTCCACACCCAAAAAACAAATAACCCAGTGAAGAAATGGGCAGAAAACATGAATAGACACTTCTCTAAAGAAGACATCCGGATGGCCAACAGGCACATGAAAAGATGTTCAACGTCGCTCCTTATCAGGGAAATACAAATCAAAACCACACTCAGATACCACCTCACGCCAGTCAGAGTGGCCAAAATGAAGAAATCAGGAGACTATAGATGCTGGAGAGGATGTGGAGAAACAGGAAGCCTCTTGCACTGTTGGTGGGAATGCAAATTGGTGCAGCCGCTCTGGAAAGCAGTGTGGAGGTTCCTCAGAAAATTAAAAATAGACCTACCCTATGACCCAGCAATAGCACTGCTAGGAATTTATCCAAGGGATACAGGAGTACTGATGCATAGGGGCACCTGTACCCCAATGTTTATAGCGGCACTCTCAACAATAGCCAAATTATGGAAAGAGCCTAAATGTCCATCAACTGATGAATGGATAAAGAAATTGTGGTTTATATACACAATGGAATACTACGTGGCAATGAGAAAAAATGAAATATGGCCTTTTGTAGCAACATGGATGGAACTGGAGAGTGTGATGCTAAGTGAAATAAGCCATACAGAGAAAGACAGATACCATATGGTTTCACTCTTATGTGGATCCTGAGAAACATAACAGAAACCCATGGGGGAGGGGAAGGGAAAAAAAAAAAAAAAAGAGGTTAGAGTGGGAGAGAGCCAAAGCATTAGAGACTGTTAAAAACTGAGAACAAACTGAGGGTTGATGGGGGGTGGGAGGGAGGGCAGGGTGGGAGGGAGGGCAGGGTGGGTGATGGGTATTGAGGAGGGCACCTTTTGGGATGAGCACTGGGTGTTGTATGGAAACCAATTTGACAGTAAATTTCATATATTAAAAAATTAAAAAAAATAAATAAATTCACATATGTAAGAGAGAATATAGGCTATATTTTAAAATATTTAAAAAAAAGTATTTACAGTTAATACATTAAAAAGAAAAGTACAACCAGATTGCAAATCTTAATCATATGTGCACATTAAACTGTCCAAGAACACAATTCAGCTCCATGACAAACAACTGAGTTCTAATTCCCATAAGACATGACAATCTACCAAAAATATTTTAAACACACCAATAAAGTAAATTTTATATATGTATATATATACACATATATACATATATATGTGTATATATATACATATATGTATATATATATATGTATATATATACACCTCCACTATATGTTATATATACCCACTAAATAATATAAATATTTTGTGTATATATATATATATATATATAATATATGCACTAAAAACACTGATTTTAAGAGCTCCATGGCAATCCTTGGAACACCAAAAAACTATGAGTTCAAAATTGCTCAGATCTCTTTGTATCCAATTATGTTCATGCATTTTTATTCAACAGTGTTCAGAACACTAGTACTATTGTTTGCACACAGCAAATCAATATGTGTCAGCCACCGGTTTAAATTATACTGGATCAATTGTGTACTCAAACTTGGACAAAACACACAGCACAACAGTGACAGTAAACAACAGTGAAGCTTGCTCTCCACAATTATAACATTACTGGTTCTGTAAGGAAAATTAAGTTGCTGGGTGACAAGAAGAAGGGGGATAAAAATGACATCAGGAATTCAGAAGCTTATTTGAGGTGCCAGTCACCACATATAGGCACTCAAGCATAGCAAGGTCATAAACTTCCTCCTTACTTGTGCCATATGATATATAAAGGTATGAGAATGAATAAAGACTATGGGATTTATTTCAAAAATCTGTACAACCTAAGCGCAGACTCGTTTTAGAAGACAGTAAATGAATGCCTCACCAGAAAGGCCACCGTGTCAAGTTCCTTTTCACGGTCTGCCCAAAAGAATACATAAAGTACTTTCATTTTCCTATTAATATATGAATCAACTATATTAGTTGTTTCTTCACATTTTATAAGTTGTAAAACAAAACATCAGCAAGGTTTTGCTAAAAAGTTGGCAAAAACAAAGATTTTTTTTTTAACATCCTGTTTTTTAAACTAGAAATGGCAATATTTTTTAAGGGACCAGCTAAACAACATATTGAATTTAGGATGGACATTCAGATCCAAACCGAAATCAGATAGCCCAGATAACCCAAAGCATGAATGCAAGTTCAAGTGCAATAAAGTAACAAGGTATAGCAGGGAAACACTAAGATTCTCAGTTAAGTTCAAATAACTGCATGGTGTCAATGGTTGTGTTTCAAAGCTGTGCTGAGCAAAGTTATCCTCCCAGCTACATCTAATTTCAAAACCCTCTGGGAAGCTACCTCGATAAGCTATATGTTGAAATTACATTCTAATATGGTCATTGGATTCATTTTTAATTACTATACAATTATATACAATAGGGAAGTTGTACAAATATGTATCTTTTCCTCAGGGGCTAATTAGCTAAAACAGTTACTTTGGGAAGGGTGGGGGAGAAAAACCTCTGTATTTGAAATACCATTGGCCATGGAAGCTAGTAACGAAAATTTATATAAGCTTCCTATGAAACGAGTATAATTTCACCCTCTGCATCTTTTAAATAATTATTCACTTTTATTTACTCATGTGGCAGTATTTGTAACAACACATTACCACTGAGTAGTGAAAAAAATAATATGAGGCTTACTGAGAAACTGTATATTAGGAAGCTATGCCATTTGAACTCTACAAGCCCAAGAGTCAAAATCACAACTCTCGGGGCGCCTGGGTGGCTCAGTCGATTAAGCGTCCGACTTCGGCTCAGGTCATGATCTCATGGTCCGTGGTTTCGAGCCCCGCGTCGGGCTCTGTGCTGACAGCTCGGAGCCTGGAGCCTGCTTCAGATTCTGTGTCTCCCTCTCTCTCTGACCCTCCCCCATTCATGCTCTGTCTCTCTCCGTCTCAAAAGTAAATAAATATTAAAAGAAAATTTTAAAAAATCACAACTCTCATTATTCCCCTAAAAAGCTGCCAAGCAGAGAGAAACCGTAATATGGAAGATTTAATAGGTCATGTATCTGCCTGGGATGGATGGTTCAATTGCAAAATACTTAAACTTGAAAGAATAGTGGTACAAAATCACTCCTTGGCCCTTTCAATATCGCAGTAAAATCTGGCTGCGGCACCACTGACTAAACACCATTAAGTCTTGCTGCCACCAATAACTGAGGTCACTTGGATAATCAAGAATTCCATGCTGGGCCACAGGACATAAACACTATCATAAAAGCGAAAAGTACTCTGTGTGGCTCTCCTGTTTGATCCCTCTGGTCTTTGATTGTCAAACAAAAGACCAATACCTGCTAACATAACTGTGCATGGACATAAGATAATAAAGGAAAGTCCTGGAGCAAAACTGTTAACTAACTGCCATGATATTTATAAAAGTGATGCATGGTAATGTGGATATTTCCTGTTATCCAACAACAACGACAAAAACAAGTGAGGAAAGTGTATTTTCCCAAAGATAACCTCCACCAGTTATTTGGTGCCAAAAAAATGTACCACCGCTCTAGATCAGTAATACTTCAGAGAATTCCAATGGCTATCATGTATGAAGGTTTAGTCACCACGCTTACCCCTACTCATTTATCCTATGTGATTTCCATTTTAAAATAAATTATCCTGGAAATATTCCCAGATCAGTATGTGAGATTTGTACAAGGCCAAGTTATTTCTGAGTGGATTCCATCTATGTCCATAACCAGCACCAGTTTTTTATTTTTTTTATTATTTTTTGAAATTCACTCATTGGTTTGTAATAGAAACCGTGTGGTTTCTCAATGCACTTTCAATTGTACCCACTTATAAAGAATTTCCCAAGTTAATTTTACTAAACAAAACTTCCTGAGGGTCTACCATTTCCTTTAGGAGCTCAGTAACATAAACATTACATTTCAATATAAAATCTTTAGAAACGTCTTAAGAATGTGTACTCAGTTGAACTTGGAATCTTTTGGTTTGTAATCACCGAGCCCATGACATTCAAAGCCATACAAATCCTTACATTACTAACAGTGATACGCTTGAATTTCTTAGAAATTCTTAGAAAATACCCTTGGTCAATGCGTTGGAATCCAGTTAAAACGCGAGAAGGTGTGGGATTCAGAATACCCACGATTGCAATTGATATTGAGAATACTAACTATTGCAACAACTTTCCACACATATTCGATCTTTCGACCAGAAAGAGTGGCAGTCAAAAAAGGAAAGAAAGAAAGAAAATGAGGCGGGAGGAGCCGGCGGTGGGTGAACAGCAAGGAAATTCTAGCTTTATTACACAAGCATGGAACCAAATTCCTTTGGAGGGGGTGGGGGTGGAAGTCTGACGACTTCAGACCAAGGAGGGAACAAGAGAGAACATGGATCTGCCCCTACAGACCTGGAGACATCTCAATCTGGGGTTAGGACGAAAGGGGACCTCCCTTGAGGTCCAGGGGTCTCCTCCCTCCGCAGACCAGGTGCTGGGAGGAAGCAGAGGGGCACAGCTGCCCCGGAGTCCCAGAAGGCGGCGCCGCAACCCGGGGGCGCTGACTTGGACCATCTGGTGCTTCTTCGCCCCTAAAATGCACTAGGGGACGCGGTCCCGGCTGTCCCTGGTTCATCCCTCCATGCAAAAGTCCTCCCGGGGCTGAGAGGTCGCGCGGCGGTGGCCCGCCTCTCACGCCCAGGCACTGGGAAGCTGCGGAGTCTCACCACGGGTCCCAGGTTCATTCCCAGGACTTGGCGCGCCTGGAGCCGCGCTTCTGCCAGGCTGCTCTCGACCCACACGTCGCCCGCTACGCGAATGGTGGGGAAGGTGGTCAGCGTCGGGGTGGCCGCCCTCCCACTCTCCTCCAGGGTGCGGCCCCTGGAGCAGGGCCCGGGTACCGCGGGCTTAAGGGGGATGCTGTCCTCGCGGAACTGCGGCGGCGGGGGCGGCACCTTCCTCTGGCAGACCGCCACCGTCCGGGCTCCATGGCGCCTCCGCCTGGCAGCTAGCCGGCACGTCTGGAGGCAGCCCCTCCTGTAGCGCTAGAGGCTCCTTCCCCAGTGGCCAGGGCCAGGGCCTCCCGGGGCCAGCGATGCCGCCTCTTCTTGCAGCTCAGGATGTGAGGCCGCTATGGGCCGCCCATGCTTGCCAGGTCTCGCGGCCGCCACAGACCCCTGATGAATTTCCTACCATGAAGCCAAATCAGGAGGCAGGCTGTGAGAGTTACACCGCAGTTCCTAGGAGACCAGGCGCTTTGTGAGGTCACAATGTCTGCATATCTTATCACTGTGGGCTGCCCAAAGCTGTTCAAGAGGCTTGTCCTAGAGGTGAATGCACGGGTGCTTCAGCCTCCATTAATTCCATCTAACATGAAATGACACTTAGCGGTGGAGAGTACACACAACTTGCAATCAAACATGACTCTAAGAGGGTTTTAGCTAATTAAATGCCTTGTCATGCAACGCACTGAAAGCCAAATTGAAATAACTACTCTACCCTTTCAAACAATACCGATGTACTGTGCCTTGCTTAGGGTTCCATACGTGTGTTGCTACAGCTCACAGTTCAGGAAGCTGTTCTTCACAGCAGCAGCAAACAGTTTGCCTAGTTAGTATCCATGCTCACTTTCATGCAGTGTAGGGAAGACCGAGTCATTGTGTGCTTAAGAGCAAAGCGTCAACGAATTCTGTGTGAGTGGCCAGTAGGGCATTCAGTGCCACTAAAACCTATTCACTACCTACCAATTCATGATATTTCAGGTAAGTCATACACAAGGGAGTAAGAGAACGTATGGGACTCCAAGGGTAGAAAACGTGTTACACCGTCCGTGAAAGTGCTTTTGAAAGCAACCAGCATAGTCCATCCATCATCACCACATACACAATTCATTCACAAAATACTACAAGGACCACCTACCATGATCAACTGAAATCCATTTGGTATGAAAGGATGACTCCAAACTATGTGAATCACTAAGAGTGATAAGTCACGGTAACAATCAGAAGAGAAACTTGCCAAGGTTAACGTGATACATGTAACAGGCCTCTGTCTTTATTCAACTCCTTTTCTTAAACACACAAAACTTTCATCTACGCAGCTTAAGCTACTACTACCTCACTCTCATAAATTGCTGAAAATGGAAAGCTATCCTTATATTCAGTAAGAGGGGAATAATGAGAGTTGTGATTTTTTAAAATTTTCTTTTAATATTTATTTATTTTTGAGACAGAGAGAGACAGAGCATGAATGGGAGAGGGTCAGAGAGTGAGGGAGACACAGAATCTGAAGCAGGCTCCAGGCTCCAAGCTGTCAGCACAGAGCCCGACGCGGGGCTCGAACCCACGGACCGTGAGATCATGACCTGAGCCGAAGTCGGACGCTTAACCGACTGAGCCAACCAGGCGCCCCGAGAGTTGTGATTTTGACTCTTGGGCTTGTAGAGTTCAAATGGCATAGCTTCCTAATATACAGTTTCTCAGTAAGCCTCATATTATTTTTTTCACTACTCAGTGGTAATGTGTTGTTACAAATACTGCCACATGAGTAAATAAAAGTGAATAATTATTTAAAAGATGCAGAGGGTGAAATTATACTCGTTTCATAGGAAGCTTATATAAATTTTCGTTACTAGCTTCCATGGCCAATGGTATTTCAAATACAGAGGTTTTTCTCCCCCACCCTTCCCAAAGTAACTGTTTTAGCTAATTAGCCCCTGAGGAAAAGATACATATTTGTACAACTTCCCTATTGTATATAATTGTATAGTAATTAAAAATGAATCCAATGACCATATTAGAATGTAATTTCAACATATAGCTTATCGAGGTAGCTTCCCAGAGGGTTTTGAAATTAGATGTAGCTGGGAGGATAACTTTGCTCAGCACAGCTTTGAAACACAACCATTGACACCATGCAGTTATTTGAACTTAACTGAGAATCTTAGTGTTTCCCTGCTATACCTTGTTACTTTATTGCACTTGAACTTGCATTCATGCTTTGGGTTATCTGGGCTATCTGATTTCGGTTTGGATCTGAATGTCCATCCTAAATTCAATATGTTGTTTAGCTGGTCCCTTAAAAAATATTGCCATTTCTAGTTTAAAAAACAGGATGTTAAAAAAAAAATCTTTGTTTTTGCCAACTTTTTAGCAAAACCTTGCTGATGTTTTGTTTTACAACTTATAAAATGTGAAGAAACAACTAATATAGTTGATTCATATATTAATAGGAAAATGAAAGTACTTTATGTATTCTTTTGGGCAGACCGTGAAAAGGAACTTGACACGGTGGCCTTTCTGGTGAGGCATTCATTTACTGTCTTCTAAAACGAGTCTGCGCTTAGGTTGTACAGATTTTTGAAATAAATCCCATAGTCTTTATTCATTCTCATACCTTTATATATCATATGGCACAAGTAAGGAGGAAGTTTATGACCTTGCTATGCTTGAGTGCCTATATGTGGTGACTGGCACCTCAAATAAGCTTCTGAATTCCTGATGTCATTTTTATCCCCCTTCTTCTTGTCACCCAGCAACTTAATTTTCCTTACAGAACCAGTAATGTTATAATTGTGGAGAGCAAGCTTCACTGTTGTTTACTGTCACTGTTGTGCTGTGTGTTTTGTCCAAGTTTGAGTACACAATTGATCCAGTATAATTTAAACCGGTGGCTGACACATATTGATTTGCTGTGTGCAAACAATAGTACTAGTGTTCTGAACACTGTTGAATAAAAATGCATGAACATAATTGGATACAAAGAGATCTGAGCAATTTTGAACTCATAGTTTTTTGGTGTTCCAAGGATTGCCATGGAGCTCTTAAAATCAGTGTTTTTAGTGCATATATTATATATATATATATATATATACACAAAATATTTATATTATTTAGTGGGTATATATAACATATAGTGGAGGTGTATATATATACATATATATATATACATATATGTATATATATACACATATATATGTATATATGTGTATATATATACATATATAAAATTTACTTTATTGGTGTGTTTAAAATATTTTTGGTAGATTGTCATGTCTTATGGGAATTAGAACTCAGTTGTTTGTCATGGAGCTGAATTGTGTTCTTGGACAGTTTAATGTGCACATATGATTAAGATTTGCAATCTGGTTGTACTTTTCTTTTTAATGTATTAACTGTAAATACTTTTTTTTAAATATTTTAAAATATAGCCTATATTCTCTCTTACATATGTGAATTTATTTATTTTTTTTAATTTTTTAATATATGAAATTTACTGTCAAATTGGTTTCCATACAACACCCAGTGCTCATCCCAAAAGGTGCCCTCCTCAATACCCATCACCCACCCTGCCCTCCCTCCCACCCTGCCCTCCCTCCCACCCCCCATCAACCCTCAGTTTGTTCTCAGTTTTTAACAGTCTCTAATGCTTTGGCTCTCTCCCACTCTAACCTCTTTTTTTTTTTTTTTTCCCTTCCCCTCCCCCATGGGTTTCTGTTATGTTTCTCAGGATCCACATAAGAGTGAAACCATATGGTATCTGTCTTTCTCTGTATGGCTTATTTCACTTAGCATCACACTCTCCAGTTCCATCCATGTTGCTACAAAAGGCCATATTTCATTTTTTCTCATTGCCACGTAGTATTCCATTGTGTATATAAACCACAATTTCTTTATCCATTCATCAGTTGATGGACATTTAGGCTCTTTCCATAATTTGGCTATTGTTGAGAGTGCCGCTATAAACATTGGGGTACAGGTGCCCCTATGCATCAGTACTCCTGTATCCCTTGGATAAATTCCTAGCAGTGCTATTGCTGGGTCATAGGGTAGGTCTATTTTTAATTTTCTGAGGAACCTCCACACTGCTTTCCAGAGCGGCTGCACCAATTTGCATTCCCACCAACAGTGCAAGAGGCTTCCTGTTTCTCCACATCCTCTCCAGCATCTATAGTCTCCTGATTTCTTCATTTTGGCCACTCTGACTGGCGTGAGGTGGTATCTGAGTGTGGTTTTGATTTGTATTTCCCTGATAAGGAGCGACGTTGAACATCTTTTCATGTGCCTGTTGGCCATCCGGATGTCTTCTTTAGAGAAGTGTCTATTCATGTTTTCTGCCCATTTCTTCACTGGGTTATTTGTTTTTTGGGTGTGGAGTTTGATGAGCTCTTTATAGATTTTGGATACTAGCCCTTTGTCCGATGTGTCATTTGCAAATATCTTTTCCCATTCTGTTGGTTGCCTTTTAGTTTTGTTGGTTGTTTCCTTTGCTGTGCAGAAGCTTTTTATCTTCATAAGGTCCCAGTAATTCACTTTTGCTTTTAATTCCCTTGCCTTTGGGGATGTGCCGAGTAAGAGATTGCTACGGCTGAGGTCAGAGAGGTCTTTTCCTGCTTTCTCCTCTAAGGTTTTGATGGTTTCCTGTCTCACATTCAGGTCCTTTATCCATTTTGAGTTTATTTTTGTGAATGGTGTGAGAAAGTGGTCTAGTTTCAACCTTCTGCATGTTGCTGTCCAGTTCTCCCAGCACCATTTGTTAAAGAGACTGTCTTTTTTCCATTGGATGTTCTTTCCTGCTTTGTCAAAGATGAGTTGGCCATACGTTTGTGGGTCTAGTTCTGGGGTTTCTATTCTATTCCATTGGTCTATGTGTCTGTTTTTATGCCAATACCATGCTGTCTTGATGATGACAGCTTTGTAGTAGAGGCTAAAGTCTGGGATTGTGATGCCTCCTGCTTTGGTCTTCTTCTTCAAAATTACTTTGGCTATTCGGGGCCTTTTGTGGTTCCATATGAATTTTAGGATTGCTTGCTCTAGTTTCGAGAAGAATGCTGGTGCAATTTTGATTGGGATTGCATTGAATGTGTAGATAGCTTTGGGTAGTATTGACATTTTGACAATATTTATTCTTCCAATCCATGAGCAGGGAATGTCTTTCCATCTCTTTATATCTTCTTCAATTACCTGCATAAGCTTTCTATAGTTTTCAGCATACAGATCTTTTACATCTTTGGTTAGATTTATTCCTAGGTATTTTATGCTTCTTGGTGCAATTGTGAATGGGATCAGTTTCTTCATTTGTCTTTCTGTTGCTTCATTGTTAGTGTATAAGAATGCAACTGATTTCTGCGCATTGATTTTGTATCCTGCAACTTTGCTGAATTCATGTATCAGTTCTAGCAGACTTTTGGTGGAGTCTATCGGATTTTCCATGTATAATATCATGTCATCTGCAAAAAGCGAAAGCTTGACTTCATCTTTGCCAATTTTGATGCCTTTGATTTCCTTTTGTTGTCTGATTGCTGATGCTAGAACTTCCAGCACTATATTAAACAACAGCGGTGACAGTGGGCATCCCTGTCGTGTTCCTGATCTCAGGGAAAAAGCTCTCAGTTTTTCCCCGTTGAGGATGATGTTAGCTGTGGGCTTTTCATAAATGGCCTTTATGATCTTTAAGTATGTTCCTTCTATCCCGACTTTCTCAAGGGTTTTTATTAAGAAAGGGTGCTGGATTTTGTCAAAGGCCTTTTCTGCATCCATTGACAGGATCATATGGTTCTTCTCTTTTTTTTTTGTTAATGTGATGTATCACGTTGATCAATTTGCGAATGGTGTTCAACAGCCCTGGGGATGAATCCCATTTGATCATGGTGAATAATTCTTTTTATATGTTGTTGAATTCGATTTGCTAGTATCTTATTGAGAATTTTTGCGTCCATATTCATCAGAGATATTGGCCTGTAGTTCTCTTTTTTTACTGGGTCTCTGTCTGGTTTAGGAATCAAAGTAATACTGGCTTCATAGAATGAGTCTGGAAGTTTTCCTTCCCTTTCTATTTCTTGGAATAGCTTGAGAAGGATAGGTATTATCTCTGCTTTAAACGTCTGGTAGAACTCCCCTGGGAAGCCATCTGATCCTGGACTCTTATTTGTTGGGAGATTTTTGATAACCGATTCCATTTCTTCGCTGGTTATGGGTCTGTTCAAGCTTTCTATTTCCTCCTGATTGAGTTTTGGAAGAGTGTGGGTGTTTAGGAATTTGTCCATTTCTTCCAGGTTGTCCAATTTGTTGGCATATAATTTTTCATAGTATTCCCTGATAATTGTTTGTATCTCTGAGGGATTGGTTGTAATCATTCCATTTTCATTCATGATTTTATCTATTGGGTCATCTCCCTTTTCTTTTTGAGAAGCCTGGCTAGAGGTTTGTCAATTTTGTTTATTTTTTCAAAAAACCAACTCTTGGTTTCGTTGATCTGCTCTACAGTTTTTTTAGATTCTATATTGTTTATTTCTGCTCTGATCTTTATTATTTCTCTTCTTCTGCTGGGTTTAGGCTGCCTTTGCTGTTCTGCTTCTATTTCCTTTAGGTGTGCTGTTAGATTTTGTATTTGGGATTTTTCTTGTTTCTTGAGATAGGCCTGGATTGCAATGTATTTTCCTCTCAGGACTGCCTTCGCTGCATCCCAAAGCGTTTGGATTGTTGTATTTTCATTTTCGTTTGTTTCCATATATGTTTTAATTTCTTCTCTAATTGCCTGGTTGACCCACTCATTCGTTAGTAGGGTGTTCTTTAACCTCCATGCTTTTGGAGGTTTTCCAGACTTTTTCCTGTGGTTGATTTCAAGCTTCATAGCATTGTGGTCTGAAAGTATGCATGGTATAATTTCAATTCTTGTAAACTTATGAAGGGCTGTTTTGTGATCCAGTATATGATCTATCTTGGAGAATGTTCCGTGTGCACTCGAGAAGAAAGTATATTCTGTTGCTTTGGGATGCAGAGTTCTAAATATATCTGTCAAGTCCATCTGATCCAATGTATCATTCAGGGCCCTTGTTTCTTTATTGACTGTGTGCTTAGATGATCTATCCATTTCTGTAAGTGGGGTGTTAAAGTCCCCTGCAATGACCACATTCTTATCAATAAGGTTGCTTATGTTTGTGAGTAATTGTTTTATATATCTGGGGGCTCCGGTATTTGGCGCATAGACGTTTATAATAGTTAGCTCTTCCTGATGGATAGACCCTGTGATTATTATATAATGCCCTTCTTCATCTCTTGTTACAGCCTTTAATTTAAAGCCTAGTTTGTCTGATATAAGTATGGCTACTCCAGCTTTCTTTTGGCTTCCAGGAACATGATAAATAGTTCTCCATCCCCTCACTCTCAATCTAAAGGTGTCCTCAGATCTAAAATGAGTCTCTTGTAGACAGCAAATAGATGGGTCTTGTTTTTTTATCCATTCTGATACCGTATGTCTTTTAGTTGGTGCATTTAATCCATTTACATTCAGTGTTATTATAGAAAGATACGGGTTTAGAGTCATTGTGATGTCTGTATGTTTTATGCTTGTAGTGATGTCTCTGGTACTTTGTCTCACAGGATCCCCCTTAGGATCTCTTGTAGGGCTGGTTTCGTGGTGACAAATTCCTTCAGTTTTTGTTTGTTTGGGAAGACCTTTATCTCTCCTTCTATTCTAAATGACAGACTTGCTGGATAAAGGATTCTCGGCTGCATATTTTTTCTGTTTAGCACACTGTAGATATCGTGCCAAGCCTTTCTGGCCTGCCAAGTTTCAAAGGAGAGATCAGTCACGAGTCTTATAGGTCTCCCTTTATATGTGAGGGCACGTTTATCCCTTGCTGCTTTCAGAATTTTCTCTTTATCCTTGTATTTTGTCAGTTTCACTATGATATGTCATGCAGAAGATCGATTCAAGTTACGTCTGAAGGGAGTTCTCTGTGCCTCTTGGATTTCAATGCCTTTTTCCTTCCCCAGTTCAGGGAAGTTCTCAGCTATAATTTCTTCAAGTACCCCTTCAGCACCTTTCCCTCTCTCTTTCTCCTCTGGGATACCAATTATGCGTATATTATTTTTTTTTAGTGTATCACTTAGTTCTCTAATTTTCCCCTCATACTCCTGGATTTTTTTATCTCTCTTTCTTTCAGCTTCCTCTTTCTCCATAACTTTATCTTCTAGTTCACCTATTCTCTCCTCTGCCTCTTCAAGCCGAGCCGTTGTGGTTTCCATTTTGTTTTGCATTTCGTTTAAAGTGTTTTTCAGCTCCTCGTGACTGGTCCTTAGTCCCTTGATCTCTGTGGCAAGAGATTCTCTGCTGTCCTGTATACTGTTTTCAAGCCCAGCAATTAACTTTATGACTATTATTCTAAATTCACTTTCTGTTATATTATTTAAATCCTTTTTGATCAGTTCATTAGCTGTTGTTATTTCCTGGAGATTCTTCTGAGGGGAATTCTTCCGTTTGGTCATTTTGGAGAGTCCCTGGCATGGTGAGGACCTGCAGTGCACTTCCCCTGTGCTGTGGTGTATAACTGGAGTTGGTGGGCGGGGCCGCAGTCCGACCTGATGTCTGCCCCCAGCCCACCGTTGGGGCCACAGTCAGACTGGTGTGTGCCTTCTCTTCCCCTCTCCTAGGGGCGGGATTCACTGTGGAGTGGCGTGGCCCATCTGGGCTACTTGCACACTGCCAGGCTTGTGTTGCTGGGGATCTGGCGTATTAGCTGGGGTGGGTAGGCAAGGTGCACGGGGGCTGGAGGGGTAGGCTTAGCTCGCTTCTCCTTAGGCGATCCACTTCAGGAGGGGCCCTGTGGCAGCAGGAGGGAGTCAGATCCGCTGCCGGAGGTTTGGCTCCGCAGAAGCACAGAGTTGGGTGTTTGCGCTGCACAAGCAAGTTCCCTGGCAGGAACTGGTTCCCTTTGGGATTTTGGCTGGGGGATGGGCGGGGGAGATGGCGCTGGCGAGTGCCTTTGTTCCCCACCAAGCTGAGCTCTGCCGTCCGGGGGCTCAGCAGCTCTCCCTCCCTTTGTCCTCCAGCCTTCCCGCTTTCTGAGCAGAGCTGTTAACTTATGACCTCCCAGACGCTAAGTCGCGCTTGCTGTCGGAACACAGTCCGTCCGGCCCCTCCGCTTTTGCCAGCCAGACTCGGGGGCTCTGCTTCGCGGGCGAGCCGCCCCTCCAGCCCTGCTCCCTCCCGCCAGTCCGTGGAGCGCGCACCGCCTCGCCGCCCTTCCTACCCTCTTCCGTGGGCCTCTCATCTGGGCTTGGCTCCGGATACTCTGTTCTGCTAATCCTCTGGTGGTTTTCTGGGTTCTTTGGCAGGTGTAGGTGGAATCTAAGTGATCAGCAGGATGCGTGGTGAGCCCAGCGTCCTCCTACGCTGCCATCTTCCGGAACCCTCTTCGTAAATACTTGTTAGAGAATGTGCAGTGTCTGGCTCTTCTAATGATGTTGGAAAGTTTTTGAAATGGAATCTTATGTTTGCATGTGAATCACAAAACAATGTGAGAATTTTTTATTTCTTTTGTTAACGTCAACACCCTGGAAGCCTGGAGATATGGTTTTTATGCTACTTTGGGACTCAACTGTTTGTTAATATCAAGTCTGATGATCTAGTGAATCTCTGAGACAATGCTTCATGCCAGAGTCCAAACCATTACCCAGTTTGCCACAATAAAGACTTTAAAACTGCATCAAAGTTCATTTTGAGTCCTGACTCCAACCCCCTTCTAGTAGTGATAGAAAGCCTAACACTCACGTATTTTTATATTATAAAAGAACATAATGTGCTGCATAAGAGTAGCAGCAGTAAAGGCTGTCCTAGAGAATAAAGTAAAGCCAGAATTTTCATTACAGCCTAGCGGGTAGACGTAGAGAGCTAGCAAGGGCAGGATTCATAGTATTATATGCCCTGGATTTGTCTTTGTGTCTGAGTTCCTATCCATATTTGGAGGCAGCAGCGTACTAACTGTGGATCACATTGCCTGCGGTTGGATGAAAGATGGACCACTCGAAACCATTAGAACTGTACCTAAGGTACAGAAATGCTCTGTGCTTTAGCTTCCTGAAGAACCACATGTGGTTAGTAAAATAAACTATTGGACTGCTGAAAGGATTAAAAAAGGATATTAATGGGTGAACGCATAGAAAATGCTTCATAAATGTTATTAACTGGAGGCATGTGGGCTGAAAATAAATATATATGCTGAGAGGTACTTTCAAGTTTAACATCCTGAAAATAGAGTGTGGTCTGAGAAAACCAAAAGACAAATGATGAGAAGGTAATGTATGTGTGGGTTTAGTTGAAGAAAGAGACAGAAGGAGGTGAGGTTAAGTTGATTTATTAGGTAGTTGTCACTGTTGGAGGTTTTCTAGACTTCCTTAGATATTTGGGGTCTTTTGTCCTTTGTTCTGAAATATATTTAAAACATATTGTTATGTATATTAAACTATCTGAGAATTTATACAAATAATAAGAGTTACCGATCACAAACTTGCCAAATGTCAACACGAAATTTTCATTTTGGTTAAGCTCGGTAATGTTTGCTTTAAATCCGTGTGAGTTTACATGTACAAAACTAAATTTGAAGCAATATGTGTGAGTTTTGTACTTCCTGTGTTAAAGGAGACAAGTAAGTGCAGTAGTTAGATTTGAAATAGCAGAACGTTGTTACCATAGGGAAAAGATAGCCTCACAGTTGAAGCATGGACACACTCATCTTCTTTAGATTTGGATCTAATGCCTGTGACTTAGCTCTGATTCCACTCCCACCTGCAGAAGGAATAACAATATATTCTAGGTTGGGGAGCAAGTCAAAGTTACAGTAGCTGAAATTAACAATAAAATAATTTCCCTAGATAGAACTTATCCGGTGGCAAGAAGATCAAAACTGAGCCTGGCTGCAGATTTTGCAAGAGCAATGACTTATCGTCATCACTCCCTTGTCTTGGCAATGGCACCTTACACTGAAATTTATAACATGCGGGACATATCCAGAGCCCAAAAGGAAAGCAGTGCTCAGAAAAGATGGGACAGTATGGCTCCCAAGCAAATTCGAATAAAGATTCTAGGGGACTCAAAACTGAACTTCTCTTGCTTTGAAAGGTATTCATAGAAATGTTAATGTTGAGATTCTTCCAACTACTGAAATAGGTTATGTAAAAAGTGTATAAAGTACCTATATTTATATGTTTATATTTAGATTTATTTTTTATATAATTTAAATATATTTATGTGTAAAGTACATATTCTTTAAATGTTTAGTAGAGACAGTAGAGAAAAAAGGATGTGATTTAGGGGTCTGCACTCAGATTAAAATAAGATTACGGAAGTATAGTATACATTCAAAAGGACATATATTATTTTTTTCATGTTTGTTTATTTTTGAGAGAGAGACACCATGTGAGCAGGGGAGGGCCAGATAGGAAGCCACAGGATCGAAGCAGGCTCCAGGCTCTGAGCTGTCAGCACAGAACCTGATGTGAGGCTTGAACTCACAAACCGTGAGTTCATGACCTGAGCCAAAGTTGGAGACTTAACGACTGAGCCACCCAGGCACCCAAAAAGGACATGTATTATTAAAAGTATTCTGAGCACAGCTTGATGAAGTTAAGTTCAATATACTTGTGGAACCTGTACTCATTAAACAAGGTACCAGTACCCCAAGGGACCACATGTGCCTCTTTCAGTCATGGTCTATGTCTCCTTTGGGACAGCAATTATTCTGACTTCTTACAGAATATACAACTTTTGCTTGTTTTGGGACTATATAGAAATGGAATTATGTGTCCTACACCTAGCTTCTTTCATTCAAACTTATGTTAGTGATATTCATGTTATTATATGTATAGATCCTTTATGCTCATTGGTGTATAGAATTTCCTTATATGAGTAGTTTACAATATTTCTACAACTCTTGGTGGACATTTAGGTAAGTTATGGCTTAGGGTAATTATGAATGAAACTTCAGTGAATATTATAGGACACGTTGTTTGGTGAACATGTTTTAGAATAGTATTTATTTATCTAGGAGGGAATTTGCTGGGTCACATGTCATCCAACTTATCAGCTTTGGTAAGATTCCTCCAAACTGTTTCCAAAATGGTTATACCAATTTACATGAACTTCTTTCTATAGTAGTGCCTGCGTAGTGTCTGTGAGCTCTGAATACTTGATAGCCTTGCCAACACTTGCTAATATGGTCTTTTTCATGTTATCTATTCTGGCAGGTGTACAGATTTTTTTTTTATTTGAGAAATTTCAATCCAAGTATTGTATACGAATAGTTAAAAAAAGAAACACAACATCCAAATTGCAGATCAGGACTTGCAATAAACAAAACAAAAGCTTTGTTTCCCCCACGAACACCTCTTCCCCAGAGGCAACACTTTCTTTTGTTTTCTTTTTTCTTTTTTTTTTTTTTTAAATCAGGGTTTTTTTAAACAGACCATTTTGTATGAACAATTTTAGATTTAGAGACAAATTGCACAAAAAATACAGTTTCCTCACCCCCACTAGTTTCTATAGTACCTTGCACTAATGTGGATACATTAATTATAAGTGGTGGATGAGCCATTATTGATTGACACATTATCATTAGACACATTATCATTAAGAGTTAGGGTTTATTTTGTGTTATATAGATTCATAAGTTTTGAGAAATGTAAATGGTATGTACCTACTATTGCAGTATCATACAGAATAGTTACACCACCCTAAAGTGCCCTGTGCTCCACCTATTACCACTTCCTCTCTCCCCCTAAACCCTCTTAGCCACTGGTCTTTTTACTGTCTCCGAAGGTGTTTTTGTTGTCGTTGTTCTTGTCGTTGTTGTTGTTGTCATTGTTGTTGTCGTTTTGTTTTGTTTTGTTTTGTTTTTCCAGAATGTTATCATAGTTGGAAACGTAAAGCATATGGCTTTTCGGATTGGATCCCTTCACTTAGTAACCCACATTTAAGTTTCTGCCATGACTTTTAAGTAGCTCCCTTTCTCCCTCTTTCCTTCCCTCCTCTTCTATCTCTCTGCCTTCCTTTCATTAAGGGAGTTTATTTTTTAAAACAGCTTTTGGTTTACAGAAGAAGACTGGAAAGTGCAGAGTTCCCCTGTTCTCCCTCCTACCCCCCAAAACATAGTGTTCCCTATTGTAAACTTCTTGTGTCAGTGTAGTGCATTTGTTACAACGGATGAGCCAAAATGGAAACTATTATTAAAGAAAGTCCCAAGTTTACCTTAGCATTCACTGTGGTGTGCAGTTCTGTGAGTTTTGACAAATGCACAATGCCATGATTCAAAGCATTTCAATGTCTTACAAGATGTTCCACTGCCGTAATATTCCCTGTGCTTCATCTGTTATTCATCTCTCCCTTCCCACCTGAGTTCCTGGCAACCACAAGTCTCTTTACTGCCTCCATTATTTGAGGCAACACTTTTAACTGTTCCAGGTTTATATTCTTTTCTTAGGTATCTTCATGAATATAAGTAATGTAGCATACTGCTGCTTATTGATTTGCCAGTTTTAAGCACCGTCTACTGACTTCCTATGTGAAGATGACGTATAGGTCGCTTCAGCCACCTGTCTTCTCTCTCCTCACCTTCCGATATATTCCTGAACTTCTATCTTTATACTGTTTCAGTCAGGTCCAGCCAGCCGGTGAGTCACTATCGGTATTTTAAAGAGTTACACACGTGATGGGAAATCCCAGAAGCCAAACAAAGGATGGTGAAGCAATCAGGAATGAGTATCATCAGAAAGCTGTTTCCACCCCCAGGGCTAGAGAAACTCAGAACCATACCTAGCAGGAACTGAGAACATGGGAGAAGAGGCTCTTGGAAAGAAACTAGAATTTGGAGGAGATAAAATCACTGGTAGCAAGTGGAGTGGGAGAGAGAAAAACCTCTGGGCTTATACCTTCCTTCCTTTCTCCCATCAAACACCCATTGGTCAAACCCCTCTGGAAGCCAGGTGGCAAGGAACCAGGAAACCCAGTCTGTAGGAGTAGTGCAGGAACTGGATCTGAGGGCAAAAAGACATAATGGCTGAAGTTACATATATGTACCAGTTAGGGTTCTGCAGAGACTCAGTATCAATAGGAATTGGTTCACAGGATTACGGAGGCTGAGAAGGGCAGACCCAGGAGATCCAGTAGTTTGGTTCCAGGCAGACTCCAAAAGCCTAAGAATCAGGAGAGCTGATGATGTATGTTCCATTCCAAGTCTGAGTCTGAAGTCAGGAGACCAATATCGCAGCTTGAAGACACTCAGATACACAACTCTGCCTTTTGTTCCATTCAGGTCTTCAATCGTTTAGTTGAGACCACCCAGTGTTTGTCAAGGCAATATGTTTTGCTTAGTCTCCTGATATACAGATGTTCATTGTACTAAGAAATGTCCTCACAGACTCACTAGAAATAATGTTTCACCATATATCTGGGTGCCCTGTGGCTTAGCCTAGTTAAAACATGAAATTAACCATCACAAGATACAATTTTATGTATGTATGTATGTATGTATGTATGTATGTATGTATGTATGTATGCATGTGTGAATGAATATACGTTATTTCAGAAAGAGAGAGAGAGAGAGAGAGAGAGAGAGAGAGAGAGAGAGAGAGAGGAGAGAGAGGGAGAGGGAGATGGAGAGGGAGAAGTCCCAGTAAGGGAATGCGATATTTATTCGGATTGCCTCTTCAATTCATTTTCAAAGGATTCAAATCACAGGGAATTTCTCTTAAAACGAAAAGTATGTACTGAGTTTAATCCTAATAACATTAATAAGAAAATAAGATCTAGAATTTGATGTCCATCAATTTATAAATAAATCTTTCTGGGGCAGAGGGGTCAACATGGTGGAGAAGTAGGGGGATCTGTACATCCCATGTCTCTCAAACAAAGTGCTGAAGCCAAAGTATTTTGAACCCCAAAAGTCTGCGAGTAAAAGACACTGAATACTCCTGAAGGAAATGAGACAACTTAAGAAATGACAGGTGGCTGATTGTGAACTGGGGTACATAAATTGGGCCAAGTAGGAATGGAGGGAAGAGATCCCCTTCTGCGGAGAGACAAAAGTAAGAGTAAGAGTGGCTCGGGAAGTGTAGGGCTGTATGTGGATAAGAGGAGAACCTAGGACTGGGACTGAGAGGGATCTTATCTCTAACTGTGGGGCTTTCTTGGGTCTGGGGCTAGGCTCCGTGTTGGCGCACTTGGAGAGGAGAGGAGTCAGCATTGGTTTCAGGGGTAGATCAGGGGCACAGTCCACAGAAGGAGACAGTAGCCCCTCCCTGGAGGGCTGTGCAAGAGAACAAAGCCTGCCTGCATCCACCACGCCCCGGATCAGTGGCTGGGTCTAGGGCGCAGTCTGCAGTAGGAGAAAGTGGCCCCCTCCCTGGGGGCGTCGCTGTGGGACAAAACAATGCCTGCCTGCATCCACCATGCCCAAGCTCAGCAGTGAGGTCAGCAGGGCAGTCCAAGGCAGGAAAAGGCGGGGCTCCCTGAAGCACAGCAGCACAAAGATAGCCAGGAAGACATTTGTAGCAGCACAGAGAGGCACTTCCCCAGTGCCAGAGCACACGGAACGGGTCTGCGAATCCTAGACAAGCGCTATGCCAAAGGAGTCAGCGGAGCAAGAAGGACCACCCTGCGTGTGCCCTGGGCACAATGAGGACAACTGGAACGGAGTACACCAGGTCATGGAGACGAGGCTGGACATCACCATTTCCCCACAACAAGCACCACCACCACCACCACCAAGGCGGGGCCTCAGGGAACAGTCCGAGGGTCCATAGTGGAGGTGGGACCAGCCTACCCCAAACCACGCCCGTCTGTGCTGGGTACCTGCTTATCTGATGGACCAGGATAGGCGCTGTGGAACCAGGCAGCTCCATCATCCGGACCAGTGATGCTGCATAGACTGGATTTATTCCGGGACAACTCTTGTTGTTAGATATATTCTCCCTTCCTCTCTCTTCCCTCTTTTAGGTTGATAACTCTGCTTGTTGGTTTGCTTAAGCAGACACTTATAATCCATTCCCTTGATACATTTCCTACCTATACTTCTATACTTTCCTTTCTCTCTCTCTGGAATAATCAAGCCATTTGGTTTCTCTGTCTGGGTAAACTTATCTTCCTTTTGTTCCCCCCACATCCTTCCTTATTTTCCTTTCTCTCTCTCTGCAATAAGCCATTTAGCCTCCCGGTCTGGTCAATATATATATATTTTTTTCCTTTTCCCCACTCCTGTCATTTCTCTCTTTATATGTGTTCTTCCAACAGCAACACCTCTACCGTGTTCTTTACTTGTAGCTGGTGTTTCTGGTTTGTTTGTTTTGTTTCGTTTTTGATTTCAGGCTGTTTTTCTGTGTGTGTGAGCGTGTGTGTGTCCATTTATTTCTTTTAGTTGCACGTTTCCTTCCATGTGTCTTTTTCCTGTTTGTTGGTTTGTTTGTTTTCCTTTCCAGGGCTACTTCAAGGGATAAATAAAAGCACACCTTGTGGAGGGTCAAAAACATCATGACGAGTAGAGAACTCAAAGAACCAATGCCACAACAACAGAGAGCAAGTAACACTCTCCAAGAAACACTAACTGCAGGGCTAGAACCTGCACAGGGTGTGACCCCCATTTCATATAACAATTCTTGCAGGTGCAGAGCAAATAACAAGCTTGTAAACATCATAAGAGAGAGAGAAAACTAGCCAAAATAATGAAACAGGGGCATTCCCCTCAAAAGAAGTTCCGGGAAGAAGTGGACAGCTAATGACTTGATCAAAACAGATACAAGCTACATATCAGAATTTAGCATAACAGTCAAAAGATGAATCGTTGGGATTGGCAAAGGCATAGAAGACAGCATGGAATCCATTATTGCAGAGATCAAGGAAATAAAAAGTATTCATGAAGAATTCAAATGGTATAAATGAGGTGCAATTTAAAATGGAGGCAGCCACAGCGCGGATTGAAGAGACAGAGGGGAGACTAAATGAATTAGAAGATAAAAATATGGGGAAAAGGATGTGAGAAAAGATAGAGAGAAAATTGAGGATTGAGAGGGGAGAATAAGAGAAGTAAGTGATGCAACCAAGGATTTCCAGAAGAGAGCAAAAAGTGGTGTGAAGATGACCTTGAACAAATGATAGCTGAGAACTTCCAAAATCTGGGGAAGGAAACCGGCATTGAAACCAAACGAGCACAGAGAACTCCCTTCAGATGTAACTTGATTTGATCTTCTGCACAACATATAATAGTGAAACTGGCAAAATACAAGCATGAAGAGAGAATTCTGAAAGCAGCTAGGGATGAATGGACGTTAACGTACAAAGGTAGAAGTATTGGGATAGGAGCAGACCCATCTACTGAAATCAGACAAGCCATAAAGGAATAGGGGAATCTTCAATGTGATGAATAGGAAAAATATGCAACCAAGAATCCTTTATCCAGCCAGCCTGCCATTCAGAATCGAAGGAGAGGTAAAGGTCTTCCCAAACAAACCAAAACTGAAGGAATTCATCACCGCTAAACCATCCCTGCAAGAGATCCTAAGAGGGATTCTATGAGGGAAATGTCGCAAGTATCACAAAGTGCCACAGACACCAGTACAAGCATGAAAGTACAGACATCACAGTGCCTTGGAACCACAGCTTTCCATAATAACACTGCATGGAAGTGGAATAAATGCTCCAACCAAAAGACATAGGGTATCAGAATGGATAATACAAAACAAGACCCAACTATTTGCTGTCTTACAACAGACTCCTTTCAGACCTGAGGACACCTTACTATTGAAAGTGGGGGGATGGAGAACTACCTTTCATGCTACTGGGAGTCAAGAGGAAGCTGTATTAGCCATACTTATATCAGACAAACTTGACCTTAAATTAAAGTTTGTAGCAAGAGATGTTTAAGGGCATTATTAAATAATTACAGTGTCTGTCCATCAGGAGGAGCGAACAATTATAATGAGTATGCAGTGAATTCGGAAACACACAAAGATTTAAAACATTTAATCACAAACATTAACCATCTCATTGATAAGAATGTGGTAATTGCAGGGGGCTTTAAGACTCAACTTACAACAATGGACAGAAAATCTAGACAGAATCAGGAAAGAAACAATGGTCCTGAATGATACATTGGACCAGAAGGACGTGACAGATATTTTAGAACTCTACATCCCAAAGCAGCAGAGCATACTTTCTTCTGGAGTGCACGTGGAACATTCTCCAAGAGAGACCACATACTGGGTCACAAAAAGCCCTCAATAAATATAACAGAATTGAGATGACACCATGCACACTTTCAGATCACAAAGGTTAGAATTTGAAATAAACTACAGGAAAGAGTCTAGTAAACCTCTAAAAGCATACAGGTTAATAAACATCCTACTAAAGAACAAATCAGTCAAACAGACAATTAGAAAAGAAATTAAAAGACATAAGGAAACAAATAAAAATGAAAATACAACAATCAAAACTTTTTGAAAACATATTTACTTAAAAAGATGGTAAAAGGGTTACTGAAGCTGAGTTTTGCATACTTGAGACAGCATGTAATGCACTAAGAAGTCACAGTGCTTGGGGTAATGGCCATTTCCATAACTTTCTTAGTTCTGTGACCTTGAGCAATTATAACATCTCCTTCAGCCTCAATTCCTTCTTCTGTACACAGGGTCAATTGAGATGCTTTATCAGGTAACGTGCTTGCCAAAGGGAAGTGATTGGTAGCTGTAAGTTCATTGCTTTGCCCCTGGTATTCCCAGGACTCCTACCAGGGAGCCTGGAGGCCTGTGTGCTGGCCTGAATCTGCAGCATTTTCAGGCAAATTGTTCACCCTGTGATTAAGTCTTCCGTTTCACTGAGCCCTTGATTCACCCCATGTGTTCTGGCATCTGCTGCCCTGCGTGGGTTCCCTCCTCCTTTTTAACACCCTTACTTGGTTTTGTGTGATACAGTGATCACACCACCTGAGCATCAATTATTCGCAATAAGCGTGACTCCTCTGAGTAGCTATGGTATTCTGATTATTCCCACATAAAGCTAGTTTCTGCAGCTCTGATTATCTGCTAAATTACACCAATGCATATTTTAGAAGACTCTTTTGTTGTTGTTGTTGCTGCTGCTACTGCTGTTGTTGTTGTTTTTGTTGTTTAGAAATCATTTGCTTCAGGTTCATCTAGTCTATCCAGTAACACCTGCAATAACATTGAGATAAACCTTGGTGTTACCTGTTTTCACTTTTTAACACCAGTGGATTTTGTTTTTGGTTTTCTTTTTCAGGCTCCCTTTGGGAAGTTCTATTTCTTCCATCTTCTCACTCATGTTTCCTAAATAGACAACGGATTGTTTGCTAGTTGCTGTCTCTGGGACATTGTTGCTGTTTGCCAGGTGTTAGTATTGGCATGCCAGGCCTGGGGTGTTCATTCTTTCACGGATTTTTGTTCCAGGTCTTCATGACAAAGGCAACAGAATGAAGAAGGTACTGAGTTGAGGCAGTTAGAAATTCACTTCAACTAGGACTGCCGGAGGAAGTGGGCACTGCATTTAGAGGAGGAGACACAGAAATGAACCACAAGTGAGCAAAATGAGTTGGGTATAAGAAAGAAAAATAATTCTAGCACGATAGTCAAGTTTTCTTTGCTTTTGGGGCGCCTGGGTGGCTCAGTCGGCTGAGCGGCCGACTTCAGCTCAGGTCATGATCTCACAGTCCGTGAGTTCGAGCCCCACGTCGGGCTCTGTGCTGACAGCTCGGAGCCTGGAGCCTGTTTCAGATTCTGTGCCTCCTTCTCTCTATCCACGTTGCCACAAATGGCCAGATTTCATTCTTTCTCATGGCCAAGTAGTATTCCATTGTATATACATAAACCACAACTTCTTTATCCACTTGTCGTTGGACAGCTAGGCTCTTTCCATAGTTTGGCTGTTGTTGAAAGTAGTGCTATAAACATTGGGGTACATGTGCCCCTATGTCTCAGCACTCCTGTACCCCTTGGGTAAATTCCTAGCAGTGCTATTGCTGGGTCTTAGGGTAGATCAATTTTTAATGATTTGAGGAACCTCCACACTGTTTTCCACAGCGGCTGCACCAGGTTGCATTCTCACCAACAGTGCAAGAGGGTTCCTGTTTCTCCACATCCTCAACAGCATCCATAGTCTTCTAATTTGCTCATTGTAGCCACTCTGACTGGCATGAGGTGGGATCTCAGTGTGGTTTTGATTTGGATTTCCCTGACGAGGAGTGCTGTTGAGCATCTTTTCATGTGTCTCTTGACAATCTGGATGTCTTTTTTAGAACAGTGTCTGTTCAAGTCTTCTGCCCGTTTCTTCACTGGATTATTTGTTTCCCAGGTATGGAGTTGGTGAGTTCTTTTGATAGGTTTTGGATACTAGCCAATTATCCAGTATGACTTTTGCACACATCTTTTCCCATTCGGTCAGTTGCCTTTTAGTTTTGTTGATTGTTTCCTTCACTGTGGAGAAGATTCTTATTTCAATTAGGTCCCGATGGTTCATTTTTGCTTTTAGTTCCCTTGCCTCTGGAGATGTGTCAACTAAGAACTTGCTGACGCTGAGGCCAAAAACGATTTTTCCTGCTTTCTCCTCAAGGGTTTGATGCTTTTCTGTCTCACATTCACGTCCTTCATCCATTGTGAGTTTATTTTTGTGAGTGGTGTAAGAAAGTGGTCTAGTTTCATTCTTGTGCATGTTGCTGTCCACTTCTCTCAGCACCATTTGTTAAAGAGACTGTCTTTTTATCCATTGGATATTCTTTCCTGCTCTGTCAAAGATTAGTTGGCCATACGTATGTGGGTCCAGTTCTGGGGTCTCTATTCTATGCCATTAAGTCTATGTATTTGTTTCTGTCCCAATACCATGCTGTCTTGATGGTTATAGCTTTGTGGTAGTGGCTAAAGTCTGGCATTGTGGTGCCTCTCACTTTGGTTTTCTTCTTCAGTATTACTTTGGCTATTCAGGGTCTTTTGTGTTTCCATACACTTTTTATGATTGCTTGTTCCAGCTTGGAGAAGAATGCCGGTGCAATGTGATTGGGGCTGCATATAATGTGAGGACTACGTTGGGTCGTATTGACAGGTCGTCAATATTTATTCTTCCAATCCACGAGCATGGGAGGTTTTTCGCTTTCTCTGTATCTTCTTCAATTTCCTTCACAAGCTTTCTATAGTTTTCAGTATACAGATCTTTACATCTTTGGTTAGGTTTATTCCTAGGTATTTTTTGACTCTTGGAGCATTGTAAATTGGCAAGGTTTTCTTCCTTTTCGTGGCCGAATAATATTCCACTTTGAGTGTGTGTGTGTGTGTGTGTGTGTGTGTGTGTGTGTGTGTGTGTGTGTGTGTGAGTGTGCGTGTAATGCTTGAGAGAGAGAGACAGAGAGACAGAGAGACAGAGAGAATGTGTGTCTGCCTGTGGAGCATATTTTCTTCATCTACTCATGCATTTATAGGCACTTAGATTGCTTCCATGTCTTGACTATTGTGAATAATGCTGCAACGAATATGGGGTGCAGATATCTCTTCCAGATAGTGATTCTGTTTCCTTTGGGTATATACCCAAAAGTCGAATTTCTGGATCATGTGGAAATACTATTTTTAACTTTCTGAGGAAACTCCATGTTGTACTGGTAATGGCTCCATGGTAACAGCTGTACCAATCTATATTTCCACCAGTAGTGCACGAGGGTTCTTCCCATTTCTCTACACCTTTGCCAACACTCGTTATCTCTTGTAATTTTGATGATGGTCTGTCTACTCAGTGTGAGGTGATATCTCATTGTGGTTTCCCATGATGTGCATTTCCCTGATGTTTAGTGGTAGTGACCACTGTTTTATGCATCTGTTGGTTATTTGCAGGGCTTCTTTGTAACAATATCTATTCAGGTCCTTTGCCCATTTTTAAAGGGGATGTTGATCATGAGGATGATGAGGATTTTGCTATTGGGTTGTATGAGTTTCTGAAATATTTTGGATATTAACCCCTTATTTGGGACATGGTTTGCAACTATTTTCTCCCATTCTGTACGTTGCCTTTTCATTTTGCTGATCATTTCTATTTCTGTGCAGAAACTTTTTAGTTTGATATGGTGCCGCTTTTTTAAATTTTTGCTTTTGTTGCTTATGCTTTTGGTGTCACATGCAAAATAGCCTTGCCAAGACCAATATCAAGGAGCTTTTCTCTTATGTTTTCTTCTAGGAGTTTATGGTTTCAGATCTTGCATTGAAATCTTTGTAATCTATTGCCAGCTACTTTTTGTGAATGGGATAAGATAGGAATTCTAACTTCATTCTTTTGCATGAAAATATCCGGTTTTCTCAACACCATTTATTGAAGATGCTATCTTTCTCCATTGAGTATTCTTTGCTCCCTTGTCACATAGTATTACTTGACAGTATATGCATGGGTCTATTCATAGACACTCAATTCTTTTTTTTTCTTTGAAGGTTATTTATTTATTTTAAGACAGAGGAAGCATGAATTGGGGAGGGGAAGAGAGAGAGGGAGAGTGAGGGAGAATCCCAAAGAGACCCCACAACACTGTCAGTACAGAGCCCAGTGCATGGCTCAAACTTACAAAACTCGAGCTGATCGTGACCCAAGACGAAACCAAGAGTCAGGCGCTTAACCGACTGAGCCACTCAGGCACCCCATGGGCTCTCAGTTCTGTTCTGTTGGTCTATGTGTCTGATTTTGTTTTGTTTTTGTTTTGCCAGTATGATACCGTTTTGATTACTATAGCTTTGTAACAGTTTGAAATACGGAAGTGTGATGACTCCATTTTTTTTTCCTTTCTCAAAATTGCTTTGGCTTTCTGGGTGTTTGTGATTCTATGTGAATTTAGGATTGTTTTCTTTATTTCTGTGAAAAATGTCATTGGAATTTGGTACGAATATCAGTGAATCTGCACATTGTTTTAACTACTATGGGCACTAACAATATTCTTCCCATCCATGAACATGGGCTATCTTTCCATTTCTTCATGTTTTCTTCAGTCTCTTTCACCAATATCTTATAGTTTCCAGTACACAGATCTTTCACCTCTTTGGTTAAATTTATTGCTAAGTACTTTATTGTGTTTGATCCTATTATAAATGGGATTATTTTCTTTTTCAGACACATTGTTGTTAGTGTATAAAAATGTAATTGATTTTTGTGTGTCAATTTCGTATCCTTCAACTTTACTGAATTTAGTTTGAGGAGATTTTTGATGGAGTCTTCAGGGTTTCCTATAGGTAAGAGGATGTTATCTGCAGAGACAAACTAACTTCTGATTTATAAACATTGTATTTCTTTTTCTTGACTAATTGCTCTGGGTAGGATTTCAGTACTAGGTTTAATGTAAGCATCTTTGTCTTGTTCCTGATCTTACGGAAAAGCTTTCAGCTTTTCACCATTGTATGATGTTAGATGTGGGTTTATCATATATGGCTTTTATTTCGATGAAGTTCATTCCCTCCAAATCTAATTTGTTGAGAGTTTTTATCGTGAAGGGATGTTGAGTCTTGTCCAATGCTTCATCTGTGTCTGTTGAGATGAGCATATGGCTTTTATCCTTTATCCTGTTCATACAGTGTAACACCTTTGTCGATTTGTACATAGCGAACCATCGTTGTCTCCCAAGGATAATCCCCACTTGATCTTGGTGTATGGCTGAGAAGGGCTGGCCATTTCAAGGTACACACCTGGGACTGAGGTCTATGGGCCTCTGAGCCAGTGCAGATATGGGTATAACTTCTCCCAGAGCCCTTGACGTATGGGGCTGGTGACAGGAGAGATGGCAGATGGCGCTATAGCTGAGCCTGCAGGGGCATGGACCTGTTTCTGGGTATATAGTTGAGACTGCAGTCAGTGAGTCAGCCACCTGGCTATGGGCCTCCATTCTCAAAATAGCGCTTGGACTGCATAGGGTTTCAGAATTTCCTACCTGGATCCCAAAGCTCCCAGAAAAGCACTGTTGTCTGTGGATAGATGCCAGGTTTTTATTGCTGAGCGGGGGGTGGGGGGGTGTGGATATGAACGGGGGACCTCCTGTGCTACCACCTTGCTGATGTCATTCTCTCAGCCTGGTTTTTAAGAGTCAGCACTGGCAAGCCATAGATAAGCATGCTAAGGGAAGTTTAGAGGCAACTTCAGATAGATGTGGTTACTTCCCAGAATTCAGGAGGTTCTGTGAGCAAAGACCAGGCTTCTTAACTTGTGTTTGTCATGAATATAACACAAGTGGCTCCTAACTGCTCCATTTTTTAGGACTCACTAACTCCCATTATTATCCAGCTGACAACAGAAGGGCCTGTTTCTTGTTTGACCACAGAGGCCAATCTTTACTAGATCAGGCTTCAGGAAGGAAATAGACCACAAACTGGCAAAACAGAAGAATCAACAGAGATATTGTCCAGAGAGCGGCACATCGAGGAACCCTTGGGCTAGTGATAATGGAAGAACCATTTCCATCCCAGGACCTGAAGGAGTGGGGGAGGGGGCAGTTACAGGGCTCCATGGAGGAGAGCTGTAGGGAGCCACGGCAGAAGTGAGAGCTTCAGAAGGAGGACGAAGCCAGCTTGCAACAGTGGAGTAGAGAGGAAACCAGAGGAATAAGTAACTCAACCATTCTTCCTCTTCAGCTGGGCTCTCTCGTACATGGACCAAAGCCAGCTACCAGCCCCTCTGTACTTACAGCACCTCCCCAGCAACTTTCTCAGCCAGCATCTGATGGTTCCAGTGAAAGTCCCAGGGAAGCTTTGCATTGGCCAGGATTGAGCCAGTAGGAGACCACATTCTGAGTGGCTAAGTCTGGTGTGCAAAGGGCTTCAGGCTAGAAAGAGAAGTTCTAATGCCAGAAGAATGAAGACAGGGAAGGGAACCAAGGAGGATTATATCCATTGACATCCACTGTACTTGTTCTTCTCAGACAGACCAATGCTCTGCCCTCCACACATCACCAGCATTTTGCAGTTACATTCTCCGGAAGGGTTAAGGACCTCCTCTGTTTCCTTAAAGTGGGATTAAATCAGGCTCCTTTCATGTTTATCAAAACTTCACGGAAAGCTTGGAGGGACCAAAGTTGAAAGAAGGCTGTGATCTGAAGCCAGGTCCACCATAGCCACGGGTCCCTGCTAGATGTGCTTCTCTTTAACCCTCAACCTGATACCATGTTTCTGCATCCAGTGCACCAGTCCCAGGGCCCACCTCTTGCCTGCCATCAACCGCAGCATTTTGGGATCAGCAGAAAGAATGCTGCCCCCTTCCCCCTAGCCCCCCACACAAAGTCCTAGACTCATCTCCCACATTACACTCCCAGCTCAAAGGTGAGTTCCATGCACAGCAGTGACACACTTCACATTATCACGCAAGGCTATTTCACATCTCCTTAGTTAGAACCTCTCCATTCCCAAATAGGGGTTTGACTTCTCCTTTGTAAAATCAAAGGGCTCATTGAAATGCTTTTTTTTTGGTTTGTTTTGTTTTTTGGAAATAAAGAGCAGTCTTCCTTTCCAAAGATGGTGTAGAAAATTGCTGAGAGATTTAAAATAGCAGCATGTCCCCACTCCCACCCATCAAGTATTAAAAAATATGAGGGTCTAGACTCAGAGTATCCAATTTACACAAGGATACATTAAAATCAAAATGCTTTATTGCAAAAATCTGCTTCCTGCTGGGAAAAGTTGACCTGCCATGTGTCAAGGGGGAAAATTCTAGAGAGACACCACAATTTTCCCTATCCATAGGGAATCATCGCTGGACCTCAGGGAGCTACAGGTCAGGAGCTCTGTCAGTTTGGCAAAATGCATTCTTTTTTCCTCTACCCACATCTGGAGCTACCTTGTAATCAGTCCCTCCTGAGTCCCGTTCTCATGTTTTCTTTTCTTTTGTTTTTAAGGTTTCTAACAGATGAGTTCTCTGCCACCCCCAGCCAAGTCCTTGCAGCTTCCATAATCACAGAGGTAGGAGATCAAAACAGAGGAGATTTTGTTCTGAGGTTGGGAGTGCATCTCTGGCAGTAGGGGACATTTTGCCCAACAGAGATTTAATTGCTACCTTTGCATTCTGAATATAATGCTACTCCATTATCGTTATTGTTATAAACATTTTATGATTTTAAAGAAAATCTTTCCTCTTCTTTTTTTTTAATGTGCCTATGCTCAGATTTCCTTGTTGTCACTTTTATTTGGGGAATGTTTACCACTTCCTCTGGAACTGCTGATTGTCAGTGAGGAAACCAATTGAGATCAATATGGGCGTGAAGTATTGATCTACAAGTGGGGGCAATCCGTGGTACAGACCTCCAGGTGCTACCATGTCAATGCAGTGCCCCCCCCCACCCCAACTCCCGATTCCTCCCCAAGATGCCAGGACATCCAGCCTGCCTCCTGTCGAAGCCGCACAGTGCCAGCGTCTGATTGTCCCCATTTCTGGGTTATGCCGAACACACTGGGAGGCTGTGATGCTTTCAGCAAGGGGATGGGCCTGCTTCAAACCATTTCAGAAGTTCCTCCTGGGTCCCTGCTCTTTGTACACAGCCATAGGTCCCAGTAGACAGCCAAAGAACTCTCTGGTGAGCACTCTTTGTTGGAGAGTTATTGACTTTCTATTCATGATACTGAGCCCAGGTCCAGTGAGCAGCTAAGTGTAAGGCAGAGACCGATTCTAAAGTGCTGCCCAGGCCCCAAGCATGTGGTCGCCATCTCTGTAGGGACCCAGGGAGGGGCAGTGGGTGTGCTCGAATGTGGGCGAGCTGTGGGTGCAGGGTGGGCGTGAGAAGGAACGTTGGATGCATGCGGCCACCTTGAGGGGGTGGGAGGAGCAGCCAAGTCTTCAATCCAGGCAGGTCTTTCTTTTAATCATGTATTGAGCACCTAGATACACCGGGTACCATTCTAGTATCAAGGCTACAAATGCAGCAGGGATTCATCAGGTTCCCAAGTGTGAAGTGCACGGAATACCTAACACCCTTACTTTCTGGCCATCAAAGGAATGAGCAAGCTGAGCCTTCATCCTTCCTGGTGAGAGGAAAATTCAGCCACACTTGTTCTTGGGGGTCAGCTTCTGTCAGGGTTTTGGAGAACTTCCCTTGTTGGAGGCTGTAGCCAGGCGTGGGGGACACTGCTCTGGCCACTGGTCACTAGGCCAGAGTGCTTGCGTCCCAGCATGAAGGTTCATGCTGTTTTATGCCCGTCCTGGACCGCAAGAGTCTTTGGCCAAGAGGTCTGCGGTGTGAGCAGGCGTACTGCACAGGTGTGCCCCTAAGATACAGCCAAGGCTGGGGCTGCTTCCAGAGCCCCCCTAGTCCCCTCCTCCCTGCCTTTCTGCTCCCAGAAGACACTTCTTTTCCTTTTTCCTGCAAATTCAACTCCATTTAAGCTTCTCCACATCATCTTGTATTCTCCCTGCTCTCTGCCACTTCTAACACTTGCTGAGGTCTTCCCTGCCCCGAGCCTTTGAACCTGCTATTTCTTTCTGTCATCAGTGCTGTTTTCCTTGGTTTAGCTCTGCCCTCCTAATTCTGATCTCATCTCAATATGATTTTCCAAAGGGCTTCCCTGGTCACTTGATTTTAATAGCCTTCAGTCATTGTCACTTCCTATCAGGCATGCTGTTGGCTTGTCTTTATAAAGGACACTGCCATCTTAGTGTTTTAAACTTACTTCTTTGTTACAAGTCAGTCCCAGCAGAATGTAAGCATTTGAGGATAGTCTCATCCTGTCCTGTTCACCACTGTGTCCTTCTCAGTGGCCAGCATTTAGTAGTTGCTCAATAAATACCTGTTGAGTGTGGGGTGGACAAACCCAGAATGCCTGGCTTCTTCCACGCTAAGTAGAGCTCACTGAAGATTCCTACCTCCCTCCTCCAGAGTCCCTCTGATTGGGGTGGATTGACTAGAGAATAGGGCTGTTTTTATTTCTTTTCTGGATCTCATAGAATACATCTATCTCCAGCTTAATAAAAAAAAAAAAAAAAAACAACAAGAGACAATAAAAACGCATTGTTACAGATTGGATGGGTAAAACAATTGGCTTGACAGTAATCTAGGAATTCAATTATAGCAAAACATGCCCATGTAATACCCAGACTTGGGAAAGAAGAGTTGAAGGGGTCCAATAAATCATTGTTTGTAAAAACAGAAGAAGCCTTTGTAATCGTCCAGTTACTGCTGATGAGGCCACAAAGAAGGCCTAAGCAGGCTGGCCACCATGCATCGAAAGCTTTAATGTGCAGGCGGCTCTTCGGAAAGGGGAGCTGCCTGGGAAAGAGCTGAACTATGTGGTTATTTTTCTCAAATGGAAAGCAATCACTCAGGGTGGTGGCAGCTTTTTAGTGAAGAACCTTCATGGCCAACTGCACGGTCCCGCACATGTTTGGGCAGGAGTCTAAAGGAGCAAGGGTGGGGGGGAGACAAAGATGGCCAGGAAGTGCTCGCAGTCCCACTTGCACAGAATTCCCTGGTAGACAGCTTCTGGCAGCTCGCCTGCCCCCAAACAGGCCTGCGAACACATCCTCCGGGATCCACTGCCCGGCGAGCGATGCCGGTCCCCAAGCGCCCCTTCACGCCTCTTTGCCATGGCACCTCCTTCGTGCACCAGCTCCTCAGAGAGACCTCTTGTCTGTCCATGTAAAGAACCTGCTGCCACCACCCCTCCCCCTCCCCCAGTCCCTGGTTGATTTTCTTCAGAGCATTTATCACCATTGGAGAGTGTCTTACCTGAGGGTTTGTTCACACATTATCGGTCCCCGCAGTGTGACGTAAACTTCGAGAAGGCGGGGGCTAGCTCACATTGCCACAGCCCCACATCTGGTACCTGGCACGGCGCCAGGCCCGCTAATGAGTGCGTAGCCCGTGGAGCGGTTCTCTAGCTGACCCAGGGACAGGATGTCCTGCCACCCGCCCCCTCTTCAAGAAAGTGAGTGTGGAGAGGGCAGCGCAGGGCCGTTAGACACGCCCAAGGTCTGCAGAAGGACCCGTGGCTTGGGATCATAATTCATTTTTAGTTTTTTAAAGTGCTTATTGTGGACTAAGCCATGTGAATTGACTCCTACTCTCACATACATGTGCACACACACCACACATATGCATAGAGGGGAGTATGCGTGTGCACGTACACCTGTGCACGTAAGTATATGTACATGTAATGTTATCTCTATACACAGGCAATATGATATGTATACACATACTACATATTATTATTGTTTATGAGTGCACTAGTCGTTAGTACGAAGCAATACTCATTTCTCTGTAGATGGTAGAAATACATCTATGTATATTGTCCCTGTCTGTGTATCTGGTAGAGTTACCTTTCCTGGCATGTCCCCTGTTGTGGGGGGAGCGGTCAGGTGACCACTCCCAGGTGGCCCGGGAGTTGTGAGTGGAGTCAGCACGTGTCACTTCCACTGCTGGTGTGATATCCAGGAGGCCCTCCCTCCCTCCACTGCCTTGAGCAGCAGAGGTGCCGGAACGGGGTCCCACTGGGGAGCAGAGCAGAGCTCCCACCCACCCGCAGACAGCGTGTTGCTTCCTCAGACACAAACCTTTGCTGTTTTAAGCCCCCGTATTCAGGAAACCGTTTGTTACTATGGCATGTAGTTAACAGCCTGGTCCATCCTAACTTGCAGTTTTTTTGTGTTTTTTATTTATATAAAAATAAAGTACAACATTCAAATTCTCATATCACAGCAATTAGTGGAATTCTTCCAGGGTGCATACGTGTGTGTGTGTGTGTGTGTGTGTGTGTGTGTGTGTCTGTGTGTGTGTGTGTGTGTGTGTCTGTACCCACACCATACGAGGCAGGCAGACACACCTGTGTGTCTATATGCCGGACTCTATCATCACGCTCAGTGCTTCTACTTCCCGGTCTTCCAACCCTAACAAGTGGGCACATCTGAGCCCAAGGCAAGGTCTTCATGCACTGAAGGTCTCTGCACTGAGGAACAGAGCTGCCTGGGCCCCAAAGTAGATCTTCTGACTCCCCAGAGAGGACTGAACTGCCCACCTAACCATTTCCATCATTTCTCAGTTTCTCCCAGTGATGGGGGTTTTCCATTGTTTTACCCTGGAGCATGGCATTGAAGGTATTTCAGACATCTTCATTTCTCCTCAGTAACAGAGCCCTCATTCATCTTGCATCACACCCTTCTTTTCCTCTGATTCTGTGCATTGCATGCATATCCTCGGGCTGTTTTCTTCTTCTACAGATAATGAAACAATTTCCCAGGCCCTGGTCACTTCTCCATGGATTCAGCCTGGCTTTTTCAAAGCACTGTTCAAGGGCCACGTGCGTCAGCATTATGTGGGACGTTGGCTGCACACTCAGATTCCTGCCTTGTCCTGCGGACCTCCTGCAGAGTTGGGGCCCCGGTTCTGGGCATGTTGAGGGGTCCCCTCCAGGAGGAGGTCTGCTCCCGCCCTGAATTGCACACCATCGAAATGATTGTTAAGCATGCATAGTCCTGGGCCCATCTTTCTTCTCTGTAATGTAAGCATTAGGCGACTGGGGGAAGCAGGGCAAGGTGGGACTCGGTATTGAGGAAGAAGCTGAGGTGTGGGAGTGACATTAAAGATATGATTTGTCCTCCAGTGTCTTTGACATGGTTGGTTCAGTGGGCAGGTATGCCCTTCCCCTACAGTGGACAGCCGCTCCTGGGTGTTGGGGTGAGGGTCCTCACAATTTCCTTTGGGGGACCACTCTGTGCCCACACTTTGTCTGCGTGATTTGGGTGGGGCTAATTCCACCCCAGCCACAGAGAGCACACTTGGCCCAGGCCTAGCCAGTCAGCTCTTCCACTCATTGGCCTGTTGAGTGGGCCCTGGGAATTGTGCTCAGCATCCAGGAAAGGCTTCTCTCTTCACCTGGACAGGAGCCAGTGCACTGTGTCACCACCAGGGAAGCTTCCCCAGAGTGTAGTCCATGGAGGTGAACATAAACCTGACAGCAGAGGTTGGCTCCCTGCAGCCGGCCTGGTGCTGAGTCGCCAGGTCATGGGAACCAATAATGTTCTTGTCTTTAATAAACCCGCCTGTGTTTAGTTTCTGTCACTTACAACCAGAAGGGTCCTGGTAATGCTGGGGCGGCCCCCTCCCCATCCTGGTTCTGCAAATGCTTGGGATGCTTGGCCAGGGGCTGTGAGCTGGCAGTGGTATTGTCAGGAGGTGATGGGCATTCCTGCAGGGCCTGATTCCAGTGACAATCAGGCCAAGCGACTCTCGCTGCCAAACGCATCACCGGGGACCGTCACACACAGGTGGTTGCTTTGTCTCAGTGGATGATGGTACAGGCCCCCTCTGAGCCAAGACCCTGAGCCTAGGATAGACGAATCTGTCTGCCCCATCTCCTGTCGCTTCCCGAGGACACAGGGCCTCCTGCTTGGAGGCCTTCATGATGTGCCCAGAGGGCCTGCCGCTCATTTCCTGCTGATCATGCAGACCCTGGCTCCAGCACACAACTTCCTGTCTCCTCCCCTGAGGTGGGGAGGGGGAAGGGAAAGTGCCTACCCAGGTTTTACTTTGTCTCCAGTTTTAAGGATAGGGCAAAGCAAGAATGCTTCAAGGCATTCTAGTTGCAAAAGATAAAACAGGAAAACTTCTCTTCCAAAAAAAGACTGAGTTGTGTGGTTCCAGTAGGTTGGGGCGACACTGGTTTAAAAGAAGTCAAATAGGGGCACCTGGGTGGCTCAGCTGGTTAAGGGTCCAACTTTGGCTCAGGTCATGATCTCATGGTTAGTTCAAGCCCCGCGTCGGGCTCTGTGCTGACAGCTCAGAGCCTGGAACCTGCTTTGGATTCCTTGTCTCCTCCTCTTTCTGCCCCTCGCCTGCTCATGCTCTGTCTCTCAATAACAAATAAGTGTTAAAAAAATGTTTAAAAGCAGTCAAGTAGATGTTGCACAACAGGAAGATGCTGAATTGCTAACACACCGCGTGCTATGACCCCAGAAGAGTATGTGACTGCCTTTGCTAATCTCACGTGCTCCTAGGACCTCTGTTTGGGGAGCATCTCTTGGGATCTTGTGTTCTGTAGAAGACTCCTGGGGAACATTTTAAGGAGAAAGGTGCAAGAGTCTTCTCTCTGCCTTTGGCTTGGAAGTTCTGCAGGGTGACTTTGTGGGACTGGACCCCGCGGTATGAGGAACAGATGCTCATTGTCTACACACTGGTTCATAAGCTTCAGGTAGCCTGTCTGGTTCACCACTCTGTCTCCGGCACTGACCGCGGCATCTGATGCGTGGTGGGCCCTTGAAGCGTTCGCTGGATGAGGGAATGAACAGTGTGTGGTCGAGGCCACATACACCCAGCATGGGGACAAGGTGGAGCCGGAGAGCTTGCTTTCTGCCACCTCTGAAATTCTTGCGTGTGAAAGGAGGGATTATTTGTTCCCTTTGTGGCTTTAGAAAACAGAGCTGGAGTTGGGGCATCTAGCTGGCTCAGTCCATTGAGTGTCTGACTGTGGCTGAGGTCATGATCTCACGGTTCATGGGTTCAAGACCCGTGTCAGGCTCTGTGCTGACAGCTCGGGGCCTGGAGCCTGCTTCGGATTCTGTGTCTCCCTCTCTCTCTGCCCCTCTCCTCCCCCTCCAAAAAAAAAAAAATAATAATAGAAACATTAAAAAGAAAAAAAAAAAGGAAACCAGAGCTGGGGTCCAAGGGTGGAGTTGGCACCGAAGAGGAGTTCAGCCAGGAGGGAGAAAAGCATCTCCAGCAGTCGGCAGTAGCTCAGCAAACGGTAGGCTGTCTCAAGAGGCAGGGGCCCCCGTGCGTTACTGCAGATGTACTCACGCCTCAGATGGGGGCTTGCCCTGTGTGGTCTCCAGGGGCAAGTCTCTGCACTGCGTGCATGAAATAGCGACACGTTCTCCCTGTGTGACTTCCTCAGTGACGATCCTAGCTGCCTCCAGAAGCTGTTGGCACTGAACTCCACGGTCCCTGAGCTGCCTTCAAATATTTGAGGACACTGGGAATGTTTCTTATTTGCCATGAGAAGCCCTGGGTGTGTTTTCCTTTCATAAATTCAACCTAGATAACAACACAAGAAGGAACTAGAAGACCCAAAAGAAAAGCATGTCTTGCATTTCCTAGGGCTCATTTGTGGAGTGACCTCTCTCTTGGTGAGCTGCATCTTGGGTCAGGGTGTCTGGAAGCACACTCTGAGCAGAGGATCCATGAGCAGGTTCTTCAGTAAGAAAGTGATCCTGGGGAGAATGGCAGGAGCAGGGGGGAGGGGACTGGGCTGGGGTGGGAAGGGAGGGAAGAGGAACCCTTCCTGACCCCACAGGTGGGACCCAAGTGCAAGGGACCAGACCTGTCAACATCAAGGCCAAGGATGTCACTGGAGAATGCCCTGGGTCTCGGAAGGTGCTCAATGCTTAAGTAACAGGGGTAGAGGATTTGGTGTCTGTAAGGAGCTTTCTTTTCTAAAAATTTTTTTTTCAACGTTTTTTTTTTTATTTTTTTTATTTTTGGGACAGAGAGAGACAGAGCATGAACGGGGGAGGGGCAGACAGAGAGGGAGACACAGAATCAGAAAGAGGCTCCAGGCTCCGAGCCATCAGCCAAGAACCCGACGCGGGGCTCGAACTCATGGACCGGACCGCGAGATCATGACCTGGCTGAAGTTGGACTCTTAACCGACTGTGCCACCCAGGCACCCCTGTAAGGAGCTTTCTAACACTTCAGCCTAAAAGAAGAAAAGTGCCTTTATGTATACACACATATAAGTGATTTTCTGTTAAAATTCCCTACGTAATTATTTTATAAATATTTATAAATTACATTTACATAATTTATATATATTCATATATAATATTTCTATATACATACTTATAAATGTCCCATATCTATATACCCACGTAGATACATAAAACACACGTGAATCATGCAAGTGAGAGTTGTACTTTTCACTCTTCTATAGGCTTGAAATTTTTAAAACAAAATGTTAGGGAGAAAGTGAACCACAATTCCACCTTCCCAAACTAAGCACTGCGTGAGTCCTCTTAATGTTTCAGTCTGTGGTTCTTTCCTCGCAGCTGCGGGCACATGTGTCCAGGCACATGCTTGCAAGATGCATCGGGAGTCTCTGTTAGCCTGGGGAGTTGGTTCAGGGATTAATATGTGGTTTGCACACAGGACCCTGGGTTGCCCAAACCCTCCCCGAGCCCAGGCACTCATGTCCAGAAGCCCAGGCGCAGAGCACCAGTGAGCTGGCGCGGGAGGGTGAGGGAGTCTCCCCTTCGTGCAGGTCCTCTGGAATGCCCAGCTCCCCCGTGAATAACCCGGGCCCCCACCGTCTGAGGTGGCCAAGGCGGCCTGGCCCCTGGCTAGGCAGTATGCATGTGGTAGAGCCCCGCGTCCTCCTGGAGGGGCGGGAGGCCCAGCGCCACCCCTCCCCAGAGGCTGAACACTCAGAAGAAGAGAGAGGCACACGTTTCTCACCTTGAAGGTAGAAGACACAGAGGGAAGCCAGTGCTGTGAGTTCCCCATCTGAAGAGGCACCCGGCCGTCACTCCTACACTTAGGTGATTGCTTCCAAATTTCCAGCGGCGTGTCTGTCCTCAGTCCTCGGTCATCCTCCTGGAAGGTGAGGGTGGTGGGGGGTTGAGTGAGGAGTCTTGATGTCATCAAGGCGACAGTGGAACAGGCAGCATGATATCCGTAACCTCCTTTATCATTATTTTAAGTAATGGACTCATCGAGCAGTTTTAGTTTCACAGAGAAACCCGTGGGGAGTGCCAAGGCTCCCCCTGTATGTTGCCCTCCTGCTCCCCCATTCCTCCCATTGGCAGCTTGCCTGGGAGGGTGCAGGAGGTATGGGCGCTGGGTCGGTGGGGATCCTCTGTCATTAACCGTAAAGCTTGCACTTGGCCTTAGTGTTCATTTTCGGTGTTGTACATCTGCGGACTTCCACAGACGCGCAGTGACTTCCATCCACGATTACAGTGTCACTTGGAGTATTTCCCTTGAGGCTCGCCTGTCCATCTTTCCTCCAGAACCCTTGGGAATCACTGACCAGTTTGCTCGGCAATATACCAGGAACATTTTCTCATGCCATTAAATTTTCCTAAAAAGTGAACTTTTTAAAAGGTATTTGAATTTGACATTCTCCAGTTATTAAATGCATTTAAAGCAAGTCTCTATGTTGGGAAAGTTATGCCGTTTCCTTTTTTTTTTTTTTTCCTCTGCCTCAACTGTGAAATCGTTGCAATGAACACAATTTTGCATCATGGTTTCTCACAACAGCACTGTTGACACTTTGGGCAGGATTACTTTTTGCCACGGGAGCTTTTCTGGCTGCTGCAGGATATCTGCCACCATCCCTGGCCTCCATCCAGCAGATTCCAGCAGCGTCCGCCCCCAGCAGTGCCAACGCAAAATGTGTCGTCGCGCCACCAAGTGCACTGATTTACCTCTGTCTTTCTGCGCACATCCAGCTGTTTCGGGGGCTAGGGCCTCATCGGTGGGATTAGAAGTTGGGATTGTTGCAAGACTAATAATGATTTCGGGAGCATGTGCCATACTGCCCTTCCTGGGTTGCTGGGTGGCTCATGGCTACAGAGTGTATCCTCTTTGTTCCCCAGGTCCTGGCTTAGAGGTGGACATGGGGAGAGTCTAACGTCCCAGGGGATGTAGACTGTGCTGACGGACCCTCCCTCCAGGTGCGGGAGGGAGGCTCACAGGGGAAGATCGAGTTCTCCCGGGAGTAACTTTGCCAGCAACTGGCCTGCAACCACAGACAGTTGAAGATGTGCCACGCAGTCATCATGACTGCCCGTGGGCCTCCCTTCCCCTGTGACCATCACATCCTGCTGCTGATGGGACCCTTGGGGAGGTCAGAGAAATGGGGGGCTTGCTAGTGCCATCCCACAACAGGAAGCGGGCACTGGGTGAGCGTGTCCTGCCAGTCTCCAGTGCCAGGTCCAGCAAACACAAAGATGAGAGTGTGCGGACAGCCTGTGCAGGAAGTTGTTACAGTGAAGCAGAAGAACAGGTCTGCCTGTGGGTGGCCACCGACTTACCCCAGTGCGGACCCCCAGGCTGCCCTGCCTGGTGAACAGCCCTCTCTAAAGGCCTCCCTCAGGGCCTCCAGGGTGGTCCAGCCTAGCTGGTATTTTCATCCATGAACGTGTGGGTTTGTTCACAGTTAAATCATTTCCATCCTGAGGGGGTTGGTCGCCAGGTAACTGAGAGAGAAGGAAGCCTGGCCCCAGCTGAGTGCCCTTTGCTCTCCTCCCTGCTTTGGTCTTCAAGACATTTCTGCAAGTTTGTGCCAGCCCCTCCTTGTCTGGCTGGTTTCTCTTTAAGTTTCCACTGGCCCGTCCTGTTCCTCTGAATGTACGACTTAGTCCACTTTCTTTCTACCAACTGTGAAGCTTTTCCTCCACTAATGAACAAATTCCCCTTTAAGGAACATATTCCTGTCTGCTAGAGTCTTGTGTTTCCATGTTGTGTGCAAGGTTCCGTGAATATGCACCAATGTGAATTTGCCTGGCCCACCGTCGCCTGCTGGATAATTTGCTGCCCAGCATTGACAGCACATCTGTGTCCTTCCTTTCTTCCTACAGAGGGACGTCCCCCGGGCCCCGGGCCCACCACTTCCATCATAATTCACCAGCTGAAGGGAGGTGGAGGCCACTGAGCCATCTTTGGTTGGGGGTCTGGGAGAGTCAACATGGGCCGGACTCATAGGGCAGAGCGATGGGGACAAACTGCCGCCCTACCCGGCCTACGCCTTCACGTCACCAAATGCCTGGGCCACCAAGCACCCTCCGTGTGACACAAGGGGGCAGATGCAGCCTGTCTTGTGACTCCAGCTTCAGTTCCCCACCTGGATCACTGCCCAACCCTGCTCATATCCCCCTTGTCTCCAGGACCTCCTCCTTTGAGCCCTCCCCCACCTGGAGAAGTGTCTTCCCCTGCATGTGAGTGGCCTTCCCTGTCTGGACAGGTCACCTAGTGCTACGCTAAGCCAGGTCCTTGTCTGCCGACTCTCGGAGCTCAGCGGTACTATCCACAGCGACTTGTCAGCTGTGAGGACAAGGGTCCCACCTCTGGCTTCTCAGTAAACCCCAATTGGCCGTTTACATAGTGAATGCTCAATGAGTGTGTTAGTGAATTCATGGGAGAACTGTTTTATCTCCCAGAGGACAGGACGAGCCCCGTTGCTATGCTGTGTCCATGTAACGGGTCTATCTGATGTCTAACAGGATGAAATACTTACTGTGCCTTGCTGGAACAGTGTTTTGGAGATGGACAAGTCTGAGCAAGAGTCTTCATTATACACAGTAGGAAAATGAACCCCTCTGCTGGGCAGGAAAACCGGTTCCTAATTCACATTCTTGTCGACAGACAGGCCTGGGGGCCAGAACAGGATTCTGGGGTCCGCTGCCTCACCACAATTTCCATGCAACGACTGAGGAGTGGAGAAGAGCTCACTTTGCCAGCAGGGAATTGGGGAACAGCCCAGCTCCTGTGTTCTGGGGCTTCATGAAGCAAAGTGCAAGGAGGAAGCCAAGTTGTGGGATGCAGTTGCCTCCACAGCTGCAGTGGTGGACCCCGGAGCTGGGTGAATTAAGATGGAAACTGTTTGGGAGGGTCTGAGTGGCTTAATCAGTTAAGCATCCGACTTCAGCTCAAGTCATAATCTCGCGGTCCTTGAGTTTGAGCCCAGTGTCGGGCTCTGTGCTGACAGCTGGGAGCCTGGAGCCTGTTTCAGGTTCTGTCTCCCACTCTCTCTGACCCTCCCCCATTCATGCTCTGTCTCTCTCTGTCTCAAAAATAAATAACCATTAAAAAAAAAGATGGAAACCATTTGGCCTGTGGCCTCAGAGCTGGTTTTATGGACCGAGCCATGTCCTGGACCCGGCCTGAGCCAGGAGGAAAAACTCTGAGCAAGTTTTGTAAGTTCCAAGACCATGTAAATCCCCATGGTCCCTCCGTCCAGTTAGTCCCTGCCATACTGCCTGCCCCCGCAGGGTGTGGGATGGGTGGGGAGAAGCATGGAGAAGCATCAGTAGAGAGACACCACAAGCCTTCACAGCTTATCCTGAGTGGTCGGAGCTCATTCTTTACTGTTGCAAATAAGCCGTGTCCAGACTCCCTGGGGCTCCGTGCTGTACCCCCAAATCCTTAATTGGAGGTGGAAAACCCAGCAGTTCTGAAGATATGGTGCCCTGGGTGTCTGAGGACCATGGTTTGAAAACGAAAGACTTGGTCCCATCAGGACTTGTTCTCTGACACTGGGGATCGTGTGGCTTGAGGAAGGTCAGGGTGCATTAGAAAGAAGCACCTCTCTGCTCACTCCCCCTCCCTGAGACTTCATGGCACAGGCTTGTGGGTAACTGGGATGGCCCAAAGCTGGCCTGGGAGATGGCACCAAGGATGATCATTTGGGGAGGAATATCTCGTACTGTGCAGGGAGTGAAGTTTCCATCTGTTCAGTCTGAAAGCAGGAACTATATGGAAACAAGGCACTGCTGTCATAATCCACAGAAGCGTCTCCCATCTCTGGCCACCCTCCCTCCGTCCCCGTGACACTGCACTGGCTTCTCTTGAACATCTGGGACTCCAAAGAGTGTTCATGTCTAAGCTACCACGAGGAGTGACAGAAGAGCTGGTTATTCATTTAGAGTATGGTTATCAAGTTGCAGCCTGCCAGGAGTCAGTTTTTATGGCTCACTCCTGATCCCCGAAATGCAGACTTGACGATGACAGTTTTTTGGGCAGTGCTTGGAGTTCTGTGGCATAGCAATAAAGAAATCTGAGGAGAAAGCACTCTCCTTCCCAAGTAAGCCCCTCTCTCAGCAAAATTTCGCAAGTGCTTTTTCATAAATAAAATAATTCTGTGTTCCAGCTGAGAGTGCTGTGCACACCCTCCCTAGTTATGTGTCCATAGCCTGTGTTTTCACTGCTGGGCAGGATCTGCTGATGGGCACTTTATCGCTAAGTGTGTTGTCCCTTTGGGAGAAAAATACTTTTATCCCAGCGCGTGCCTCATCTCCAAGTCTACTGATCAGTGGTGTTATTATTCTTGCAAGATTCATTTGTAAACTTTTCAAATGATATGTCAATATGTGTGTGGTTGTTTTTTTTTTTTCCAGGTAAAGGAGAGGATACGCTAAAAACAAAACCCTATATATCTATGGGGGCGGGGAGGGGGGATGGAGGGCGTCATTCCAACCGAATCGATGTTTATCTTACAAGCACCGTCTATCATGAAAGGCCTGCTGGCTACTTTCTTGTGCATGTTCCAGAAGCAATACTCACTATTAAATAAGATTGGGAAAGTGGAATTGGAGAACTCAGCACCCATCACGATCCTTCTCAGCTGTCAGAGCAAGGAAACATGGGTGGAAGATTTCAAGCCTTTGTTTTCTCATCTGTGAGAAGGGTGCAGTGCTGATGCTTAGTTCTTGAAATGGTTGTGGAGATTCAGGGCCATGATGAAGGATGAGGGGCACAGAGTGCCGTTCCGGGTTCTCGGTACATCAGGAATATCTCTGTGATAGTCTCTGCTCTCGTGTTTCTTGTTCACTATGAGTTTGGCAAATCTCTCAGTATTTCAGGGGTGGTTGGTGTTTAAGACCACTCCTTCTTACCTTTACTGGTGATCTTAAACCAGTTTGGGGCAGAGGTAGCATCAGTATCCCTTCCCCCCCCCTCAAAATCCTGCAGTTTGTTAAACACATTTGCCGAGAGTTCATGCATCGCGTGCTCAGAGCTGACAGCGTTGTAGTATCCCAGAGAGGTGTGTGTGAGTGTGTGTGCACACACATACACCGGGATGTTCTCACGAGCCTCCCTTAGAAGGATGAACTCCTACTCAGGGGACAGAGAAGCCTGCCTTGGGCTGACTCTCACATACCAGTCAAATCTGGGTCCCAGAAGACTAAGGGGTCCTGCCATCATCTCCACCAGTCTCCAGATCTTGATCCTGAATGAAGGTCGTCCAGTTTCATGACACACAGGCCGGATGGGGGATGGTCTTGATGATGGCTGGTGGCATATTTGTGGAGCCCCAAAGAGGCAGGTGTGACCATCACACAAGTGTTCTGAACACAGAGTGTGTCACCTTCAGCCAGCGTGGCTCCTGTCCTCACAAAGTGAGCTACCACCTTTCTGCTGGTGGCTGGGGATGGGGGCGGGGGTAGGGATGGGGAGAGCACATGGCAGTGAGCTCCTCACTTGGTTGTCGTCTCCCCAGGGCTGCCATGAGAATGCTCTTCCCACAGGTGAGGTCGTGTGGGCCCCTTCTTCACTCGTTTGTCTCGGCTGTCACCTGAATAGCTGGGCCCGTGGGGTCGGGGTGGGGGGGCTAAGAGAAAACAATTCTCTTTCCACCAGTGAAACACAACATACAAGCCCATTTTTCTGTTGCAAAACCTTGTATCCAGTACTTTTAAAGAACTGAATCTAGTACAGGGAACGTGCCCGGAGTTGCCAGTTACCTTGCAAACCACCCCTGTGCTCTATGGTTTCCAGGGTGTGTGCAGTTCAAGCTCAGTCCCAATCAAATGACTATGAAACTGAGGGGCTGGGGGCTTCTCCGCCCTGCTAGAAAAGACTGGCAATCTCTTACTGTTTTGATGCAGTGCCTCTCATCTTCCAAATCTGCAATTTTCCACAGGAGGTGAGGCCTCCTCTTCAACCATGAGACATTTGGAAACATCTGGAGACATTTTTGCTGGTCACCACTGAGGGGAAGGGGTCCTCCTGGCCTCATGTGGGTAGAGCCCAGGGAGGCCACTGAGCACTCTCACATGCACAGGAGGCCCCGCAGCAAAGTGTTACCCGGCCCCACATGGCAACACTTCAAGGGTTGGAAAGTCCTGGCCTGAGTTTAAAGTCGAAAGGGCGAGTGGGGCACCTGGGGGGTTCAGTCGGCCAAGTGTCCGTCTCTTGGTTTCAGCTCAGGCATGATCTCACAGTTCATGGGATGGAGCCCCACTTCAGGCTCCGTGCTGACAGATGGGATCCTGCTTGGGATTCTCTGTCTCCCTTTCTCTCCATCCCTCCCTGACTTTCTCTCCTTCCCTCTCTCTCTCTCTCTCTCTCTCTCTCTCTCTCTCTCTCAAGAGTAAATAAATAAGCATTAAAAAAATAGAATACATAAGATGATCATGAAATCAACTCCCAGCTGGATGTTTTGTGATGTTAAGAGATTATTACTTTCAGTGCGGTATAGTCTTGAGATAGCATGTAAAGGAGCCTCTATCTTTTGGAGATACATTTTCACATATCTATAGATGAAATGATAGTTTGAGTTCTGTTTCAAAATAATTTGAAGGAGGAGTGTTTGTGGATGTGGAAGGAATCAAATTGGCGTGAATTATTAATTGTTGATCCCCGTTGATGGATGCATGGGGCTCATTTTTCTGTTCTCTCTATTTCTGTCTAAGGTTGGAATTTTTCATAAAACAAAGTTTTCAAAAACAGTGCCCAAAACCGCAAGTTCCACCTGCCAAATTCTATTAGCATAACTAATGGCATCTAATGCCACGGGACTTCACACACCTTCCCCTTGTAGCACCCAACAAAATGGTGGTGGGCCCTTGACGGTTTGCCCGGGGGAGACTGAGACACAGAGATGAAGCAATTGCTTGGGGACATGATTAATTTAGCGGCGGGGGGAGGCAGGAATTCAAGCTCAGGTCCTTCTGACCCCAGGTGGTGGGTGTCTTCTGCCCTGCCCCACTGGTGTCCAGCCCTGTGCAGAATGCCGGTGCTGGAGAACAAGGTTGCAAGGAGTGTATGTGCTCTGCAGGTGCACATGCTAATCAGCCCCCTTCCAAATGTGCACACAGCTCTCTGTGTCAGCTGTTCTTTGGACAGCTGAATCTCTAAGGAACCACAACATAATGCCTGATTCCTACCCTGGGAGTTAGAAAGTAACCCTAGGTTGGAAATGTAAATATTTTCCCCATGGGCAAGAACTGTTTTTAGCTGATTATAAATGGAAAAGACTGGCAGCTGTCAATATTGATGGTTATTCCTTGAAAAATGACTTCAAGGTACTGGTAATCAATTGTCTCTCAGAATGAAGAATGGAGCACACAGCTCTCTGGGAACCTCAACATGTATTTATAAACACATGCTTTATCGAACACACAGGAAAAATGAGCCAGATCTTTGCAATGATGACAAGTTATTCAGAGTAAATACAACAATTATTAGCATCTATATTGGACTTCAAATTGACAAAATTCCTTTAAAAAATGGCTGTTGCTGTTTTGTGTTTCTGTTATTTAGTGTTCTCATCGCTACACTGAAGCATGCTGCTTGGCACTGAGCTGAAGACTTCACAAGGGCCGGGATTGTTTCTTTCTTACTCAGTAAATAAGTAGCTTTCCACTTGGCTAAAAACGCCTGGATGATTTAGGCACTGGCTAACAACGTTTGCCTCGCCGTGTCTTCCTAAAACTGACGTTGGCGTGCAAGGTGCAGGAGAATGCGTGTTTTACTGTGAGGACTGTGGGTTCTTCTTCCTCAGACCCTTTGCTGGGGACTAGGGTCTAGAGGCGTGGCAGGCAGAGTAAGATGACCTCCCGGAACTCATGTCCCTGGAATTCCCTTCCCTCTAGTGTGGACGTGATCCGTGGCTTGCTTTCAGCCACCGAATGTGGCGAAGATTGGAATGTCGTTTCTGGTATTGCCCTACAAAATATTGTGACATCTGTCTGGTGAGGAGGCTGTCCCTTGTGCGCTGTGTTGAAGAACACCCCGCTGGCCCCAGGGAGCCCAGGTGGCAGGGCACTGAGGGCAGGGCCCCTGTCTCAGCAAGAAGCTGAGACCCAGTCTGCCAGCAGCGAGGGGCTCCCCAGCTCACCTGTGGCCGCTTTTGGAGACTGCTGATTGACCCTTTGTTGCAGTAAGCCCTGGAACAATGATTTCAGAATCACAGCTTCCATTCCCCACAGCGGTTGGATACCCTCCAGTACTCTCCCATTCCGCACCAGGATTGGCTGTATTCATCCTGAACCATGGAAGGTGAGGGTGGAAGAATCACAAGACCTCACGCAGGAGCCTACTCCTGATTCCAGGACTCATTTCTTAATTTATAACCTGGGAATTTTTAAAAACCAGAATAAACGAGTACTGTTTCACTGTTGCATCAAAAGATGCAGAAGAAACTGTGTGTCATGAGGTCAGTGTCATGCCTCCTGCCCCAGGAGCAGACTCACAGTGACCCTCCAAAGTATCATGAGCTTACGGTGAAGCTTATAGCACAGTCCTCCACATCAAGGCTCCACAGACCTGTGAACATGAAGCCAACCAAGAGGCAAACGGGCTGTTCACGGAGAGCTGCAGACACATCACACACTCTCTGAATTGACTCACCCAATGTACGTAGACGTGGGATGCTCTGCGTGGTGTCATCCTTGTCCACAGAGGGCACAGAGGTAAAGGTCCTTCTGGGCAGCTGGCGTCCTCCCTGGAACGGTGCCCTTCACACCTGACATTCAGTCTTTCATTTGATGCACTTATTGGGCACCAGCTGCATGCCATATGTGACATAGGTGCTGAGAGGAAATCAGTGAACAGATCATTTCCTCCCTTCCTAAGAGGGGATAGCTGCTGAACTTGTTCTGCTCCAGGATGCAGAGGGCTTCCATCCTGTAAATTCACTCCACACATTCTAGTTCTCACCGCACTAGATGCCTTTACCACAATTAACGATGTTGGCCATTCCTCCTTTTCCAAACCCCTGTCCCCTTGGAACTGCGAGAATGAAATGATCCATGTGGGAATCCAGTGGCCAATATGGAGAAGTTTTTGCAAGTTAGTGGGAATTCAGATCAGGAACAGGCTATGGTCTGATTTGTTCTTGGTTAAGACACTCTGGCTTCATTGTGGGGGCTCATGAGAGAGAGAGGAGGTCCTTCTGACTGACTTCCAGATGGGAGACATGGGAAATTCTCCTCACTGTCTTCTGGATGAGAGAGTGGTAGTTCTCCAGACCGACTTCCGGATGAGAGAGAGGGGAGGTTCTCCTGACTGACTTCTGGACAAGAGATGAGGGTTCTCATGTATGAGAGAGAGGGTAGGTTCTGCTGACTGAGTTTTGGACGAGAGAGGGGAGATTCTGCTGACTGAGTTTTGGACGAGAGAGGGAAGGTTCTCCTGACTGACTTCTGGACCAGAGAGTGGAGTTGCTTGAATGAGAGAGAGGGGGGCTTCTCCTGACTGACTCTGGACAAGAGAAAGGAGGTTCTCCTGATGGAATTCTGGACCAGAGAGTGGAGGTTCTCTTGAAAGAAGAGAGGGGATGTCTCCAGTCTGACTTCCAGGCAAGAGAGGGGAGGTTCTCCTGACCAACTTCCAGATGAGAGAGAAGGGGGTGGGGGGGGTTCTCCTGCCTGAATTCTGGACCAGAGAGTGGACGGTCTGCTCACTCACCTCTGGACAAGAGTGAGGAGAAGGTTTTCCTGACTGATTTCTGGCCCAGACCAGGGGAAGTTCTCCTGTCTTATTTCTCGACAAGAGAGAGGGGAAGATCTCCTGACTTCCGGACCAGAGAGGGGAGGTTCTTGAATACGTGAGAGGGGAGTTTCTCCTGAGTGACTCCCGGATAAGAGAGAGGGGAGGTTCTGGTGACTGATTTCTGGATGAGAGAGGGGAGGTTCTCCTGACTGACATCTGGACACGAGAGGGGAGGTTCACCTGACTGACTTCTTGACGAGAGAAGGGAGGTTCTCCTGACTGACTTCTCGACCAAAGAGTGGAGGTTGTACCGACCAACTTCCGGATGAGACAGAAGGGAGGTTCTCCTGACTGACTTCTGGACGAGAGAGGGTAGGTTGTCCTAACTGACTTTTACACGAGAGAGTGGGCAGGTTTTCCTGACGTCTGGACCAGAGAGTGGAGGTTGTTGAATGAGAGAGATGGGAGGTTCTCTTGACTGACTTCTGGACCAGAGAGTGGAGGTTCTTGAGTTAGAGACATGGGAGGTTCTGTTGACTGACATCTGGACAAGAGAGTGGAAGTTCTCATGAATGACAGAGAAGGGAGGTTCTGCTGACTGACTTCTGGGTTAGAAAGAGGAGAGGTTCTTCTTGACTGATGTCTGGACCAGAGAGGGGAGGTTCTTGAACGAGAGAGAGGGGAGGTTTTCCTGACCGACTTCCGGATAAGAGAGAGGGGAGGTTCTCCTGACTGATTTCTGGACGAGACAGAGGGGAGGTTCTCCTGAGTGACTTCTGGACCATAGAATTGAGGTGCTCCTGATCAACTTCCAGATGAGGGAGAGGGGAGGTTCTCCTGACTGACTTCTGGATGAGAAGGAGGGGAGGTTTTCCTGACTGACATCTGGATAAGAGAGGAGAAGTTCTCCTGACTGACTTCTGAACCAGAGAGGGGAGGTTCCTCTGACTGACTTCTGAACCAGAGAGAGGAGGTTCTTGAACAAGAGAGAGGGGAGGATCTCTGAATGACTTCCGAAAGAGAGAGAGTGGAGGTGCTCCTTCCTGACTGGTGGACAAGAGAGGGCAGGTTATGCTGACCGAATTCTGGAAGAGAGAGAGGGGAGGTTGTCCTGATTGAGTTCTGGATGAGATCCTGGAGGTTCTCCTGACTGACTTCTGGACCAGAGAGCAGAGGTTCTCTTGCAGGAGAGAGAGGGGTGATGCTCAGGACTGACTTCCAGGCGAGAGAGAGGGGAGGTTCTGTTGACAGATTTCTGGACTAGACACGGGAGGTTCTCCTGCCTTACTTCTGGGTGAGAGAGAGGGGTGTTTCTCCTGAATGACTTCTGGACCAGAGAGGGGAGGTTCTTGAGCGAGAGGGTGGGGAGGCTCTCTGAATGACTTCCCGACAAGAGCCAGGGGAGGTTCTCCTGACTGACTTCTGGACCAGAGATGAGAGGTTCTCCTGACCAACATCCAGATGAGAGACAGGGGAGGTTCTCCGGACTGACTTCTGTCCTGACTGACTTCTGGACGAGAGAGGGGAGGTTTTCCTGCCTGACTTCTGGACGAGAGAGGGGAGGTTTTCCTGACTAATTTCTGGATCAGAGAGTGGAGGTTCTGCTGACTGACTTCCAGATGAGAGATGGGGTAGCTTCTCCTGACTGACTTCTGGATGAGAGAGGGGAGGTTCTCCTGATTGCCTTTCGGACTAGAGCGAGGGGGGGAGGTTTTCCTGAATGTTTCCTTGATGAGAGAGGCTAGGTTCTCCTGAGTGACTTCTGGACCAGAGAGCGGAGGTTCTGCTGATCGACTTCCGGATGCCAGAGATGGGAAGTTCTCCGGACTGACTTCTGGATGAGAGAGGGGAGGTTCTCCTACATGACTTTTGGATTAGTGACCTGAGGTTCTCCTGACTGACTTCTGCATGAGAGAGGGGAGGTTCTCCTGACTGAATTCTGGACCACAGAGTGGAGGTTCTCTTACAGGAGAGACAAGGGTGATTCTCATGACTGATTTCCAGGCGAGATTGAGGTGAGTTTCTCCTGACTGATTTCTGGACCAGACAGAGGAGGTTCTCCTGTCTTACTTCTGGACGAGAGAGAGGGGAGGTTCTCCTGAATGACTTCTCGACCAGAGAGTGGAGGTTCTTGAAAGAGAGAGGGGGGAGGTTGTCTGACTGACTTCTGGACAAGCGAGGGGAGCTTCTCCTGGCAGACTTCCAGATGAGAGAGAGGGAGGTTCTCCTGACTGACATCTGGACCAGAGAGTGGAGGTTCTTTTGCCCGACTTCCGGACGAGAGAGTGGGTAGGTCCTCTGACTGATTTCTTCACCTGAGAGGGGAGGTTCCCCTGACTGACTTCTGGATGAGAGAGAGGGGAGGTTTTCCTGACTGACTTCTGGACAAGAGACAGGAGGTTCTCCTGACTGACTTCTGAATGAGAAAGGGGAGGTTCTCCTGACTGACTTCCAGACCGGAGAGTGGATTTTCTGCTGACCGACGTCTGGATGAGAGAGAGGGAAGATTCTCCTGACTGACTTCCAGGCGAGAGATAGGGGAGGTCCTCCTGATTGATTTCTGGACTAGACAGGGGAGGTTCTCCTGTCTTACTTTTCAATGGGAGAGAGGGGAGGATCTCCTGAATGACTTCCGGACGAGAGAGAGGGGAGGTTATCCTGACTGACTTCTGGACAATAGATGGGAGTTTCTGCCCACCGACTTCCGGATGAGAGAGAGGGGAGGTTCTACTGACAGACTTCTGGATGAGAGGGGGGAAGGTTGTCCTGAGTGACTTCTGGTCGAGAGAGTGGAGGTTCTTCTGACTGATTTATTGACCAGAGAGTGTATGTTCTGCTGATTGACTTCTGGATGAGAGAGAGGGGAGGTTCTCTTGACTGACTTCTGGACCAGAGAGAGTAGGTTCTCCTGACTGACTTTTGGACGAGATAGAAGGGAGATTTCCCTGACTGACTTCAGGACCAAAAAGTGGATATTCTTGAATGAGAGACAGGGGAGGATCTCCTGACTGACTTCTGGACGAGGGAAGGAGAGGAGGGCTCCTGACTGAATTCTGGACCAGAGAGTGGAGATTCTCTTGAAGGAGAGAGAGGTGAGATTTTCCTGACTGACTTCCAGGCGGGAGAGAGGGTAAGTTCTCCTGACTGACTTCTGGACCAGAGAGTGGAGGTTCTGCTGATCGACTTCTGGACAAGAGAGCGGGATGGTTCTCCTGACCGACTTCTGGACGATACAGGGGAGGTCTCCTGTCTTACTTTGGGAAGAGAGAGAGGGGAGGTTCTCTTTATTCACTTCTAGACCAGAGAGGGGGGGTTCTGCTGACTGAATTCTGGACCAGAGTGTGGAGTTTCTCTTGAAGGAGAGAGGGGGGAGGTTCTCATGACTGACTTCAGGCAAGAGAGAGGAGAGGTACTCCTGACTGTTTTCTGGAGCAGACAGGGGGAGGTTCCCCTGTGTAACTTCTGGACAAGAGAGAGGAGAGGTTCTCCTCACTGACTTCTTGACCAGAGAGGGGAGGCATTCCTGACCAACTTCCAGATGAGAGAGAGGGAGGGTTCTCCTGACTGACTTCTGGGCAAGAGAGAGAGGTTTTCCTGCCTGACTTCTGGATGAGAGATGGGAGGTTCTCCTGAATGACTTCTGAACGAGAGAGGGGAAGTTCTGCTGACTGACTTCTGGACCAGAGACTGGAGGTTCTGGTGACCAACTTCCCGATGAGAGAGAGGGGAGATTCTCCTGGCTGACATCTGGACCAGAGACCGGAGGTTCTGCTGACCGACTTCCGGATGAGAGACAGGGGATGTTCCCCTGATTGACAAGATTCTCTCTGGATGAGAGAATGGAGGTTCTCCTGACTGACTTCTGGACCACAGAGTGGAGGCTCTCTTGGAGGTGAGCCAGGGGTGATTCTCCTGACTGACTTCCAGGCGAGAGAGAGGGGAGGTTCTCCTGACTGATTTCTTGACCAGACAGGGGAGGTTCTCCTGTCTTACTTCTGGACAAGAGAGAGGAGAGGTTCTCCTGAATGACTTCTGGACCAGAGAGGGGAGGTTCTTGAATGAGAGAGAGAGGGGAGGTTCTCCTGAATGACTTCCCAACGAGAGAGAGGGGAGGTTCTCTAACTGACTTCTGGATGAGAGAGGGGAGGGTCTGCTGACTGACTTCCGGACGAGAGAGGGGAGGTTCTCCTGACTGACTTCTGGATGAGAGAGGGGAGGTTCTCCTGAGTGACTTATGGACGAGAGACTGGAGCTTCTCCTGACTGACTTGTGGACCTCAGATGGGATGTTCTGCTGACCAACTTGCGGATGAGAGAGTGGGGAGGTTCTCCTGAGTGACTTCTGGACGACAGAGGGGAGGTTTTCCTGACTGACTTCTGGACCAGAGAGTACAGGTTCTGCTGACAGTCTTCCAGATGAGAGAGAGGGAATATTCTCCTGACTGATTTCTGGACCAGAGCCGGGATGTTCTGCTGTCTTAATTCTGGAAAGAGAGATGGGAGGGTTTCCTGACTGACTTCTGGATGAGAGAGGGGAGGTTCTCCTGATCGACTTCCAGATGTGAGAGAGCGGAGGTGGTCCTGAATGACTTCTGGATGAGAGAGGGGAGTTTCTCCTGACTGACTTTTGGATGAGAGAGAGGGGAGGTTTTCCTTACTGACTTCTGGACCAGAGAGAGGAGGGTCTTGAACAAGAGGGAGGGGAGGTTCTCCTGACTGACTTCTGGATGAGAGAGGGGAGGTTCTGCTGACTGACTTCTGGATGAGGGGGGGAGGGTTTCTGGCAGGAGACAGAGGGGTGATTCTCATGACTGACTTCCAGGCGAGAGAGGCGGGAGGTTCTCTTGACTGATTTCTGGACCAGACAGGGGAGGTTCTCCTGTCTTACTTCTGGACGAGAGGGAGGGGAGCTTCTTCTGAATGAATTCTGGACCAGAGATGGGAGGTTCTCCTGACCAAATTCCAGATGAGAGAGAGAGGGAAGGTTCTCGAGACTGACTTCTGGACAAGAGAGAGTGGAGGTTTTCCTGCCTGACTTCTGGGCGAGAGATGGGAGATTCTCCTGACTGACATCTGGACCACAGAGTTGAGGTTCTGCTGACTGACTTCTGGATGAGAGAGAGGGGAGATTCTCCTGACTGACTTCTGGATGAGAGAGGGGAGGTTTTCCTGACTGACTCTTGGACGGGAGGGAGCGGAGGGTTTCCTGACTGGCTTCTTAACCAGAGAGTGGAGGTTCTTGAATGAGAGAGACTGGAGGTTCTCCTGAATGATTTCTGGACGAGAGAGGGGAGGTTCTCCTGACTGACTTCTGGATGGGAGAAGGGAAGTTCTCCTGAGTGACTTCTGGGTGAGAGACTGGAGTTTCTCCTGACTGACTTCCAGACCAGAGAGTGGACGATCTTGATTGAGTGAGAGAGATGGGAGTTTCTCTTGACTGACTTCTGGACAAGAGAGTGGAAGTTCTCATGAATGACAGAGAAGGGAGGTTTTGCTGACTGACTTCTGGACAACAGAGAGGAGAGGTTCTCCTGACTGACTTCTGGACCAGAGAGGGAGGGGAGGTTCTTGAACAAGAGAGAGGGGAGGTTTTCCTGACTGGCTTCTGGATGAGAGAGAGGGGAGGTTCTCGAGACTGACTTCTGGACAAGAGAGAGTGGAGGCTTTCCTGCCTGACTTCTGGGCGAGAGATGGGAGATTCTCCTGACTGACATCTGGACCACAGAGTTGAGGTTCTGCTGACTGACTTCTGGATGAGAGAGAGGGGAGATTCTCCTGACTGACTTCTGGATGAGAGAGGGGAGGTTTTCCTGACTGACTCATGGACGGGAGCGAGCGGAGGGTTTCCTGACTGGCTTCTGAACCAGAGAGTGGAGGTTCTTGAATGAGAGAGACTGGAGGTTCTCCTGAATGATTTCTGGACGAGAGAAGGGAGGTTCTGCTGACCACAGTCCGGATGAGAGAGAGGGGAGGTTCTCCTGACTAACTTCTGGACGAGAGACGGGAGGTTCTCCTGACTGACTTCTGGACAAGAGAGGAGAATTTCTCCTGAGTGACTTCTGGGTGAGAGAATGGAGTTTCTCCTGACTGACTTCCGGACCAGAGAGTGGACGATCTTGATTGAGTGAGAGAGATGGGAGTTTCTCTTGACTGACTTCTGGACAAGAGAGTGGAAGTTCTCATGAATGACAGAGAAGGGAGGTTTTGCTGACTGACTTCTGGACAACAGAGAGGAGAGGTTCTCCTGACTGACTTCTGGACCAGAGAGGGAGGGGAGGTTCTTGAACAAGAGAGAGGGGAGGTTTCCTGACTGACTTCTGGATGAGAGAGAGGGGAGGTTCTCCTGGCTGACTTCTGGACCAGAGAGGGGATGTTCTCCTGACTGACTTTTGGACGAGAAAGAGAGAAGGTTTTCCTGAGTGACTTCTGGACCAGAGAGTGGAGGTTCTTTTGTGAGAGAGGGGGGACATTCTCCTGACTGGCTTCTGGATGAGTGAGGGGAGGTTCTCCTGACTGAATTCTGGACCAGAGTGGAGGTTCTCTTTAAGGAGAGAGAGGGGAGAATCTCCTGACTGATTTCCAGGCGCGAGAGAGGGGAGGTTCTACTGATCAACCTCCAGATGCCAGAGAAAGTTGTTTCTCCTGACTGACTTCTGGACCAGAGAGCAGAGGTTCTGCTGACCGACTTCTGGATGAGAGAGAGGGGAGGTATCCTGTCCGATTTCTGGACGATATAGGGGACGTTCTCCTGAGTGACTTTGGAAGAGAGAGGGGGAGCTTTTCCTGACGGACTTCTGGACCAGAGTTCAGCGGTTCTTGAATGAGAGTGAGGGGAGGTTCTCCTGACCGAATTCTGGACCAGAGATGGAGGTTCTCTTGAAGGAGAGAGAGGGGAGATGATCCTTACTGGCTTCTAGGTGAGAGAGAGGGGGAGGTTCTCCTGACTGACTTCTGGACCAGAGATGGAGGTTCTGCTGACCGACATCAGGATGAGAGAGGGGAGGTTCTCCTGTCTGAATTCTGGACCAGAGAGTGGAGGTTCTCCTGACTGACTTCTGGATGGAAGAGAGGGGAGGTTCTGTTTAGTGACTTCTGGACCAGAGAGGGGAGGTTGTTGAAGAGAGAGAGGAGACATTCTTCTGAATGACTTCTGGATGAGAGAGAGCTGAGGTTCTCCTAACAGAATTCTGGACCAGAGAGTGGAGGTTCTCTTGATGGAAAGAGAGGGGCTATTCTCCTGACTGACTTCAGGCAAGAGAGAGGGGAGGTACTCCTGACTGACTTCCGGAGCAGTCAGGGGAGGTTCCCCTGTCTTAACTTTAGACGAGAGAGAAGGGAGGTTCTCCACACTGAATTCTGTACCAGAGAGGGGAGGTTCTTGAGCAAGAGAGAGTGTAAGTAGTCCTGAATGACTTCCGGAGACAGAGAGGTGAGATTCTCCTGACTGACTTCTGGACGTGAGAGGGGAGCTTCTCCTGACCGACTTCTGGATGTGACAGAGGGGAGGTGGTCCTGAATGACTTCTGGATGAGAGAGGGGATTTTCTCCTGACTGACTTTTGGATGAGAGCGAGGGGAGATTTTCCTTACTGACTTCTGGACCAGAGAGAGGAGTTTCTTGAACAAGAGAGAGGGGAGGTTCTCTGAATGAATTCTGGATGAGAGAGAGGGGAGGTTCTCCTGACTGACTTCTGGATCAGAGAGGAGAGGTTCTGCTGACCGATTTCTGGATGAGACAGGAGAGGTTCTCTTGCAGGATAGAGAGGGGAGGTTCTCATGATTGATTTTCAGGTGAGAGAGAGGGGAGGTTCTGTTGACAGGTTTCTGGACTACACAGGGGAGGTTCTCCTGTCTTACTTCTGGACGAGAGAGAGGGGTGTTTCTCCTGAATGACTTCTGGACCAGATATGGGAGGTTCTCCTGACTGACTTCTGGATGAGAGAGGGGAGGCTCTCCTGACTGACTTCTGAATGAGAGACAGGGGAGTTTTCCCTGAGTGACTTCTGGACCAGAGAGGGGAGGTTCTTGAACGAGAGTGAGGGGAAGTTCTCCTGAATGATTTTCGGACGAGAGAGAGGGGAGGTTGCCCCAACTGACTTCCAGAATAGAGACAGTGGAGGTTCTTCTGACTGACTTCCGGACCAGAGAGTGGAGGTTCTCCTGACCCATGTCAGATGAGAGAGAGGGGAGATTTTCCTGACTGACTTCGAGGCGAGAGAGAGGGTAAGTTCTCCTGACTGATTTCCGGACCAGACAGAGAGTTTCTCCTGTCTTACTTCTGGATGAGGGAGAAGGGAGGTTCTCCTGAATGACTTCTGGACCAGAGAGGGAAGGTTCTTGAATGAGAGAGAGGGGAGGCTCTCCTGAATGACCTCCAGATGAGGGACAGGGGAGGTTCTCCTGGCTGACTTCTGGACCAGAGAGGGGATGTTCTCCTGACTGACTTTTGGATGAGAAAGAGAGAATGTTTTCCTGAGTGACTTCTGGACCAGAGATGGAGGTTCTCTTGAAGGAGAGAGAGGGGAGATCACCCTGAGTGACTTCCAGGTGAGAGAAGAGGGGAGGTTCTCCTGACTGACTTCTGGACCAGAGATGGAGTTCTGCTTACCGACTTCCGGACGAGAGAGAGGGGACGTTCTCCTGACTGACTTCTGGACCAGAGAGTGGACGTTCTGCTGACAGACGTCCGGATGAGAGAGTGGAGGTTCTCTTGACTGATTTCTGGACAACAGAGGGGAGGTTCTTCTGACTGACTTTTGGACGAGAGAGATGGGAAGTTTACCTGACTGACTTCTGAACCATAGAGTGGAGGTTCTTGAATGAAAGACAGCGGAGGTTCTCCTGACTGACTTCTGGATGAGATAGGGGAGGTTCTCCTGACTGACTTCTGGATGAGATAGGGGAGGTTCTCCTGTCTGAATTCTGGACCAGAGAGTGGAGGTTCTCCTGACTGACTTCTGGACGGGAGAGAGGGGAGGTTCTGTTGAGTGACTTCTGGACCAGAGAGGGGAGGTTGTTGAAGAGAGAGAGGAGACATTCTTCTGAATGACTTCCGGATGAGAGAGAGCTGAGGTTCTCCTGACAGAATTCTGGACCAGAGAGTGGAGTTTCTCTTTATGGAAAGAGAGGGGCGATTCTCCTGACTGACTTCAGGCAAGAGAGAGGGGAGGTACTCCTGACTGATTTCCGGAGCAGTCAGGGGAGGTTTCCCTGTCTTAACATTGAACGAGAGAGAAGGGAGGTTCTCCACACTGAATTCTGTACCAGAGAGGGGAGGTTCTTGAACAAGAGAGAGTGTAAGTAGTCCTGAATGACTTCCGGAGACAGAGAGGTGAGATTCTCCTGACTGACTTCTGGACGTGAGAGGGGAGCTTCTCCTGACCGACTTCTGTATGTGACAGAGGGGAGGTGGTCCTGAATGACTTCTGGATGAGAGAGGGGATTTTCTCCTGACTGACTTTTGGATGAGAGCGAGGGGAGATTTTCCTTACTGACTTCTGGACCAGAGAGAGGAGTTTCTTGAACAAGAGAGAGGGGAGGTACTCTGAATGAATTCTGGATGAGAGAGAGGGGAGGTTTTCCTGACTGACTTCTTGATCAGAGAGGGGAGGTTCTGCTGACCGACTTCTGGATGAGAGAGGGGAGGTTCTCTTGCAGGATAGAGAGGGGAGGTTCTCATGACTGATTTTCAGGAGAGAGAGAGAGGGGAGATTCTCTTGGCTGATTTCTGGACCAGACACGGGAGGTTCTCCTGTCTAACTTCTGGACAAGAGAGAGGGTAGGTCTCCTGATTGATTTCTGGATCAGAGAGGGGAAGTTCTCCTGACTGACTTCCAGATGAGAGAGGGGAGGTTCTCCTGACTGATTTCTGAATGAGAGACAGGGGAGGTTTCCCTGAATGACTTCTGGACCAGAGAGGGGAGGTTCTTGAACGAGAGAGAGGGGAAGTTCTCCTGAATGACTTTCAGACGAGAGAGAGGGGAGTTTCCCACGACTGACTTCCAGATAAGAGACAGCGGAGGTTCTTCTGTCTGACTTCCAGACCAGAGAGTGGAGGTTCTCCTGACCGACGTCGGATGAGAGAGAGGGGAGATTTTCCTGACTGACTTCGAGGCGAGAGAGAGGGGAAGTTCTCCTGACTGATTTCCGGACCAGACAGAGAGTTTCTCCTGTCTTACTTCTGGATGAGGGAGAAGGGAGGTTCTCCTGAATGACTTCTGGACCAGAGAGGGAAGGTTCTTGAATGAGAGAGAGGGGAGGCTCTCCTGAATGATCTCCAGAAGAGAGGGGGGAGGTTCTCCTGACTGACTTCTGGATGAGAGAGGGGAGGTTCTCCTGAGTGGCTTCTGGAAGAGAGACTGGAGCTTCTCCTAACTGACTTCTGGACCAGAGAGTGGATGTTCTGCTGACCGACTTCCAGATGAGAGAGAGGGGAGATTCTCCTGATGTACTTCTGAATGAGAGACAGGGGAGGTTTCCCTGAATGACTTCTGGACCAGAGAGGGGAGGTTCTTGAATGAGAGTGAGAGGAAGTTCTCCTGAATGATTTTCGGATGAGAGAGAGGGGAGGTTGCCCCAACTGACTTCCAGAATAGAGACAGCGGAGGTTCTTCTGACTGACTTCTGGACCAGAGAGTGGAGGTTCTCCTGACCCATTTCAGATGAGAGAGAGGGGAGATTTTCCTGACTGACTTCGAGGAGAGAGAGAGGGGAAGTTCTCCTGACTGATTTCCGGACCAGACAGAGAGTTTCTCCTGTCTTACTTCTGGATGAGGGAGAAGGGTGGTTATCCTGAATGACTTCTGGACCAGAGAGGGAAGGTTCTTGAATGAGAGAGAGGGGAAGCTCTCCTGAATGACCTCCAGACGAAGGAGAGGGGAGGTTCTCCTGACTGACTTCAGGATGAGAGAGGGGAGGTTCTCCTGAGTGGCTTCTGGAAGAGAGACTGGAGCTTGTCCTAACTGACTTCTGGACCAGAGAGTGGATGTTCTGCTGACCGACTTCCAGATGAGAGAGAGGGGAGGTTCTCCTGATTGACTTCTGGATGAGAGAGGGGAGGTACTCCTGACTGAATTCTGGATCAGAGAGTGGAGGTTCTCTTGCAGGAGAGAGAGGGGAGATTCTCCTGACTGACATCCAGGAGAGAGAGAGCAGAGATTCTCCTGACTGGTTTCTCGACCAGACAGGGGAGGTTCTCCTGTCTTACTTCTGGATGAGAGAGTGGGGAGTTTCTCCTGACTGACTTCTGGACCAGAGAGGGGAGGGTCTCCTGACCGACTTTCAGGTGAGATAGAGGGGAGGTCCTCCTGACTGACTTCTGTACAAGAGAGGGATGGTTCTCCTGACTGACTTCTGGAGTTGAAACCAGGCAGGTGCTCAGCGTGGCTATGCCAGCTCGAGGAAGCATCTTTACATTTGAAGGTGCTTGGGGAATGATGGCAACTGGGAAGTGCCAACTACCTCTTCTCAGGTGTAACAACAGTGGTTGTAGTATTTGCTCATTTCACCTACAGGTTGACTTCACTGATAGCAGATTCAGACAAATTGTGCCCAGCCGGCTCCAAGGGGCTGGTGTGAGCAGGACTCTGTCAGGATGGTCAGCAGGTGTGAGCAGGTGACCCACTGGGATGGTCAGCAGTTCTGAGCAGGTGCCCTGACAGGATGGTCAGCAGGTAGCATGTTGCAAGGGCCTGGCAAGGACAGTGTAGGTGAGCAGTGTTCCGGGGATTATTGCTGGGGTCCTGTCTTTCAAATGGGATGGATGTTGCAACTGCTCACAGACACACTCCAAGGGGAATTACAGGGGATTTGGAAAAAGTTGTAGGGACTAGCAGTCCCAGAGGGTCTCAGGGCCTGAGTGGACGGTCTGTCAGCCGAGGTCATGTGTCAATGCTTTCAGGAGGTCAGTAATTACTGGGGACACCCTGGTCCTGTGTTTAGAGGATGGGACAAGGGCACAGTGGGAGATGCCAGCTGCAGATCAGAGGAGGGGGCTGGACTGGAGAAAATCATGTGAGAATCACACATTCCTGTGTGGCTGAGGCCAGGGCCTGGGTGAGGTTCCAGAGCAACAGTGAGGATGTCACCCATGAGGGAGTGAGGCCCACTATCTCTCTGTCTCTCACTCCACTCTTCTCTCTGTCTCTGTCTCCCCATGTCTCTCCATGTCTCTGTCTTCTGTCTCTCTCTCTCTCTCTTTTGTCTCCCTCTGTCTCTCCTCTCTCTCCCCTCTTGTGTCTCTGATGAATGCCATGGCTGCCAGCTGGGTAGAAGAGACTATGCCTTACCAGCAGGCTGAGGAGCAGCGGGAAGGACACTGGAGACTGTAGCCAGGGGAGGAGTGTTTCTGGAAGGAAGTCGGTGCTGGGAGGTCCATAAGGGTATGGAGGATGGCGGTTGGGTGTGGGTGGGTGGAGGCCTCAGGAGACCCTGGGGAGGTTCCCGGGCCAGCCGAGGGGTAGGAGCAGCGTGGAGTGGACGCAGCAGTGGATGCGCCTGAGAAGCTGGTCTGGCGCCCTCAGATGCCTCCAGAGTCTGTAGCTGGGGGAGCACTCGAGAGAAGTGGGAGGAGTTTTCTAAGGGAAGTACTGAAGCTGCCTACAGGTTGATGCAGCCAAGAGGGGAGGTTAAATGTGACAGAGAGAGAGACAGAGACAGAGAGAAGGGAAACAACAGAGTAACAACCTCTGAATGTCACTCTCCCACTAAGAAAAGATGGCCGAAATGGTCAGAAGAAGCTTTTCCACAACTCTAGAAATTAATCAAAGTCTTCCAGGAACATAAGTTTTTCTGTGTTCTGGTTTTCCGTTGTTGTTTTGAGGAAAAGCCGTTGAATTTTGTTAAGAACGGTGAGAATTCTGACTTTCCCCATATCGCTCCTGCTCTGCAACTCTGGGTGACCTTGAGCACCAGCAGTGCCACCCAAGGGGTGAACACAGCCAGGGCTCGCCGAAACCTCCTCCTCAGAGCACTGCCCTCACCATACGTGTCCTGCAGTTGCTTGGACACCTCTGTCTACGAGGCTGTCTGTTTGCCTTGACTGGAGCTCACCTGGCGTGAAGTCAAGGAGGGGCAGGTGACAGACAGAGAGCTGGCCACTCAGTGATGGAGCACAAGAGCATTTCAGGTGGAGGGCACAGGTGCAGGCCCTGAGGCTGGAGTGAAGCTGGTTGGGGGCCCAGAAGGAAGATCGGGGATGGGGCAGGTGGGGGAGTGCCAGAGAGGAGGGCTGGGGACCCTGGATCTCACCCCACAGGCACTGACGAATTCTGGCTGCATTTTGAGTTGGGGAAACTGCTCTGAGGTGGGGTGTTACTTTGTCGTTGAGCCACGTTCCCGCTGGCCTGTGAGCGATGTGGGAATAGAGACTGCCTCTTACTTCCTCAGGACAGAATCCTGCCATCTGTCACAGGTCCTGTCGTAGGGGCATTTGGGGAAAGAAAGAGGAAGGAAGGAAGGAAAGCTAGCCAGGTGGCCTAAGCTCACGCTGTTGCGCCTCTGCCCTTAGCATGCTGGAGGGGGTGCTCTGATTTGGGATTTGAGGCCTTTCCTGACTGTTTAGTTTAGCATCTGTTCCCCTTGGGCCTGACATGCTTCTAAATTCGATACCCTCTTCCTCTCATATTTTATGCCAAATTTCTCTACCTTGGAAATTCTAGATCATTTCTTCTGGGAAAAAAAAAAATTGCATGTTTTTGATGCCATAAAATATAATTTACTGGGAGTTACACATAGCTTTTCCATTTAATCATTATTCATTTGTTCAATTTTACATTTCTTCTATCAATTTTATACCACTATGTTTCTCTCGGTTGTTAATTAGAGCCAGTCTGTATTCCAGGCATTCCTGGAGTCAGAACGCACAGGTTCATTGTTTGCAAAGGTGAATGGGAGTTGCCAGCCTGTGCCTGCCCCAGTATGTCCCAGTATGCACAGTACACTCTGCGTTTGCACATTCTCAGAAGGCACCATATGTCCCATATCTGGCTGGGGAAGCCGTTGGTGTCAGTGATGGTCCTCACCTGGTGATGATCTCTTTACTGCGTCTGTTAAATAATGTAGTCACTTTTATTAATTCTCAGTCCATCTATGCAGGAGAAAATACCTGAACAGGCATATGGTTGACTTAAAAAAAAATAATAATGTTTATTTATTTTTAGAGACAGAAAGAGAGAGACAGAGCGTAAATGGGCGGGGGGCGCTAAGAGGGAAACACAGAATAGAAGCAGGCCCCAGGCTCTGAGCTGTCAGCACAGAGCCTGACATGAGGCTCAAACCCACAAACCGTGAGATCATGACCTGAGCTGAAGTCAGACACTTAATCAAGCGAGTCACCCAGGCGCTCCCATACAGTTGACTTTTTAATGACTGCAAAATTCCTTTTTTTTCTTTTATGAAATTTATTGTCAAATTGGTTTCCATGCAACACCCAGTGCTCATCCCAACAGGTGGTCTCCTCAATGCCCATCACCCACCTTCCTCTCCCTCCCACCCCCATCAACCCTCAGTTCATTCTAAGTTTTTAAGAGTCTCTTATGGTTTGGTTCTCTCCCTCTTTTTTTTTTTTTTTCCTTCTCCTCCCCCATGGTCTTCTGTTAAGTTTCTCTGGATCCACATATGAGTGAAAACATAGGATATCTGTCTTTCTCTGCCTGACTTATTTCACTTAACATAATACCCTCCAGTTCCATCCACGTTGCTACAAAAGGCCAGATTTCTCATTGCCAAGTAGTATTCATTGTGTATATAAACCACAATGTCTTTATCCATTCATCAGTCAATGGACATTTAGGCTCTTTCCATAATTAGGCTATTGTTGAAAGTGCTGCTATAAACATTGGGATACAAGGGTCTTTATGCATCAGCACTCCTGTATCCCTTGGGTAAATTCCTAGTAGTGCTCTTGCTAGGTTGTAGGGTAGTTCTATTTTTGTTTTTTTGAGGAACCTCCACACTGTTTTCCAGAGCGGCTGCACCAGTTTGCATTCCCACCAGCAGTGTGAGAGGGTTCCAGTTTCTCCACATCCTCGCCAGCATCTAGAGTCTTCTGATTTGTTCATTTTAGCCACTTTGACCAGCGTGAGGTGATATATCAGTGTGGTTTTTGATGTGTACTTCCCTGATGAGGAGTGATGCAGAGCATCTTTTCATGTGCCTGTTGGCCATCTGGATGTCTTCTTTCAGAAAGTGTCTATTCATGTCTTCTGCCCATTTCTTCACTGGATTATTTGTTTTTTGGGTGTGGAGTTTGGTGAGTTCTTCACAGATTTTGGATACTAGCCCTTTGTCCAATATCTCATTTGCAAATATCTTTTCCCATTCTGTCGGTTGCCTTTTAGTTTTGTTGATTGTTTCCTTTGCAGTGCAGAAGTTTTTTATCTTGATGAGGTCCCAATAGTTCATTTTTGCTTTTAATCCCCTCGCTTTTGGAGATGTGTCAAGTGAGAAATTGCTGCAGCTGAGGTCAGAGAGGTTTTCTCCTGCTTTCTCCTCTAGGGATTGACGGTTTCCTGTCTCACATTCAGGTCCTTTATCCATTTTGAGTTTATTTTTGTGAATGGTGTAAGAAAATGGCCTAGTTTCATTCTTTTGCATGTTGCTGTCCAGTTCTCCCAGCACCCTTTGTTAAAGAGACTATCTTTTTTCCTTTGGATATTCTTTCCTGCTTTGTCAAAGATTACTTGGCCGTACTTGTGTGGGTCCAATTCTGGAGTCTCTATTCTGTTCCATTGGTCTATGTGTCTGTTTTTGTGCCAATACTATGCTGTCTTGACGATTACAACTTTGTAGTAGAGGCCAAAGTCTGGCATTGTGATGCCTCCTGCTTTGGTCTTGTTCTTCAATATTACTTTGGCTATTTGAAGTCTTTTGTGGTTCCATATACATTTTAGGATTGATTGTTCTAGCTTCTAGAAGAATGCAGGTGCAATTTTGATTGGGATTGCGTTGAACGTGTAGATTGATTTGGGTAGCATTGACATTTTTGCAGTACTTATTCTTCCAATCCATGAGCGTGGAATGTTTTTCCATTTGTTTTTATTTTTTTTCAATTTCCTTCATAAGCTTTCTATAGTTTTTAGTGTACAGATCCTTTACATCTTTGGTTAGGCTTATTCCTAAATATTTTATGATTCTTGATGATGATTGAAAAAATTCCTGGTGTCACATGAAAGATTCTGGATGCGTGCACATTATGCCTGATTTGCTGCTAACTACCAAACCTAGTTCCAATCCCCTCCTGGGGGACCTTTACTACGTGGCTGTGTATTTAAGAAAAGGGGACAGTTCACAGAGCAGGCACAGAGCTGCAATGCATACTTAATGGCTTGTTCCAAGGAGTAAATTAAGCCTGGAACTGTCACTGTATTAAACTTAGCAGAGCAGGTCTTGAGCATTAAGGAGAGACATTTCTGAGAGAGAGGGTTCATTCTTTCACATTGACTCAATAGTAAAATATAGTGAACTCTGACAATGTGATTTAGCAAAGACTCTAAAACATAACATGTTGGAGTGGCTGTGTATCAAAAGTTATTTTTCTGTTCTAATACCTTTAATGAATAGCTTAGATCACCAAGTATATTCACAGAGCTATGGCCCAGTACATTTTTGATAAGGAGAAAAAAAGTTCCCTGGGTTTTGGTGTAATTTTATATATGCCGACGTTGCATGCTCAGTGTCCTGTGTGTGCAGAAGTGCCTGTCCCCGCGCACAGTGTCCATGTTTGTTTACACACAGGGGCACGTGAAGATTTTACCTGTGGGGCTTCGACTGAATCAGGATAGGTTTGATAATAAAGAGCTTTATTGTGTTTTTCATCTTAAATAAATAGAAGCGCACAAAACCCTTTCTTGGAAATTCACTGAAGGGAGACACGTCATCAAATTAGTCCCCACAAGGCCAGCTGTGAGGTGAAGTGGTGAGTCTATCTCAGATGAGTCACTGCTCTGTGAAAATGCCTCAGATTATTTAGCCCATGGCCTTGAAAGGACTAACTGTCTCCCAATGCATAGTTTCAAGCAGAGTTCAAACCACCCATTCCTTATTTTCAGAGTTCAGGTGGGAAGTGCCACTTACCTTCTGGGCTGAGTCTCTTCTCCCCTTCCAGCAGTGTCTTCAGCTGCTGGGCAGGGAAGACAGTCTGTCTGCCCCTGAGGCTGGGTCGGCCAGTGACTCCCCTGCTATAGGACCCCATCCTGTACCAGGGACCACTCACCTGGATGGAGAATCTTGGACAGGAATACTCTCTGTGGGGGTTGTGGTAAAGCCCTCTCCCCCATCCCCCGCAGGCTTCTGCCTGGTGTGGGTCAGCATGCCTCAGCTGGGACCACAGATTTGCCGACCCCATGGTCACTGGAGGCACCCCCGCCACCACCCCTCTGGCTTTTCTTCAAGGTGCCCACCCCTCAGGGCTTTTGCTCTGACTGCACCTTTTGGCTGGAACACCCAAAGCCTGGTTGCCTTGTCCACATTCCTCTAAGATTTTTCTATCTTCTGAATCTATGATCATTCATTCATTCATTCATTCATAACGTTTATTTTGAGACAGAGAGAGACAGAGAGAGAGAGAGCAAGCACTAGCAGGGAGGGGCGGAGAGAGAGAGGGGGACACAGAATTGGAAGCAAGCTCCAGGCTCTGAGCTGACAGCACACAGCCTGATGCGGGGCTCGAACTCAGAAACCATGAGATTATGAACTAACCTGAAGTCAGACAACTGATTGAGCCACCCAGGTACCCCGACACATATTTTTTAAAGTTTATTTATTTTGAGAGAGAGGGAGAGAGCAAGAGCGAGCAATCAGAGTGCACATGAGTGGGGATGAGGCAGAGAGGGGGAACCCCAAGCAGGCTCCACGCTGTCAGTGCAGAGCCCCACACAGAGCTGGAACCCATGAACCATGAGATCACAACCTGAGCCAATATCAAGAGCAGACTCCCAACTGACTGAGCCACCCAGGCATCCCACAGCCAACCCATTTTTTTGATGACTTCCTCTGGATGGGAGGCACCAGGTAGAGGTGTGTCTCTGAATGAGCCATATGGGGGGATCATGTTCTAAGCAGGGGAGACAGTATACGTTTCATGGATGAGGACATGCATCACACACAATCTGTCCTGTGCTTGGCACAAGCCAGGCGTCACATGGGTTCAGGGGCCCTCATTCGGGCTGTCATAGGCATTTGTCATGGTGTGCACCACGCTGTATGAGAAAAGACCTCTTCCACTCCACTGTAAGTTCTGCAGGGCAGAGCCATGTTGTTTTGATCTTTTTATACATAGCGTGGTGCCTTCTTGACAGGTTCTAGAAAATACTTTCAGTAATGCATCCCACAAATATTTAATGAGCTCCTGCTGTGCAGCTTGCCTCATTCTAGGTACCAGAGATGGAGATAGGTGAGGCTGCCACCCCCTGGGGAATGAGGGGAGGAAAGGAGGCTCAGTCAACTAGTTCACCTGGGACCCACCATCTCCAGAGTCTCTGATCAGGCAGGCGTGCCACGGGGTTTGAGAATGTGCATTTGCAGCAATCCCTGGAGCTGCTGCTGCCGGTGCATAGGACACTCTGAGAAGGGGATGTGGAAATTGAGGCCTGGAGGAGAGGAAGGGGGCAGAGTATTTCAGGGAGGGGCATCGAGGGCAAAGTCCCCGAGGTAGGAACAACCGGATCATAACACCAGGGGCCCTGAGCCTGGCGTCCAGTGAGAGGGGAGGAGGGACGTGACACACAGGGGATTTGGTGTCAGGTAGGTCCCCCAACCTGGGGCCACTGAGCTCAGCAAGGAGCTGATATTTTTGCAACAGCAGTGAGAAAGTGCTGTGGCCTGTTAACCAGGGAGTGACATCAGCTGATGTACATGACGGAAAACAGTGGCTTCAAGCACCACTGTTCTTCCCAGCTCCGGGCTCACCTGTGGTCTCACTGGGCTGAAGTCACAATGCCCACATGCCGCATTCCTCTTGGAGGCTCCCAGGGAGACTCCCACCTCCTGGCCTCTTCCAGCCGCTAGCGGCCCTTGTGGGCTGGAGTCTGCCTGCTTGGTGGTTAACACCCATGATGGTGCACCCGCCAGTCTTTCTCTGCTCCCTTTCCCACCTTCAGGGCTGACCCAGTTGGGTGACCCAGGGTACTCTCCATATCCGGCAGTCCACAGACGAGCCATCTTTGTGGGGAGCACTGATCTGCCCGCACATCTCGTTTACGTTTAAAGTGAACACTGTGGATACAGTTCAGAGGTGGCAGCACAAGGGTCCCAAACTGGTCCAGGCATGGGATGGGCGGGCAGGGGTGCCATGAACTGAAGGACGAGGAGGATGAGGGTCAGAGTCAAGTCTGTTCATCCTAGCTCACTTACCAGTATACACACCGGGCTTTAGAAGCACATAAACTTTATTTTTTGAACCAGAAGATGAATCTTGGGCTCTAGTGTCTTAAGGAAATCCATCACTCTGTGGGCTGGCACTGATTGACCTGTGGGACAAAAGGAATCTGCATCAATTCTGGAATGTTTCATAAAGAGAAAAAAGATGTTTGAAGACTGTGCTTGAAAGGAAGTGTGGATTCTGGGATGGGCACAGGCTGACCTGAGTTTGAATCCAAGTTGGGCACTTACTAGTTGAGATATTCCAAGAACTTGGCTGACTTCCCTGTCTCCTTCATCTGGAAATATGCCCTGAGAAATCAACCTGTGGGGTTGTCTAAGACTGGGCATGCTGTACATAAATGCCTCACAGCTCCTGAGAGTTCATTCTTACACTCTTCTGGTCGCTGTTGAGTTCTAAAGAGTTGGAAATCCTTTGTTCTGACATTAGTACTCTGAGGCAACGGCTTTTTCAGGGTGCTATACAATTACTGATCCAATTGATATGCCCTATGAAGGCTCCTCAAAGCAGCCAATAATTAAAAAATTAAGCTTTGTAAAAAAGTTCACCATCCTTAAAAATATTTGTATTATTCTCTCTTCTTTATAGGCCAACATGTGTTAAGAAATGTTTTACATTAAAAAAAAAATTAACTTTTTTTTTTTTTTTTTTTTGAGAGAGAGAGAGAGACACGGTGAGTGGGGAAGGGACAGAGAAAGAGGGAGACACAGAATCTGAAGCAGGCTCTAGGCTCTGAGCTGTCAGCACAGAGCCCAATGTGGGGCTGGAACTCATGGACCATGAGATCATGACCTGAGCCAAAGTCAGACATTCAGCCGACTGAGTCACCCAGGTGCCCCAAGTTTTTCTCTTCTTTTTTTTTAAAATGTTTATTTTGAGAGAGATAGAGAGAGAGAGAGAGAGAGAGAGAGAGAGAGAGAGAGAAAGGGAGAGAGAGACAGAGAGAGAGAGAGAGAGCGCACAGTAGAGGTGCAGAGAGAGAGGAAGAGAAAATCCCAAGCAGGTTCTGCATTGTCAGCACAGAGCCCTACGTGGGGCTTGAACCCTGGGATCTCACGAACCCTGAGATCATGAACTGAGCCAAAATCAAGAGTCAGATGCTTAACTGACTGAGTCACCCAGGTGCCCCCCCGGAAAGTTTTTCTAATGAAGAATTTGGGAATCTCTGTGAAAGTCCAGCAGCCCTCTTTGAGAGGTAGGAAACGTTACGTACAAAAACAATACATCATCTGATGTTTTCCAAACTGCCTTACTTCTCTCCTCCCGTGTTCTCATCTCTGTGTACTCTCCCATCTGGCGATGCGCACAAGTACTCGTCAAAAGTCAAAGCCATATTAATATGTTTGTTTTCTCAGACGGTTGACAGTGAGTGAACAATTAGCAGGTCTGATTATGGTTTTAAATTCAGTCCCGCCTCCTAGTTGCCAAGCATGACAGGCTTCACGACCCGCAGACACTGTGAGTTTATTTTTCATTTGTATTCATGACACTCGTGATCTGAAATGGCCATTTTCATGTGTCCCCACTCCTCTTTGCAACAAATGAGTGGAGTCAGTTGCTTCTGGCCCGAGGTCTCGTTTGTTGTGCCAAATGTGACCCGGATGCCAAGTTCCGTCTCAGCATTGGCCTTTATAGCACATTGGACATAAAGAGACCCTGAAGGCCCTTATCTGCGGTCTGGGAAGGGGTCAGCATTGCAGTACCACGGACAGCTGGTGAACGCGCCTCCTGACACTTTATGTCTGGGGATGCAGTGACCACAGGCTGTCCCTCCCACACAATGGTTGCTGATGAGAGGGGACAGCTCCACAGGCTCTACTCCAGCATTGGGGTGTTGACGAGATGATTCTTGGTTTTGGCAGGGTTTGGGGCCAAGGAATTTCAAATACCTTTACTTTCATTGTGATTATTGATGCGGAATCTTCAGGTTGCTGAGTGTACCATTAAAAAAAAAATTAATGTTTATTTATTTTTGAGAGAGAGACAGAGTGCAAGTGGAGGAGGGGCAGAGAGAGAGGGAGACACAGAATCTGAAGCAGCCTCCAGGCTCCCAGCTGTCAGCACAGAGCCAGATGTGGGGCTCCAACTCACAAACCATGAGATGGTGACCTGAGCCGAAGTTGGACGCTTAACTGACTGAGCTCCCCAGGCACCCTAGTGTGGCATTTTTAACCACTATTTAAAAATATTATAAAGGTAATATATACAATATATGACTTTTACAAAGTCAAATGTAGAGAAGAAGGTAGAAGATCGATGCTACACACAGGTGTGGTTTCTACCGTTCTAAGTAGGATCTCAAAGATGGGGAGGATGTAGAAGCCTAAGTTAGGGTTCTCTCCACCCCTTCCACTGCGTGCTCGTTTTCTACACTTGACCTTCCACTGTGTACTCATTTTCTACACTTGATCTTAGCCAAAAGGCTGAGAAGCAGTGTAAGTTTATTTTCTAGAACTAGTATTTTTAGCTGTTAGCTACTTTATTTCTTATGTACCTTTATCGAAATATGTATGCATTTACCACAATGTCATCTATATAATACATCTCTATGTTACTTATAAGGCATCTCCATATGTATACATATGCACATTTGAGAAGCCTGATTTAGATGAACGTTTCCCATTCTAAATGCACCTTTTTCCTTATCCGGTCTTGCATATTTCATATGTACAGAAGAGTACATATACTGGGTGCATTCCTTAAAGAATGGCAATGAGTGGATTCTCTACCCTACTCAGGTAACACAAGGAAGCCCATGAACACCCATCAACTGTACCCCTTCTCCTGTTACCCCAAATGCTATAATTATTTCTTTTCTTTTCTTTTTTTTTTCTTTTTTGTTATTTTTTTAACGTTTTATTTATTTTTGAGACAGAGAGAGACAGAGCATGAACGGGGGAGGGGCAGAGAGAGAGGGAGACACAGAATCAGAAGCAGGCTCCAGGCTCTGAGCCATCAGCCCAGAGCCCGACGTGGGGCTCGAACTCACGGACTGCGAGATCGTGACCTGAGCCGAAGTCGGATGTTTAACCGACTGAGCCACCCAGGCGCCCCTCTTTGCTTTTCTTATAATTTATCACATATGCATACATCTACCCCCAAAGCTCAATATTTTCTTTTACACACATGGAATCCTCTGTTGTTCTGCAGTTTTCTTTTTTGGGGGTAGATTATTTTTGTGAAATTAATCTAGATTGATGGATAAAGGCAGATATTTGGATTGGAGATAATATGGGCCAATCAGGGGTGATCGAGGATGCTGACCGGGACGCTGAGAATAAACACGCCCCTGAGGTTCCCATGGATGATTCTTCAACGCATCCGGTTGGACCAGAACCCCGTGCTGTCCCCACACAGCGCCACCCCTCTGGCCTGGGCCACCAACATCATTCCTACCTGGGTTATGGCAGCCAGCCATCCTCACTGCGTCCCCTGTACCCAAGTTCATGTCCCATCTGCCTGCAGAGCAGCGAGGGCCATATTGTATCTCAGCACAGAGCCCGTCCGTGGACTCTCATGTCACCCCAAGCAGAAGTCAGGGTCCCTACAATCCTCTCCACGTCCTGACCCTGAGTCTCCTGGACCTCTGCACCATACCCCTCCCTGCCCTGCAGCCTCCAGCTGCCCCCGACACTCCTCCCCAGCCAGCTTCCTGCCAGCTCACTAGTCTCTTCTAAAATGTAAAATGGGGCACCCGGGTGGCTCAGTGGGATAAGTGTCCAACTTTAACTCAGGTCACTCATGATCTCATGGCTGCTGGGTTCAAGCCCCACGTTGGACGCTGGGCTGACAGCTCAGAGCCTGGAGCCTGCTTTGGATTCTGTGTCTCCCTCTCTCTCTGCCCCTCCCCTGCTCCCGCTCTCTTTCTCTCTCTCTCTCTCAAAAATAAATAAACATTAAATTAATAAAATTTTAAAAAAAAGTGTAACCTTCTGTTGAGGGCTCCTTGAACCATCCTCTAAAGAACTACATCCTACTGCCCTCTCCCCCAGCTCCCTGCCCCGTGGCCATGGTATGTTTTCAGTACTACTTGTTATCTGTTAACATATCGTGTAATCTAGTCATTTGCACTGCTAATTGTCTTTCATAGCAGAACAGAAACTCCTGCTAGAATATTAGTGGGGAGTTGTGTTTGTTTTATTCTCTGATACATGTCTAGCATACAGAAGAACGTGGGGCACGTGGTAGGTACTAAATCAGTCTGTGTTGTATAATTGAAAGGAGGAATAAAATGGGACAGCCAAGTGTGCCCCGGATGTTTGTCTGACTGCGTCGGTGATGTGGGCTGCAGGTAGAGCCGTAGGACAGAGATGGACACATAGCTGGTGCCGGTGCCTGAGCGAGCTCACCTGGGAATGAGCAGTGGTGCAAGAAGAGGATGGAACAGTGACTGTCAGGGTAGGAGGTGTCCCAGGTGAGCGTGAGCCCTGGGGGTGGAGGAAAGAACATGCAGGGTGCCACCCTGGTGACAGTCTGACTGTGAGATTTGGTGATGGGATCCCTCGGGTCTTGCTGGAGGAGGTGATGGGAATAGGGGATGTGAACGCCCTTCTGTGGGAAGGTTTCAGGGAAAAAGAGAGGAACAGAGGTGGTGACATTGAGTATGGTCACAGCCTCTGAGACCTTTTCCATAAAGGGGAGAAGAGAGTGAGGTACCTGCTGTGGGAGAAGGGAGCTTACGTGGTTTGTTCAAGGTGGGGGGCATTTTTGACACATCTGTGGCAAGAAGGAATTCTGTAGAGAAGCGAGTTGGTAACGAAAGACAAGATGACTGTGGTTGAGAGGTGGCCTTGAAGTTGTGAGAGGCCCAGGCCCCTGGTGTCCACACAGGGTCCCCAGCCTCCGCAGGGCACACGGGTGTGTGTTTGCAGGAGTGAGCAGGTGGAGGAGACATGGGGACATGGGTGCCAGGCGAGCGATGGCTGGGAGGACCTTTGTCTCTTTCTTGTTGCTTCTGTCTCCCTTGGTGATCTGGGAGGGAAGGCCATCATGGGGAGAGGGGAGGCCAGCAGCCCCCGGCCCTTGCAAGATGGGTGGCCTTGAGTCCTGGAGCGACCTGGACACATGTCTGTGCTGGCCTACTGCCACGGTCAGCTGGGTGGGTGCAGGCACACGTAGGAGGAGCATTTGGGTTAATCAGGGCAGGGGACGTCTGGGGACATACGTCATGTGGGCAGAGGCCAAGGGGGTTGACTGCTCAGGAGGGATCAAGCTGCATGAGGAAGGAAAGCAAGGGACCCCAGACAGGCCCCCAGATCTGCATCTCAGGGACTCTCAGAAATGGCTGGGGTTTGGCTGTAAAATGACCAGAGCACGTGAGTCGCTCTGATACATGTCTAGATACATGTGGTGTTTCGAGAGTGCTGTGCTCGACGTGATTTTATGGAGGTGGTGTGGCTTCACCAGCCACAGGGTCAGGAGAGAGCCGTGGGGATGGGTGACTGAGGCAAGGAGGGTGAGGTTACTGGAAGAGAGAAGCCAGGAGCTATACCCAGTGTCCTCATAAATGCTGTGGCTTGAGCATGTTGAGGGCAGAGGTGGGCTGGCTACTGGGACAGGCATCCATTTTCTGAGGTTACTTTTATGGGGAATTAGGATGTTGGCTGAAGGAGTTGGGGAGTGCTTGTGTGTCCTTGTGTCGGAGGTGAACAGAGAGGATATGACAGTCACAGAGCGACAGTGACAATGGCGATGGTGCTACTCACTGTCCTTAGTCACTTAAAAGCACTGGTTTGGTATGTTTTTCGTGACAACCTGAGGAGGAGAGCGCTGTATTACCCACACGTTGCAGACAGAGAAACTCTGGCACAGAGGGTTTACATCACTGGATTGAGATTGAATAGCTCATCAGAAATGGAACTAAGTCCGCACCCCGGAGATCAGATTTCAGAGCTCATGTTCTCATGACTTGGCGTCCGTGCTGGACCCAACCTGCCTGCCGTGCCTGTGCACCCCTCTGAGGGAGGATGATGGCCAGGTAGCACCGAGCAGTTTGCCTAGCCTCACGGCATCTCTGGTGCGCTCAGGGCTCAGGGCCACCGTCTGCAGAGCCAGCTACATCCAGCAGAGTGGGACACAAGTGCATGAGCCCAGTGTGCACTCAGCCACTACTTTGTTTCCCCTCCAACGTTCCACTGTACAAACTTCACACGTACGGAAGAGCTGACGGAATTTTACAGTGAAGGCCTGCATGAGATTCCTCCATGGAGCTTTTACTATTCTTGTTTTATCACAGCTTCGTCCATCTCTCTATCCCCTCCAAGCATCAAACCATCATATGCTTTTTATGTACTTCAGAGTCACTTGTGGAAGTCAGAGCACATTTCCCTGGGTTCTTCAACATACGTGTCATAAACTAGAGTTTAGTATTGATTTAGATTTTTTTCTTTTGAGGTAAAATTTGCATAACACTAAACGCACACATTTTAAGTGAATCATCCCATTTCGCTCGGACAAATGCACGTGTGTAAGTAACCCAGACTCCTGGCGAGACGCTGAACATCCCCCTCACCACAGAACGTTCCCTTCTGCCCATCTCCCATCACCTCCCGCTCCCTTCCCACTCCCCGGAAGCAGCCGCTTGCTGGTTATTTTCCACCGTGGATTGTTTTGCCTGTTCTAGAACTTTGGATACATGGTACCATACTGCGTGCTGTTTTCTGTAGACTTGTTTCACTTGGCATAATGATTTTCAGGATTCAGTCAGGTTATGTACCTACTCTGTTCGATTAAGTTACTGAGCCCCAGTCATTGTGTAGATAGACACACAGATTGTTTATCCATTCTCCCATTCACTGATGTCAAGATTATTTTTAGTTTTTGGCTCTGGTGAATAAATCTATGGGGTGTGTAAGTCTTTTGTGGACACCTGTTTTTATTTTTCCTTGGGAAAGCGCCTGGGCCGCAGAATTGCCAGGTCATGCTGTACATGTGTAGCTTCGTTAGAAACACTGACTGACAGTTGGGGCACCTGGGGGCTCAGTCGGTGAGGCATCTGACTTGGGCTCAAGTCATGATCTCTCAGTTCTTGAGTTTGAGCCCCGCGTCGGGCTCTCTGCTGTTCAGGGCATAGCCCACTTTGGGTCCTCTGTCTCCATGTTTCTCTGTCCCTCCCCTGCTCATGTGCTCTCTCTCTCTCTCAAAATAAGTAAATGAACTTTACTATATATAGTGAACTTTATATAAAGTTTATAAAGTTTATATATAAAGTTTGTATATAAAGTATATAAAGTTTATATAAAGTTATATAACTTTATATAAAGTTATATAAAGTAAACTTTATATAAAGTTTATTTAATATATATATATACACACACACACACAGAGAGAGACAGAGACAGAGACAGAGAGAGATGGATGAAACACTGACCAACAACGTGTGAGAGCCCTAGTCCTTCGACACACACATCGACATTTAATGTTGCCATTCTTTCAGTGGTAGTCATTTCGAGAGGGTGTGGTCGTTTCCCATTGGAGTTTCATGTGAACTATAGAGTGAGTGATTCACATCTCTGTACATGACTCCATGCTCATCATAAGTTTACTCTCCATCCCCATCACCTGTCTCACCAATCCCATTACCTGAGTCCTCTCTGGTGACCGTCAGTTTGTTGTCTAAAGTTAAGAGTCTGGTTTTCTTGTTTGTCTCTTTTTTTCTTTGTTCGTTTGTTTCTTAAACTCCACATGAGTGGAATCATATGGTATTTGTCTTTCTCTGAGTGACTTCACTTAGCATTATACTTTCTAGCTCCATCCATGTTGTTGCAAATGGCAAGATTCCATTCTTTTTTATGGCTGAGTAAAGTTCCATTCTATGTGTATGTATATATAGCATATACACATATATCCATGTATACATATATGTACATAGACCAAGTCTTCTGTATCCACTCCTCTATTGATGGACACTTGGTCTGCTTCTGTATCTTGGCTATTGTAAATGCTGCCTTAAACATGTATCTTTTTCATTTTCTTTGGGTACATATCCAGCAGTAGAATTTACTAGATCATATGGTAGTTCTATTTTATTTTTATTTTTCTTTAATATTTATTTATTCTTGAGAGAGACAGAGAAAGTGAGCAGGGGCAGAGAGAGAGGGAGACACAGAATCCGAAGCAGCCTCCAGGCTCTGTGCTGTCTGCACAGAGACCGATGTGGGGCTCGAACTCACAAACCTGAGCCAGTCAGACACTCAACCGACTGAGCCACCCAGGCACTCCACAGTAGTTCTACTTTTAATTGTTCAAGGAACCTCCATGCTGTTCGCCACAGTGGCTGCACCAGTTTGCATCCCCACCAATAGTGCACGAAGCTCTCTTTTCTCCATATCTTCACCAGCACGTTATTTCTTGTGTTTTTCATTCTAATAAGTCTTGAAGTCTGGTGACTTTCAATGTTGTTCTTATTTTTTGATATTACTTTGGTGATTCTAAATTATTCACATCTGCACACACATTTTTAAATAAGCTGGTCAGTTTCTCAGAAAATTCTTCTAAGATATGCTTGAAATCTTGTTGAATTTATAGATCAGTTTAGAAAGAATTGATATCTTAACATTATCAAGTCTTCCAAGGTACATGTACATGCTATACGTTTTCGTTTATTTAGGACTTACTTCATTTCTGCCAGCTATATTTGAAAGCTATCAGTGCATATGTCATGTGGATTTCATCAAATTTATTTCTAACCATGTTTCTATTGTAAATGGAATATTGTGAGTTTGTTATTTAAAGTTTCAAACTTAATATTCTACTTGTTTGCTAAGTACAATCGATTTTATTTATTTATTTATTTATTTATTTATTTATTTATTTATTTAATTTATTGTAGTGAGCTTTTTTCCTTGATTCTGCTAAATTGTCTTATTAGGTCTAATGGTTTGTTTGGTTTGTTGTTGTTGGTGTTGTTGTTGTTGTTGTTGTTTTGTAGATTCCATAGGATTGTCTCTGAAGCAGTCTTTGTCCCACTCACTGGCCCAACACTGCCATCTCATGTAGAGCAGAGTTGGCGGAAGTGGGTATGTCTGCCTTGCTCCTGATCTCAGGTGTGCTAGCCTTTCATAGCTCGCAGGTATGATGTGGCAGTAGGGTTTCTGAGATGCTCTTCAGTAGATCAAGGAGACTCCTTTCTGTTTCTGACAGGTTGCTGACAGTTCTTAATCGTAAATAAGCACTGAATTTTGTCAAAAGTTTAGTTCTTTATCATACAATAGGGTAAATTATGTTGACTTTGGAATGTGAAGATGTATTTGTGATCCAGGGATAAACCACATTTAGTTGTGACATGCCTCCCAGTTTGTGTATTTCTGCATTCAAGGTGTTCATGTTGGCCAAGGAGTGTTACGTTCACGAGGGATATCGGTCTGTAATTACCCTTTTTTATATCATCTTCATGAATTTTTGATGTCAGGGCTGTGCTATCCTCATAATGTGATTTGGAAATTAATATCCTCGCATTATTATTTTCTATAAGAATTATGTACAAATTGTGATATTTCTCCCTTAACCTTTTTTAAATGTTTATTTTTGAGAGAGAGAGAGAGAGAGAGAGAGAGAGAGACATACACACAGAGTGAGAGCAGGGGAGGGGCAGAGAGAGAGGGAGACACAGAATCCAAAGCAGGCTCCAGGCTCTGAACTGTCAGCATAGAGCTAGACACGGGGCTCAAACTCACGAACCGTGAGATCATGACCTGAGCTGAAGTCAGACACTTACCTGACTGAGCCACCCGGGCACCCCTCTTCTTTAAATATTTGATGAAATTCACCAGTGAAACCATGTGGTCTTGAGGTTTTCTTTGTACACATGGTTTTGCTAACAAATTCAGTTCCTTTTAAAAGACAGAGATCTACCCAGAGTTTCTGCTGCATCTTGCCTCAATTGTGCTAAATTTGCATTTTCAGGGACTTTGTCCAATTCATCTAAGCTTTCAGATTTCATTCATGCAATGTTACTTCCAGTATTCCGTATTTCCCGTGTACACTTGTAGAATACAAGTGAGGATGGCACTCCCTTTATCTCTGGTATCAGGAGCGTGTGTCTCTCTCTTTTTCGGTGGACCAGTTTAGGTAAGACCAGTTTTGTTCACCTTTTCAAAGAACCACATTTGGGCACTATGAAATGTCTCTATTGCTCACCTGGTTGCTGCGTCCTGGATTTTTATTGTTATCCTTATAATTCCTGTATTTACCCAGCACTCTGTTTTCTGGGTATCCACAGGTGGAAAATTTTAGGTCATCAATTTTAGACCTTTCTTCTTTTCTAATAATATAAATATTTAAGGCTATCTGTTTCCCTCAAGTACCACCTTATCTGATAGGTTGTATGTTTGTTTCCATTTGATTTTGAAATACTTCCTAATTTTTCCCTTGACCCGTGGATTAATTACAGGTGTGTTGTTTAATTTCCAAATACGGAATTGTGTTTTCTAGGAATCTTGTTATTGATTTTTAATTTAATTCCGTTGGAGTCAGAGAACATACTCAGTATATCTCAGTACTTTTAAGTTAACTGATACTTAATCTGTGGCCCAGTGTGGGGTCTGTCTCGGGGAGCTCACTGCATGCCCTTGTAAAGAACATGCCTTCTGCGGTTGTTGAGTGTGGTTGGTGTTCTGTAAGATCCATGAAGTCAAGGTGTTTGCTAATGCTGCTCGTATCTTCTAGTATGCATTTATGTATTTGGATGGTTTTGCAATTCCCAAACTGTGTCCAAACTGATGACCTCAGGTGTTGTAATGAACCCACAAGTGTACCCTGGCATATTTAAACATGCTGACGTCTGTCGGACACTGTGTGCATTAGTGCTGGTGAGTCTTGGGGCAGATCTCCCAAATGTGGACACAGACCATTATACAATATCAAAATCTCATATTCATCAATATCACCACTGACTTATTCAGAAAAATCATTCAGTATTGGGAAGCTGTAAGGTTCATGGAGAAAAATGGAAGTTTTCCAAATTCTTCTCTTTTTCATTTTTTAAATTTTTATTTATTTTTGAGAGAGAGAAAGAAACAGAATGTGAGTAGGGGAGGGGCGGAGAGAGGGAGACACAGAATCCGAAGCAGGCTCCAGGCTCTAAGCTGTCAGCACAGAGCCTGATGCAGGGCTTGAACTCATGAACCACGAGATCATGACCTGAGCCGAAGTTGGTCCCTTAACCAGCTGAGCTACCCAGGTGCCCCGACATGTTCCAAATTCTAATTCTGATATCGGTTCCATACACCTAGGTCTGAAACACCACAATTTGTCTCTCAGTCATTTTTTTTGTTTTTCAAGTAAGAATAGTGGTCTCCAAAAAGGCATCGGTTTAATTAGCAACTCACACAATCACACAAATGTGTTTTCTTAGACAGCTGCCATTGCTGCAGATGTGTTCCAGACGTACTTTCTGTCACATGGGCAGCAAAAGGTATGTAATCAAGTTTTGAGATATCATAAAGTTAATATACCCCCAAACTACTCATCTCTACTCCTTTTTCAAGAACATTTTCAAGAGACACCAGCTGTGTGTGCCATTGCATGGTGAGTGTGTGGCAATGTGGAGTGATTGCTGGCAGAGCAATCAGGAGGGGCCCCTGCCACATCAGATCACCTCTGGTTAGAGTCCGTGAGATGTGGGTCCAGTCTTGGCCTCGCTCACCAAGAGTGTGACCTTGGGCACATCTTTCTATGCCGAGACATAAATTTGCACCTTACACAACATTTGTGAACATTAAGCATGCAAAGTATATCAAATATCCAGCAAAGAACCCGATTCATATGAAACAGTTGAGAACTGGTGGTGGTTCTTGCTGGTTTAAAATTAACAAAGGGAGGGGTGCCTGGGTGACTCAGTTGGTTGAGCATCTGACTTTGACTCAGGTCATGATCTCACTGCTTGTGAATTTGAGGTCTGCGTCAGGCTCTGTGCTGACAGCTCAGAGCCTGGAGCCTGCTTTAGATTCCCTCTCTCTCTCTCTCTCTCTCTCAAAAATAAACATTAAAAAATAAAAATATATATATATTCATGTATATGTATATATCAGCAAAGTGATCAAGAGCCTGGACATTAGACCCAGACCATCCGAGTTTGCACCAAGTCCCCTTTATTTATTAGGTGTAACTTTAGAGAAGTTACCTAATTTCCCTGAACCCCAGTGTCCTCATTGGTAAAGTGAGAAACAGTCATATGTGTTGCATGAGATTGTTGTGAGGGTCGAAGTGGTTAACATTCTGGAATGTTAGAACAGGGCCAGCCCATAGCCAGAGCCATGCATGTGTTAGCAGTTGCTGTCGCTAGTATTATTAAAACCATCATTGTGCTGTTGTCTTTGGCACCAACATCATCATCGTCATTAGGGTGACCTGTAGTCCCTGCTGGGCCCAGACTCTTCTCTGGTTTTAGCACTGAAAGTCTGGGGTCCCAGGAAAGCTCTCTGTCCCAGGAAAACACTCAACTGGACCAGAGTGGAGCCCTGGGCCATGCGAGGCCATGCCGTCGCTTTAGTGCCCACCTCCTGTCATCACAAACCAGAGAGAATCCTCGTGGAGTTCATGTGGGCAGGCACCCATGGATGTGCCCCCCTCATACCCTCACACCCTCACACTCCGTGACAAGGGCTCTCCAGCCTTCCCCTGGGTATGTCCAAGATTTACTGGTCGTCTGGGCACCTAGAAGGAAACATTATTTTGCCGTAGGAACATTTTAGCGTGATAAACCCTGCAAGCGAGTCTTAGTTTCTGCTCCTAAGTTCTGGAAAGAAGCACCATCATTTAGAGGAGGCCAAGAGCTGTGAGTTTCACTCTTGCAAACCAATCATTTCTAAATAGAGCAATACCACAATCTTAATTTTCCACTCAATGGTGAAAGCAGTCACATTATTCAAAATTATTCATCAGCACTTAGTAATTCACATTCTAGAGCAATCTCAGAGTACTTTAATGTATATATTTTGGGCGAGATTTATGGTGGGAATTACAGTATGGCAAAGCATTCTTTAAAATGGTGTGTAAATCACACAAGTTTAAAATACTAATTATGTAAAATATATTCTGAATTTTTAATTTCTACTTTTATTTAACAATATTCTCATTACCAGTGTTGGAAACAGGATAGGTGCACCTTCAGAAGCACTCAACCCTGAACCCATCTGTAAGGCAAACAACTTAGTGTTTTCACAATGCTGCTTGTGCCCCAATGCCCCCATTAAAAAAAAAAAAAGTGAATACTGATCATGTAAAAGTTACAATCATTGCAAGATAATGGGGCATGAAATTCCGTTCTGAGACAAAATCATCTCTAAAAAGTGCTTGAGAAGCCTTTGATGGCCATTAAATAACTATTTAAGTTAAAAGATAAAATGTAGGGAATATTTCTACTAATGATGAATCTCTGGGAAAAAAAAAAAAACACATTATCTTCACTTGATTGATTTCTCTTGTGTACAGACAAGGAGAACCTCTGGGAGATCTAGAACCACTTAATTTTCTGTAGCCATTTGTGACAGCCTGGTGGGCTTCTGGGAACCCCAGAGGGTGTTCACTGCCTCGAGGCTGAAGTCGGGCCAGAGGCCACGTTTACACACCTCCTGTCCCAGAGAACCACTCACACACACTGAAGACCAGGCTTTGTTTAAAGCAACTCTTTCTTCGTCATTGCCAAGTAGTATTATTCCATTGTATATATAAACCACGTCTTCTTTATCCACTCATCAGTTGATGGACATTCGGGCTCTTCCCATAATTTGGCTGTTGTTGAAAGTGCTGCTCTAAACTTTGGGGTACATGTGCCCCTGTGCATCAGCACTCCTGTATCCCTTGGGTAAATTCTTAGTAGTGCTATTACTAGGTCGTAGGGTGGTTCTATTTTTAATTTTTTGAGGAACCTCCACACTGTTTTCCAGAGTGGGTGATCCAGTTTGCATTCCCACCAGCAGTGCAGGAGCGTTGCCGTTTCTTCACGTCCTCTCCAGCATCTAGAGTCTCCTGATTTGTTCATTTTAGCCACTCTGACTGGTGAGAGGTGGTATTGAAGTATGAAGGGAGGGCGGGGGAGAGGGGAAATGGGTGATGGGCATTGAGGATGGCACTTGTTGGGATAAGCACTGGGTGTTGTATGTAAGCGATGAATCATGGGAATCTACCCCCCAAACCAAAAGCACACTGTATATGCTGTATGTTAGCTAACTTGACGATATATTTTTAAAAAAACAATAAAGGAGCTCAAGATAGCCCCCTGCCACAGCTCCACCCCAGGCCCAGTGTCCAGTCTCTTGGAAACATGGGGATTGATTGCACATTAGTGGGCAGGCTGTGTCAAAGTCATGCTTCTCCAAGCATCAGTGTCCAGAACACAATTCTGTTGGTGGAGGGGAAGTTGGGGAGGGATATAATAGGAATAATGAAACCCACCCACATTACTCTTCACAGTGGGCTCTTCTAGAAAGGTGAACTCTTCAGATGACAGCCAGTGGACAGGGACGCCACCCACACATAGAGTAAGCATTTAAATCGTTCTCCACAGAAAGGAGTAGTTTAATGCAAGGGTTTCACGAACCCTGAGGATGTGTCTGCCGGGTTAGATGGGGGGCATCTTAAGGCTGGCACTAGGTCACATTCATCTTTGTCCCTCCCACTGCACAGAGCCGAGGACCTAGCCCGGTGGGGCGTGTCAGTGAGCATCTGCTGGCTGAACGTTCAGATGAACTGTGCCCACAGATACCAGGAAGAGTGGCTCGCTCCGGCTTCTCATCTGTAACAGGGCCCTCCTCACCAGGCCTGGCTCTAGAAGTTTCTTCTGTTTTGGAACTTTCACTGTGCAGTTGTCTTTAGTAGCATTCTGGACTCTGATGTCATGTGCTTAAAAATGAGCCAATGCCTGGGGCACCTGGGTGGCTTAGTCAGTTAAGCATCTGACTTTGGCTCACGGTTCATGGGTTCAAGTCCTACATCCAGCTCTGATCTTCGTGCTGTTTGCACTCACAGTTGGCCATTTCTGGCCCACTGCTTCTTTTGGATCAGGGTCTCATCCAGCCTTGGAAGGGACAGGTTCAGGAGCAGGGTCTGTGCACAGGGGCTTGGTCCCTGTGCCACCGCTGGGAGTGCTGACCCACTGTTTTCCTCTCCTGGAGTAGCTGATTCAGATTAGTCAGTTAGCAGCAGGCACCCTGTGCCTACTCCAGGAAGAGCTTCATGCACCCAGGCTCACATCGAAGAAGAGAGAAGAGAGGTAGGTGACAGAGGGCAAGGGCAGGGGGGACACGACTTTCTTTCCCATTGCGGTTGTTTCTTCCAGGGAGGGGATAGCCCTTTCTTAACATTAACATCCATGACTGTGTTCCATCCTGAGAAACATTCACCACAACCTATTGTGTGAACGAACACATCCATCACCTCCCTCACATAGCATTGTCTTTATGGGGATGCTTATGGTCTACTCTGTTAAAAAGTGTCAAGTATAGGATATGGAATTGTTAACTGCAGTTGACCCCAGAACTTACTCCTCTGCACCCTTTGTCCGGCCTCTCCCCATCGCCCTCACCCTGGTCCCTTGTATCCACCAGTCAATCTCTGTTTCTGTGATAATATGTGTGCACAGCGGTTGGGATGCATAGGGAACCACCTGTGTCTGTTGAATGAATGGGCATCTCCAGATATATAATATTTCTTTGTATATGACATATGTAATATTCCATTATGCACAATGGAATCTTGTGGAGCCATAACAGGGAAGGAAATCCTGCCGTGTGTGACCACATGGATGAACCTGGAGGCATTATGATCAGTGGAATAAGCCAGAAAAAGAAAGATGGATACTGCATGGTATCACCTACATGTGGATTCTTAAAACGAAGGAAGAGTAGGAGGAAGAGAGGTCCTTGAGCATCAGGGACTCAAATCCCTGTAGCTCGGGAGCAGCCATCCCCACGTCTGGCATCATTTGTCGTCCTGGATGGACTCCAAGGGTGAGTTGGGGAACACGATGTTGTGAGCAAGTGTGGGGTGGCAGGGGGACAGTCCGTGGGTAGCAGGAGCACCCTGAGGCTTGCAGAGTGAGAGGACACACCTAACAGTGCTGTCACTGTGACAGACGCATTCCCTCTGGGGCAGGGAAACCCTGAGTTAGCACCAGAACGAACTGGAAAGAGTGCGGAGCCATGGCATGGCAGGTTTCTCAAATACCCGCGAGATGGCCTAATTTCCCACGTTCATTTTGTGGAATATTAACTTACCGGACAGACGAACAAAGTGTCCGTTGTTCCCACCTAAGAGGCTCAGACCCTGGGAATCTGTCTGATGAGGGGATAACAGTCTTGAGTCCCCAATGGAGGTGAGCATCACACCGCTTGCTCAGGCTGGGGTGTAAACTCATTCCAGGTAAGTAAACACATGACCTCTCACCAGGGTGGCCACATGCTCTCCTCGTGTTGAATCTGCCCCATTGTTGCCCAAATCTCCTAGTCGCACCTGAGATGGGAGCAGGTTCTATGCTTCGGGCATACCCTGGTTCTGTGCAGCCTTCCTCTGGTGATTAAAAAAGAAGCTTCTTTTCTAAAGTGTGTGAAATGGGTAAAGAAGGGGTGTTGTGATTGAACCTGAATGTGGCTTAATTAAGCTGAATCTCTGTGCAGCCCTACAGCCCGTTGGACGCTCCAAACAGGATTCCCTTCAGATCTCAAGAGGCTGAAGCTCCTTGGGTAGGAGTGGATGCCAAGTCCGGAAGCCAGCTTGCCCTTCATGCTGCTTCTTCATTAACTTTGATGAAATCCCTGGCACATCGTGAAATGGGTTGGGAGGGCTTCAGTGGAAGAGAGCCCCTGAGAAATCAGTCTCCGATTTTCTCTCCCAGTTTGTCAGTTTGTTAATATTACAGTGGCCAAAATAGACCCAAAGTAAAAGTGTGTGTGTGTGTGTGTGTGTGTGTGTGTGTGTGTGTGTGTGTGTGTGTGACCAGCAGGAGCATGTAGTGTCAATTGCTCCCACCTTGCCAGGAGTGCTCTCCACACACATTTAGGGCATCATTGACAGCCCCCACTCCGGGCAGCCTCCTGAGGGAGAGGGGTCTTCCCTCCGTGTGGGGGCTCTCCGGGAGGCCCCTTCACCAGTGGTTATGCAGGGGATGGTCTGGCTTCCCCGGTGGAGCCATCACTCAAGACTCCACTTCTTTTGTACACAGAGTCTCCTTATGACTTTAATTCCTAGCTTTGGGGTATTTCTTAAGAAGCTGGAAGGAACAAAGTAAATTCAAATTCTCTGTCATATCTAAACATAAGGCCTGGGCATTCTTGTTTTTCCTCCACCATATTGTTGAATTGGGGGAATTTTTAAACCGACGTCAACCTGATCATCTTCTGCAAGATACCAAGAGTTTTCTGATTTTTCTCCGCAATAGTTTCTCTACTTTTTTGTGAACACATACGTTTACACACTATATACGCACAGCACCCCCCACACAAGCGCATGCACCACCTCTTCTAATATTTGTACTGTTTCCTATTTAGCAGAATATTCCCTTCTTAGAATACGCTCTGAAAATTATTCACACCAAAAACCCTGCAGCTTTTTAAAAGATGTATTTCATTTTTCTCCTTGTGTCGCACAGAATTAATCAAGGTTCTGATGATTGCTCTGCAGGTGTTATTTCAAAAACAAAAAGTACCCCCAAATCAGTAAGTTTACAGGGAGACATTTGATTACAGGAGCTGATGACTATTATTTCTAAAATAGAAGATGTGAAGTGTGACAAAAATCAATGACACCGCCATTAGGTTGGAGCTAAATTTACCCAGGTTTTCCATTTGTGAGATTCTTACCCCCTTCTCTGCAAATACTCACCACGTTGTGACTTGTGAGTGTGTACACTTGGATATTTCTAACTTATCCTGATGATTTGGGGAAGAATTTGAAAGAATCAATGCCCAGAGATCTACTCAACAATATTACTGAGGAGCTGATCAGTGCAAGGCTTGACCCTGGGCCACAAAGGATTTGACACAGGGCTCTTCCCAATGGATTTTCCATTTGAGAGAAGAGACAGACATTAAGCCCACAGGTACCTGCGTGCATACATAATCCCAGGATTGATAAGAAATACATGTGGGCACCTAATATGGGAGTCATATTATGGGAAGAGGCCCCAAGGAACAGACAGAGGGCACACCTTGAGTTATTTAGGGCGTGGAGTCTTACCTAGGAATGTGGTTGCAGAGAGAGAAAACTAATCTGCGTTTTGAAAAACTCTCTTTACCCCAAATCCTGTTCCCTCATGTCAATTTCCAGGACGGCGTGGAGAGCTCAGGTTTCAGGTTTCTTAAAATGTGTGCTGTTGCACACCATTATGAGAAGGCAGGGACTTCCTTTGCACAACATTCTACAAGTGTGTCTCTACTTTGCAAAACTCACATATCCCCAGTGTCAGGGGCTGTCAGCAGGGTGTGACTCTGCCCCTGCCCCTGCCCCAGGGGATGTGTGACAATGTCTGGAGACACTTTGCCTGGTCATAACTGGAGGGGAAGTGGTCCTGGCATCTAGTGGGTAAAGACCAGGGATGCTGATAACCAACCTGTAGTGCCCAGGATGGTGACAGTCTCCCCCCGCCCCGCCCCCAACCCCCAGGACAGAGAATCATCTGGTGTGAAAGCTCAGTGACCCTTCTTCACTTGTGTCCCTCACTGGATGGCAAAATCCTCGTGGACAGCACAGCAGATACCACGGAAGCGGCCAATCACACGTCTGCAGTTTCTGTGGGAGCCGCTGGGCAGGTCCAACTTCTGTCCTGCCGCCTACCAGATGTGCATGCATCCCGAAAGCTTAAACTCTCACCCCTCTCTTTCCTCCTTGGGAAAATAGCAATGCCTGTGTGGCCACAGGAGCTGAAAGTAACTCCTGGGTGGGCTCCTAGTAAGTGCTCAGTAAATACTGCTGGTCATTGCTAACCCTGGAGGAAGTTCACAGCTTCCAAAGCCTTATCTTAAGCCTTGTCCTTCTCCCTTTGAAAAGCCAAAGAAAAGGAGCACATGCCCCCACATTGCAGTTGAAGTGAGAATGTAAAAGGTTTATTGGCCTTTGGAAAGGCTCTGGGCCTGAAGGAGGCACAGGTTAGAGATAAGGATTATCAGTGTCTCCCCCCACTGGGGTCCTGGGTGCCTCCTCCGGATGCCTGTCATGATCACTGCTGCAGGCCGCCCCTCAGATTCTTTTATGTGCACACCTCTGAGATCACACCATTTGGTTAAGGACTGTGCTGTCACACTTTGTCCTCAGAGCTCAGGGGGCTGCCCCCCAGCCCCAGACACACAGCCTTCTCCTCTAGGTCTGAGCCGGCCACCTGCTGGAGAGAGAAAGAGAAGGGACCTCGTGACTGAGCCCCCCCAACCCCCGCCCCGTTCCCCTGACTGTCATGCCTTCAGCGTCCATGTAACCACAGCCTTCTGCAGGTGTGTGGGTACGTCAGGGCTCCAAAGCTCAACCCAGACCCTCTGTGATGTTCCAGACCCTTGGCCAGTCCATTTGGGGCCCAGGGATCCAGTTGCAAATTGGATCCAGCCCCCACCTTTCTGATGTATACAGTCCAGAGCAAGGGAAAGGATTAATTTTGAGGAAATCAGCCAAATACATGTAAAAATGATAATTGGACCAAGTGCTATGGAGAAGGCAAGGTGCTATAGGTACAGGTGACTATGGTCTGATGCAGCGAGCTCATGGGGGCCCGGCCTGAGTGCATGGCCATGAAGGGGATAGGCCAGGAGACCTGGAGGAGTCAGGGGAGGGGACCGCTGTGTGGGAGGTGAGGCTGGCGAGAGCAGAATCCCCTACTGGGCTGCCACAGGCCAACACCACTGACCAGCATCTCCATCCGGGATATGATGGACCAGGGTTTTCTCCATCAGAGGAGAGCCCCATGTAGACTTGTTGTCCTACCCCACTAATCCCTTCCTCCCACAGATGGCACTCTTCGGATCCCACAAGCAAGGGCACAGTGGAGTCTCTGCAGCAGAGGGACATGACCAAACCCATGACTGAAAACTTCCTGGGTGCTTCACAGGGGCTGGATTGAAGCTAGGCACAAGTTGGGTGCCGTTGGGGAGGACGTGATGGTCCTCTGGATTGGAAGGTGGCCATCGGGGGGGGGGGGGGCGGGCGGTGAGAAGAGGCACATTTCCCAGACTTCTGGGAGTCAGAATCCTTGGACTCAGCATTTGATGGGTTTAGAGGCTGCGGGAAGAGCCTGCAAGCGTGACGTCCAGGTTTTGGGTTTCAGCACTTTGGGTACAGTGGCTACATGGACTAGTGTGTGGAGGGCTCGCTGAGAAAATCCCCTAGAGCAGTGCCGTGTTGGGGGAGGCGGGGGCACTCCAGAGGCGTGCTGGGGACACGCGGCATAGTCTCATCCCTATACGTCATGTCCTAGACAGAGTCCATGCCTCCCCAGCTGGCCCTCCATCCCTGCTTGAAGTACACCTCCCTTCCCTCCCCGTCCCCATGCACTGACCCTGTGTTCCTCCTTCCTCTTGCTTCCTGAGCTCTGCACGAAGCCACCCCGCACACCTCCAGCCAGTTGTGGACTCACAGGTCCACGTTATCTCAATAGAATGTTGGGGCTCAAAAGAACTCCAGGTCTCCAGTTGCCATGACCTTTTCCAGTGCTCCACTCCTCAAGGTCAGTGGCCATGGATCCCGTCGTGTCCCATAAAGGACAACTATAGAGTTGTTCTCTCTTCCCCGCAAGAATGTCATCAAGTCTTCTCTGCCAGGCAGTCACCTGGCCTCTGCTTGTGTGTCTGTGGATGCTGGAAAGTTCCCCCTTGGGGCTGTTCTGCCCCAAATGCTCAGGTGGGGATCTTTTCCCACCAAGTGGAGTGTCTTTTCCAATTGGGACCTTAGGAGTTGGCCGCCTTCTCTATGGCAGGACCGGCCTTTCCCCAAGCAGGAACCAGGGGACTTGTTACTTGGTAAGTGGTCCTAACGCGGAGTTGTCCCCCAGCTCCTGAGGGCAAAGTCCCCTTTGTGCCCAGTGTTTGCTTCTGGGCTGTCCTTGTGTGTTGCTCCTGGAAAAAGGGGAACAAGCAGGGGAGTTTCACTGACTAATGCAACCCCAGTAGACCCAGAGGGGTTAGCCCAGTGACAGCGTCTGTCTCATGTCTCCCTGCCCATCTCACGGGGACCTCGCCTCACATGATTCTGTGTCCCTAGAGTGCATCCCTGGAACACGGTCAGTACACAGTAAATGTTTGCTGAGCCTGTGTCTCAAGAAGGAGGAGATTGCAGATAGTTGAGCATCCCCAGTCCTCACCGCACAGCCACCTCCAGGAGGATCCACATTCTAGCACATTTTGTTCATTACAAGCAAGCCACTAAGTACACCCCATGCTTAAGGAGACAGGAATTACCCCCACCTTTTAACATGAGGGTTATCAAAGGGGCTCTTGTGGATGTCCTCACAAGAACAAAGGGCCCAGACATGGAGGGACTTCCTTGTAGAGATCTGTCTCTTGGTCCTTCTGTGCTCTCCAGACTCCATCCTCATGTGCATCAGAAATAAATCCTCTCATCTTTCCAGGTGTGCAGTATGGAAATTGAGCTTCCCCATGCTTTAAAGTTGGCCCCAGCAGATCTGAGCTGTGAACTCTCCCTTTGCTGACCATTTACACCGCGGACCATTCAATCTGCCCATCAGAGTGTGCACACAGTACTCAACTGCCCGCAGCTTAGCAGCTGAAATTTAGACAGCCACGCCCGGGGACCTTCACCCTGCTGGTAAGGTGTGTGCTCTAGCCTGTCCAGTGGGGAGAGGGAGGATTTCTCCATTAAACAAAGAGGCCAGCCCTCCAAAGCAGCAATAAAGCCAAAGCCACACTTGATATTTGCTGATCGGTTTAGCAAAGGCATGTAAGTTCTCCCAGGTCCCGCAGGAAAACACCGCGTTCCCACATCTCGCACCATGGATTTTGTTGACTGCTGTGGGTTTCTGCCTTGGATGGTGTCCTGAAGGCCTGAGTGCTTCTCCAGAGAATCATGCAAGGGCTTCAGGAACTTTCTGAATTTTTATGCAAGCTCTGTGTTGGTTATGTATATATCTATAGATATAGATATAGATGATAGATACAGATATAGATACAGATACAGATACAGATACAGATATAGATATAGATATATAGATATAGATAGATATATATTTATAGATATATAGATATAGATAGATATAGATTATAGAAATAGATAGATATAGATAGATATAGATATAGATATAAATATAGATATAGATATAGATATATAGATAGATATAGATATAGATATAGATATGGATAGATATATATTAGATATAGATAGATGATATAGATATAGATATAGATATAGATATAGATATAGATATAGATATAGATATAGATATAGATATAGATATATTAGATATAGATATAGATATAGATATATTAGATATAGATATAGATTGATGATAGATAGAGATAGAGATAGAGATAGAGATAGAGATAGAGATAGAGATAGATATAGATGATGATAGAGAGAGAGATAGATATAGAGATAGAGATAGAAATACAGATAGATAGAGATAGAGATAGAGAGAGATAGAGATAGAGATAGAGATAGATGATGATAGAGAGAGAGATAGATATAGAGACAGAGATAGAGATAGAGATAGAGATAGAGATAGAGATAGAGATAGAGATAGATAGAGATAGAGATAGAGATAGAGATAGAGATAGAGATAGATGATGATAGAGAGAGAGATAGATATAGAGACAGAGATAGAGATAGAGATAGAGATAGAGATAGAGATAGATAGAGATAGAGATAGAGTTAGAGATAGAGAGAGAGAGAGAGAGATAGAGATAGAGATAGAGATAGAGATAGAGATAGAGATAGAGATAGAGATAGAGATATTAATGGAGAGTCAAAAACTTTTTCATATCCTTTAGAATCCCTGATGAATTCCCACTGACTGTCCCTCTGTCCCCCATCCAGACACACTCATATCAAAAACAGTAGGTAAGTAAGTGACCCCCCACAATCGTGACTCTCTAACAGAAGACATGCTCTCTGTCCTGAAGTTTGCACCACTGGTGTGTCTGGCCAGTGGACGAGGGTCGATGCTCTGAGAGAGTTGTAGCAGCTGCATTTCCCCGATCCCCTGCCATGGAGTCATGAGCTTTGACGGAAAGGGCCATGACTGCGTCTGCTCTTAGCTGTGGTTTCTCAGCACATGGCTCTTTGTGGAACAGAGTCTCCACGACTTGCCAGAGCTTGGCTTCCAGGAGCTGGTTCTGGGCACAGTTGTTCCTGCTGCCATATGCTGGTCTCACCCAAAATAGAGCAGAGTGTTTGCTAAATGGCTATCAGCTTGTCATGTGCAAAATAAGCAAGATAAACCAGGAGGCAGATCCAAACAGAATCTAGGAAATAAATGTGATGTTACGGACTCGGCCCCCTTCTGACTGTGGAACTGTCACCTCCTTCCTTCCCTCCTCCCCCACTCCCTCAGCAAAACTTACCCCGGATTCACCCAACACTGTGCAGAGGGCCAGGAGCCTGGGACAAACAGAGCTGTGTTGGATGTCCCTGTATGGAAGGGGGGACGTAAGGAACCACCCAACACCATTCATAGCCTGAGAACACCCTGGAGGCAGGAACTTGGTACATCCTTGACCTGCCCTGTGATCTGATTTCAACATAGCAGCCTGAGTGTCCTTCAGAATGGGTTGGACCACATCACTTTTTGCTTAAAACCACCGGCTGCTGGATAACACTCAGAGCAAAAACCACATTCTTATGCCAGCCTGCAGGGCCCACATTGTCCCCTTCCCTACCAGCTCCTCCTCCTCCCCCCCCCCCCATCCTCTACCTCTCTGCTCTCTCCCCTGTCTCACTGCTGCCCAGCCCTCTCCTCCCCTCCACTCAGCTCCTTGAGCACTTTGTCCTGGGGCTTCCTCCTGCCCCAGGGCCTTTGCGTTGGCTCTTCTCTCTAACTAGCATGTTTTTCCCAGATGTTATTTTCTCTCTAGTTGTTCTGTTCTCACCTCAAAAGGCACCCCTCATGGAAGCCCTCCCTACTTTTTATTTTCCGTGGGACCCTCTCCCTCCATCACTCTCCGGCTCTGTTAACCTTTGGCTGTATCTGTCCTTGCAGGTACACAGGCTTTCTTGGTTTTGCACATGTCAGCTACTGGAACACCATGCGGGGTGGGGAAGGGCAAATTGCTTGCTCACGTGCGGGTCCTCAGTGTCCAGACCATGCCTGGCAGTGAGTGGGTGCTGCTTAGTGCCTGAGGAAGGAGAAAGGGGGACACGTTATTTGTGAGTCCCAATCCCTGGCTCCTCCCACTGCCCGCTCCACCCCTGCCCTCCTTCCCTTCTAGAAGGTGCAGCTGGAGTAAGAATCCCTCATATTTATACACTTCTGTTTTCAATCTATGATGTCGACACCTAGAAAACAGGAGGTGCTCAGTGGGCATTGGTAGGATGAGTGAAGGAGTGAATGAGTGAATGAGTGAACGAATGCACAAAGTTTAATCAGAGCTCGCAGATTCCAGCCAAGGGAGTCAAGGGGCCTTCCCAGGAGAGCGGAGTTGAGCTCTTTCCTGAGGGAAGACCGAAATCGGCCTGGGAGCTGTGCCCAGGTGTGCCTGCATGTGCCCTGCACTGGTGGGTCGGAGACCCTCTTCCTGTGTCCTCCCTCTGCCTTGAATAGCTCAGCCTTCCCCTGTGCTGGAAGCCCAGCCCTGCCCTGGCTGTGCCTCTAGGCCCGACCCCTGTCCCTCCTTTCCTGCTCTCTGAAGTGGACGCCCCCTGGGGCTTCCCTCTCCTCTCCACCTGCTCCCTCCTGAACTGCTTAGAGCCTTTCTCCCGCAGAGACATTGTTCTCCTTTGGAGCGTGAACCCTGTGGAGTAAAGGTGGGCAGGAGAGCTGAAGATCAAGAATGTCTGTGAAGAATGAGGGTGACTTTTGAAGACATTGAGGCCGTGGAGATTGAGGTGGCAGAAGGATGCTGCCTACGACCATTTAGGAAGGCAGAAATGGGTCCCCTGAGCCCAGAGAAAGAGGCCACCATCCCCATTTCTGAGAGGCAGTGTCTATTGTTAGTGTGCTGGGGTCAGGTGCCTGCATCAGGCCCTGTGATGGGGAGGAGGAAGAGGAATGTGTGTATAAATAGGTAGGTGCGTGAACATGTGTGCACAGACACCCACAGACACACACGGCATAATTATATGCGTCAAGCTAGTGCTTTAAAGCCGTAGATCTTGCCTACTATTGCTTCAAATGTAAAGGTATCTGCACAGTTAGATGCAGAAATTCTACTTCTAGTTATGTGTCCTAAAGGGATACTTACGTATGTATGCGAAGATGGGCAGTCAACGATGTTTATCGTAGCACGGTTGTAATAGCCACCACCATGCCCCCTGATGCACAGGAGACTGGGCAAGTCCAGGTCAAATGAGATGAATAAGTACAAATAAGTAAGCTGTCAGTGATGAGGCAAAAGCATTGACGCCAATACAGGAATATCACCAAGCCCCATCACTTTGTGAAAGAAAACAAGGGACGTTTGCATGTTTGAAAAGCTGCTGGGGGGTACGCATCCTTTTGTTTAAATTTCCACTACTTTAAAAAAATTGTTATTATTTACTTATTTCTGTGAGAGATACAGAGACAGAGTGCGAGTGGGAGAGGGGCAGAGAGGGAGGGAGACACGGAATCCGAGGCAGGCTCCAGGCTCTGAGCTGTCAGCACAGAGCCTGGAACGGGGCTCAAACCCATGAACCGTAAGATCGTGGCCTGAGCCAAAGTCAGATGCTCAGCTGACTAAGCCAGCCAGCCCCTCCAAATTTTCACTACTTTCTTGTAATAACGTAAGAATGTCCAGTTTTCTTAGGTAATTTAAAGTCACCTCTCCGATGGCAGAGATCGAGGGGATGGTTGGGGCTGATGTGAAGCCATGTGCACGCTCAGTGAGGAGATTCCCCAGAAGCTCTTTCTGTTGGTATTTTTTACAAGGAGGAGCTATGCAGGCTTTAGAAGCAAAATGGAGTAGATTCTTGCCTGTCTCCATATTTGAAGGAAAAGGCTCTCCTTTATGAGGCTTCCCTCTGGGACACAGCCTGTCCTTTGGGTTTGAAAATCATTCAGCCTCCACAAGTTAGAGGCTCGTTCAGACAAAACTACCACATGCCTCGTGTTCCAAATCTCCTTCTGTCTGCTGATTGTCCAGTGTCCATCTTTGAGCACTTACTAAGAATCGAGAACTAGGCTAGGAATAGAATATGAGCAAAATTAAACATGTCTTTGCCTGCAAAGACGCTGCAAATACGTGTTCATAGCACACGCAAAAAGCGTGCTATGGGAATGAGTCACGGAAGCTCTGAAGGGGGCCACCTGCACGGTTGTGTGGTCTGTGTACTGACCAAGGGCTTTCTCAAGAGGGTACAATGAGAGGGGATTGAAATCTAGCCCACACTTTGCTGACCAAACCCTGCGCCCTAATGTAGGGCTGTATCCACCTGCTGGCGGCACCACCATCCCTCCCCAAGCCATAAGTCCCCAGGGCTATGTTTGGCCAGAGGCAGCATCCTTCCTAAGCGTCTACCCAGAAGGGGAGTCATATATTAATGCTTCCACTATTGTCTGTAGGCTAGATGTGTCTGTGGATATGGCCTCGTCGGGGATATCAGGGAGGGCTTCCTGGAGGAAGTGACACATGCTCTCTGGATGAGGAATGAGAAGAGCTCTCCAGCCAAGAACCAGTGGAGGCCGAGGGTGGGAAAGGTCACGGTCCGTGTGGGTGATGGTGATAGGAGGGGCATAGCGGCAGACGCTGCCTGAGCATCCCTGCCTCGCTTGTCTTTCGCACACTTGTGTGAGCATTCCGCATGACAGATGACTGGACACCGAGCTGCTGACTAAGAGCCCGCACTTTCTCCGAACGCAGCAGAAGTACACAGGACTTACCAGGAGCCTCACTGGGCCCCTGTGGAACAGCTCATCCTGACCCCTGCTGGCCAGAGCCAAACCAAATTTCCCCGCTGGCCTGAAACCTCATCGTCTTGTTCTTCCAGGGCATTCTAGTGAACAATTTATTTTATCTATTTTTAATTTTTTTTAATGTTTATGTATTTTTGAGAGAGAGAAAGAGACAGAGAGAGAGAGAGAGAGAGAGGAAGTGGGGGAGGGGCAGAGAGAGAAGGAGACACAGAATCCGAAGCAGGCTTCAGGCTCCGAGCTGTTGGCACAGAGCTGGACGCAAGGCTCGCACCCAGGAACCTGGAGATCATGACCTGAGCCAAAGTCGGATGCCTGACGGACTGTGCCATCCGGGTGCCCCTCAAAAACTTTTTTTTTTTTTTTAAAGCACCCTCTGAGGGGCGCCTGGGTGGCTCCGAAGGTTGAGCGTCCGGCTTCAACTCAGGTCATGATCTCGCAGTCAGTGAGTTCGAGGCCCGCATGGGGCTCTGTGCTGACAGCTCAGAGCCTGGAGCCTGTTTCGGATTCTGTGTCTCCCTCTCTCTGACCCTCCCGTTCAGGCTCTGTCTCTCCCTGTGTCAAAAGTAAATAAAACGTAAATAAATAAATAAATAAATAAATAAATAAATAAATAAATAAATACATGCACCCTCTGAGCATGGCTTGTGGGCGCCGCTGGAAGTAAAAGAGAGGAACCCCCTTTGACCGTCAGTTAAGTAGCTACAAGGAGGCGTCAGAAGGTCTCACTATGGACAGGTGCAGATGGCAGTGTGGGGAGAGCTGGAGGCGCCTTCGCATTCTACAAAGTCAACCCCATCAGTGGGCGGAGACTTACTGTCGGGCTACAGGGCACATCAGAGGCACGAAGCCTGTGACTTGCCCAAGGCCCCAGAACTCTGCAGAAGTGCCTCCAGGGAGCATTGGGGGAGGACGGGTGTTCCTGGCTGTTTCTGCTCAATCACAGACACTCTTAATTTAGCTCCCTCCACGATGGGGTCCCCTGGGCATGATGTTTTCAAGTCTCACTGCACAAACAACTTTGTAAACTGATGGAATCCACCTCCCTTGTTTTATGCAGAAGAGTAACCGAGGGAACAGGGAAACGGAGGTTGTCAGTATCACAGGTGATTAGTGGCAGAGCCGGGGCCGGGACCCAGAACTGTTTAGAAGATGGAAGTTTTTGTACACTTGAGTTCTGAACCCTGGCTTCACATGAGAATTACCTTGGAAATGTTTTAAAAATTGCCATGTCTGGGCCCACTCTGCTCAATTGCATCAGAATCTTTAAGGGTGACACGCACATTCGGTATCTTCGAAACCTTCCCAGGATATTCAAGTGCACAGCTCTGACACCACTGCTGGGTAGAAACCTTCAATGGGAGGAATCACAGGTCCTCTGGATGGAAAAGTAGCACTGCTGTCCTGCTGGACTATTCAGACGTTCTGTTTCTACTTGTGACAGTTTTGGTAGGTTGTGTTTTCTTTTTCATCTAAGTTGTCAAATTTATTGACATAAAACCATTTAAACATTTCCTGGTCCATTTATTTATTTATTTATTTATTTATTTATTTATTTATTTATTCATTCATTCATTCATTCATTTTATTGACGTGTTTTATTTTTTATTTTTATTTTTTTTTAAATTTACATCCAAATTGGTTAGCATATAGTGCAACAATGATTTCAGGAGTAGATTCCTTAGCACCCCTTACCTATTTAGCCCATCCCCCCTCCCACTGCCCCTCCCGTAACCCTCAGTTTGTTCTCTATATTTATGAATCTCTTCAGTTTTGTCCCCCTCCCTGTTTTTATATTATTTTTGTTTCCCTTCCCTTATGTTCATCTCTTTTGTCTCTTAAAGTCCTCATATAATTGAAGTCATATGATTTTTGTCTTTCTCTGACTAATTTCACTTAGCATAATATCCTCCAGTTCCATCCACGCAGTTGCAGATGGCAAGATTTCACTCTTTTTGACTGTCAAGTAATGCTCCATTGTGTGTGTGTGTGTGTGTGTGTGTGTGTGTGTGTGTGTGTGTGTGTTATTATATTATTATATATATATATTATATTATATATATATATAATATAATATATATATATAATAACACTTCTTTATCCATTCATCCATCAATGGATATTTGGACTCTTCCCTTGTCCTTTCAATGTCTGTAGGGTCTGTAAGGATGTACATATTTTTATTCCTTATGTCAATAACTTATGTTCTCTTTCTCTCTCTCTTTTTAAAATTAACACAGTATTGGGCACTTGGGTGGGTAAGTCAGTGAGCATCCGAGTCTTGATTTTGGCTTGGGTCATGATCCCAGGGTCGTGGGATCAAGATCCGTAGTGAGCTCCACACTGAGCCTGGAGCCTGCTTAAGGTTTTCTTTCTCTCTCCTCTCTCCTCTCCCCCCTCCTGCACTCATGCTCTGTTTCTCTCTCTAAAATTAAAAACTAAATAAATAAAAGTTAAATTAAAATAAATTAATACAGTATTATTAGGGGGGTCTAGCAATTTTATTACTCTTTCCAAAGAAAACCTTTTCAATTTGTTAAAATTCTTTCTGCTTTTGTCTATTTCCTATTTTACTAATTATTGCTGTCCTACTTATAATTTCCTCAGGTAAGTCAATTGATTTCCTTAGTTACTCCCCATTGGTCCCCTCCCACCAACACTTGGCAACCACTAATCAATCTACTTTCTGTTTCTGTGGATTTTCTTATTCTGGACATTTCATATGATAGTCATAGAAAATGTGGCCTTTTCTTTTACATAATTTTTTCAGGGTCCATCCATGTTGTTGTAGCCCTGCATTCCTTCATTAGCCCTGCAGTTCTTTTTATGTTCCACTGTATGGAAATCACACTTTATCTTCTGATATGTTGATGGACATCTCAGATTGTTTCCACTTTTTGGCGATCATGAGTAATGCTTCTAGGAAAATTTGTGTACAAGTTTTTGTGTGGAAATATGTTTTCCGTTTTCTTAGACATACTTTGGAGTGCAATTAATTGCTTGTGTCATTAGGAACTCTATGTGTAACATTTTGAGAAAAATGTCAAAAGGTTTCCAAAATGCCAGCGGTTCCATTTTACAATCACATAGCAAAGTCTGATCGTTCCAATTTTGCCATATCCTTGCCCAAGCTTGTGATGTTGTCTTCTTCCTTTTAGCCATCCTAGTGGGTGTAGAGTGTTATATCATTCAAAATACTCTGTTTCACTTGTGATTTATTCCTTGGTCTCTGGCTTGTTTCAAAGTGTGTTCTCCAATTTATAAGATTTTAGAGTTTTTATCAGGTTATTGATTGACATTAATTTCTGTTTTAAATATAATTTATTGTCAATTAGGCTAGCATAGAATGTATATACAGTGTGCTCTTGGCTTCGGGAGTAGATTCCCATGATTTGTTGCTTACGTACAACACCCAGTGCTCATCCCAACAAGTGCCCTCCTCAATGCCCATCACCCATTTCTCCCTTTCTCCCCCACTCCCCAGCAACCCTCAGTTTGTTCTCTCTATTTAAGAGTCTCTTATGGTTTGCCTCCCTCTGTTTGAAATTATTTTTCCCCTTCCCTCCCCCATGGTTTTCTGTTAAGTTTCTCAAGTTCCTCACATGAGTGAAAACATATGCTGCTTTCTGTGACTGACTTATTCCACTCAGCATCATACCCTCCAGTTCCATCCACGTGGCTGCAAATGGCAGGATTTCATTCTTTCTCATTGCCAAGTCGTATCCCTTTGTGTATATAAACCACATCTTTATCCATGATTGACATTAATTTCTCACCTAATTCCAGTGTGGTTAGAGAACCTACACTGTATGATTTAATTCTTTTGAAATGTATATATTTAAAAATTATATAAATGGAATAATTCACTATATAGCATTTTGAAATTAGATTCTTTTACTTAATGATATGCATTTGAATTCTTCCTGTGTTGCACGTGTCAATAGTTTCCTGTTGCTGAGTAGTTTTTCATTGTGTACATAAACCACAATTTATTCATCTATTTGGGTTGCTTAACAGTTTTGACTCTAAGGAATAAAACATATATGTAGAACTCTTTATGTGGACACACAGTTTCATTTTTCTTAAAAACCTAGAAATGGAATTGTTGGGTCATTGATTGAATGCATGTTTATACTAAATTCACAAGGAATTTTCTAACATAGCTGACATGCTTTCCATTCCACTGGCAACATTTAAGAATTTCATGTATTCCAACACTCTACAAAATTCGAAATTCTCAGTCTTTCTGTTTGGTGCTATTATGTTAGTTGTGCACTGGTATCTCGTTGTGGTTTTAATTTTCACTATCTCTAGTGATCAATACTGTTGAATGTTCTTTTAGCTGTGTCTTTAACCATATACATGTTCTTTGGTGAATTACCTGTTTGTGTCCTTTATTGCTTGTTTAATCTTGTTATTATTGAATTGTAAGTATTCTTTACATATTCTGGAAACAAATAATTTGTCAGGTAAAAGTTTTGGAAATCCTTCCTCCTACTCTGTGGCTTGGCTTACATTTTATTTTCCTAATAGTGGTCTTATGAAAGCAATGTTCTTAATTCTGATAAAGCCCAATATATCTTTTTAAATTAAAAATTGTATTTGAGATACATGTACATTTGAGATTGTAAGAAATAACACAGTTGTCAGAAATAATACAGAGAAGTCCTGTGTACCCTTTACTGAGTTTCCACCAAAGGCAACGCTTTGCAAAAATGTACTTCAATATAACCACCAAGATATTGACATTGGTATAACCAAGGTACAGAACATTTACATCCACAGGGATCCCTCATGTTGCCCTGATGTAGCTACAGGCACTTTTCTTTTTCTACTTCTGCCTGCTTAACTTAACTCCGGAAATGTGTTCTCTATTTCTATAATTTTGTTATTTTGAGACTGTTATATAAATGGAATCATACAGTATGTAACTATTTTGAGATGAGCTTTATTGCACTCAGAGTAAATCCCTTGAGATTAATCCCAAGGAGTTGCTAGTATTCCTTTTTTTATTTCCAGTAATATTCCATGGTATGGATATACCACAGTTAGTTTAACAATTAACCCACTGAAGGATATTTAGGTAAATTCCCATTTTTCACTGTTGCCAATAAAGCTATGAATTGTGTCTATAAGTATCTACATGAACATAAGTTTAGAATTATTTCCCGGGAGTATTGTTGCTCGATCTTTGATAATTCCATCACTAATTTTAAAAGAAATTTTCTAATTATTTTCCAGAGTAACTCCACCATTTTAAATTCCCACCAGCAATGTAGGAACAATTCAGTTTCTCCAAATCTTTACTAGCTTTTGGTGTACTCACTATTTTTAAAATTTCTGTTGTGTTGATGGTGTGGATTTCAGTATGCTTTTAATTTCCATTTCCTTAGTGGAAAAGAGGTTGAACATTGTTTCATGGGCTGATATGACATCTTTGTATCCTATTTAGTGAGATGTCTGTTCCTATCTTTTGCTCAGTTTTTAATTGGATTTTTTAAATGTTGACTTTCACAGATTCTGTATATAGTTTAAAATAAGGCTTTTGTTGGAAATATAATTTGAAAATATGTGTCCCAGTCTCTACTTTGTCATTTTGTTTTCTTGACAGGGCCTTTTGAAGAGCAAAGTGGTTAATTTGGATGAAGTCCACCAAATTATGCTGGTGTCCAGATTTTTGCTTAACCCTAAATCCCCAAGTGTTTATCCCCTACTATAGTTCTTCGAGGTTTAGTTTTGTGCTTTATATTTTTTACCCACGATTCATTTTTATTCATTTCTGTGTAAGTGATGTGAATCAGGTCGAGTTTCAGATTCTGTGCTATTGTTGTTGTGTATTTTACTCCGCATGTGTTACAAACACCACGCCTCAGTGTTGTTATTCTTCTCTAAGGAGCTAAAAGTCTCTTAAAGAGACTTGAATAATGAGTAAATATATATTTTCTCACTTATTCCCCACTTGTGGTCTTCATTAGTTTTCACGTAAATCCCTGTTTCCATCTATTATCATTTCCCTCGTTCCCGAAGAACTTCCTTTACTATTTCGTGTACCAGGTCTGCTCATCACGAATCCTTTCAGCCTTCCTTTTACACATAAATTGTCTTTATTCCAGCTTCACTTTTGAAATATACTTTTGTTCTGATTAGTATCCTAAGTGGACAGGTTTGTGTTTGTTTTCCCTCAGTGGAGATGCTCTCTGCCGTCTTCTTCCCCGGGGTCTTTAGACTTACCTTTGTTCCTGTTTATGGAATGTTTCTTTGTTCCCTGAATGCTTTTTTTTTTTTTTTTTTTTTTTTTTGCTTTTTAAAATATGTTGTGTCTTTTTCTCAACTTAGTATGTTTTTATTTATTTATTTTTTAAATTTTTAAATGTTTATTTATTTATGAGAGAGACAGAGACAGAGCGTGAGCAGGGGAGGGGAAGACAGAGAGGGAGACACAGAATCGGAAGCAGGCTCCACGTTCCGAGCTGTCGGCACAGAGCCTGACACGGGGCTTGAATTCCCAAATGAGATCATGACCTGAGCTGAAGTCAGATGCACAACCAACTGAGCCACCTAGGTGTCCCATCAACTGGGTGTGTTTTTAAAGATTCTACCACAATCTGTACATTTATCTGAAGTTTTCTCTTTTTCATTCCTAGATAACATCTCCATCTCTGAACCTGTGCTCTTTGTTAACTACAACTTAGACGATGAACCTCTGAGCTATTTTTAGTCTAGAATCTCTGATTGCTTTTAGAATTTTTCTCTCCATCACTGGTTTTGAAGAAATTAGTTATGCTCTACCTTTGTGTGGTTTTCATGTTTCTTGTGCTTCAGGGCCATTGAGGTTCTTCCATCTGGGAGTTTATAGTTTTCATCCAATTTAGAAAGTTTTCACCATCAATTCTTCAAATATGTTTCTCTTCGAACTGCTTCTTATTCTAGGGCTCTTAAAATTATTAGGTAGCTAAATACTCCATTTCATGTTTTGAATTGTTTTAGTCCCTGTGTTTCATTCTTCAGAGCTGGTATCACTGTGTCTTCTGGGTCGCTGATTTTTTCTTCTGTGACATCTACTTTGCCACCCACACATGTGTCATATGTTGACCCTGATTTCATGAAATCCATAGTCTGTTCAAGTAGACCCAATTCTCTTGCCCATGTTTGATGTGAGTTTCCTTTCTTCCATCCCCTGTAATCTTCTGAATACAGAACCTTTAACTTTGAAAGCATATGTTCCCCCTTACTAAATCAGCCAACTGGTTCCTCTAAGACAGAGAGAAGGTTTCTTTGTAATACCGTAATAATGAATGTGGCAAAAAGTATCATTTCTTGATTTTTAAAGTTTATTTAGTATATACAGAGAGAGAGAGAGAGAGAGAGAGAGAGAGAGAGAGAGAGAAACCAAAGCAGGCTCCAGGCTCTGAGCTGTCAGCACAAAGCCAGTCAAACTAAAAACTTTGAGATCATGACCTGAGCTGAAGTCTGACACTTAACCAAGTGAGCCACCCAGGGACCGTGTCATTGTTTCTACACTGAAGTACCTTCCTCTTCACCACAGTTACCTTCCTTGTATGAACCTTCTTCAAATTCTGTGCCTCTCTCTCTCTCTGCCCCTCCTCGCACTTGCACTCTGTCTCTGTCTCTGTCTCTCTCTCAAAAATAAAAAAAAAAACATTAAAGAAAAAGATGCATAAATTCTAGGAATCTAATGAACAACGTAGTGATTACAGTTAACGGTACTGTACACTTGAAATTTGCTAAGAGAGTAGTTCTTAAGTGTCCTCACCTCATACACGTGATCCTAACCGTGAGATGTTGGGGTTTTTAACCACCTTGACTGTGGTGATCATTTCACAATATATCCTGCATTAAACCAACAGAGTGCACCCCTTAAAAATAAGGTACAGTATGTATTTCAATAAAACAGCCTGGTGTGGCACGAGGGAGGCAGAGAACCTAGAGGAGACTGTCAGGGGGGCATAAAGGGAGATTGGAAGCAGGCAGAATGCCCTTACTATGTTGTCCCAGAAAGCGTGGCCAGCATCGTTGCTCATAGAAAACAGAAAATGGTTAATGCAGTTCTTTACCAAGTGAGTTTTCAGGCCGTGTGTTCACAGGAACCCTCATGTTTTTTTTCCAGCTGACTGTAGTCAGAGGAGCGAAGGAAGAGATGAGCTTTTAAAATAATTTATCAGATGGAGAGGAATCGGGACAGGGTGGGTCCCAGATTCAGTACTTTCTCATCCCAGCCCTCTCAGAGAGCCCACAAATCTCAACTCAAGCTATAGCTTCCAGGGAAACCAAACCCAGGAGCCTGTTGTTCAAAATCATGGTGTAAAGAAACAGCCATGGATCTGACTTTAAAATTTCCTTGGGGACGCAGAAAGATTAAAGACCCTTTGCACAGACCACGGCCTCCCAGTCCCTCCCTGTTGGTCCGTCGTGTCCCCAGCCACCCCCAGGGCATCGTAACCAGGCCGCCTCAGCTCAGATTTCCAGGCATGGCTTCTGTCAAATGGCATGAACTCCAATAAGGTTCACAAAAGATGTGCAGGGTATTGAAGAGCATTCTGTGCACAGAAGTGCTGCCCACGAGGACTAACAGGAAAAGACACAGTGAAAAAAAAAGAAAAGAAGGTTTTGAATCCCAAACATGTTGGCTCAGGAAGCAAACAGAGAAACCAGCTGCTGTAGATGTGAGCTATATATTCATGCCAGGGAGGGACAGTTGGGAGGTCTGCACTGGGAGCCCACAGGCAGAGCCAGGGACTGGGGACAGCCACTGAAGGCAGCAGGACCGGGCAGCCTGCCTCTATGGCCTGCCACATCACCCTATTAACAGGAACGTAGCAGAGGGGGTGGTGGCCCCGTGCCTCCTGTGGGCACGATCAGGGGTCTTTGCAAAGAGAGCTGGACCAGAAGAGTGATCCAAGAGCAGCCTCATCCAAAGCTGGACCTGATTTGAGGTCAGGGTCCTGGCCTCCAGCTTGAGCCTAATGAATGATAACAGCTTTCGACAGGTATGGGGGACAGTGCGTGGATTTGGCGTGTGGGAGGAATATATGTTATTTGTGACCTGAGGAACGACCACAGGGGTTTCGAGACAAGGCCCCAAATTCTTCATTTCTCCCATTAGTCAGTGGAGGGGTCTGACGCCCCTTTCCTTTTCACGTGGGTGGTCGAGGACCTTGCTGGTCATTAATGGAATACAGCCAAGGTTGACACTGAGGCCCGTTTAGGAAAGTGAATAGAGTATCCCTGCCGTCTATCGGGTTACTCACTCTTAGAACCAAGTTGCTTTCCTGCAAGCCTGGCTTTGCAGAACCCAAGTGCGGACCTTCCCACAAAGAGCCCTTGCTGAGATTCCAGCGGAGGATGGCTGCCCATCATGACGTGTAAGTTAGGAAGCTTCTCTCCACCGCCCGCCACTGTGGGACCGTCACCGCCTAACGAACCCCAAGTGAAAACCACCCAGCTTGTTCCAGCTGATTCCCAGAACTGTGAGAATTAATAACAGCAATAAATCGTTGGTGTCATTTAATGCCACCAAGTTAGGGCTGGATTATTGTGCAAACATCCAGCCTGTGCATACAGGAGACCAGGTGTGGGAAACAGAGGTGTGCAGAGACCGTGAGGCCACGAGGCGTGCACCCCCTCTGATCCCTGTGCTGTTCCACGAGAACCTGGAAACCCAGATTTCTATGCAAAATCTCCTGATTTTGAGAACACTGAGGTGGCCACGCCAAATGGCAATGGGTACGTGCAGCTCCTCGGGGAATTAGCCCCATTGGTGCTCCTTCAGCATGAAGTCCAAACAGCAGAAGACACGCGGCCTGGCCCAAACCTGCCTTTTTTCCTCGGCACTCGCTGCTTCTCCTGCCGTCTGGTGACTTTGGAGGATTTCCGTCGTGTGGCTGTTCGCAGAGCTGTGGTGTCCGCAGTGTGGCTAGGGGGCAGTGTGTCTTGCTTTCCAGAATTGCTAATTGCTGTCCAGAAAGCCCCACCAAAGACCATCAATGCTAAATACTGATGATGCTAGAAGGCTTTCAGGGGCTGGCTCTCAGCCGCAAAGGCGATCCTTATGTATTCATTCTGCCCAATATAGTTCACTAGCCTTTAGAAGTATTTTGAAATATCTGAGAGATGCCGTGTGTCCACTGGTGTCAGTATCTGGACATCTTTCTTTCGCCCGGGCTTGTAGCATTATTTAAATCTCAGGAAATGAAGAAACTGGGTCTCCACTCAGTCTTTCAGGGGGGCGTCAGAGAGGTAAACAGTTTGGTAAAGTGATGTTTTGCTTTCAAAAATTTAATTCAAAATTCAGAAATTTTGTTGGGGCTTTCCAGACCGCAGCACTTTTGCCCATGCCGAAAAGTCTCAGAAGGCCCTTTTCTGAGAGGGCCCTGGCATCGGGAGCAGGGTTTCAGAAGCCCTTGGCCAACGTGGCCGTAATGGTCACCTCAACTGAACCGTGGACAGGCTTCTTCATGGCGCTAGCCACTGGACCTCTCTTAGAGAGTTTACTTCAGACAGGTCATCATTGTAAATGCTTTCCCTACCCCACGGAGATGGATGTCCTTCCAACCCAGGAAAATAATTGCTGGAGGACCTTTGCGATGGCATCTTCTGGAGAGAGTGGGGACCTGACGCTGATGGGCTCCAGGTGTCAAACACAGATGCCCAGTCACACAAGAAGACATGCGTGAACTCAGGAAGGACTCCGCATGCCGGACACCTCCCGTCCATCAACAAGCCCTCACCGATCCCCCAGGACTTCCCATCAGCCCTTAGCGCTAACAGCCCCTCCACTTCTTGCCCTCAGCACTCCGATGAGTTCTGACCCATCTCCTGTCGCAGTAGGCTTGCAGAAAGTCTTCTTTCCTGTTGTACTTTGTGTGTTTTGCACCTCCAGGTACACTGTTCCTTACTTTTCAGTTCCATACCGAAGATCCAGTTGCACGTGCGCCTGACCAGTCCCTGGGCTCACAAAGTCATGAAGAAAGTAGTACCTGGGGATCAAAGAGCTTTGGGATAATGAAGAAGAAACCAGGTGGCGATGGGTGAACCTGTGGGGGAGTTTTGCAGAGTGAAGGAATGTCACAGCTCAGAGCAAGAGACCAAGAACATCAGGAAAGCTGGAAAGGCTTCAGGGAAATCTGAGTTGTGCTGATGTGCGGCAGGGGCTCCAGGAGTCTCCTGAAAGATGCCCTGCAGCACATTTGACCCTGAGCCGTCTGATTCTGAATCTCATGCCCTCTCAGCATCCCCACCTGGCCTCCCACCTGCTCCTGCCCCTCCCTGGTCAGACTCTGTAAGCTCTTTTGTGTCCTTTCTGTGACCGAGCCTTTGGCCTGATTCCTCACCTTGTTCCCTGGTCTTGATTTCCTAGTCCCGCTCCCCTTACCCACCTCCTGCACCCTTCCCTGACCCTCAGCTCCCCTGGGCATTTCTGTTCTTACCAGCTTCCTAGTATGGGCCTGCTGGTCCCCCTGCTTGATAGCAGAGCCAGCCAGGCCCCTGCCCTGTGTCTGCCAGCACTTCCCTGCCTTCTCTTGCCCATGTGGCAGCGCAAATCTTTGGAGAACTTTCCCTTTTTGGAAGAAAGCCAGCCTGTAGAAAAGAAGCCCTCCTTTTCTTGCTCCATTTTCAGGGAAACCAGAGGACAGATGGTCATTTTCCTCCACGCTGAGAAAAAAAAAATCTCACCAACAATTAAAATTGAAATGACCAGTATGTAAAACTGCCATCTTACCAGAAGTCCAAAATATAAAATAAATAGCAACATTTCCTGGCTGCTGCGAAGCTCAGTGTTAGAGTTCTCTTTTTTTAGAGCAGGCGGACTAGTATAAAACTTTAAGGGAAGATAAATGATTTCCTTTATATTTTTAACTAAGGGTGTTAACGCCACTAGTTTTTATGACCTTCTGTCTTTCTCCATGGCAAGGTCTTTGTACCATTGTCTTCAGAAGAGAGTCTCCTGAGAGCCCTGTGCTGTCTGAGCCTCGCTGCTTGTGTCCCTGTCCATAGACAAAGGTGGGAACAAAGTTGCCCTCATTACAGATGTGCAGGGGAGCACCCTGCTGTAGGGAAACTTCAGGAAACATTCGGAAACTGAAAAATGGCTCCTGGAGAACACAAACAGATACGCCTCAATTTCAGAAACAAATGCACATGAAACATCATCTTTTATTGGAGGACATATATATTAACTTAAACTCTTTTAAAAAAACATAACCAGGAAACAGTGACCTTTCCAACGCCTTCATGAGCTGCGGTTTTAGGAGAACATAATAAATGCCACGAGACGCTCTGGAACAGAAAACATAGGGATTCAACAAATGAAACTCGGGACACACGGCCAAGATACCCAGTATAGACCTATGTGTACAGTCACTGCTATGTATTATTTTTCCCATCAAAAAGTTGACATTCAGGATATTCAAGAAATAGGAGTCCCCTTTCAGACTTCAAATTGGGATTTATTTCCTGGTGATGCTGTGTTTATTTAGCCATTTATTAGTGTCATGCAATAGAAATGGGCTTTCATGAAAATAAAATCTCTTACTTCTTGCTATCAAAATTCAGCATGAATTCTATTAAGAGAATGAAATGTTAGGGTAGGTTCGATGCACTAATCGCTCTTTATATGTAGAATTTTAATAGCTGAAACCATCTCTGCTGTGCCTTCTCCTTCGAACATTTGTTTACGAGCATGTTTGAGTTCATAAGCTATCCTGAACTAAGAATTAAATTCAGGCTAAAATGTAAGGTAATAGTAGAATACAGAAGAGAATAGGTTACTGTATATATTTGAGAACATGTTCAGATTTTGATGTTTGGGAGAAAAGCCAGCTTTCTGTGCTAGAATTTTTCCGCATTTCCCCTCATATGGGTCTATATGCAGAGGTCTATGCTGGTTTTCTGAGTGTTTACTTATTATGAGGCAGGACCGGCCACCACTGGACTATTTTCAAGCCAAGTGTGACTATCTGCTCTTGAATTCTTTGTCTTCTTCATGTTCCTACACCCACATCCTCACTTTCCAGAGCCATTGGAAAGGATGAAGGGCACTGTAGTGTGAGCCCACCTCAGTGCTGAGTTGCCTCATGGGGTGACCGACTGACTGAGGGGACAGACTGGTTTGTTTCCAAGTGATGGGGCAATGTGCGTCCCCTGGGACCTGGCCCTCAGATGTGACAGCTCAAAACGTCAAGTAAAGCAAACCATTACTCTTCCTTGGGGACGGGCTGTTGTGTTGGCCAATAATGAACATGGAAATTGTGCATCTGAACGTAGAGGATGCTAATCTTGCAAATCTATTTTCTTATCCTGAATGAGCATGAAGTAACTTTTTTTTAGTCCGTGATCCTGAAAAATGGAAAGATTATGGCATACAATTATCTCACTGTCAAAAAGCTTTCTTCTGTTGAAAACGAAGTCAACTTCCTTGAATGTTTAGCCCTTCTTTTAATTGATCTCTTTTGAGATTTCACTGGCATGTTCGGGATACTCAGAAGTTGGGGTATTATACACAGTTGTTTACTGGGGTCTGTCAGGAAGGTGCCTGGCCCCGGGAATGGCTGCAGATGGAGAGATGCCAGCCCTATGCGGCTCTCATCAGAGATGTGCACCAGGTGGTGAGGGGTGACAAGTCCCAGTGCCAGAACCCTTCACAACCTGGTCCTCACCCCTCTATAGCTTCATCCCAATGGCCCCAGCACTCAAGCCCTGTTCAGTTTGATGTGCCCCTCTGATATCGTCCCTGTCCAACCGTCTCTGTTTCTGCGTCTTTGTCTCTTGACTTCTCTTTCTTCTCCCAGCGCTGCACACACCATGCATCTGCCTACAATGCTGTTCTCTCCCTCCTTGACTGACTGTATTCTGTGCATCCATTTGGTACTCGATTAAGTATTGCTTCTTCTGGGAAGACATCCTTGGCCTTCTTTGAGACCACCAGAGTATTTCTCATACTTGACTGTATTTATTTAATGATTCCCCTTGTTAGATTCTATACTGAAAATCTCTAAATCGTCTACTTCAAGCCAAATGCTGCTCACTGCCTGTTTTTGTAAACAAAGTTGTATTGGCACACGGCCATGCCCATTCATTTTGACACATGGCTGCTCTTGCAGTATGAAGGCTGAAATGAATGCCTCTTCCATCAGAGGTGTATGGCTCAAAAATCCTAAAATATTTGCTCTCTGGCCAGTAGGAGAATAAGTTTGCTGACCCCTGCTGTAAACAGTTAGGTCAGAGACCTGGTACTATTCCGTCATCAGTACTTGGGCTAGCACAGACAGGCATTTATTTTCTGGACATTTGTTGAAGGAAGGAAGGAAGGAAGAAAGGAAGGAAGGAAGGAAGGAAGGAAGGAAGGAAGGAAGGAAGGAAGGAAGGAAGGAAGGAAGGAAGGGAGGAAGGAAGGAAGGAAGGAAGGAAGGAAGGAAGGAATGATTGAAAGAATGTGAGTACATTGGCTGAGAAGCTCAGCACGAAGGCACTAGCGGTAACTGGCTTACATTTGCGGAGGATCTGATACGCAGAAAAATGCAGAACATTAATGTTCTTGATTCTGTTTGTACTGATGCTACTTCTAACCAGTTAGCATGTATTGACTATTCACTACCTGCCACAGATAGTGCTAACGGATTTAACTGGTTTCTCTCACTCAATCCTCGCAACAATCCAGCATGGTAGGAACTAGTGTCATATCCATCTTACAGAGATATACACGGAGTCTGGGGAAGTTTGGTTTGGCCGTGACCCCCACGTCTAGGAAGCAGACTTTTGGGAGCTCACTTCTTTCACCCATGAGCCTCCACATGAACTAGCTCATTTGCTTATTTGGGAATTGTGTCTTCAGTTGCATTTTGTTTTTGTGCAAAGCATATCTTCTCTCTGAGCAACTGTCTAGGTGTCTAGGTGAATGGTTAGTTTTGTAGGAAGTCCGGCTTTTGTAATGAAACTGAATTTCCCATACATTCCATTGTAACCACAGGTATAAGATATATTTTCAGAATTGTTTTATTTGGACTAAAAAAAGTGTGAACCCAACAATGCGACTCAGAAAGAATTTTCTGAAGTCAGGAAGTACATGGGATGGACGGGTAAAAATCACTGCAACCAAACAATTGCAATGACAAAACAACAGCAACAATAAACGTGAGCAAAGCTGAAAGGCATTTTAATAGATCATCCCCATGAAGAGCGAGCGCTCTTATGGGTAAGAAATCTGATGGGTGGAAAGGACCCCAGAGACCAGGGACATATAATCTTCACATGAGGTTATGAACAGCACAGGCATTTAAGTGGAGCACTCATGGTATTCCATAGAATAAATACTATATTCCGTAATGAATGAATGGAGTGATGTTTACAGTGTGACTTTGGCCTTCTGATAGCTACTAACATCTAAAAGTTGGAATTACATTTTTAGTCACTTACCTTCCATACTTTGACATTATAAGGTATTCATATTTTATTTGTCTCTTTTGTAGTAAGTAAGCCGTTAACCCGAAAACGGGTCCACAGATACAAGAGGGCTTGGATGTGCAATGAAAAGTCAGAGGAAACCTACATTTCCAAGATTTTATGAACTAATTGCCAATGGGAATATGCATAAACTTGGAAGCAATTTCTTTGGTTAAATGAAGAAGTTCTTCATCCAAATTGCAAAATCACATGGGCTTCACATCAGGGCCAAAGTTAAAAGTGACTGAATTGGTCATTTGAAGGAAAATCTTCAATTTATGTTTTAATACGGTTCTTTTAAAAGCTGAACTCTTTGAATCTTTAACCAAAAACCTACAAACAAACAAGCACACAAAAAATGCCCAGGACCACGTGACTACCAATGAACTCTAACAGACATCTAAGCAATCAGTACCAATCTTTCTCAGCCTCTTCCAAAACATGGAAGAGAAAGGAATACTTCCTAACTTATTCTATAGGGCCAGCATTACCCTGATATCAAAGTCAGCAAAAGACATAAAAAAAAGGCTAATGTGCCCATGAATAAAACACAAAAATCCTCAACAATACATTAGCAAACCAAAGCAAGTAGCAATAGTAGCAATATGTACCATGAGCAAGTGGGATTCACTCCAAGAATGCAAGAGTAATTCAACATACCAAAACCAATCAGTGTAATACCTCACATTGATAGAATGAAGAAAGAAAAGAAATCACATAATCATTTCAATAAAGGCAGATTAAAAAAAAAAAAAAACAAGCATCTGGTAAAATCTAGTGCCCTTTCAAGGTAAAAACAAACAAAAACTAAACTAAACAAGGAATAAAGGGAACTTCCCCGATGTAATGAACAACATTTATGTAAAATCCACAGCTAAAATCACACCTGAATGAAACAAGAATTCACACTTTCACCATCTTTTCAGCATTGTACGCGAAGTCCTAGCCAGAGCAATTAGGCAAGAAAAAGAAATAAAAAGACACCAACATTGGAAAGGAAAAAGGAAAGTTGTCTCTATTTATAGAGGATATAATCGGTTGTATTTCTGTAATGAACTGTCTGAAACAGAAATTAAGAGATCAATTCCATTTACAACAGTATCAAAAAGAATTAGGTACTTAGGAATAATTTGAGGAGGTACAAGTCTTGTACAATGAAAACTACAAAATATTGCTGAAAAAATGAAGGCAGCTAAATATAAAGACACCCTGTGTTCATGTGATAGAAGACAATAGTGTTGAGATTGTAGGACTCCCCCAAACAATCTATGGATTCCTTTTAATAGCTATCAAAATATCAATGGCTGTTTGTAAAAGTAGTAAAGCTGGACATACATTTGTAAGAAAATTCAAGGCACATAGAATAGTCAACTCTATCTTGAAATAGAAGAACAAAGTTGGAGGACTTATACTTGTTCATCTCAAAACTCTTTCCTGCATCAAAGGACACTATTCAGAATGAAAAAAAGAACGCACAGAATGAGGAAGAATTTACAAATGACATATCTGAAAAGGGTCTAGTATCCAGTATATATAAAGAACACTTACAATTCAACAACAAAAAGACTAAAAGCCCAATTTATGCATGGGATATCAACATGAACAGTCATTTGAGGAATGCAGATAAAACCACAATGAGATAATGCCACTTCACACCCACTAGGATATCTAGAATCATAATCATAATCCATAGGAAATAAGTGTTTGTGACAATGTGGAGAAATTAGAACACTGTGCATTGCTGATCAGAATTTCAAGTGATGGAGCCACTCTGTAGGACACTTTGGATGATCCTCAGTAGGTTAAACCTAGAATTGCCACATGACCCAGCATTTCCACTCCTAGGTATATATCCAAAATAATCGAAAACAGGTGTTCCACCAAAAACTTTTATGCGAATGTGTGTTGCAGTACTTAATACAGTAGCAAAAAGGTGGAAACAACTCAAATGCCCATCAAGGGATGAACAGATAAAGAAAGTGTAGTATAGCCATACAACGGAATAGCATTCTGGTATAAAAGGGAATGGCGTACAGATACATGCTATAACACAGATGAATCTTGAAAACTTTGTGTTAAGTGAGCAAAGACACAGAGGCCACATGTTGTGTTATTCCACTCACATTAAACATACAGAATAAGCAAATCCATATACAGAAAGCAGATTTTTAGATTTTAGGGGACAGGTGTATAGTGGGGTGGGAACTCAATGTGTACGGGATTTCCTCTTGGAGTGATGAAAATGTTCTGGAGCTACATGGTGGTGGTGGCTGCACAAGAGTGTGGAAGTACTTCACTGCCACTGTGTCGTACACCCTGAAGTGGTTAAAATGATAAACTTTATGTTTTGTGTATTTTACCACAGTAAAAAGCTGAGCTATTATGGCCAGTTTCTCCGAAGCAATGAAATTATTTTTTTATTATGCATCTTGGCAATTTCATACTTTAAATGCCTATTTTTTTCTGATTAGAAAAACAGTATTTGTTTACTAGGAAGGTTTCAGCCACACAGAAGCACTATGGGAAAAATAAAACATACCCGTGTTCCCACTACTAACAAGTAGCCACAGTGAGTTTTTAATGTCAATCCTTCCAGGCTTTTTTGTCACGGGCATAAGGGTGTGTGCACACACTCATGGTTGTTATTTGCATTTTTAACAAAACTGTTATTATGCAGTACATAGGCTGTTATAATCTGCTTTCCCTCTTGCTATATCATGAGCATTTTCCTATTGTCATTTCATGTTCTCCCGCATCACATTAAATGGCCAGATAGCATTCCATCTTATGGTTGTAACATACTTTATTTAGCCAATTTCTATTGTTGACTAGATCCTAACATTTTAGAGTCAGAATACACTATAGACATTGTTGTGTCCAAGTTATTTCTTTCCCAAGCTTTATAGCTGCAAGCCTTAAGCACATGGCACACAAAAACCATTCGACATTTTGAAAAAAGTGTTAATTTTTCACTTTCCAGCTGGATTTGGGTATTGCGGGGGCTTTGGATTTGCCATTCAGGAATCTAAAAGATGGAAATAGTGGATGGGTGGTAGGAGGGGGGAACGAGCCAGGTGTGAAATAGTGCCCAAGGCATCAAAACTCTATCCTGAATTGTTTGTGTCCCTGAAAAATAGATATGGCAGACCACAAAATAGGTTCTATTGAATCTGTTGATGACAGTTCCATCATGCAAAATGGATAATGCCTTGACAGAGAAGAGACTAAGTAGAGAACGGGTTGCGGTGAATGTGTCTCTCATAGTCAAGCAGCACTTTCTCTTCCCCACAGTTCATGGAATGAGAACATCCAGTCATTCGGTCTTGCTGTGCTGAGCCTCTTTGTGTTTCTGGAGGCACGGGGGCCAGGTAGAAGTCCTTCTTGACGCTTTTTTTTTAATTTTTTTTTAATGTTTATTTTTGAGACAGAGAGAGACAGAGCGTGAATGGGGGAGGGTCAGAGAGAGGGAGACACAGAATCTGACATAGGCTCCAGGCTCTGAGCTGTCAGCACGGAGCCCGACGCGGGGCTCAAACTCATGGACCGCGAGATCATGACCTGAGCCGAAGTCGGCCCCTTAACCGACTGAGCCACCCAGGCGCCCCATTGACGCTTTCATTTCAACTGCCCATCGGTGTCAGAGACTTCAGGATATTCTCTGATGATGTCTTTAAACCCAAATGAGTCACATCAAGGTAGAAATAACTGTGTTCCTTGAGGTCTACACCAAATGTGACACATACTCTGGATGTTGGAGGATTATTGAAGCAGTTGTGTGTGTTTCCTGGGGTGTCCCTCATGGGACGGAGTCTTTCCAATTAGAGTGCTGCACTCTCACTGTCACCGAGGCATTTTCCACAATAGGGTGGCTTCTCAATAACCCTCCCCCCCTCCATTGGCTTAGTTGGGTTTGGTAGAGGGCACAGGAGGCCACCTTGCCTGGTCTTAAGCTGAAGTTTTCAGTCCAAGTTAGATTGGTTTTATGAAGAATCGTTCCTAGACTATTTTTTTTCTGTGTTGAAAGGATTTTTCTTATTGAGTTATAGAAAATTTTCTATCTCAGGCACCAATTATTTTTCTGTGTATGTTTCAGGTTATTTCCATATCTGTTGCCATCAAACTATGTGCATAGTATAGAGAAATTTAAGAATCTCATGTAACCAAACACGTCTTTCTTTCCTTCCTTGTTTCTGTACTTTATGACTTAATTTAGCAAGGCTTGCCCTCCCCAGTAAATAGTGTTAGTTTTTAATATTTCTTTGTATTTTATTCCTAGGCTTATATGACATCCCCCTTCCATTTTGTTCTATAATCCACCTGATTTTAGATTTGTATGTCATTGGAGGCAGGGGATGAAGAATACTGTTTCAAGACCACCACCTATATAATCTTATGTTCTCCACTAACAAGTGTGTCTTCAGGATGCATTTCCTTCCTTTGGAAATTAAATCTAGTAGCAAGTCTTGCTTGTGAACAGTCAGAGAAGCTTCATTTGGTGTGAATTCCCAGTGGTCTTACTTCAAATCAAGGCCAGTACAAAGCCTGGACGCTTATTTCAGTGATCCTTTCGGCTTCTTTCCAAGGGAAGACATTGTAAGGTCATTCACAGATTTATAAAATGTGTTCTCATGGCTTGTGCTGGCTACAGAGGAATTTCTAGTATGGCCCAGTATGCCTTGAAAAATTTGATGAGATTTCCAGAATGAGTAGGTAAGTCTGTGCTGTAAGATCAAAAGCCCTAAGTCCAGATCACTGTCTTAAAAAGGCCTTCTTCTGAGTGCCTAGCCAAGGGCCTTTGCTTCTTATGCAGTTGTCAAAGGTAACAACAGGAGAGCCACTGGCAGGTGAGGCCTCCCCAAGGTAGGACTTAGAAAGGACTTACAATGCTCACCCTTTGCAGGGAGGGGCATGGTCTAGAACCTCAGTGATCCTGGCTCCCCCCTTTTTCTCTTTCACGAATTTCCTTGTTCAGGGAGAGGTTTACCTTTGCCAGAAAAAGGCTTCTAGTTCAAGCATACATCTGTCTGTGGGGACACCGTGTCCCCTCTTTCCCTTACGAGACCACAGGCACTCAACAAAGAGCATCTTATAAACACATCAGAGCCAGGTAAGGTTAACCAGAAGGAAGGAAATGACACTGAGTGATTGGGGTGCAATGATCCTGGGTCACTCCAAATCACCACAGCTTGAACTCACAAAGTCTTCTCTTTGCTCTTGGATGTCTCTCACCAGCACCTCTGGACGCCCGGTGGAAGCATCACCACCCACAGAAACTTTCCACTGCTGGTTCGAGAGCCTTTTTTCCCAACATAGCAGCACAGATGGATGGTGTCAGCAGAGGGCTAGGTGAGTCAGCAAGGTCAGGCCAGACCATTCAGCCCACGTCTGTGTCTAGTTGAGCAAACAGCAGAGCCTAGGGGATGCTGTCGGGAGTATTCTAACACTGATGCAGTTTGTCTTGCTGGCCTTGATCTCTGATGCAATTAACAAATTCATAGTGAATGTACTCCTCATAGCTTTGTGCCCTGGAAACTTCTGGGAGATTCCTCTCTCTCCTGCACGTTCTAAGAAGCTGGTGAAAGACAGGGAAGGTGGAATTTTTATAAAACGCAATCCTTCCTGGAGCTAATGCTGAGTTATGCTTCCTGCCCTCTAGACACGTGCTCCCATTCAACTTCAGCAGGAGCATGAGGCACTTGCCTGTCACATGGGCACATGGTGGGAAGTGAGAGAGAAAGAGAGAGAAAATACAGATATATATATATATATATATATATATATATATATATATATATATATATATATATATAGTGCACGTGCCTCAGATGTCTGCTCCAGAATTTTCCCCTTCATCCCTTTACTTGCTGGGCCGCCAGATGGAAAATGTAAAACAGCGCTGCTGCAGGAAGCCCTGTGACTGCCCGGGGTCCTGAATGATGTCTTTTGCCAACTTAGAGACTGGACCTTCTCCAGGTCTGAGGCTCCTTGTAGAGATTGAATTCCAGGATTCCAGAAGGCTCTCCCCTTCTTACAAAAGGAAACGATTGTCCAGGCAACAGTCCATTCACATCTGGCAAAGGTACAGATAACTTCTTGGAATCGAGCTCAGTATTTTACAGCTGTGGGCGCTCGAATGCTCTCTTGGTGACCACTAGACCCAGCCTTCAATCTTTCTTCTTTGCAAGAGAGGGTCTCCCGGAAGTCCAGACGTGTGATGAGGCATAAGGAGAGGTGCACCTGCTTACCGCATTGTGGTCACCACAGAGAAAGTTAGGGGGAAGAGGGCTTTGGGTTGGCTGGGGACGCTTGCTGCCCTTGGCTTGGCACCTCCACCCTCACGGTCGGGAACCTGGCCAGGGAGTAGCAGATGGGCCCAGGGCTGGAAGCAGCCAAGAGACTGCTTCTGCACCCAGAGTGCTTGTGGATGAGCGAGTCTCTGAGTCACAGCATCAGATGAGTTTGCCTCCATGGCCTCCAACCCTTGGCTGAAGGACGAGGGCTCCCTCCATCTGCTCCGGAATTTACAGAGTGGAGCCCTTGCCGTGAAGCCCACTCAGGAGGCCTTTCTGAGAGCTGAGTGAATGTTCTACAGTGTGTGTCGACAGCTGGCCTCGTGCTCTGTGCTTGGTGCCTGTGCTCCTGGCACAGTCTTGTTGGATTAGAACCCCACCCTCCTGACGTCATCTAACCTTGATTACCTCCTTGAAGGCCCTACCTTCAAACACAGTGACATTTGGGATTATGGCTACAATCTAGGAACTCTGGAGGGACACACGTTACTACAAGTTACTACAATTTAACTATAACCTAAAAGCCAAGATGAACATATTCCCCCTACACATGTAGATTTTAATGAGTTTCTTTCTTCCCTTTCTCTATTCCAGTTGGGAGAGTACACTGTGCACCAAGAAAGCTCAAGTCCCAGTAGGCAGAGGGGAGAAGTACCCTACAACCCCTCCCATGCCCCCTGTCTCCACTGTTACCAGGGACAGGAGCATAGTCATGCATGCCAGGACAGATGCCCACCGGCCTGTGCCCTCCCAGTGAGGGGGTCCCCGCTGGCCCTGCTCCTGGTCGGTGTGTGGGCGTTGGGTCTCAGACTGTCTCACACCTCACTCAGATGTGCACATACCATGTGGTTGCTCTGTTTTTGCAAGCGGCTGCTCCAGTGTCCTCAGGGGTCCCCCATTTGCCATGTAGCAAGTGGGGGGAGCCTTCAGCCCAGCCCAGTGAGCTCGGTCTGAAGAAATAATTTACATCCGGTAAAACCTTGGATTGCAAGTAACTTGTGCTGTGAGTCTTCTGCAAGAAGAGCAAACACTTGTCAGAAATTTTAGCTTGATAAACGAGCGATGTCTTGCCATACGAGTCGTAGGTGGCACTGAACGTTCCATGATCACAACTGAGCCGATGGTTCTTGAAATTCACCTTGATCTATGAGTGCTGTGGATTCCAAGTGTGTTTCTGGAACGAATCACGCTCACACACCAAGGACTTACTGAATTTAGTTTAGCATGTTTGGTCTCTTCATGTAAAGATTCAGACTTGGGTCACATTCCTCTGTCCCTCTGCAGGGTTGAGGCTGGGTGTGTGTAGAGGCACAGCTTGTGGCCTGCTGGTGGCAGAGGACAGAGGGAGACCGTAGGCTAGGCAGGCACAGCCCCCTCTGGCTGTGGCCTGATGCCCCTTCTACACCTGGGACATGGATGATGCCCTGCCTTCCCAGGGAGGTGCCTGTCTCCGGGGACTTCCACACCGTGGCACCTCGCCGACACATGCTCCCGCTTTAGGAAGCCAGGCTCCTTCTCACAGCCTCAGCCTGAGCCCCAAGGGTGTCCTCATTAGGAATCTTAAAGGGGTGTTGCTTTAGGGACTGGGGACCTTCCCCCAGTCCTCCTGTTCCCTGCTCCCCCGTGGCTAAGGGGTGCCTTGGCTGGTGGCGTGGGGAGAGGGGCGCTAATGAGGCCTGCTGGAGAAGTGTTTCAGTTCAAAGTCTGAAACGTTGCAAAGCTTCCCCCAAATCGCACACCTCCTTTGCACTCACAGCCTTTTGAAGTGGCTCAGCTGACTCGAACCAGAGAGATTCAAAGCTGAATTTCAACCACTGTTCATTTCTTATTTGAGAATAGGGAAGGCGGATCCTTAGATGGTGAATGCACTGTGTCTGTTCAGGGGAGAGAACGTGAGCTGCTGCGGGACCTCTCGGGGATGCACAGCCAGGCTCCTCTCTGGGCGCCGGGCGTGCGGGGGGCTGGGGGTGGGGGCGGGGGGGGTGTGTGGGGACAAGCCCATTCAGACACAGGGCACAAGTCTGCAGCACCTCACTACAAATTTAGCAGCAAGGCAGCGATCACACAGTGATGATAAATTAAAAGATGAAAAAATAGAGATTAAAAAGAGGGAGAGAGCAGCTCAGCTCCTGAACAGAAGCCAAGCAGGAATTTGCTCCCAGAGTGGTTGGAGGTGCATCAGGGGTGAGTCAGGCTTGCACCCACTTCCTCCCGCCGCCGCGGGCAGTCATCTCCTTTATTCTCTCTGGAAGGCACGCAGCATGGGGCGTGCGTTCACCTTCAGGGCTTGTGAGCATATCAGACGTCTCATCTGGATGTAACGCACCCAGGAGTGCAATTTCTCAAGTTGGCAATTTAAGCCATAGGTGGAGAGGTGGAGTGATCTCCCTGCTCCCTCAGATTCTGGGAGTTGTGAGGTCACCGGAGTCCCGCCCCAGGCCTGGGTCCAGTGCAGACTCAGCCCTGCTGGCTGCTTGAATCCTGGTCTCCTTCATTTGCATGCTGATTATCCAATTAGTTAATGTTCCCTTCTCCAGCTGAGTGGGCTGGGGTGGGGGGAGTGGAGAAAAATAGTAGGGTGGAATCTCAGGGCCATAGTAATGGCTTTCTACTCCTTGAGAAGCATTTGATGGGTGTTTTTCCACAGAACTTAATTCAGTTTTGAATATGAATCAGGATGAAAACAGAACAAATCTAATAGCAATCAATAGAATTTCGCCATGGTGGATCTCGGGGTCATTTAAGATGAACTGGCACAAGGCAAGCTAAATCAAACCAATAAAGGCTTCACGCCTTTACCAGAGAGGTCGGACAAGGGCGTCCTTTAGGGTAGAAGTTCTTAGCTGGGGCCTCACAGCTCAACATTACGGGGTCCGTGTAGTCCTGGATATGGGATTCCAAGCCAGCTGGTGTGTGCATTTTGGGGGGAAAGGATCCTTAATTTTTTCATCAGATTCTTAGAGCAGTGTCAGGTGATCCCCACTGGCTTTGGCAACACTGTTTAAAAGAGGATTCAGGGATTGATTAGAGACCACAGGGGGAGAGATGTTACCAGACCTGGGCCTTGGAGATGCAAATTGTTGCCTTGTGTGTGTGTGTGTGTGTGTGTGTGTGTGTGTGTGTGTGTGTGTGTGTGTGTTGGGGGTGCACTCATACCCTTGTGCGGGTCTGCCAGACATGCTAGCAGAGTGAGAAGAGCACTGGCCCAATATCTCAACCCTGTTTCTGTCTCCCACTGTGTGACCTCAGACAAGTTTCTCAACCTTCCTGTGCTTCAGCTTCTTACATGCAGAATGGGGACAGTCGTGGTGTGCATGCCATAGAGGCTTTGAAGATTAAAAGCATCATTCCTCACAAAGATCTGCAGACCGCACAGCAGAGACAGAGACACAGTGGTCTCCGGCTGCTTTGTGCCTCCACTTAAGGCAGCGTCGCCATTTCTATTCTCGATCCCGCGCGCTTCACGCTGCCGGTCATTTCTGTGTTAGGTATGGGCAATGAGGCACTCGGCAAAGTGCCTGGCGCGAGGTGAGCGTAGTGGAGAGTCAAGGCATGTTTGTTGGGGTGCAGTTCTGTCTGCCAAGTGCAGCCATGCAGTGCGAGAGCCATCCAGGGTTCCTGGAGGAGCCCAGACTTCAAAGCTGGTGACGGCCGCACTTCTGTGAAGCCCTCCTCCTCTGTGCTGATGGCGACAACTTCTATTTGTATTTTCATTGTCTTTCTCCTAAGAGATACATTTTGTGGCCTGCCATTGAGTCTTCTTCCCAAAATGCAGCTTGGAGATTTTTTTTTTTTTTTTTGAGATAAACTATCCTGTGAAGAAAGATAGATACTATATTTTAATCTGGGAACATTGCATTCGGAACGTCTTTTTTTTTTTTTTTTTTTTAAGGCAATATGAGTGGTGCTATCATTCAAAGGATATGGACGTTTCGACGAAATTTACATCCAATTGTGCCTTTGAAGCTTTACCAGCCCTGGGCAATATCATCTTTCTGTCTGGAAACAGCAGTGGCTATGGATGTAACACATGATCCCGGATCATAGTGCCCACACCACGAAGGTCCGTGTCCACACTTCTCCAGGCCTGTTGTGGCTAAGATCCTTACACGGGAGGGCCCCTGCCCTGACAGATGTCATGTACCTATCGGAGCGAAGCCAGGGAGGTCTGTTGGTTAGCGCAAAGGCGGTATCCAACCCACAGGGAGGACACAGGGGCTGGCATTGAGCCACTGGGGAGCACTCTGCTTAATCCTGCCCCATTTTGGAAACAATGGGGAGGAAGGTGAGCTTGGTGGTTGAAGGCACCTAAAATTGTCACCCTGGGGTGTTTCCCAGATTGAAACTAACTGCCTTTTCTCATAGCAAGAAAGATGCAAAAAAAATCAAGACCCATTAGTTTTGGTCCAGATAGAGCTGGGTGCTTCTATTTGATAAATATTAACCTGTAGAATAAGATGGTCCCCTGTGAGTTGATTCCACCTCAGAACTCCCTGAGAACCCAAGCATGGTCCCCTCGTCAATGAATCTTCCTGGCTGGTGCCCTCGAGCCACATGTACAGATGTAGGACCCATCGATTTCAACATATGTAGGAGAAAATGCACCTGTTAACAATAGTCTTCTTACACATCTGTGGGATGTACAATGCACTCATCTCCCCACAAACCAAAACGTGACCCTCTGCTGCAGACTTGGGGAGCACACCACAGTGTGCCTGATGTGATGCTTCTCCAGGAAAGGAACAAAACTGCATGACATCAGTGTCCACCCTTTCCAAAGACTTTCAATTCGCCGTGGTAATGGGGAGCGGGCCAAAACATGGGCAAGACAACACCAAAGATATTTTTTTTTAATTTTTCTCCAATCGTTATTTATTTTGAGAGAGAGAGACAGAGCTTGAGCAGGGGAGGAGCAGAGAGGGAGGGAGACAAGCCGAAGCAGGCTCCAGGCTCTGAACTGTCAGCACAGAGCCCAATGCGGGGCTCGAACCCACGAAAGCAAGATCATGATCTGAGCCAAAGTCAGATGCTCAACTGACTGAGCCCCCCAGTCTCCCCGATGGTCTTATTTATGGAAACTGTGTGACATTCCTTCCATCCCCAGCCCCTCCCAGTGGGCACCCCGTCTGTGATTTGCTGAAACCTACAGTGGTTTTTATGAGGATGTGTGATCCCACCAAATGGTGGAAACTGACCCAGGGTTCAAATTTGGTGGAACTCAGTCTGTGAAATGGATTACATTGCACCTTGCTAGAATGTAAACGCAAATTCAAGTTCACAAGGTGGGGGTGGGAAGGGATTTACTAAGAGCAAGAAAGACTTGAGCTGAAAATGCATTTTGAAAGCGTGGAATTGCGCTGATAGGTATGGGCGTAAGGAAGACAGGATTCTACAAACATGTATTGGTCCAAAACTTGGGGCTGATGCTGGGCCGGTTAGTGGACAAATACGGCTCAACTGTGACCTCACAGGAGGACGTAGGTCTAGAGGATGCACACTGGGGCAGGAGAGGGCCTCTCTGGCCGGACAGGCAGGAAGGAGCCCGTGAAGGTGGCCACCCGGACGAGGTGGGGAGTGGAGCCAGAGGGTGGGCACGCCCACGATTTGGAATGCCGCTTTGGTGCTGAGCAGGATGCGGGATTGTGAGGAGACCCCTTGCTCTTTCAGACCCCAGCTTTGGGGACCTTGGGTCTACAGAGTGTCCTGTTAGGTGACAAGCTAACAACATCACTAAAGAGTGTTATCTGCTTCCCTTAACCACGTGGCCAGGGTCGGGGCACCTGGGTGGTTCCGCCAGTTAAGCATCTGACTTTGGCTCAGGTCATGGTCTCAGCTTCGTGGGTTGGAGACCCCCATTGGGCTCTGTGCTGACAGCACACGGATCCCGCTTGAGTTTCTCTCTCTCCCTCTCTCTCTGCCCCCTCCCTGCTCACGTACGTGTGCTCATGCTTTCTGTCTCTCAAAAATAAATACAAACCTTAAGAAAAGAATGGCCAGGGTCCTGACACTGTTTCTGCAAAGAGGGGGCCAGCAGCGGTAGGGACTCACTTTACTGGACATGGAATCGGGCTACAGATGTGTCACTGACACCGCCTGTGTGGCACAAAGCCTCACCCTCTGCCCTCGGTGTTTCCTGTTTTCCCTCTCTCTGAACATTTGTCTGAGTTTCTCCTGAAAAGCCAATACTCCTCTCAAGGAAGCAGTGACCCCTATAAGTAGTTCTAGGGAACTCCTAAACCTGGCCCATCTCTCTGTCTCTTGTTCCCAGACCATGGCTCTTAGGAGCTTTAATACAAGTTCAGCAAGTAAGAGGAAGGTGTGATGAGTGATAGTGGCAGGTCGTTGTGGTTTGCTGGGCGACAGGTTACGAGTGTCCCCACAGTTCTGTGTGGCACTTCACTGTTGCTCTTCTTCAACATGTGGCTGAGAGTCACGGCCACGAGCACGGCTGGCTGTCTCTGATGTGCTGTGAGGATGCTGGGGTGGGTTTTTCTAGGGACCGGAAATCCTGGGTGCCTCCAGATGTTCTATCTCTCTTGGAAAAAAAGGCTCTTCTGGGGCCAGTACATAGAGAATCCTTTATGCTTCTGTGAGGGGGTAGCAAAAAATATATGAGAACAACAACAACAAAAAGAAATCACCATCACGTTTACGCCCTTAATTTACGGACAGCCTGTCACGATGAAGTCAAAGATTGATACTCACTTTGTGGACTTAATTTCAAATGACTTAGTGGAAGGAAAGTAGGCATTCTCTTTGAACCACCCAAAATCCAAACACAGACTCCGACAGCCGAGTGTGAAAAGGGGCCGTTGGGCACTGCTGACCACCTGTCCCACGTTCACCTCCCCTTCTCTCTCTCCCCGCAGAGTCTCCACCCGCGTCCGCCCCTCCGCCTGGAGGCCCACATGGCTCCAGGGGCGCCAGCCACACCTGGGGGGCCAGGCACATGCCTGCACGTGTGCACCGGGGGTCCTGGAGACACGAGGCCTCCTGGAATCTGCCACAAACATTCACACCCAGCCTCGGCTTTGGGATTCTGCTGTGTGTCAGGGCAGCGACATGCTGCAGCCACTTGCTGGTGGAGGCCAGCCCGGGGGACGGGTGAAGGGTGCTCTGAAGCCAGACGTGCAGGAAGATGGGCCCGGTGACTCCCTCTGTATGGCTGCCATTGGAGTGGGGCCTCTTTATTCACAGGCAAGAGAGTCCCTGGAAGCTGAGAGCTAGCTGTTCATACTACGTATCTGGGATCCAGGTGATCCCAAGGTGGCCTACTCAGTCGTTGTTGACTTCGGAGGCCCTTGGGTGGAAGTTTCTCGTGCTCCCGGAGCAGGAGCCACCCAGGCATGGCGTCATTCTCCCCGTCCTGCCAGGAGAAGGGCCTCGCACCCCTCTTCACACCAGCAAGGCAGCAGAGTGGGAGCACAGAGGCCACTGCATTCCCTGGAGGCCTCAGGGAGGCTGCGTGATGGAGGCTTTTCATGCGCCAGATGCCCTGCACCGCCCACCACCGCTTCTGGTGCCTCTGCACGGCCCAGACCACCCTGGGCGTGGACCCCTGGGCTCCGCCTGTATGAGTGAGGGTCCCAGGTCTTCAGTGGCAGAGCATCCCCAGCTGCACAGCCCTCCTGCCGCTCTCCTGACAGGCTGTCCTGTGCCCCCCGCCAGCTCAGCGTGGGCAGAAGTGCTGGAGGCCGGGGAGCCTGACGTGGCAACTCCGGCCACAGGCACGGCCGAGTTTGGAAGGCCGTGGGATGGGAATTGTGTCAGTGCTCAGCGGCTTCTTCAGTGTTACGGGCTATTTATTTTTGTGTTTATTTAGTTAGGTTTGGGTTAGAGGCTGGGGGGAGCCTGCACATGCGAGTATGAGCAGGGGACGGGCAGCGAGAGAAGAAGAGAGAATCCCAGGCAGGCTCCACGCTGTCAGCACAGAACCCGATGTGGGGCTCGAACACACAAACTGACAGATCATGACCTGAACCGAAATCAAGAGTCGGACGCTTACCCGACTTTGCCACGCAGGCTTCCCATGTTACAGGCATTTTAACTGAATTGGTGTTTCTGCGGTGAGCAGAGTGCAGGGCACCCAGGAAGGACCTAGTGCTTTGGGAGGCACCTGGCCAGACGATGACAAGAATTGCAGGGAGAACTTCTTTTCGGTAAGGGTTTTCTTCATGTGCCTTCAGAGTGCTAAGTCCTTCCCCCACCTTCTAACTTATTCCTCCCACCGACCTATTAGCTCCATTTTGTAAGTGAAGGCAGAGGTCAGAGAGGTTCAGGAACTGTCCAAGACACACAGCACGAAGAGTGTGGGATCAATATTTGGACCCAGGGGCGCCTGGGGGACTCAGTCGGTTAAGCAACTGACTTCATCTCAGGTCACGATCTCATGGTTCATTCGTTCGAGCCCTGTGTCAGGCTCTGTGCTGACAGCTCGGAGCCTGGAGCCTGCTTCGGATTCTGTGTCTCGCTCTCTCTGCCCCTCCCCCCGCTTGTTCTCTGTTTCTCAAAAACACATAAACGTTAAAAACATTTTTTTGTTTAAAATTTGGACCCAGCTGAGTCTGAATGCCAGACGTGCCTGGACTCTCACCTGTTACTGACGTGCACCTAGACCCACGTCTCCGTGACAGTTTGCTCCTGTAGGGAATGTGACGGTGAGAGGCTGAAGGGTCTGACTTACCTGGTAGTTTAGAACCAACCGTTCATCCAAGAGCCCTCACGAACCTCCAGCTCTCTCCCGCCTCGTCCTTACCCTGCCTGCTGATGAGACAGATGCCATTCAAACACTGGCAAGTTTCTGTCATTGCCTCCAGGGGAGGGGTGACCTTAGAACACAGGCCAGCCCCATCTGCCTGAGCTGGAAGAGGGCAGAGAAGGAAAACTTCAGGGAATCCAAACACGAAGACCGCAGCCACCCGTCTGCCGTCCTGTGCTGACGATGTGCTCATCACAACACATTAATACGAAGCTTTCGAATTCCGCTCACTTCAAATGATGAAGCCTTATACTGTAAACCGACGTCACTGCTGCCCCATGAACGAATGCAGAGGGATTGCTCGTAAAGTCACCTCAAGCTTGCCCCTGACCTCACCTGCTTTAATTATGCACGAGGTGCTCAGATTCCCTGGCAACAAGCAGGCATTCATTACCTATAATTCCTATTTTACAACCTTTTTGTTTGATCTGTCCCAGAATTCATTCTGAAGAAATCCAACAGAATAAATGATCATTCTCCCCGACCACTTGATTGCTTCTTTGAATACGTGATGAGGCTGCACGTGTGTATTATTTACGAAAAATTGATTGCCACGGGGCCTCCACATCCCTTTCATGCTCTGCAAACGTGGACTTGACACACTTCCTCTGAAACCCGCAGCCAGTACAACACGTTGACACATGACACATGATACATGACAACACGTTGAAGGAGCAAATGGATTTATTGGTTTGGGCAGCATGTCCCCGGTGAGGAAATTAGGGGATGTGCAGATATGCAAAATCTGCTCTTGTCTGCATCTCGGCATGCTGCTCTGGGGCCCGAAGACTGCATCAGCCTACAGGGAAGCCCCCCACTCCTGGGAGACATGAGGACTCCATGAGCCAGAAGCAGGCGCCCGAAGGCGCTTCTCTTAGAACCTTTGCCAGAAAGAAGCACCTGCCAGTGGGAGACCCGGGACACAGTGTCACTGCAGCTCAGGGGCTGACAGGTGCCCCAGGGGCTCTGCGATTGGGGCCCTCGGGCGCAAGCCTTCAGACAAGGACTTGGGTCCAAGAGTTCACTTACAAGGAGATGCCAGAAGAATCATAGGGTTTGGGCAGGGGCCCAAACCCAGTCTGTTTGTACCAGACTCGGGGATCCTTGTGAAACACCTCCGAGCTCCCCCAGGGGCGAGGGGGCAGGGGGGCACAGCCCCTGATGCCCACTCATCCCTGGCGGGGATGTGATCCAGGTCCCCCTCCTTGCTTGGCATTTCTGGCCGGCCCTGCTGGTGGCGGGGCGGGGGGGCAGGGGAGTGGGGAGATGGGGTGGCTGGAACGTGCACTGCGGGGCAGTGGCTGGGTCAGTGATGGTCCCCACGTTTAGGAGACCCTAGTCCCACGTTTCTCGCTGCACACCCGGGGCCCCAGGAGTCACACCAGAGTGACACTGCGAAGTCGCATCTGTGACCTTGGATCCAGATGGTGTGGTGGCATCCCAGTGAGAACAGCCACCTGGGGACGTGGGGCTCTGGGGTCATGGTGAACGTCACCACCTGAGCCTACATTTGTGCCATTCAGAACCTTCTGCAGAGCTTCACTGGTGCTGGCAGTGTGAGAGGCCCCCAGACCTGAGTGGGACTGGGAGATGAGGAGCGGAGGGGAAGTAAGGGAACAGAAATGGGACAGCAAGTAGTGGGAGGTGCACTGCAGGGGGGGCGGGGGGAAGGCAGTGTGTTTGAGGCTCACTCGTACATGGCGTCCCCAGCTCAGCTCCAGCGCAAGGACCATGCAGCCCAGCCTGTGTCCCTGAGACGGACGAGGGCCTGCTTCAACTTGTCTCCAGCCTAGCTGCTCCCAGTCTGGCCAGCGGCCAGGCAGCTCCCGCCTCGCCTGGGAGCCATGAGAAATCCCACTGTGGTCCAGCCCTGGCCTCTGATTCAAAATCTGCATTGTCGTATGATCCCCAGCTGCTTCCAAGCCCATGGCCTGAGAGGCACGGATTGGGCTCTGGCTCTCCAGCTGGGAGTCCCGAGCCCTCCCCTGGGTGTTTGGGGTCTGAATGTCACGGAGCTCACATGGCTTCCATGTTTTCAGGGGGCCAGACTCTGCACGGCCTCATTTCACTCTGCAAATGACGCTGCTCGGCCACAAGCACCCGGGTCCTCATCACCATACAGGGTAGGAACCCACAGTTGTGCCGGGGACATATACACCACAGTCCCTGAGTCCTGCAGCATCGGGCCTGGAGCCCACACCCCTCGGGCCCCGTCTCCCCGGCCGGCCTGTCCCTAGGCAGCGGAACACGTCCGATCTGGAAGATTGTTGGCACATTTCCACACCCGAGAAAACATTTTGTTTTGTTTTGCATTCCAAATGAAGGAGACAGTGAAAGACAGACCAAGGGATGAAGTTGTAGGCAGACAGTTTTGTGCTGTATTTTCTTGCTGAATGTTTTTTTTATGACGCATCCGATGCCCTTTAAAGGTCAGATATTACTATTGTTCATTTCCTCATCAGTTAGCAAACCAAGCACTGTGCACCGCTTCAGGTCACAAGTGTTAGTTACTGATGAAAGAGAAAGCCTGCTCTTGATTTTGTAAGGGGAAGACATGATTCGAACGCACGCTTGTAGAAACAGTTTTGCAACCAGGGCAAGCATGCTATGCACAGATTTAATTTGGGGGAGATAACGTTATGTCAGATACAGGATCTTGACTCCCATCTCTGGCCACTGTGTGCAGGGGCCACACCTGCTGGTGCCGATCTGGCCAGGACAGTGGCCAGAGCAGACACCACCGTTTCTGCATCGTGACAAGGAAAGACACCGAGTGCTGCAACAGCTCGGGCCAGCCTGCTTCCCCTCTGGTGTGATGGGGATGACGAACCTGCCTGTCCCCTGCAGGGTGAGGGGCGGGGTGACATACACAGCCTGTCTCAGTAAAACGGTCTGTGAGAAAAATGAGACCACATGAACTCCTGGTAATTGAGAATCCACGTCATGGTAGAACTTCTCTTGGGAAAGCTGTGCACTTGGCCTAAGCAGGAAGGTCCAGTCCCCTCAGAGCAGTGAAGAAAACCAGCCAGCAGAGAGGTCTAGTGGCCCGTATCCCATGGCACAACCAGGGGGTTCTGGCACCTGACCTGACAGAGCCCCCAGGGCAGGAAGCTCTCTGTGGTCCCACAGTGTTGAAACACTTACCTGCTCCCTTCCCACAGCTACTAGCTGTCTTTTATTTCCTGTGTTTTCTTTCCCATCCCGGAGGGAGGTCTCATTTGTGGGGTGAACACATTAAGGCCTGGAGGCTTTGTCAGGGACAAGAAAGGCTGGATTAGGGGCACCTGGGTGGCTCGGTCCGTTAGGTGGTCGACTCTTGGTTTTGGGTCAGGTCATGATCTCCTTGTTCGTGAGTTCAGGCCCTGCGTTGGTCTCAGTGCGGACAGTATGGAGCCTGCTTGGGATTCTCTCTCCCTCTTTCTCTGCCCCTCCCTTGCTCACTCTCTCTTAAAATCAATAAATAAATAAATAAGAAAGAAAAGAAAAAGGAAAGGGAAGGGAAGGGAAGGGAAGGGAAGGGAAGGGAAGGGAAGGGAAGGGAAGGGAAGGGAAGGGAAGGGAAGGGAAGGGAAGGGAAGGGAAGGGAAGGGAAGGGAAGGGAAGGGAAGGGAAGGAAAGGAAAGGAAAGGAAAGGAAAGGAAAGGAAAGGAAAGGAAAAGCTGGATTAAAACTCCTGGATAGGGTTTGCCCAGCACAGGCGAGCGATGAGGACAAACCTGACGACATTCCACTTTCTTTCAGCATCTTGGGGTCAGTTTGGATGTAAGAGACAGACCCAGTCCTTTCGGTCAGGGATCAGGGGCATCCGGCTCCAGAAAACAGAGCAGCGACCCCAGCAGTTACAGATGGAGCTGGGCTGAGGGGCTGTGGCTCCTGTGTGGTGCCTCCCTCGGATAAGGGTTTATATCTACCCCCTCCACTCCCCCTACCCTGTGCCTCTCCCTCTCTGCTAAAGGAGACTGGCTTTTGTCCAGACAGCAAAGAGGGAGAGAAAAATATAATCACTTCTCTAAAGGAGAGGGGAAAGGGGTTCCCACGATTCTAATTGGTTGACTTGGGCCACGTGATCAGGGACCTGGGGGGAGGGGAGGGGTTCTGGTGATTCTGATTGGTTGGTTTTGTTCAGAAGCAGGTGATTCTCATGGAAGGTCTGGCCTGGACTACCTGTGTGGAGGAGGGGGAAATATTTCACCTCATTCAGAAGAAAGCGCCAAGCCTGGGGACCCTCCCTTGGAGTTGCTGACTATGGTGTGGGTGGCTCTGGTCACTGGGTAGATCCCATGTCCAGGCAAGAGTGCCCTTTGAACTTGTCGCCCGTTGCCAAACCAGCCAGGCCCGGGCACTGCTCTGCTTCATTCCCACCTATTGTCACCCCCTTTGAGGGGTCGCATCACTCAAGGGGACACATGATCCCTGCTGATGTTCAGTCCCCCGGTTTTTATTGTTAATTCTGTCCTTTGCTGCGATCATGCAATTCTGCTTTGGAAATGATTTTAGGCAATACTGGTCTCATGAGTGTTAGAAGTGACTCTGTATTTTGGCCTGGGGGTGTGTTTCCAGGCTGTGTGAGTTCACTTGTGTTTTATGGGCCTGGCAGGAGGGTCTGGCCCTTCACCTGCGTCACAAATGTATGTGCGCGTACAGTATTGCACACACACGCAGTATCACAGCCTCTCCAAGTGCCAGAGACATCTGTTTACGTGGGCCTTGTTCTCCATATACCCCCACACCTGTCTGATTTGGGCCAACAAAGTCCTCTGTGCAAATGAGCTGACATGCCACTCTGCCCGCAGGGCACAGACACGCTTCCCGCTTCCCCCGGGTATGGGGGCCCCGGGAGATGCTGTACGTCATTACCTATCAACACTGGGTCCGATCAATTTCTCCAGGAATATGACAGGCTCGTTCTTCCCCTCCAGCTGCAGCCAGTGCTGGGGCCCATCCTGGGTTGCAGATGTTCTGCTTCTCTTGGAAATCTCGAGCTTTAATGACTGGTTAACATATCGACTGCCCCCACAAGCCCTAAGGCATCTCCTGCTAAAGGTCAGCCTGCAGCCAGTGTATAATGGCTGCTTCTCCGAGATAATTAGTTACTTTCCTTCGATTAAAATTGGAAAATGCACAGAGCGGAACATTTGTCTCAGTTAACATCCACTGAGATGCATCTTCAGACCCATAATCGCTCCCCCGAGGTGGGAGGGCTGGCTTAGGGGACCTCGGACAAGTCGGGTCTGAGGTGGCGGTTTCTTGAAAATCAAGAAAGCACCATCATTCTCACCATGGTGAGCTAATCTTGGCACTGAGATGGCATGGGACCTTGGAAGGCCTCGGGGAGATGTGTGCAGGCTTCCCAGATGCCAATCAACACCCCACACCCCCACCCACTGCCCTCCCATACTGCCTGTGGTGGCCAAGCCAGGGTCCGGGATGTCCGTATCTGATCACCAGCTGCCTCCTGCCTCCTGAACATGCCAACAACAGAGCTCATTATTCAAACAGATGTTTCTGTTTCCTTCAGATTGCTATCCCGAAGGGAATCGGGCTTTCTCGTTTGCAAAATGAAGACCGTACTTCAGTTTGTGCAAGATGTTAGGTCCCCCAAATACCCAGATCATTGGTAGAGAGGCTGACGGCTCAGGGCAAGAGGTTGGATGGGAAAATGGTCATTCTGCAGTCAGCGAACATTCTGTATTCTCGTGATGGGCCTCCGGCCCTTTATCTCTGTCTCTTGAATATTCAGAATTCCGGAGAGCCTCACTCTGGAAGAGACAGGCAGGTTATACACCTGTGTCTACAACACAGTTCTGGGGGCCCAGCCTGAGGGGCATAAGACCCCGTCCATGGGCTCCTCTCTGCCCTCTTGTTAGATACATCTTGTGTTTACTCCCACACCCTCAGTGGCTGTCCTCTGCTTATAAATAATTTGTGTTGATCACTTAAAAGTCATAAGAGCACACAAAAATAACACGAAGGAAGTAAAAGTCTCCTGAGTCCCTGTTGGCCTGGTCTAACCCGTGGCAAATGGTGACTCGACGTTTTTATTCAAATCCTTCGACTTACTATTTCTTTCCACTTCTCTCCACCATTTCTTTGAGGGATGGGCTGGACAGCGTATTCATTTAGGAGTCTCTCCAAGTCAAGACCCTTTACAAAAATTGTTGCACACTCATTGCTCTGTGGCTATATAATAACTTAGCAACCTTTGCCCCAGTGACGAACATCCACTTAGTTTCTAGTTCTTTTTGTTTTTGGTGGGTGGGGGTTTTACAGGCCAGGCAGCAGTGCTACAATGTGCTTTATGTACATACCTATCGTCATGCACCAGCTCAGTCTTTAACTCCTAGAGAACTCTGGCTTCTAGGCACTGATAAGGAACGCAAGTGGTTGTTTGCAGAGCCTATATCTGGGAAAGCAAATGCTGTTTTCAGCTCCACTGCCACCTTGTCCTGGAAGAGAGTTTGTTCCCTTTGGACAGAAGACACCTCAGGCCTGGGGTCATCTTCTCAGATGTGCGAGGCTCTCAGTTCCCATCCCATTTACTCTTGGCTCCCCAGCCCGTATCAGCCGTACCTCTCGCGGTTTGCTGAGGTCCCCAGGAATGAGTGACTGACTCTCTGTGTTGGAGAACAGTCCGTAGAAGTGTGTCTAGGTCCCTCCTGGATGCCCAGCCTCTGTTTACCTCTGCAAGTAGACCTCTCCCCATTCCTGTTTAGCTTCACAACATCAAGCAGATAGCCTTCCAGGGCCAGGAGGAGGCAGGGTTCCTGGGTCCAGACATTGATATAGCGGACAGGCAGAAAGGGGTCATAATTTCATGGTGTGGCCTCCAGTGGAAGTATTAGGAGTTCCGGTGGGGATTGGAGAAAGCCGGTTTCAACCGGTTAAATTATGCACACCGTCTGTCTCCATTCTTCTAAAGAATTTTAGGTAGAGGATTCTGATTTCAGAGCACAGGCAGGAGGGCCAAGTCCTTTGGGGTTTGGGGGGAAAGTGACATTTAGATACGACCAGGACAGGTCTTAAGTCCTGGCAGAATGGAATCCCTAAATAGAGTCCGCACATCAGAAGTCAGGAAGGTAGGAATGAGATTTTGGACTGGGATGGGGGTCCAGACTCTGGACAGCCTAGTAGGCAGGGGGTCAGGTTCTGAGCAAGGGTTGCAGGAAATTCCAAGAGCATTTGGAATATGTTGAAGGAAACCTGGACATTCCCAGGAGTTCTGGCTGCTCCCATCTTTGCCTCCTTCGGGACACGCTTTCCCTGTGATCCCACACCTGCTGGAATCAGAGACAGCTGCTCTAAAGGGTCAGGGCAAGTACTTCCCAGGCGTTGAGAAGCACATGCATTCACAGAAGGGCCACGGACAGCTTCAAGTTCGGGCAGGAAATGCGGCGCGTGACAAAGTTTGGGCAGGAATGTTGTTTTCTACTTTAAGATGCCTGAAAGGCGTTTTAACACTAACCTCCCATGTAGCTTTCCTGTGGATGATATATAACTCCATTTACCGTTTTAATCTGGGTAGCAAAATGAATACTCGATGGTTGTAATATGAATAGTAAATTAACCCAGATAAAAGTGTTCTCCAGCCAATCAAGACCATTAAGTAACTAGGAGACTAAGATCAGTGAGCACATTCCGAAGGCAATTATAATGAATAACTAAAGAATACATTCACTTCAAGAGGGCAGACGGCTTCAGAAGCTTTCTGGTCTCTCCAAAGAAAATGAGGGTAGGTGGGAAGAAAGCTGAAGAAATTTCGTAAAAAGGACATATTTATTGATCTATGTGGGGCCATTTAGAATCGGTAATGGGTTCTTAGGGCGACTTGGGCGTCTTAGCCATCAGCAGGATCATTAAAGGAAACAAAGAACCGAGAAGTTTTCCCTGCTCACCACCTTTTACAGCCAGGTCAGACCCAGAGGCTGTGCCTGAATCTCAGTGTGGCAACAGTTCTCAGTCTCTTGTGAAGAAATACCATTTTCGTGTTTTAAATGTAAGTGTAATGCATGCTAATTGCAGACAGTATGGAACACTCACCAAAAAACGTGAAACGATACCAAAACCGATCCATAATCCTGTCACCCAGAGACAGCCATTATTAACATTTTTGGGTAACTCGGTTTTTAAGTGTTTCTGGGTATGTACATTATATGTTTGGATAGTTGTAAATTATTCTGTTCACTTAAGAATGATGGCATTAATATTATGGTAAAAACGATACAACTTATTATATAAAATTCAAGCCATACAGAAAAATGCAAAGAAAGGTTTTAAAAACTTTCACCTGGGGGCACCGGGATGGCTCGGTGGGTTGATCATTCAACTCTTGGTTTCGTCTTGGGTCATGGTCTCGCGGCTTCACGAGTTCGAGCCCAGCCGATGGGCTCTGTGCTGCCAGCCCGGATCCTGCTTGGGATTCTGTCTCTCCATCTCTCTGCCTCGTCCCTGATCCTGGCTCCCCCTCTCAAAATAAATAAATAAACTTAAAAAAACCAAACTTGCTCCTGAACTCTCACCCAGGGAAGTTAACCATCCTGCATCTTCCTTCAGCTTATAGGCTAATTATGTGCTCTCTCAGAGAGAGAACAATTACCTTCTGCAAAAAAATGGATGATTGTAGGCTATTTTCATGCAAAAATGGAAATTTTTTTTTTTTTTGTAATTTCAGGTAAGGAAATAAACAAACCAGAAGGACAAAACACAAGGCTGAAGGACTGTGGCACTACTGGAAACTGTTTCCAGGGGCCACACTGGTTCTTTTAAGAGATTCCGCCCATTCTCTCTCCTGGCTTTCTCTTCTTTGTGCTGAGACATGTCAGCTCATCGCATCTTCCAAGGCAGCAACAGGGCTCCGTGTAAGGCCCTGAGCCGCACATCCTGCTTTTCCTGACTTCCAGCAGATTCTCTAAGTCTGGTGGCTCAATCCCAGACACAACAATGGCCGGATACTTAGAAGTGTTCAACCCGTGGCCACGATGACCCTCGGCTGTCTAGCCAGTCACTAAAGGGACATTCTTACATGTACCGTCAACCCGCATCGTCAGGTGCTAGGGAAAGATGAACAAACACAAACACCAAACAAAGCAAAGCTTCCAGGACCTAAGCAGTGATATCAGTGAATTAAGTGGCTTATGTGCGATAAGAGCAAACCAATAAACCTGAGCATCCAGAGCGGACAGGGAAAACCCCCAGCCTAGTCTTGCCAGATGGGAATTGGGGTCCATGTGGGCATATCATCAGATTTGTCAGGAGGAACCAAAAATCTAAATTTTTTTAAATTTTTTTGGTAATGTTTATTTTATTTGTTTCAAGGGGGGAGGTGATTGAGTTGGGGAGGGAGAGAGAGGGAGAGAGAATCCCAAGCAGACCCCGTATTGTCGGCACAGAGGTTGATTCCGGCTCGAACTCACAAACTGTGAGACGGTGACCTGAGCCAAAACCAAGAGTCGGGCACTGAACCGACTGAGCCGCTCAGGCGCCCCCACAGAGACCTAAATTTTTAACTGAAATCTCCTTACTTACATATATTGAGGGTAAGTTAGAAAATTGAAAACACCGCGCAAAGCAAACAAAACTCACTGATGGGTCAGCCGGATTTCTTTTGCTGTTCTGACACAATTTAGTACAATTCAGGACACCAGTTCAAGAATATCAAGTGAGCAGCAGACAATTTTTAGTGAAAGTATGACCCAGACAATATCTGGCACATATTTATACCAAAAGATATTCATTGTTGTTTGTTTTTCTGTGTTTTATCTGAGATTCAAGTTTACCTGGATATCTTGTCTTTGCTGGTGGGTTTTGGTGGATGATTTCCACCCCCCCTCATGGGGACCCCCGTCTTAGGAAGTCTGTGAGCTTTCTCTGTCTTCCCTGCCTCTGTCCAGATTTCAAAGTATTTGGCAGCTAAGTGTCATGTTTTTGTTTTGGTCCGTTTCCTTTTTCATTGATAATGTAGTTGTTTTTCTCTTACTATTATTATTTTTTTAATTTTCTTTTTGTTTCCAGTAGGTTTGGAGGAATTTGTGGGGTAAGAATGTATTTTTTTATGCCATTGATGAGCAGTCTCTACAGTCTGCTTTTTAATTTAACATTATATCATATATATCTCCCCATCATGAAATATTCCTATTTAAATTTTTTTAATGTTTATTTATTTTTGAGAGAGAGACAGAGAGAGAGCATGAGCAGGGGAGGGGCAGAGAGAGAGGGAGACACAGAATCCAAAGCAGGCTCCAGGCTCTGAGCTGTCAGCACAGAGCCCGACGCAGGGCTCGAACTGACTAACTGTGAGATCATGACCTGAGCCGAAGTCAGACGCTCAACTGACTGAGCCACCCAGGTGCCCCAACATTCCCTCATTATGAAATATTTTTAAAACACATTCACTCGTATGAATTTCCCAAACCTGTCTTAGGTGAAGTTCAGTTACATTTAATGCTCAGAAAACCTGTGTACAGATATTGGAGCTAGAAGCAGAACTGTGTGGGAGAAAGAGTCGATTCTCCTGCTTGTTCCTAATGGGGCTGGGAGAACAGGAGAACCGTCCACGGTGGGTCGGCTCTGACTGTCCTTAGCAGCCACTACAAATGATGGTTCCTCCCACAGCCCTGGTCCCAGATTTCCAGTGGCCTTCCTTAGCTTTACCTTACACAAGTCGGGTGAAGGATTTCTTTTTCTCCCCTAAATCATCTGGGGACCTCTTCTTATTAACTGTTGGTTTCTAATGAGCAAGGCAATCCTACCAACTGGGTTTGATGTGATTAAGAAAAGTGCTTTTTCAAGCTATTATTTTTTGTGGTGGGGATGATTCTCGGGTAATTAGGCCACACTGTGGAGACACAACTTGATACATTGGCTTATTTGGGTTTTGACAATATGATTAAAAGTCCTAGGCTTTTGCCAAACAAGCTTCTGAGGACTGTTGGCATTCCATTTGGTATCTGCTGGGATCTGAAGTTGTGTGCGGGGGACAAGGGCAAATGCACAGCTAGGGGAGGAAGGGGCTGCCGTGTCCTGTCCACGTAATTCACCTGGGGGGAGGTCGCGCTGGCTCGTGGAGATGGTAAGGGCACCATTGGGACCGCATACTGCTTCCCAGGATAACCACATTCCATGAAGAAGGTGGATGGCATCTACCCTGATGGCACAAAACACCGAGATAATTCCATTCTACTTCCTGTTTTTTTCTCCAGATCCACTCCACTGTGGCACAGTGAGTCACGATCGTTCTCGGTTTTAGAGCTGGTGTTTTTAATTTTGTTGGCGGCTTCAAATGCCACTTTTATGAAGTTGAGAATCCTGTTATGTAGAAAGTATGAGGCGCTTTGGGTGACATGTTGGGCCTCCACAAACTAGCTTTCTTCTTCTTCAGATACAGGACTGGATTGGCCTGTGGGTGTCTGTCTCGTGTGGGAGGCGTCCACCGGCCAGCGCTCTTGCACTCTTCCACCCAGTGCTTGCTGGCCGGCTCAGAGGGTCCATCCATCCTTGTTTTGGCAATGAGTGCCTTAGTCCGGCCATTTTTGGCTAGGGTAGTAAGAGAGAAAGAAAAAGAAATGGAGAGGAGAAGAAGAAAGGCAGAAGGACAGAGGAAGCGGGGGAGGAGGGAGGGAGCAGAAGAGGGAGAGCATTAGGAAAGATCGATGCTCCAGGACCACTCCACATGCAGAAGGACCACGGGTGTCAGGGTGAGCTTGAGGGCAGGTACTCAGAACATCATCTGAACTTTAAAGTGTCATCCCCAAAAAGAGAAATCAAATATTCAGTGGCTCCAAAATGCTCATCTATCCAATCACGAGTTGCACGTAGCACGCCTCTCCACCTGGAGGCATGGACACAAAAAGGGCTCCATTTCTAGAGCATCTCCTGGACAGAAAGCTGTGATAAGAAGAAAAGGGAAAACACCCGAGTCTCCTGTGCCCCGCACACCCACAGCCCAGGAGCCAAGGAGAGGCTGACCCTGGTGTCTTTCTTGCCGGCCGGACAGGACTTGATTCTCAGATGTGATTGAGTTAGTGGGGCTGTTGGCAAAAGCTTGTTTTGACTGGTAAACGATGCAGGTTTTGGATAGAAGTCGGTGACCGAGGAGGACGGTGGAATGTTGAGTGTCCTCCTCACTATCACACGTCTGAACCACGGCTACTTCTAATTCTCCTGCCAGCACGCTTCTTATTATTTTTGCCAACCTCTTATTTCCAAACCCTGGTTTTGCTTCATTTAACCCTCTTTTCCTGGACCTCTTAGACAAGGCACCCCGTTGGTGAAAAAACAGACAAACAAAACATCTAAGACACCACTTGGGACTATGTGGCAGCAAACACACTTTAGGGAGGCCTTGTCCTACAGAAGAGATGCTCCAGCGTGTGCAGAGACCATCAACGAGAAAGTTAGAGCAAATGAAAACTTTGTTCACCTTTAAAACAATTGAAAAGAGAGAGGGTGCATTTGAGCTGAGATTTTGAGACAGAAACAAAAGCCTCAGGTATCGACCGCCAGACAGCCTCAGTCCATCCTTCCCTTAGGACGCAGGGCAGGAAATCTGTCAGCCGTGGAGCCACCTCTGTCGTCTTTGGACTCCCCCTTGCTTTTCGATGCTCCCTGTTTCCTGTAACAAGCCCCTCAGTTGTACACGGTGCCTGTCTGACTCTGCTCCTGCCAATGTGGGAACCAGGCCCACCCAGTCTGGGCATCATCCCACTTATTCTGAGGAGCCGTCAGAAGAGCACTGTTTCTCAGCCGTTGGGCGTTTTGACAGTAGGGCCTCAGTAGGCCTGTCTGCATGTCGCAGGGAGCCCTGCCCGCTGAGAGCTCATACCCTTTGGTACCTGGGAGGAGACCTCTACTCTTTCTGACTCCAGTCTTTTCTCAAAGAAGCTTCCCCGACCCTACACATAAAAGGTGGAGCTCGGACACATCTGCCAAGCTCCCCACCATGCTGTCTTCTGGCCTTGCTTCCCACCGACAAGACCTGTCCTTTGTTATACTGCGACCCTGGTGTCCTTAGGAAGGAGAGCCTTCCCTGGGACCCAGCCAAGACCCCAAGCTGCTCAGCGAGAGCAAAGGCAGGCAGTGATATTTCCTCATTGATCCAAGCGCTCTGGAGTGGAGGCCCAGAGGCCTGCCACGCTGCCATTCACCCAGTTTTCCCACTGCCTAGAAGAAGCAGGGGTCTCCAGGATGTATGAGGCCCAGTTTTGGTGTTCCCAAAGCACAAAGGTAGAATCCAGCATTTCCCCCACCGGGCCAAGCTCTCTGAAGCAGGGATCACAGAGAGAGAGAGAGAGAGAGAGAGAGTCAGGTTCTCGCAGCTCCATGAGGAGGCCGCGTTTCGCATGCACATGTGACCCATAAGAGGTCATCTGTGGAAATAGCGTCATCCCAATCCTGATGTGGATTAGCCTAGCCAGTCGGGGGAGCCGTCAAGCTTTCCCACCAGGCAGCCTAAGAGTCTACTTCCTAGGCAGCCCAAGTGCAGAATCAAGTCATAGTAGGAAGATTCCTTGGGCACCTGGAGGCACGAGGCTCTCTGTTCAGCGCTGTGGGGGCGTAAGGCACGGCCCTCATCCTCACGGATTCCGAGTTTGACTGAAGGGCTGAGATCTGTAAGCACGCAGCAGTACCAGGTAATAAAAGATAGGGTACACTTAGGTGCTCGCGGGTTCGTGTGGAACCCCAGAGACCATGTGTTACATTTGCCCATCCATCTTGTGCTTTGGGGGCTGACCCTCCGGTACTTGTGGTTCCCAAGGGACCGTGACGCAGAAGACCTGGCTCCCGGGAGCCCAGGGGTCCTGTCTGCTCAGCGGTACTGCAAGTGGTATTGTGTGCCCAAGGGGGGCCAGTCAAACTTGTTACCAGAGTTCCCTTATCATCTATGGAAACTGCTTGATCCAAGAGCTCTTTTCTGCCCCACTGCTGAAGTGAGCACAGGGCTGGCTCTAGCTCGAGGGAGGGGGGTAGCCGGGACACAAAGTGTAAGGGGGGACGTAGCTCTCAGGCATGACCCTGAGAGTGAGCGTCTCCTTGAATCTGTGCAAATTTGCCCTGCCCTGGTCCTGGTGCCTCAGGGCCATCGTCCCTCACAGCCATCTTTCCTTTCCACGGAGAGACAGCCTATCTGGAGAAGGAGAGGGAAACGGCGCAAAGACACAGAGAGAGCTAGAACCCCAGTGATATCATGAGAGCTCCTGGATCCAGCCATGCCTGCAGCTTGTGTTTCTGGTCATAGAGCTAATGCATTGAATTGGTGTTCTGTCCCTAAAACTGACTTGGCACCTTCAAGTGGAGGGCAGCAAGTGACAGGGTACAAAGCGAGGCCTTGGCTGAAACGAGGGGACAAGAGGGGGTGATGTGAATCACCGTCCCCTGCTGAGGAGTGTGTGAACTTAGTCTGTGCATGAGGATGTCACAAGCTGGCAGGGGAGATTGTAGATGCTGTGTGGTGTTTGCTAAGAGCCCACAGCCAAGGAGGCTCAGTCTACCTGCCAGAAGAGCAGAACGGGACAGAAAAGAACTTTATTGAGTGTATTTTTTACAACTGAGAGCCCTGGACCCAGCTGTGCCTGAAGACAGGCCATCCCTTAACTTCCGAGCTATGACAACCAATAGACTGCTCTTTTTTGTGAGCCAGGCCAGGAGACATGGGTAATGCCCACAGAAACTAAGACAGGCTCGGTCCCCCCTCACCACCACATGCACTGAACTATAAGCAACTTGGGGGCCAGTGTGGTGTTCCGGGCCAGGGTAGGGACGGAGACACTGTAGGCACACAGTCAGCCATGACACCCGGACGGATGGATGAATGGGTGGGGGGAGAGGTCCAGGGCACCCTCCATGGGACATGTAGCCCCTGCCTCCTTGGAGCACCTAAGCAGGGAAGCAAAGTGGAAGGAGGCTTATGGACCATCTGGGGCCCCCGGGCCTGGGTGCTGGGAATCCCAGAGCTGAACAAAACACACACACTTCTAACTTTCCAGTCCTCCTCCAATCGCTGTGCCCTGAAAGGATTTGGAGCCGGGGCTGAGAGGGTGTGGCAGACCTACCTCCCCGAAGGTGACCTGTGATGAGTCACACCCTTGTACAAATCCCCTCCCCTCCAGAGCAGGCAGACCAGAGACTTGCTTCTGACCAGCAGAATAGGGCAAAGGGGATGAGGAGTCACTGTCATGAGCACATCATATCATATGACAACGGTGAAGGGATGTTGGGTGCAGTTAAGGTCCCTATTTTGCTGGCTATAATTAAATCGAGTTCGACCTAGGTGGGCCTGATCTAACCGAGGGATGGAAAGTCCTTTATAAGAGCATCTCATCCTTCTCTGACATCAGAGACTGGCAGTAGAACAAGATGTTTGTGCTGGCTCTGAAGAAGCAAACAGCCAGGCTGTGAATGGCCCACAGGGAGAGCCATCTGCCAGGAGCCGGGGCCACAAGCAAGTGAACACATTTTGGAGCTGGGCTCCATAGGAGCTGGGCGGTCCAGCTGCTCCTTGGCTGCAGCCGTAGGAAACCCTGACCACAGGAAGGGCCTGCCTGGACCCCGACGCTGAGGCATGTGGCAACTACGAGTGGTGTTCCAAAGTGCGATGTTTACAGAAATTTGTGCAGGAGCAACGATAGGAAACTCACAGGGTTTGGGGAGATGTGATGGGGCTGGGAATCCTCTACCCAAAATGAAAAGTCTTCTAGTATGAGATTCAAACCCCGGCTGTGGGGCCGGACAGTGTCAGCAAAGGGTTGGCCCCATGCTGACTGCCGAGGAGGGACCCCGAAGTGTGGAAGGACTGTCTACACAGGTGCGTCTCACCCCTGCCCTCAGCCAGAAAACCTTCCGCACTCATGCCGCCCGGCCCGTGCCTCAGGCTCGGATTTACAAAACAGTCCTCGTTCCTGCCCTTTGTGCCCAACCTTTACTGTGCCTCCCTTTCCCCGCTGGGCTCCCGGGGAGATCTCAGCTCGGCCCTGACACAAGTCCGCTGCTGGCCTGAGAGTGTGTCATTCAATAGTAGAGCGGGTGAAGCGTTCCAATCCCCTCACTCAATGATATTAAATTACACATTCCCACAAAAAAAACTCTCCCATTGATGCATTATTTAAGCAGAAAGAGCAAAATACAAAAGGCCTCTAAGTTCCATTCCTGATTCTCGTGTCACTATAAATATACTGGCTTTTTCCACCCCCTTAATCATGGATTAACTTTTATGGAGATGGTTGGTTTCCTTTCTATGGAGACACGGTTTTGACTGGAGCCCTAAACCAGTAGTAAAGATCGTGACTAATCTCACTCCCATCGTGCTCACCAGAACATGTGCCCGGACATTTCGATAGCAACTGCTGCCGAGGGCCCGGAGGGCCCAGAGGCCACGGCATATCTTGCCCTGGAAGCTGTTTCTCTTCTTGACCCGGCTTGTTACGTGCTCCAAACAAGGCTTCCGAATCCAGGCGGTACCCTCCATGGGAAATGCATTCGTCATGTTACGCAGGGATATGCAGATGCCCGCACACCGAGTTTTAGCAGACTGAACCCCGCTTGCCCATCTGTACACTTCGGTTTTGCTTTCCCGAGTGAGTTTCCAGAGGTGGCTGAGGGAACATACACTCGCTCTGCTTCAGACACTTCCTAGCTCATTGTGATAAACCACCAAGAGGAGACCTCACGACTCAAGTAAACAAATCAATCCGTGTTTGTGCAGAACCCAGGCTTGTTTAGGTACAGCAAATAATGCCATATCACTTTACTGGTTTTTAATGTTTTTATTTATTTTTAAGACAAAGAGAGACAGAGCGTGAGTGAGGATGGGTCAGAGAGAGAGGGAGACACAGATTCGGAAGCAGACGCCAGGCGCCGAGCTGTGGCACAGAGCCCACGCGGGGCTGAAACTCACGAACCGTGAGATCATGACCGAGCTGAAGTCGGACGCTCAACCCACTGAGCCACCCGGGTGCCCCCATATCACGTTAATAGAGAGGAAATACGGAACAGGGTTAGAGCGCAGCCTTCGGGTGGGGGACGCCCCGGGATTCTCAATCCTGTACTGCTATTCCCCAGCTCTGTGACCTTGGGCTTGTGACGCAGCCTCTCTATGCCTCGCTGTTTCCGTCTTCAGAGTGTGAAAATGCTAGTTCTTGGCGCATAGGGCGCTGACCAGGCTTAAATGAGTTACCGAGTGGAAAGCCCTGAAAATGGTGCTTAGCCCGTAGTAACTTGCATGCCTTTGCGGCTCTTCTTTGGCTGTTGTTACCATCGCCTTCATTTTTCCAGGGTGGATTTCACTGAAATGAACACCACAGGGGATTTGCTGATTTCCTCACCGCCTCGCCATGCATTCATTCATGCCCACAGCATTAATCCGTGTCCCCCGCATGGCGCCAGAAAAGGTCTTGTGTCCAGAATATCATATATTGAAGTGCACAAAACGATGCTCCACAACACTAGGCTTCAGGGAAACACATTAAAACTGCCCTGAAATACTGCTATACACATATTGAAAATGTTTTTTTCAATCTTTACTTATTTTTGAGGGATAAAGAGAGACAGAGTGTGAGCAGGGAGGGGCAGAGAGAGAGGAGATACAGAATCCAAAGCAGGCTCCAGGTTCCGAGTTGTCAGCATAGAGCCAAACATGGGGCTTTAACTCACAAACCGTGAGATCATGACCCGAGCTGAAGTCAGCTACTCAATCTACTGAGCCAACCAGGAGCCCATGAAATATATCTATTCTTTAAAGACAATACCTAATACTTGCATGTGACCCATAAATCTGACTCCTAGACATTTGCTCTAGAGAACTGAAAACTTATGTTTATAAAACAAAAACAAAAAAACATGCACACAAATGTTTACAGCAACTCTAATCATAACTGACAAAAATGGAAAAACACAAATTTCCTTCAGGAAATGAATGGTTAAACAAACCCTGGTATATCCGTACAGGGAAACACTAAGAAACAGATGTATTGTAAAGGCATGATGTTGAATGAAAGAAACCAGTCTCATAAAGTTACCTACAATAAGGATCCATTTATATGCTATTAAAGTTGGAGATAGATGGTTGCCAGGCCTCAGGGGTGGGGTGAGAGTGATTCAACATGAGGGAATTCTGGGAGCTGATGGAATTGTTCTCTTTGTGTCTAATTTTTTTTGGGGGGGGGGAGACAGAGAGTGAGAGTGGGGGAGGCACAGAAAAAGAGGTAGAGAGGGATAATCCCAAGTAGGCTCCGGGAAGTTCGTGAGCAGGAGCTCAAACTCAAGAAGAGTGAGATCATGACCTTAGCCGAAATCAAGAGTGGGATGCTTACCTGACTAAGCCACCTATGTGCCCCAGGAACAGAACTCTTCTGTATTATCACTGGGGTGACATTTACATGAGTATATACAATCTTTAAAACTCAAAGCACTATGCACCAAAAGAGTTATTTTACATAATGTTAATTACACAACAAAAAGCATTTTCAAAAAAATACCACATCTGTCCTCATGTCTCCATTTCCTGCGTCCACACTAATTCCTGTCATGTTCACCTCTCCTGGTCAACTGCAATGACTCCTTACCTGATTTCCTCCCAATTACAATCTTCACTCTGTCTTTCTAATAAACTTATGAAATATTACTCCTGAATAAAGTGTTATAAGGAAAAAAAATAATAGCTGCACCTTCCTTAGATCATGCATGTACACCACTCCCTATGGTATTTGTAACACGAAGACCCAGTGTGCAAATACAATAAGCAGCCAAGGGGAGCCTGAGTGGCTCAGTTAGTTGAGTGACCTAATCTTAGTTTCAGTTCAGGTCATGATTTCGCCATTTGTGGTTTCAAGCCCCAGGTCACACTCTGCACAGAGCCTGCTTGGAATTGTCTCTTCCCCCTCTCTCATCCCCTCCCCTTCCTCACACACACTGCAAATCAACCTCCCACCCACCCAACCACGCAACCAACCAACCAACCATCCAACCAACGAACAAACATTAAAATCAAAATAAGCAGCCCAAATCATAAGGGTTTGTAGTACTTTACACATTTATCCCATAGATCAAATAAAAGCAGAGAAAACTTGACTATCATGCTGGAATTATTTTTTTTTTCTCTTACACCCAACTCATTTTGCTCACTTGTGGTTCATTTCTGTGTCTCCTCCTCTAAATGCAGTGCCCACTTCCTCTGGCAGTCCTACTTGAAGTGAATTTCTAACTGCTTCAACTCAGTACCTTCTTCATTCTGTTGCCTTTGTCATGAAGACCTGGAACAAAAATCTGTGAAAGAATGAACACCCCAGGCCTGGCATGCCAATACTAACACCTGGCAAACAGCAACAACGTCCCAGAGACAGCAACTAGCAAACAATCCGTTGTCTATTTAGGAAACATGAGCGAGAAGATGGAAGAAATAGAACTTCCCAAAGGGAGCCTGAAAAAGAAAACCAAAAACAAAATCCACTGGCGTTAAAAAGTGAAAACAGGTAACACCAAGGTTTATCTCAATGTTATTGCAGGTGTTACTGGATACACTAGATGAACCTGAAGCAAATGATTTCTAAACAACAAAAACAACAACAACAACAACAACAACAACAAAAACAGCAACAACAACAACAAAACAGTCTTCTAAAATATGCATTGGTATAATTTAGCAGATAATCAGAGCTGCAGAAACTAGCTTTATGTGGGAATAATCAGAATACCATAGCTACTCAGAGGAGTCACGCTTATTGCGAATAACTGATGCTCAGGTGGTGTGATCACTGTATCACACAAAACCAAGTAAGGGTCTTAAAAAGGAGGAGGGAACCCAAGCAAGGCGGCAGATGCCAGAACAAATGGGGTGAATCAAGGGCTCAGTGAAACGGAAGACTTAATCACAAAGTGAACAATTTGCCTGAAAATGCTGCAGATTCAGGCCAGCACACAGGCCTCCAGGCTCCCTGGCAGGAGTCCTGGGAATATCAGGGGCAAAGCAATGAACTTACAGCTACCAATCACTTCCCTGTGGCAAGCACGGTTACCTGATAAAGCATCTCAATTGACCCTGCGTACAGAAGAAGGAATTGAGGCTGAAGGAGATGTGATAATTGCTCAAGGTCACAGAACTAAGAAAGTTATGGAAATGGCCGTTACCCCAAGCACTCTGACTCCTTAGTGCATTACATGCTGTCTCAAGTATGCAAAACTCGGCTTCAGTAACCCTTTTACCATCTTTTTAAGTAAATTTGTTTTCAAAAAGTTTTGATTGTTATTTTCATTTTTATTTGTTTCCTTATGTCTTTTAATTTCTTCTCTGTCTGTTTGATTGATTCATTCTTTAGTAAGATGTTTTTTAACCTGTATGCTTTTAGACGTTTAACAGACTTTTTCCTGTAGTTTATTTCAAGTTCTAACCATTGTGATCTGAAAGTGTGCATGGTGTCATCTCAATTCTGTTATATTTATTGAAGGCTTTTAGTGACCCAGTATGTGGTCTCTCTTGGAGAATGTTCCACGTGCACTCCAGAAGAAAGTATGCTCTGCTGCTTTGGGATGTAGAGTTCTAAAATATCTGACGCGTCCTTCTGGTCCAATGTATCATTCAGGACCATTGTTTCTTTCCTGATTCTGTCTAGATTTTCTGTCCATTGTTGTAAGCTGAGTCTTAAAGCCCCCTGCAATTACCATATTCTTATCAATGAGATTGTTAATGTTTGTGATTAAATGTTTTAAATCTTTTTGTGCTTCCGAATTCACTGCATACTCATTATAATTGTTCGCTCCTCCTGATGGACAGACACTGTAATTATTTAATAATGCCCTTAAACATCTCTTGCTACAAACTTTAATTTAAGGTCAAGTTTTTCTGATATAAGTATGGCTAATACAGCTTCCTCTTGACTCCCAGTAGCATGAAAGGTAGTTCTCCATCCCCCCACTTTCAATAGTAAGGTGTCCTCAGGTCTGAAAGGAGTCTCTTGTAAGACAGCAAATAGATGGGTCTTGTTTTGTATTATCCATTCTGATACCCTATGTCTTTTGGTTGGAGCATTTATTCCACTTCCATGCAGTGTTATTATGGAGAGCTATGGTTCCGAGGCAGTGTGATGTCTGTACTTTTCATGCTTGTACTGGTGTCTGTGGCGCTTTGTGATACTTGCGACATTTCCCTCATAGAATCCCTCTTAGGATCTCTTGCAGGGATGGTTTAGCGGTGATGAATTCCTTCAGTTTTGGTTTGTTTGGGAAGACCTTTACCTCTCCTTCGATTCTGAATGGCAGGCTGGCTGGATAAAGGATTCTTGGTTGCATATTTTTCCTATTCATCGCATTGAAGATTCCCCTATTCCTTTATGGCTTGTCTGATTTCAGTAGATGGGTCTGCTCCTATCCCAATACTTCTACCTTTGTACGTTAATGTCCATTCATCCCTAGCTGCTTTCAGAATTCTCTCTTCATGCTTGTATTTTGCCAGTTTCACTATTATGTGTTGTGCAGAAGATCAACTCAAGTTACATCTGAAGGGAGTTCTCTGTGCCCGTTTGGTTTCAATGCCGGTTTCCTTCCCCAGATTGTGGAAGTTCTCAGCTATGATTTGTTCAAGGTCATCTTTACGCCACTTTTTGCTCTCTTCTGGAAATCCTGTGCTATGGATATTGTTCCATTTGATTGCATCACTTAGTTCTCTTATTCTCCCCTCTCGATCCTCAATTTTTTCTCTATCTTTTTCTCACCTCCTTTTCCCCATATTTTTATCTTCTAATTCATTTATTCTCCCCTCTGTCTCTTCAATCCGTGCTGTGGCTGCTTCCATTTTAAATTGCACCTCATTTATACCATTTGAATTCATCATGACTACTTTTTATTTCCTTGATCTCTGCAATAATGGATTCCATGCTGTCTTCTATGCCTTTGCCAATCCCAACGATTCATCTTTTGACTGTTATGCTAAATTCTGATATGTAGCTTATATCTGTTTTGATCAAGTCGTTAGCTGTCCACTTCTTCCCGGAACTTCTTTTGAGGGGAATGCTTCTGTTTCATTATTTTGGCTAGTTTTCTCCCTCTTATGAGGTTTACAAGCTTGTAATTTGCTCTGCACCTGCAAGAATTGCTATATGAAATGGGGGTCACGCCCTTTGCAGGTTCTAGCCCTGCAGGTAGTGTTTCTTGGAGAGTGTTACTGGCTCTCTGTTGTTGTGGCATTGGCTCTTTGAGTTCTCTACTCGTCATGATGTTTTTGACCCTCCACAAGGTGTGCTTTTATTTGTCCCTTGAAGTAGCCCTGGAAAGGAAAACAAACAAACCAACAAACAGGAAACAGAGACATGGAAGGAAACGTGCAACTAAAAGAAATAAATGGACACACACACGCTCACACACACAGAAAAACAGTCTGAAATCAAAAACAAAACAAAACAAACAAACCAGAAACACCAGCTACAAGTAAAGAACAAGGTAGAGGCATTGCTGTTGGAAGAACACATATAAAGAGGGAAATGACAGGAGTGGGGAAAAGGAAAAAATATATATATTGACCAGACTGGGAGGCTAAATGGCTTAATGCAGAGAGAGAGAAAGGAAAATAAGGAAGGAGATGGGGGAACAAAAGGAAGATAAGTTTACCCAGACGGAGAAACTAGATGGCTTGATGATTCCAGAGACAGAGAAAGAAAATTATAGAAATATAGGTAGGAAATGTATCCAGGGAATGGATTATAAATGTCTGCTTAAACGAACCAACAAGCAGAGTTATCGAACTAAAAGAGGGAAGAGAAAGGAAGGGAGAATATGTCTAACTAACAAGAGTTGTCCCGGAATTAATCCAGTCTATGCAACATCATTGGTCCGGATGATGGACCTGCCTGGTTCCACAGCGCCTACCCTGCTCCATCAGATAAGCAGGTACCCAGCACAGAGGGGCGTGGTTTGGGGTAGGCTGGTCCCACGTCCACTATGGACCCTTGGACTGATCCCTGAGGCCCCGCCTTGGTGGTGGTGGTGGTGGTGGTGATGGTGGTGGGGAAACGGTGATGCCCAGCCTCTTCTCCATGACCTGGTGTACTCCGTTCCAGTTGTCCTCATTGTGCCCAGGGCACACGCAGGGTGGTCCTTCTTGCTCCGCTGACTCCTTTGGCATAGCGCTTGTCTAGGATTCGCAGACCCGTTCCGTGTGCTCGGGCACTGGGGAAGTGCCTCTCTGTGCTGCTACAAATGTCTTCCTGGCTATCTTTGTGCTGCTGTGCTTCAGGGAGCCCCGCCTTTTCCTGCCGTGGACTGCGCTGCTGACCTCACTGCTGAGCTTGGGCATGGTGGACGCAGGCAGGCATTGTTTTGTCCCACAGCGACGCCCCCAGGGAGGGGGCCACTTTCTCCTACTGCAGACTGCGCCCTAGACCCAGCCACTGATCCGGGGGGTGGTGGATGCAGGCAGGCTTTGTTCTATTGCACAGCCCTCCAGGGAGGGGCTACTGTCTCCTTCTGTGGACTGTGCCCCTGATCTACCCCTGAAACCAATGCTGGCTCCTCTCCTCCCCAGGTGCGCAAACAGGGAGCCTAGCCCCAGACCCAAGAAAGCCCCACAGTTAGAGATAACATCCCTCTCAGTCCCAGTCCGAGGTTCTCCTCTTATCCACATACAGCCCTACACTCCCAGAGCCACTCTTTCTCTTACTTTTGTCTCTCCGCAGAAGGGGATCTCTTCCCTCCATTCCTACTTGGCCCAATTTATGTACCCCAGTTCACAATCAGCCACCTGTCATTTCTCAAGTTGTCTCATTTCCTTCAGGAGTATTCAGTGTCTTTTACTCGCAGACTTTTGGGGTTCAAAATGCTTTGGCTTCAGCACTTTGTTTGAGAGACATGGGATGTACAGTTCCCCCTACTTCTCCACCATGTTGACCCTTCTGCCCCAGAAGGATTTATTTATAATTTGATGGACATCAAATTCTAGATCCTATTTTCTTATTAATGTTATTAGGATTAAATTCAGTACATACTTTTAGTATTAAGAGAAATTCCCTGTGATTTGAATCCTTTGAAAATGAATTGAAGAGGCAATCCGAATAAATATCACATTCCCTTACTGGGACTTCTCTCTCTCCATCTTTCTCTCACTCTCTCTCTCTTTCTCTCTCACTCTCCTTCTCTTTGACACACACACACACACACACACACACACACACACACACACACACACACTTCCCCCAGACTGTCAGGAATCTCTCTAAGGTGCCCGCCCAATTCCATGGCCAGTACAGAAACTTCACCAGTACTCAGGACTAGACATCCTCACTAAGGTCTGCCCAAACAAAATGGAAGAAAACAGCCTCTGTCAGTCCCACTCTCCTGCCTGTGCAGTTTCCTCCCTCCTGCCAGGTCACCCTGACCCCAACCCTACCTTGCTGTAAAAGCCCATTCTATAACTACCTGACAAACCTAGCTAGTGTTTGATTCTGCAGCAAAAGGCAACAAAGTTCCAACAGGTCTCAGCCCTCCCAGGCCAATGAGTCAGCAGGAAAACACCAGGCCAAGAATCACACTATGAGAATTCTCATTCCAGCTGTACCACTTCCTGGCTGAAGATGCACAGTGAAGCTGTCTTCCAACAACAGTCTAGCTCCACATCTGTAAGCCTCTAGCCCACCTGCATTGCTACCAGGCTCAGGGACACATCCAACGATTTTGTTTCTTGAGCCCCTTCTGGATTGTGTTTGCTTTGTTTAAAATGTCTACCTCTAGGATAAACTAGATTTTGAGACACAAATATGCACAAATATGCAAATTCCCCAAGGGAAAAGACACGTCCAGGGGTCTTTTCACTGCAGTCATCCATATCCCCAAAGCACTGATTTCTACCGTGTACATAATTAGAGAGAAGAAACAGGCAGACACCTTCCCAATGACAATGAAAAAGCAACAGAAGGTGATGGAGAGCCCCACCTGATGTAGTAGCTGAAAGCCCAGAGGTCAAGAATTACCCACCACCACTACGGAGGCAGGGGTATACCTCAAGAATAGAGCCTGGCACACAGAGTCCCTCAGTCAGTTTTCGGTGAGTGGTGAATAAAGCCACAGGTGGACCAATAAACCGACAAGCAAGCGAGCAAAGGCAGACAAGGGAAAATCCGCCTGTTCTATGGTGGTATAGAGAAAGTAGGTGCTTTTAGCAATGCCAGTAAGAGGGTAAACATTATAGAACAGGCCAATTAGTGAATTCTGTGGGTGGAATGTTTTCTCCTGATTACAATGGGCAGCTTATCCATCCTCCAGCCCTGAAGCATATGGTAAGTGGACACCACATGCTGGGGACAACACGTTCGGGAGTAAAGGCGTGGAAGTAACAAGTCTCCACCTTTGCTAGAATGTCGGCTGCCATTTACAGACCCTCCATCTGGCCCCTGGCCCTTTCTTCCTCCCACCCACCCCGATTACTCCCACGTATTATGTCCTTACTGCAATCTTGCAATCCTTGGTTTTGAACCATCCTTCTAATCTGTTTTGTTGTTGTTTGTAAGATCTGTCATTTATCTACGTAAAAACCTGGGAATTTCAATCTTAACAAAGGTGAGAGCACCTGGATGGCTCAGTCAGTTATGCATGTGACTATATTGCTTTCGACTCAGGTCATGATCTCATGGTTTGCGAGCTCCAGTTCTGCATCAGGCTTTGTGCGGACAGCGTAGAACCTGCTTGGGATTCTCTCTCTCCCTCTCTCTGAGCTTTCCTGGCTCTCTCTCACTGTCTTATGTTTGTGTGCTGCTTTTTAAACTGGCCTACGAGTAATTTGGGACAAGTGGTATGATAAGTAACTTTCTCTTTCACCTGCTATGACAGCTCTGACGTTCCCGTTACTCTGCTGAGTTAAGATGTAAGGCAGAGTGTCCCGATATCCTCAACCAAACTACACGGTGTAATCGTATGAGCATAGGTATTCACACTTCTGTCCATTCCCTCGTAAACTCACTCATTTCACAAAGAGTGAACACTTATGCTGTGCACTCTGAGAAATATAACAGTAAGCAAAATAGCCTTCGTAAATTAATATTTTTCCCGCCTTGGGATTGCATGGGCCTATAGTACCCAGTCCTATGTTATTCAGCGCATGATTATGACTAACGTATTTCACTTCTTCCAAAGATGTTTCTAAAGATTGCCAGAGGCAGTGGGATGTGACCGGTGCTGGTTCAAATCCTAGCTCTGCCACATAGATGTGATATTTGGCAAGTTATTTAAACTTTCTAAGCATTAGTCTAGTTGCGTGTTAAATGGGAATAATAATACCTTTCCCACAGGCCTGTTATGTTTGCTTGAGAGGGAAACGTGTGTGAATTGCAGAGAACTGTACTGGTGTATGGTGGGAACTAAAGGAAAATTAGTTTGTTCCCTCTGTTTTCCTATGGCTTTCTGATCATCTTGTTATGGGTTTGTACCGAGGGCCTTGTGCCTCTCTGTGCCTCTCTGTGCCCTTGAGTATCCTCTTGCAATCACCAGCATCAGGGAATTGGACCTCATTCTACCAAGTAAGCCTGACTCTGACATGGTGCCTTCCATAGTTCACCTCTTCTGTACATTCAACACAGACAATGTGGAGGTTTTAAGTAAGCAAGCAGCGACTTTGTCAAAAACGTAGTTACATCACTAATAAAGGCGAGTGTTTACTGACTCGCAGTGAAGGGGGTTCCATGCATTATTCCAAGTGTTTTACCTTTGTTACCTCACTGAATTCATTTCAGAGCTCTGTGGTGAAGGTGCTAGGTTGTGCCTGATTTTACAGCTGAGAAAACTGAGTAACAAAGAGAAAAAGTAAGTTGTCCAAAGGTCTGCTGCTAGAAATAGAGCAAAATAGGATTTTAGATGCCAAGCAGCCTGGCTCCAGGGGCCACCCTCTTAGTCACTGAACTATAGTGCTTCTTGCTAAGCAAGAATTTACTGTAGGATAGGGAATTGAAGTGGTGTTGGGTTGCAAATAAGATAGTAGGTCTAGATGGCAAAGGTTCCACCCAATTCATCTGATCACAAAAAGGTAAGAGTTCATCAAAAGTTGATTATGCAGGTGTTTGTAAAAAGAGAGAATGTGAGAGAGAATCCCCAGTATAGAGTGCTGCTGTTACACATAAAATTGAAGTGAGACAGCTAGTTCTTCTGTAAAAATTGGGAACTGAAACCCCATAAACACATTGCATTCATTCAGTATGTACAGGGTCCTTTGCACATGGCTGGCACTGTAGTAATGACACACGGATGGCTAAGGTGAGCCCTGCCCATGAGGAACACATGGTCTAGGAGGGGAGAAAGGGCTATGTAAGGAGGTTCATGGCAACACAACTAGTGGGAGGAAGAACTGTGGACACACAAAGGTGAAGTAAGCATCGCCAAGACACTTTCCATAAAAAAAGACATAAGAAAGGAACGAATCCTCTTAGAGTTCTGGAGGCATCCTTCATGTAGGCTCTCATGAGTGTATTTTCACTAAGTGCATAACAATTGGGAGCTGATCCCTGCTGAGCCAAGCTCCTCCAGGAGAGAACCTTCCTCTGCTCAGTTGGCTTCAAGCGAACCTGGGTATTCAGCACATCTGCAGTGTCCCTCTCCCACCATCCCACTTCTGGCCCTCTTGATTCCTAGATTTCTAGGAAAATCTGCCTATAAGGTCAAATCCTTATTTGTTGTTAGTTCCTTCCAGAGACAGGGTCTCCACGATGCTATCGATTACTTCAGTGGAATCCTGCCCATGGGCTGCACAAGGAACACCATGATACGAGTTCAATGCCTCATCAATTGATGGGTTTTATGAGAAGTTAAGTCCTCTGAGCTTGGGTTAGAAATAGTCCCCCTCATTCCCCATCTCAAGGCTTGTTTCGGACAAAGGATGAAGATAAAAAGCAATGAATACATAAAAGCCTTTTGGAAAAGCTCAGCCTAAAAACGGCAGAAGAACATATAGGGGGAAAATGTCTTTTCATTTCATGTTAAGAGCCAAAGAGAAAAGCTTCTTTAGATTTCAAGAAAAAAGGAATAATATCAGTACACAAAGCAAGCTTTAAAGATGAGCTTTATCATCATGTCAGTAGAGCTTTTTAGCTTATCTTAGTTCATCAAGCTTTTTAGCTTATCTTAGTTCATCAAGTTCTTTAAGCTTTTTAGCTTATCTTAGTTCATCAAATAATCTTTTTTTTTCTTTTTTTGATGACAGAAATCTTACTTACACTCCTGAACGTCCTATTACCCTTGACAGGTACCTAGCATCCTGCCTTGCACATCTACTTAATTATGTGGGGAAAAAAGAAAAAAAAAAGACATATGTTTATTCACCATCCACAGACAGAATAAACTCCTAACGGAAAACATAAAATATTTGGGCACTGAACACGTGACTGCTCTTAAATGTTCATATATTCAATTTGAGGAAATTTTTTATTTGACAGGTGTGGTGAAAGGCCCAACAGAACGATTCAAAAATAAAGAGAACTCTGGGAATAAATGTGTTAGGAAGGTAATGAAAAATTGGAGACTACGATCCAGATCTTAAAAAAAGCTCTGAATGTATACTCACAAAGACTTAACGACTTTTGATAAACAGGTTAGAAATAGTGCTTTGAAAGCCCATAGAGCTGTAGCATTCGAAGGCAGGGTTTCTTACAGTAAGGTCTGATACCTCTCCCTAATCAACGGAACCATGGAAGCTTACTACAGGTACGGATTCTGAATTCACACCGAATTCTACATTTTTAGATAATTTGCCAGTTTTTGTTAAGATAACCCAAACTAGTAACAGCATTCCAATCTGCAAAGGACGCACGAGGCCCACTCTCTTTAGCATAAAGTTTGGGTTGCTTTGGTAGGTGGATGAAAGCAACAAAACACAGCAGTCTGCAGGGAGAAGTGGAGACTTGAAGGGTTTGAAATGCATACTGTCCCATTTCTCAGGGAGGGCACAGATACTGCTTGATGGCACCCAAATCAGATGTTTCTGTCTGAACCAGTCCTGCTACCCAGGCCACAGTCAACCATAAAGATTATCCAGAGAAATGGTCTGCATCTGTATCTGCTGGAGATTCACTGACTAACAAGATTCTCAGTGCTGCTGGGGCTAGGTGTGTGGGGTGGGAGGTAGATAAACGGGGAGAATCAGACAAGACAAAGTGGCCAAGAACTGGATGGAGTCCACCCTAACTGTTACCGTGGCCATATCTGAAGTTTCCAAAGCTAATGATGCTACATTCGGGGCCACCATTGTTCCGTGATGATATTGCAGTTGGTATATGATGCAAAGAAAGTAAACAAGGAAACGAGGTAACTTAGTATACATTATAACGTGTCAACAAGAAGACAAAGAAAACTCTTGGTTTTTACTTCATTGGCAATTACTAATAGATATGAAAGTTACAGTGCCTCCTAGGAGGCAAGGTTCTTGCCAACAGAAATACAACGCTAATACAGGAGCACCTTCCAATGGTTCATCTGAGAGTATACTGAATGGCATGAGTATTTAATGTGATTTGATAAGGCAGAACTGGTTTCTCCATGACTCACAAGTATTAAATTCTAGAATTCCTATGAGTTTTCTTGATGCATTGATAAGCAAAGGAAACCTAGGAGGGGATTGGGTGGAGCCACATGCCCTAGAAATATGACAGCTAATTTTTGACTTAAGAAGAAAACGAATGACCTCCAAAAGACATTGACAATTCTACCTCACAGATGTGCTGTGAGCTTGAAATGCTCACACATGTGATGCATCTTGAAGATGGTAAGTGGTAAAAATATTGGTATTATTATATTAATGTCTGCTACCCTTTTCTCCAAAATTTTGTAGTAGGTCGTAAAGAAATTGGCAGCTCTGCCATTCCATGCAGCCTGCTGCAGATGACATTGCTGCCTTAATGGGACACAGCCTACAGCCTCTTTGTGAGTAAAACTCTCTTTGTTCATGCCACTGGTGGCAGCCTTTCTGTGACAGCTGAACACGTCCCTAACCGATACTACTTGCCCTTACTCAATGCCATTCAAATACAATTTCATGTTTTGTTAGCACAGATAACATCAATAATGTCACTCTTATTGAAGGTGAAATTATTACCAACCTCACTCAGCAGATGACGTTGGGGAAAAGATGCTAGAAAAGTGTCCTAAATGAAGAAGGGTCTTGGAGAATACTGGTGTTCTCTCTTATGAGCATACCCTCGCAGACTAAACTGTAGGGCACAGGGTTCTCTCTGTTACAACATAACTTGAAGTTTAGGAGTGTTTTTCCTTATAAAGGTTTGAAAACGTCCATGTGAGAGAAGGGTTTACTTAATCCCAGAGAGTAAAATGAAAGAAGGCTTTGGACCCACAAACTCCTACAATAAGTAAGTAGGCCAAGACAACCATAAGGCTGTAGACACAGGCTACCTTTCATGAGAAGGGAAGAATGACTTGGAGGTTGAAAGCCAGAACCCCAGAGGAGCTAGAGCCATGGAAAATCATTCCCAGGCCTTAAGACCCAATGAAAGGACTGCCTACCTGGGCCAGCTGAACTTCAGAATTGTTATGGACCAGTGACTCATGATAACCTCCTTCCTTTCTTTACATATATGTATATATGTATATATATTTGTATATGTGTATATATATGTATATATACATACACATGTGTATATATGTGTATATATGTATATGTGTATATACATACACATATACATATATACACATATATATATACATACACATTTTACATAACTTATTTCAGTAGTTGGAAGAATCTCAACATTAACATTTCTATGAATACCTTTCAAAGTAAGAGAAGTTCAGTTTTGAGTCCCCTAGAATATTTATTCAAACTTGTTTGAGAGCAATACTGTCCCATCTTGTTTTGAACACTGCTTTCCTTTTGGGCTCTGGATATGTCCCGCATGTTATAAATTTCAGTGTAAGGTGCCATTGCCAAGACAAGGGAGTGCTGACGATAAGTCATTGTTCTTGCAAACTCTGCAGCCAGGCTCAGTTTTGATCTTCTTACCACCAGATAAATTCCATCTAGGGAAATTCTTTTATTGTTAATTTCAGCTACTGTAACTTTGACTTGCTCCCCAACCTAGAATATGTTGTTATTCCTTCTGCAGGTGGGAGTGGAATCAGAGCTAAGTCACAGGCATTAGACCCAAATCTAAAGATGAGTGTGTCCATGCTTCAACTGTGAGGCTATCTTTTCCCTATGGTAGCAACGTTCTGCTATTTCAAATCTAACTACTGCACTTACTGGTCTCCTTTAACACAGGAAGTGCAAAACTCACACATATTGCTTCAGATTTAGTTTTGTACATGTAAACTCACATGGATTTAAAGCAAACATTACCGAGCTTACCCAAAATGAAAATTTCATGTTGACATTTGGCAAGTTCGTGATCGGTAACTCTTATTATTTGTATAAATTCTCAGATAGTTTAATATACATAACAATATGTTTTAAATATATTTCAGAACAAAGGACAAAAGACCCCAAATATCTAAGGAAGTCTAGAAAAGTCTAGAAAACCTCCAACAGTGAAAACTTCCTAATAAATCAACTTAACCTCACCTCCTGCTGTCTCTTTCTTCAACTAAACCCACTCATACATTACCTTCTCATCATTTGTCTTTTGGCTTTCTCAGACCACACTCTATTTTCAGGATGTTAAACTCGCAAGTACCTCTCAGCATATATATTTATTTTCAGCCCACATGCCTCCAATTAATAGCATTTATGAAGCATTTTCTATGTGTTCACCCATTAACATCCTTTTTTAATCCTCTCAGTAGTCCAATAGTTTATTTTACTAACCACATGTGGTTTTTCAGGAAGCTAAAGCACAGAGCATTTCTGTAACTTACGTACAGTTCTAACGGTTTCGAGTGGTCAATCTTTCATCCCACCGCAGGCAATGTGATCCACAGTTAGTACGCTGCTGCCTCCAATTATGGATAGGAACTCAGACACAAAGACAAATCCAGGGCACATAATACTATGAATCCTGCCCTTGCTAGCACTCTACGTCTACCCGCTAGGCTGTAATGAAAATTCTGGCTTTACTTTATTCTCTAGGACAGCCTTTACTGCTGCTACTCTTATGCAGCACATTATGTTCTTTTATAATATAAACATACGTGAGTGTTAGGGTTTCTATCACTACTAGAAGGGGGTTGGAGTCAGGACTCAAAATGAACTTTGATGCAGTTTTAAAGTCTTTATTGTGGCAAACTGGGTAATGGTTTGGACTCTGGCATGAAGCATTGTCTCAGAGATTCACTAGATCATCAGACTTGATATTGACAAACTGTTGACTCCCAAAATAGCATAAAAACCATATCTCCAGGCTTCCAGGGTGTTGCCGTTAACAAAAGAAATAAAAATTTCTCACATTGCTTTGCGATTCACATGCAAACATAAGATTCCATTTCAAAACTTTCCAACATCATTAGAAGAGCCAGACACTGCACATTCTCTAACACGTATTTACAGTTAATACATTAAAAAGAAAAGTACAACCAGATTGTAAATCTTAATCATATGTGCACATTAAACTGTCCCAGAACACAATTCAGTTCCATGACAAACAACTGAGTTCTAATTCCCATAAGACATGACAATCTACCAAAAATATTTTAAATACACCAATAAAGCAAATTTCATATATGTATGTGTGTGTGTGTGTGTGTGTGTGTGTGTGTGTGTGTGTGTGTGTATATATATATATATATATATATATATCCACTATATAATATATATACCCTCTAAATGATATAAATATTATATATATAAATTATATATGCACTAAAAACACTGATTTTAAGAGCTCCATGGCAATCCTTGGAACACCAAAAAACTATGAGTTCAAAATTGCTCAGATCTCTTTGTATCCAAATATGTTTCATGCATTTTTATTCAACAGTGTTCAGAACACTAGTACTATTGTTTGCACACAGCAAATTAATATGTGTAAGCCACCGGTTTAAATTATACTGGATCAATTGTGTACTCAAACTTGGACAAAACACACAGCACAACAGTGACAGTAAACAACAATGAAGCTTGCTCTCCACAATTATAACATTACTGGTTCTGTAAGGAAAATTTAGTTGCTGGGTGACAAGTAGAAGGGGGATAAAAATGACATCAGGAATTCAAAAGCTTATTTGAGGTGCCAGTCACCACATATAGGCACTCAAGCATAGCAAGGTCATAAACTTTCTCCTTCTTGTGTCATATGAGATATAAAGGTACGAGAATGAATAAAGACTATGGGATTTATTTCAAAAACCTGTACAACCTAAGCGCAGACTCATTTTAGAAGACAGTAAATGAATGCCTCACCAGAAAAGCGACCGTGTCAAGTTCCTTTTCACGGTCTGCCCAAAAGGATACATAAAATACTTTCATTTTCCTACTAAATTTTGCTAAAAATTTAGCAAAAACAAATTTTTTTTAAAATATCCTGTTTTTTAAACTAGAAATGGCAATATTTTTTAAGGGACCAGCTAAACAACATATTGAATTTAGGATGGACATTCAGATCCAAACCGAAATCAGATAGCCCAGATAACCCAAAGCATGAATGCAAGTTCAAGTGCAATAAAGTAACAAGGTATAGCAGGGAAAAACTAAGATTCTCAGTTAAGTTCAAATAACTGCATGGTGTCAATGGTTGTGTTTCAAAGCTGTGCTGAGCAAAGTTATCCTCCCAGCTACATCTAATTTCAAAACCCTCTGGGAAGCTACCTCGATAAGCTATATGTTGAAATTACATTCTAATATGGTCATTGGATTCATTTTTAATTACTATACAATTATATACAATAGGGAAGTTGTACAAATATGTATCTTTTCCTCAGGGGCTAATTAGCTAAAACAGTTAATTTGGGAAGGGTGGGGGAGAAAAACCTCTGTATTTGAAATACCATTGGCCATGGAAGCTAGTAACGAAAATTTATATAAGCTTCCTATGAAACGAGTATAATTTAACCCTCTGCATCTTTTAAATAATTATTCACTTTTATTTACTCATGTGGCAGTATTTGTAACAACACATTACCACTGAGTAGTGAAAACAAGAATATGAGGCTTACTGAAAACTGTATATTAGGAAGCTATGCCATTTGAACTCTACAAGCTCAAGAGTCAAAATCACAACTCTCGGGGCGCCTTGGTGGCTCAGTCGGTTAAGCGTCCGACTTCGGCTCAGGTCATGATCTCACGGTCCATGGGTTCGAGCCCCGCGTCGGGCTCTGTGCTGACAGCTCGGAGCCTGGAGCCTGCTTCAGATTCTGTGTCTCCCTCTCTCTCTGACCCTCCCCCATTCATGCTCTGTCTCTCTCTGTCTCAAAAATAAATAAACATTAAAAGAAAATTTAAAAAAAAATCACAACTCTCATTATTCCCCTAAAAAGCTGCCAAGCAGGGAGAAACCGTAATATGGAAGATTTAATAGGTCATGTTTCAGCCTGGGATGGATGGTTCTATTGCAAAATACTTAAACTTGAAAGAATAGTGGTACAAAATCACTCCTTGGCCCTTCCGATATCGCAGTAAAATCTGGCTGCGGCACCACTGGCTAAACACCATTAAGTCTTGCTGCCACCAATAACTGAGGTCACTTGGATAATCAAGAATTCCATGCTGGCCACAGGACATAAACACTATCATAAAAGTGAAAAGTACTCTGTGTGGCTCTCCTGTTTGATCCCTGTGGTCTTTGATTGTCAAACAAAAGACCAATACCTGCTAACATAACTGTGCATGGACATAAGATAATAAAGGAGAGTCCTGGAGCAAAACTGCATCAACTGCATCAACTGCCATGATATTTATAAGAGTGATGCATGGTAATGTGGATATTTCCTGTTATCCAACAACAATGACAAACATAAGTGAGGAAAATCTATTTTGCCCAAAGATAACCTCCACCAGTTATTTGGTGCCAAAAAAAATGTACCACCGCTCTAGATCAGTAATACTTCAGAGAATTCCAACGGCTATTATGTATGCAGGTTTAGTCACCACGCTTACCCCTACTCATTTACACTATGTGACTTCCATTTTAAAATAAATTATCCTGGAAAGATTCCCAGATCAGTATGTGAGATTGGTACAAGGCCAAGTCATTTCCGAGTGGATTCCATCCATGTCCATAACCAGCACCAGTTTTTTATTTATTTATTTATTTATTTATTTATTTATTTATTTATTTATTATTTTTTGAAATTCACTCATTGGTTTTTAATAGAAACCGTGAGGTTTCTCAATGCATTTTCAATTTTACCCACTTATAAAGAATTTCCCAAGTTAATTTTACTAAACAAAACCTTCCGAGTGTCTACCATTTCCTTTAGGAGTTCAGTAAACATCAACATTACATTTCAGTATAAAATCTTTAGAAACGTCTTAAGAATGTTTACACAGTTGAACTTTGAATCTTTTGGTTTGTAATCACCGAGCCCGTGACATTCAAAGCCATACAAATCCTTACATTATTAACAGTGATACGCTTGAATTTCTCAGACAGTATCCTTGGTCAAAGCGTTGGAATCCAGTTAAAACTCAGAAAGGTGTGGGATTGAGAATACCCACTATTGCAATTGGTGTTGAGAATACCAACTATTGCAACAACTTTCCACACATATTCGATCTTTCGTCCAGAAAGAGTGGCAGTCAAAAAAGGAAAGAAAGAAAGAAAATCAGGCGGGAGGAGCCAGAGGTGGGAGAACAGCAAGGAAATTCTAGCTTTATTACACAAGCATGGAACCAAATTCCTTTGGAGGGGGTGGGGGTGGAATGGCTTCTTCTGAGGACTTCAGACCAATGAGGGAACAAGAGAGCACATGGATCTGCCCCTACAGTCCTGGAGACATCTCAGTCTGGGGTTAGGAAGAAAGGGGACCTCCCTTGCGGCCCAGGGGTCTCCTCGCTCCGCAGACCCGGTGCTGGGAGGCAGCAGAGGGCACAGCTGCCGCGGAGACCCAGCAGGCGGCGCCGCATCCCGGGGGCGCGGGCCGGGACCATCTGGTGCTTCTTCGCCCATAAAGTGTACTAGGGGACGCGGTCCCGGCTGTCCCTGGTTCATCCCTCCAGGCAAAACCCGTCCCGGGGCTGAGAGGTCGCGCGGCGGTGGCCCGCATCTCACGCCCAGGCACTGGGAAGCGGCGGAGTCTCACCACGGGTGCCAGGTTCACTCCCAGGACTTGGCGCGCCTGGCGCCGCGCTTCTGCCAGGCTGCTCTCGACCCACACGTCGCCCACTCCGCGAATGGTGGGGCAGGTGGTCAGCGTCGGGGTGGCCGCCCTCCCACTCTCCTCCAGGGTGCGGCCCCCGGAGGAGGGCCCGGGGGCCATGGGCTTGCGGTGGCTGCTGTCTTCGCGGGAGGGCGGCGGCGGGGGCGGCATCTTCCTCTGGCCGACCGCCACCGTCCGGGCTCCGTGGCGCCTCCGCCTGGCAGCTGGCCGGCCCGTCTGGAGGCAGGCCTCCGGGGGCTGCTGCCTCCGCGTGTACACCATCTTCTCCTCAGGCGCCTCCAGGGCGGCCCCTCCTGCAGCGCTAGAGGCTCCTTCCCCTGCTGCCAGGGCCAGGGCCTCCTGGGGCCAGCGCCCCCAGCTTCTTCTTGCTGCTCAGGATGTGAGGCCACTAGGGGCCGCCCGCGCTTGCCAGGTCTCGCGGCCGCCGCAGGGCCCTGATGAATTTTCTACCGTGAAGCCAAATCAGGCGGCAGCCTGTGAGAGTTACACCGCAGTTGCTAGGAGACCATGCGCTTTGTGAGGTCACAATGTCTGCATATCTTATCACGGTGGGCTGCCCAAAGCTGCCTTAGGTTTGGCTGTGTTTAAGATTATGCCCTTGAGAAAGACCTGTACCTAGTCTTACCTGAGAAGGCCCATAATTCTTCACGAGTTCAAGAGGGTTGTCTTAGAGGTGAATGCACGGGTGCTTCAGCCTCCATTAATTCCATCTAACATGAAATGACACTTAGCGGTGGACAGTACACACACCTTGCAATCAAACATGACTCTAAGAGGGTTTTAGCTAATTAAATGCCTTGTCATGCAACGCACTGAAAGCCAAATTGAAATAACTACTCTACCCTTTCAAAGAATACCGATGTACTGTGCCTTGCTTAGGGTTCCATACGTGTGTTGCTACAGCTCACAGTTCAGGAAGCTGTTCTTCACAGCAGCAGCAAACAGTTTGCCTAGTTAGTATCCATGCTCACTTTCATGCAGCGTAGGGAAGACCGAGTCATTGTGTGCTTAAGAGCAAAGCGTCAACGAATTCTGTGTGAGTGGCCAGTAGGGCATTCAGTGCCACTAAAACCTATTCACTACCTACCAATTCATGAATATTTCAGGTAAGGCATACACAAGGTAGTAAGAGAACGTATGGGATTCCAAGGGTAGAAAACGTGTTACACCGTCCGTGTAAGTGCTTTTGAAAGCAACCAGCATAGTCCATCCATCATCACCACATACACAATTCATTCACAAAATACTACAAAGACCACCTACCATGATCAACTGAAATCCACTTCGTATGAAAGGATGACTCCAAACTAGGTGAATCACTAAGAGTGATAAGTCATGGTAACAATCAGAAGAGAAACTTGCCAAGGTCAACGTGATACATGTGACAGGCCTCTGTCTTTATTCAACTCCTTTTCTTAAACACACAAAACTTTCATCTACGCAGCTTAAGCTACTACTACCTCACGCTCATAAAGTGCTGAAAATGGAAAGCAATCTCATATACAGTAAGAGCAACCCCTGGATTTCCGTTTTCATTCAATGTAATTTATTTTCAAATTGGTTTCCACGCCACACCCAGGGTTCATCCGAACAGGTGCCCTCCTCAATGCCCGTCACCCACTTTCCCCTCTCCCCAACCCCACGTCAACCCTCGGTCTGTTATCAGTATTGAAGAGTCTCTTATGGTTTGCCTCCCTCCCTCTCTATAACTTTTTCCCCCCATCGCCTCCCCCATGGTCTTCCGCTGAGTTTCTCAGGATCGACACATGGATGAAAACATATGGTATCGGTCTTTCTCTGCCTGACTTATTTCACGTAGCATAATACCCCCCCCCCCCCCCGGTTCCATCCACGTTGCCACAAATGGCCAGATTTCATTCTTATTGCCAAGTAGTATTCCATTGTATATACATAAACCACAACTTCTTTATTCTCTTGTCAGTTGATGGACAGCTAGGCTCTTTCCATAGTTTGGCTGTTGTTGAAAGTAGTGCTATAAACATTGGGGTACATGTGCCCCTATGTTTCAGCACTCCTCTACCCCTTGGGTAAATTCCTAGCAGTGCTGTTGCTGGGTCTTCGGGTAGATCAATTTTTAATGATTTGAGGAACCTCCACACTGTTTTCCAGAGCGGCTGCACCAGGTTGCATTCCCACCAACAGTGCAAGAGGGTTCCTGTTTCTCCACATCCTCACCAGCATCTATAGTCTTCTAATTTGCTCACATCAGCCACTCTGACTGGCATGAGGTGGTATCTCAGTGCGGTTTTGATTTGGATTTCCCTGAAGGGGAGTGCTGTTGAGCATCTTTTCATGTGTCTCTTGACAATCTGGATGTCTTTTTTAGAACAGTGTCTGTTCAAGTCTTCTGCCTGTTTCTTCACTGGATTATTTGTTTCCCGGGTGTGGAGTTGGTGAGTTCTTTTGATAGGTTTTGGATACTAGCCAATTATCCAGTATGACTTTTGCACACATCTTTTCCCATTCGGTCAGTTGCCTTTTAGTTTTGTTGATTGTTTCCTTCACTGTGGAGAAGATTTTCATTTTGATGAGGTCCCGATAGTTCATTTCTGCTTTTAGTTCCCTTGCCTTCAGAGATGTGTCAACTAAGAACTTGCTGACGCTGAGGTCAGAGACGATTTTTCCTGCTTTCTCCTCAAGTGTTTGATGGTTTCCTGTCTCACATTCACATCCTTCATCCATTGTGAGTTTATTTTTGAGAGTGGTGTAAGAAAGTGGTCTAGTTTCATTCTTCTGCATGTTGCTGTCCACTTCTCTCAGCACCATTTGTTAAAGAGACTGTCTTTTTTTCCATTGGATATTCTTTCCTGCTCTGTCAAAGATTAGTTGGCCATACGTATGTGGGTCCAGTTCTGGGGTCTCTATTCTATGCCATTAAGTCTATGTATTTGTTTCTGTGCCAATACCATGCTGTCTTGATGGTTATAGCTTTGTGGTAGTGGCTAAAGTCTGGCATTGTGGTGCCTCTCACTTTGGTTTTCTTCTTCAGTATTACTTTGGCTATTCAGGGTCTTTTGTGGTTCCATACACATTTTATGATTGCTTGTTCCAGCTTGGAGAAGAATGCTGGTGCAATGTAATTGGGGCTACATATAATGTGAGGACTGCGTTGGGTCGTATTGACATTTTGTCAATATTTATTCTTCCAATCCCCGAGCATGGAATGTTTTTCGCTTTCTCTGTATCTTCTTCAATATCCTTCACAAGCTTTCTATAGTTTTCAGCATACAGATCTTTTACATCTTTGGTTAGGTTTATTCCTTGGTATTTTTTGACTCTTGGTGCATTTTAAATTGGATCCGTTTCTTTATTTCTCTTTCTGTTGCTTCATTATTGGTGTATAAAACGCAACCAATTTCTGTACATTGATTTTGTACCCTGCACCATTGCTAAATTCATGTATCAATGCTAGAGGACTTTTGGTGGAGTCTGTCGGATTTTCCATGTATAGTGTCATGTTATCTGCAAAAGTGGAAGTTTGAATTCATCGTTGCAAATGATGACACCTTTCATTTCATTTATTGTCTGATTACTGATGCTAAGACTTCCAACACTATGTTCAACAACGGGGTGATATTGGACATCTCTGTCTTATTCCTGATCTCAGGGGGAATGCTCTCAGTTTTTCCCCATTGAGGACGATATTTACTGTGGCTTCTCCTAAATGGCTTTTATGATGTTTAAAGTAGGTTCCTTCTATCCCAACTTTCTTGAGCGTTTGTATTAAGTAAGGACGCTGTATTTTCTCAAATACTTTTTCTGCATCTATTGACAGTGTACTATGGTTCTTATCTTTTCTTTTATTAATGTGATGTAGCACATTGATTGATTTGTGAATATTGCACTAGCCCTGCAGGCCAGGAATGAATGCCGCTTGATCGTGTTGAATACTTTCTATATGCTATTGAATGAGATTTGCTAGTATCTTGTTGAGAATTTTTGCACCCCTATTCATCAGGGATATTGGCCTGTAATTCTCCTTTTTTTTCTGTGTCTCTGTCTGATTTGGGAATTAAAGTAATGCTGGCTTCATAAAATGAGTCTGGAAGTTTTCCTTTCATTTCCATATTTTGGAACAGCTTGGGAAGGATAGCTATTATCTCTACGTTAAATGTCTGCTAGAATTCGCCAGGGAAGCCACCTGGTCTAGGACTCTTATTTATTGGGATATTTTTGATAACTGATTCAATTTCCTCACTAGTTATGGGTCCGTACACATTTTCTATTTCTTCCCGTTTGAATTTTGGAAGTGTGTGGGTATGGAGGCATTTGTCCATTTCTTCCAGGTTGTCCAGTTTGTTGGCATAGAAGATCTTATAGTGTTTCCTGATGATTGCTTGAATTTCTGAGGGATTCGTTGTCATAATTCCATTTTCATTTGTGATTTTACCTGTTTGGGTCCCCTCTCTTTTCTTTTTGAGAAGCCAGGCTAGACGTTTATCACTTTTGTGTATTTTCTCAAAAACACAATTCTTGGTTTCATTGATGTGCTCTACTGTTTTCCTTTAGACTCCATATTGCTTATTTCTGCTCTGATCTTTATTATTTCTCTACTTCTGCTCGGTTTGGGGTGCCTTGCTCTTCTGCTTCTAGTTCCTGTAGGTGTGCTGTTAGATTTTGTATTGGGGATTTTTCTTGTTTCTTGAGATAGGCCTGGATAGCAATGTTCGTTGTTGTTGTTGTTGTTGTTGTTGTTGTTGTTGTTGTTGTTGTTTTGTTTTGTTTTTTGTTTTGTTTTGTTTTGTTTTGTTTTGTTTTGTTGTTCCCTGTCAGGACTGCCCTTGCTGCATCCCGAAGGGTTTGTATTGTTGTATTTCGTTTTCATTTGTTTCCTTATATCTTTTAATTTCTTCTCAAATTGCCTGGTTGACCCATTTATTCGTTAGTGGGATGTTTTTTAACCTCCATGCTTTTGGAGATTTTCCATCCTTTTTTCTGTGGTTAATTTAATGTCCCTTCAATTACCACATTCTTATCAACAAGTTTCTGTATGTTTTTAATTAATTGTTTTATATATGTGTGTGTCTCCGAATTTGGTGTGTAGACATTTAAAATGTTTAGCTCTTCCTGATGGAGAGACCCTGAAATTAAAATAAAAAGCTCTTCGTCATCTCTTGTTACAGTCTTCAATTTAAACTCTACTTTGCATGATATAAGTTGGCTACTCCAGGATTCTTTTGACCTCCAGTAGCATGATAGATAGTTCTCCATCCCCTCCCTTTCAATCTGAAGGTGTCCTCATGTCTAAAATCAGTCTCTTGTAGACAGCAAAGAGATGGGTCTTGTTTTGTTTTTTGTTTTTGTTTTTTCTATCCATTCTGATACGCTATGTTGTTTGGTTGGAGCATTTAGTCCATTGAAATTCAGTGTTATTAGGGAAAGATATGCGTTTAGAGTCATTGTGATGTCCGTAGGTTTCATGCTTACAGTGGTGCACCAGTTTCCTTTCCCACCAACAGTGAGAGAGGGTTACTCTTTCTCCATATGCTCGCCAGCATCTGTGGTTTCCTGAGTTGCTCATTTTAGCCACACTGACTAGTGTGAGGTGGTATCTCAGTGTGGCTTTGATTTGTATTTTCCTGATGATGAGTGATGTTGAGCATCTTTTCATGTGTCTGTGGGCCATCTGGATGTCTCCTTTGGAAAAGTGTCTATTCATGTCTTCTGCCCATTTTTTCACTGTATTACATTTTCCAGGTGTGACTTGGGTAAGTTCTTTATACATTTTGTATACTAACCCTTTACCAATATGTCATTCGCAAATATCTTCACTCCTTCCATCGGTTGCCTTTTAATTTGGCTGATTGTTTCCTTTGCAGTGCAGAAGATTTTTATCTAGACCAGGTCCTGATAATTCATTTTTCCTTTTCGTTCCCTTGGCTTTTGAGACATGCCAAGGAAGAAATTGCTGCAGTTGAGGTCAAAGGGTTTTTTTCCTCTTTTCTCCTCTAGTGTTTTGATGGTTTCCTGTCTACATTTAAGTCTTTCATCCATTTTGCATTTATTTTTGTGCACGTTGTAAGAAAGTCATCTAGTTGATTCTTCATCATGTTGCTGTTCAGTTCTCCCAGCACCACTTGTAAAGAGACTGTCTTCTATCCATTGGATTCTCTTTCCAGCTTTGTCAAAGATTAGCTCAGCATACATTTGTGGGGCCCCTTCTGGGTTCTCTACTCTGTTTCATTGGTTAATGTGCGTGTTTCTGTGCCAATGTCATACTATCTTGATGATTACAGCTCCATAGGAAAGGGGAAGTCTGGGCTGCCTCCCACTTTGGCTTTCTTTTTTCAACATAAGTTTGAGTACTCAGGTTCTTTGGTTGTTCCGTGCCAATTTTCAGGTTGCTTACTCTAGTCTGGAGAAGAATGTTGGTACAATTTTGATTGGTATTGCATTAAATGTGTAGATTGCTTTGGGTAGTATTGACATTTTAACACTATTCATTCTTCCACTCTATAGGCATGGATTGTTTGTTTGTTTGTTGTTGGTTTTTTTCTGATTTTGTTGTGTCTTCATCATTTGCCTTCATACATTTTCTATACTTTTCACCGTACAGATCTTTTACATCTTTGGTTAGGTTTCTTGCTAGGTATTTTATGGTTCTTGGTGAAATTGTAATTGGCATTGATTTCTTGACTTCTCTTTCTGTTGCTTCCTTATTGGTGTATAGAAATGCAACCAGTTTCTTTACACTGATTTTGTATCCTGTGAGTTTGGTCAATTCATGTATCAGATCTAGCAGCGTTTTCATGGAGTCTTTTGGGTTTTCCGCGTTCAGTCTCATGTCATCTTTGAAAGGCCAAAGTTTGACTTTCAGTGATATATGTTCAGTTAAGTGTAGTTAAAAAGAACTTACCCTTTGGGCTCTATGTTAACTTCATAATTTCGCAATAAGTGAGAAATAAGCAAGAACTGTGCATGTTATCCCCCATTAGATTTGGTAACTGGAATCTAACTCTTTAAAATATATTGAATTCCTCATGATATGGATAGAAGTATGAAACATCTAACTTCACCCAGTGCACACGAGTGTATTTGTAAACACATATGCTAATCAGCAAAATTGTAATACTAGTGAGGTGTACTAAAGTTTACATGTTCATTGTCCAGATAATATTGTTTTACTGTCTTTATGGTAGCAGCCCAAATAAGATATGTGGAATCAAGGAGAGAATCCAGAACCTACAGGGTACACTCTCCATGCTCTATTCTGGCTTTCAAATAAACGAACAAATGGAATTAAAAAAAAATAGATTGCACTGGTAATCATGTTTATTGCAATTGTGCAATAACTTTTTATGGAGTCTAGCCATAATAAGAGTGCACGTGAATAGGGTTTGGAAATAACACCTATTTATAACTTTGTTTGACATGACAAAATCATTAGCAAAATATACTTTCAAAAACTTTTTAATTTTTACTATTCATTTTTTCAGATATTCTATAAGGCCCAATAACGTATTACTCCACATGTAGAAGAGCAAAGGTAGAAATGGTGAACTTTGCATGTGTTACAAAGGCTATCACATAATATTATTTGATATCCTAGAATTTTAAACAACTATACAGCTGCACGGCTATAGCTAGGTATTTAAACCTTGACATATTTTAGCTTTCTGTTTTTCATTATTTAAAAGTGTTTTTAGAATTAGCTTTTGCTACAATCGCATAACTATTAACTTGGGTAATAGACATCCAAGTTTCCAGCTTATCTGTTTTTGTATCAGTGATTAAAACCAATCCCTATGTCATTGCCTTTTTAATTAACCATGGCTATGTTTTAGTTCTTTTATCACTGCAATACTAAATTCTCTGTTGTCTTCTATGCCTTTTTTCAAGCCCAGTGATTAATCTTATGACAATTATTCTAAATTCTTGCTGTTATACTGCTTTTATCTATTTTGATCAATTCTTTAACGGTCACTTCTCCTGGAATTTCGTCTGACAGGAATTCTTCGGTTTCATCATTGTGGATAGTTTTCTATTCCTTATGTGTTTTAACGTTTTTGTTTAACGTTGTTTAACGTTTTTGTTGTTGTTGTTGTTGTTGTTGTTGTTGTTGTGTTGCTTTGTTTTGTTTTGTTTTATGTGCTCTGCTCCTGAGAGCACTGCTGCATTAAAGTGGGCTCATCCCCTCTTCATGGCCTGGCCCTTCCAGAGGGCCCTTTCTGTTTTGGAAAGTATTTCTTGCTTTGCGTTGCTATGACTTTTCGTTGTTTGATTTCTCATCTCAGAGTGATTTTTGAAAATCCCACGAGGTGTGCTTTGATTTGCTCCTTGAAGTACCGAATGAAGTAATTGGAGGTTTGCACTATCTTGACAGGGGTTAAAACACCTTAAGTTGCCATGCATGGATGTTCTTGCCCTTCCCAACAATGGGGGTTTCTCCTGGTAGTGAGATCCTGGAGATGTGATGGCGCCAAAGCCCGGGCTCCACACAGACGGCTCCGCCGAAAGGCTCTGGGCAGCTGCACTTATGAAAGCCGCTCATTTTCTGCTTTCCCAGAGGTTACCTTGGGCAAAATTGTGGATTTTTTAAATTACCTGGCCCCATCAATTTCTTCTACCAGCCAGATCTTCGATTGTAGGCAAATGATACCTCAGAGTTTGCTTTTCCAATTTGTAAGGGGAAGTATAACGCCTATGTTCAGTATAGTTGTGAGATTATTGGTAATGCCTGTAAAACGTGTGGAAAAAATCCTAGCAGATTACACTCATGTACAAAACAAAAACACTGTATTTTGTTTTGATTTCCTCATAGTTGTCACTACATCCATGCAAACTGTATCTCCAGGGTGGGGTCTTTTGTAGGTCAAAATGTAAGCTACACCATAGAATAATAATAATGATAATGATAATAATAATAATAATAATAATAAGAAGAAGAAGAAGAAGAAGAAGAAGAAGAAGAAGAAGAAGAAGAAGAAGAAAAGAACAAGAACAAGAACAAGAAGAAGAACAAGAAGAACAAGAAGAAAGAGGAGGAGGAGGGGGGGAGGGGGAGGGGAGGGGGAGGAGGAGGAAGAGGAGTCCTCAGGAGGAGGAGGAGGAGGAGAAGAAGAAGAAGAAGAAGAAGAAGAAGAAGAAGAAGAAGAAGGAGAAGGAGGAGGAGGAGGAGGAGGAGGAGGAGGAGGGAGAGGGGGAGGAGGAGTGGGAGGGGGAGGGGGAGGAGGAGGAGGAGGAAGAGGAGTCCTCAGGAGGAGAAGAAGAAGAAGAAGAAGAAGAAGAAGAAGAAGGAGAAGGAGAAGGAGAAGGAGAAGGAGAAGGAGAAGGAGAAGGAGAAGGAGAAGGAGAAGGAGAAGGAGAAGGAGAAGGAGAAGGAGAAGGAGAAGGAGAAGGAGAAGGAGAAGAAAGACGGGGAGGTGGAGGGGGAGAAAAGTGATGTCAATATGGCCAGAAAATAATTTTTACATTGCATTTTATTGTCCAGAAAGTGGAACCCATTGAGAATTCCCTAAACTGGATTCATCTCCTCCTTTTGTCTGGGGATTTCAACACCTACCCTAGTGGTTCTTAACCCAAGCTCAAATTAGAATGATCTGTGGAACTGCCATCCAGACATCAGGGTGATTCTGATGTACAGCCAGGGTTTAAGGCTAAGGCAGCTAACTAAACATTAACGCACTGTAGTAGATATGCTTCATGCTGAGCACAGTAAAAGGGAAATGTTCATAGCAGCCTTCCGAATAATAAGTACAGTATGGAAACATACATTCCAGACGTGAATCAACAGTAGAATGGATAAGCAAATTGTTAAATAATCATGTAAGAGAATATAATGTGGAAGTACCAATCCCTGAGTTACACCTATCCAAAACAACACCGATGAGCCTTATAATGTTGAACGGAAGAAGCCAGATCAAAAGAAATACATATTATTCCATTATATTTTTATAAAATTCAAACATGGACTAATTTAATCTCTGTTGCTCAAAGTCAGGATATTGATTACGTTGGGGAAGGGAGATGGAGCAGGAATGGGGAGTGATCGCAGGGAGATGGTGCTGGTAATGTCCTCCTTTTGGAGTTTCATGGAAGTTAGAGGCCTAAGGTTATACAATATAAAATTATGTATTTACTTTATATTTTTAGTATGTCCACAAACCTATATGTTGAACTAATTGCAGAAGTTCATCTGTATTAAAAGCAATAGAATCCTTTGAAATAAGCTCTTTGGCCAAAAAAAATAGTAACAAAAGTTGACAGTGGGATGGATCATTATGTGTCATGATTTGCTACTAGTTCTTGTTTTGTTTGTTTCTTTGTCTGTCTGTTTGTTGGCTTGCTTGCTTGTTTGTTCGTGTTTAATATGATGTGGTCCTGGAGCAGACCCACTGAAGATGATATTTTGGAAGTTAATATATTAATTAGAGTAAGTGGGTTGATGAATCTGTTCACTAAAGTCTTTCCTAAAGCCAATAGCATATGGTGTAAAGCCTATTATATGATTTTCAAACAAATGTAATTTCTTATATACTCACAGTTTTTATGGACTCTTGTGTGGCTCAGTTGGTCAAGCATCTGACTTCAGGTCAGGTCATGATCTCACAGTCTGTCAGTTTGAGCCCGGAATCGGATTTGGATTTTGGATTTTCTCTCTGTCTCTCTCTCTCTGTCTCTCTGTCTCTCTGTCTCTGTCTCTGTCTCTCTCTCTCCCGAATTTTACTCTTTCTCTCTCTCTTAAAAATAGGTCAACATTAAAAAAATAAAACAATAAAAAAAATAATAATGTTGATTTTGAGACAGAGAGAGCACAAACAGAGAAGGGGCAAACAGAGGACACAGATGATCCAAAGTGAGTTTTATGCTGATAGCACTGAGTCTGGTGTGGTGCTTGTATTCACAAATTGTGAGATCATGACCTGAGCAGAGGTTGGACACTCAGCTGACTCAGCTACCCAGGTATCCCTAGACTCCCATTGTAATCTAGACCTTAGCAACGTTAACACTGGACTATTTGAAATTATCCTTGATATGTTGAATGTACCTAATAAATTTATGAATTGAAACCCTTTATTTATTTAAATGACACTAGACTGAATCATTCATTTGAAACGTTATTTTATGATTATGGTAGTCTTAAAGTTTATTGCAGAAAATTTAGAAAATTTAAAAAAAAAGAAAGAAAAATGGTCATAAGTCAAACACCTGGAGATAAGCATATCTAAACACCTTTTTTTTAATGTTTATGTATTTTTGGCAGAGAGAGAGAATGAGAGAGAGATGAGCAAGAGTGAGGGATGGGAGGAGAGAGAGAGATAGAATCATAAGCAGGCTCCACGCTGTCAGTGCAGAGCCCAATATGCAGCTTGGTCCCACACACTGTGGAATCATAACTGAGCTGGAATCTAGAGCCAGATGCTTAACCGACTGAGCCATTCAGGTGCCCCTGGAGGTAAGCACCTCTAACACTGTGGTATAATCGCCACGGAAGAGGTATATGTACATGCATTAACCAAAATTAGCTATGTAGCTGTGAATCCCATTTCTGGTCATCTAGTGATACGAGCATTTCGCTAGGTCATAAATGTTCTGCAAGGCTATGAATTTTAAAGGCCACATAGCATGCCATAACCTATTGAAACACTGCTATTGATCATTTAGCGTGTTCCATTTTCTTGCTTCAATTAGTTGCTACAAGTAGAATTAGCTTTTCATGCTCTAGACACAGTTTAGTAAATGTCAATTAAAAAATAAAAAGATCTGCAGCCGGTAATGTGAGGCGGAGGAACAGGTATGACCAGATTTGGCTTCACCTTGTCTATTGCTGGCAGTCTTTACATCCTTCTCTCCCTCATCCTCTTTTTCTCCTCCTTGACCCACAACCTCCACCTCTTTATTCCTCCTTCTTCTCATCCTCGTTTCTCTGTCTATACTGGCCTCCTTGCTTCCCATCAGTACACACGTTCACACTCCTGCCTTGGGGAATTCATGGGTCCTTCTGCCTAGATCACCTTCCCGTCAGCAGGTAGTTCTCTCATTTCCTTGAGGTATTTATTCAACTGACACCTTTTTCAGCAGGACCCTCTGTGTCTAGTATTTCACCCTGTCTAGTATTTCACACCCCCTCCCCCAATTCTTCTATCCTCTCCAAGATGTATTTCCTTTTTTTCCCCATTCATTATTCTCTACCATAGTTTCTATTTCCATTATCTTTGTCAGTCCCCCCACTGGACTATTAAGCACCAAGATCACAGTGATCCTTGCTCCTTTTGTTCACTAATGGATCCTCTGGGTGTAGACTGTGTTGTCTCATTCTAAGTGCTCCAAAAGTTTTTATTGAAAGATTCAATGAATCAACATCACTCCTTCTTTCTTATGAAAGTTTTATAATTTTGTACTTTGCACTTACATCTATGATCCATTTGGGTGAATATTTGTATAAGTTATGAATTTAGGTCAAGGCCTCTCTTAATTAATTAATCAATGAACCGATTAATTAAACAAATAATTACTTAGTTCATTGATTACTATTGCATACGAACACTTAATTGTTCCAGTAACACTTGATGAAAGACTATATCCCTTTTTCTGTTAGGTTGGCTATACGTCATTATCAGAAGTTGGGTGAGGATGCTTGTGTATGGGCTCAGTTTCTGGATTCTCTGTTCTATCTCTTGACCTGTGTCTCCATCTTTCTTCACTATCACACTGCCTTGATTACGGGAGGTTTATATTGAGTCTTAAAATTGTGCAACATGAGTTCTCCAACTTGGTTATTTTTCAGAGCTGTTTGGCTGTTCTAGTTCCTTTGTCTTTTCACACACATTTTAGAATCAGCTTGCTGATATCCACAAAAAATCCTGGGATTTCCACTGAGATTCTGTTGAATCTCTAGATCAAGTTGATAATTGGCATCTTACTAGCGAGGCTTCTATGGATAGATATGGCATATGTCTCCATTTATTTATATCTTCCTTGATTGATCCAATCAGCCTCCTGTGGCTTTTAGCATACAGATCCTGTGCATGGCTGTTAGATTTAAATGTAAGTATTTCAATGTTTGGTGTGATATTAAATGGTTCTTTAAAAGCTTTTCACATTCTAATTGTTCATTGCTTATGTATAAAAATAAAACTGAGTTGTATATATTGACCGTGTATTCTGGGGCTTATTTAATTATGGTTGAGTTCTAGAAACCTGATGTATACCCCTTAGAATTTGTTTCATGTTGATAACCCCATGATTTAAGAGTCGCGGCAGTTTTCAGGGCACCTTGATGGCTCCATCAGTTGACTACCAGACTGCTGGGTTCAGCAGCTCAGGTCATGGTCCCATGGTCAGGATATTGAGCCCCGTGTGGGGCTCTGTGCTAAGCGTTGAGCCTGCTTAAAGCTTCTCTCTCTGTCTTTCTCTCTGTCTCTTTCTCTCCCCATCTCTGCTCCTTCTCTCTTTCCAAAATACAAATTGAAAAATAAATAAATAAAAGAATCGAGATAGTTTTTATTTTTACTTTTTCCAATCAGAAGGCCTTTTCTATGCCTTTTTCTGTACATGCCTCGCTTGTAATCAGGGGAGGTACTGGTGTTTATGTCGATTTGTACACAGAACTGGCAGATTCCTTGCTTTTATTGTCTCCTTCCTTGGATTTCTCCCAAGCTTTCCCCAATCAAAATAGGATTCAGAGGGACCCTATTCTAGTTTCGGTTCAAGATGGCTGTGTAGGAAGGCCTTGAACTCAACTCCTCCAAGGTGAAAGAAGATTTCATCTACCTCCATATTGACCTGAAACTTTCCAATTGATTAACTTTTTCTTTCCAGCTTCTCTCCTTCTTTATGATTCTTTGTTTTTGAGACAGAGGGTGACAGAGCGCAAGTGGGGGACGGGCAGGGATAGCAGGGGACATAGAATCTGAAACAGGCTCCAGGCTCTGAGCTGTCAGCACAGAGCCCAATGTGGGGCATGAACCCATGAACCATGAGATCATGACCTGAACTGAAGTAGGATGCTTAATCAGCCGAGCCACCCAGGCGCCCCCTCCGCACCCTCAGCTTATCTCTTAATTCAGGATCCTGAAAGCAAAGTATCACCTGATGGGAACTGAATCTACCGCTCTAGCAATAAGGACTGCCTGAGCCAATAAGTCTCCACCCTCAAGCCCAAGACAATGACCAGCCTGACCTTAGTGACCACCTGTGTATACCTACCTCTTTTTGTCCCACATTTTCCTTACATAAACCTGGAAGTATTTTCAGCGCTTTAGAGAGAGTGTTTGATGTGAGTCTGCTGCATTTCTGGTGTCGCCTCTGAATACATTTCCCATTTGTTTCACCTCCACTAGTTCCTTTCAATTGCGATCTTGTCAGTAATGGGTAGCCAAACCTCACCTTTTTTGGGTCCCCTGGAGCTAGGTGCTCTTGTGCCTGAACTCCCTGACTACGTTTCTGGTGAACCAGCCAGAAGGTGTACTTCCAATTTGTCCAGCTCCCTGGGGATTGCACCCATTGATATAACAATTCCTCCTGAGGAGCTGAGGACTGAATGCACAGATTGTGCCTAACAAAACATAGAAAATTGAAAGACAACAGCAAGACAGAGAGACAGTAACAAAGGAAACATTCACCCCTAACGTTGCAAAGGGCAGTTTGGGAAGGACCAGGAACAGACTCCTCTGTCTTTGGGCAGAAAAAAGAAAGAAAAAAAAAAAAACACTGCAGTTTGAAAAGAGCAACTGTCATATAAAAGAGAGCATTAGAACTCTGTCAACGACAGAGGAGCCGCAGGAGTTCTCTCTGGGTCATAGAGATGGAAGAATGGCAGGGTTACATTTTACATCCACATTTTTAAATGTTTACTTATTTTTGAGAAGCAGAGAATACAAGCAGAGCAGGGGCAGAAAGAGGGGGAAAGAAGATTCGGGAAAGGCTCTACACTGACAGCATCAAGCCCAATGTGGTTCTCAAATTCATGAACTGTGAAATCATGACCTGAGCTGAAGTCAGATACTCCATCCACTGAGCCACCCAGCTGCCCCACATTCTCCTTCCACTTTAAAAGCATAGACCAGAGCAGGGTCCAGTTGCTGTAGCTGGCCTGGTGTCTCAGTAAGTTCCAGGCCCACAATACACACCAGCCCCAATTGCACTGGACACACACACACCCATGACATGCTTTCCCCCCTTAAACAATGCACTTTAAAGAGGAACTAGCATATAAAATGAGCCATTCCTGGACTGTAACCCACCTCAGCTCCCACGGCCCCTTCAGGGCACCCTCTCAGTGGAAAATCCTGGTACACCCTAGTTTATATTCACTTCAGCTTCAACTATATTGGCAAGGTATCCTCTGCATATACAGCCCCAGGTGCCTTCAGCTTGTACCCACTTTAGCTTCACCTATCATGCCCAGGAACCATCTGCATAGAGAGATCAAGGACAACCTGTCCCCCAGACTGCTTATGTTCTAGCCACCCTGTACAGGGAACATATACACAGCACCCCAGCATGCCTCAACTTGCAATCATTTCAGCTTCAGCTGTCCTGCCAGGGTACCCTCAACACACAGAATCCTGGGACACCCCAGTCTGCCTTCACTTCAGCTTTAAGTATCCTGACAGGGCGCCTGTTATGTAGAAAGCCCCAGGATCCCCAGTCCATGCAAGCCACGGCTTCAGCCAGCCAGCCAATGTCACCAACTAGCACACAGAGTCTACCCAGGGGGACAATCATATATAAGACAATTCCTTCAAGTGTAGGAGCAGTAGCTGCTCTGCATCATCTATAGAGACAAATGCAGAAAGGTAAGCAAAAGGAGAGACAGGGAAATATGCTCCAAAAGAAAGAACAATAAAAAACCCAGAAAAGAGCTGAAATGCAGGTAAGCATTGTGCCTCAATTAAATAAAGAATATAAATTAATGATGGTCAAGATGCTCGCCGGGCTGCAGAGAAAAGGAAGAACTAAGTGAGACCCTTAATTAAGAGATAGCAAACACACACAAAATCAGAGTTCGAGAATATAATGGCTGGAAAAAAAAACACTAGAGGGAATCAACAGTAGAAGATGGCATGCGGAAGGACATATCAGTGATATGGAAGAGAGATTAAGGGAAAGCACCCAAAACAAACAGCAGAAAGATTTTTTTTTTTTTATTGAGTATAGGTTAAGGGATACTTTGGAAATATCAAGTGAGCAAAAATCCACATAATAGGGATTCCACCAGAAGGAAAAAAAGGACCAAAATTATTCGAAGAAAAGATAACTGAAGACTTTCCAAAACTAGAGAAGAAAACAGACATCTAGGACAAGAAGCACCGAGTTCCAAACATGATGAAACCAAGGAGCCCCACACTATGACACATCAGAATTAAAACGTCAAAGTTTAAAGATTAATGAAGAATTTCAAAAGTTGTAAGAGAGAAGCAAAAGTTACCTATGATTTGAAAAAAAAAATCAGAACAAACAAACACCTAAAGCTGTCAGCTGATATTTCAGCAGAAAGTTGGCATGCTGGGAAAGAGTGACATGATTTCTTCAAAGGCCTGAAAGGATAATCCCATGGCCAAGAAAAGTTTACCTGAAAAGATTATCATTAAGATTTGAAAAAAAAGAGATAAAGAGTTTCTCAGATGGAAGATAAAGAAGTTTATCACCACTAATCAGCAATGCAAGAAATGTTAACGGGGGGGGGGGGGGGAATCATAATTACATATTACAGAATTATGAATAAAAAGATGTAAAATATGACAACATACACATAAAATTTGGAGGAGGGACTTAAAAAAAGTTACTCTTTGTATTTTATTTTACTAAAATAATATGTTTTATTTCATGTTTGAGAGAGAGAGACAGAGTGTTAACAGGGAGGGACAGAGAGAGGGGGAGGCACAGAATCTGAAGCAGGCTCCCGGCTCTGAGCTGTCAGTACAGAGTCCAACGTGCAGTTCAAACTCACGTATTGTGAGACCATGACTTGAGCTCGAAATCGCACACTTAACTGACTGAGCCACCCACTTGCCCCAAAGGTTAGTCTTTTTAAATTTCTCGAATGTGTTTATATTTAAGTGACCACCAAATTAACATAGACTGCTGTTTCCTTGGGATGTTATATGTAAGCCTTGTGATAACAAACTCAAAACACAAAATACATGAAAAATAAAGAAAAAGAAAGCCAAGTAAAGCACAACACAAATCCATCTATGAGAAAGAAAGAGAGTACGGAAAAAAAGAAACAGAGACCTACAAAAGCAACCGGAAAACTAAGAACAAAATTACAATTAGTATATAACGGTCAACAATTACTTTAAATATAAATGGCTGAAGTGCTCCAGTCCAAAAACGTAGGGTAACAGGATGGACAAAAAACAACCCTCATCCATATGCTGCCTAGCACAGACTCACTTCAGACCTAGACACATACAGACTGAAAGTGAAGGGATGGAGATACATTTCCCATGCAAATGAAAGCAAACAACAACAAGGACAACAAAAACAACATCAAACAACAACAACACCTCAGAACTAGGTAGCAACACCTATATCAAACCAAATAGACTTTAAAATCCTCAATAAAATATTAGCAAACTCCTCACAACAACACACTAAAATGATTAAGTGGCTTTTATTCCAGGGAAACAAAGATGGCTCATCCAATCAATCAACATAATATCCCACCTCAACAAAACGAAGGGTAAAAATCATATGATTATACCAATAAATGCAGAAAAAGCATATGACAAAATTTAACATGTATTCATGGTAAAAGTTCTCAACAAAGTCAGAGGGGCGGACATGCCTCAACACATAAAAATATTATTTTATATATTGTTTATATTAAGTTCACACCTAACATCTCAATGGTGAAAAACTGAGAGCTTTCCCTCTAAGATCAAGAACAAGAAATATGTCTACTTTTGCCACTCTTGTTTAATATAACACTAGAAGTCCTAGCCACAGGAATCAGATAAGAAAAAAAGAAATTAAAGTCATCTACCTTTGTTCAGAAGCTGAACTGTCACTATCTACAGATGACATGAGAATATGCATAGAAAACCCTAAAACTTTCCCCCCAAAACTACTAGAAGTAATAAACGAATTCAGTAAAGTTGCAGATACGGAATTGATACACAGAAATTGGTAGGGTTTCTATATAATAATAATGAAGTCACAGAAAGAGCAATTAAGAAAACAACACCGTTCCTAATCGCACCAAAAAAAAGAGAGAGTAAAATAGCTAGGACTAAACTTATCCAAAGAAGTGAAAGACCTGTAGTGTGAAAACCATAAGTCAATGATGAAATTGAAGATGACACAAACAAATGGAAAGCTATCCCATGATCATGGATTGGAAGAATCAATATCATTAAAATGTCCATATTACTCATAACTATCATAACATCATAACAGAGGAGGCAAGAATAAACAATGGGGGAAAGACAGTCTCTTCAACAAATGGTATTGGGAAACCAGGAGATCTACATGCAGGTAGCTAGGACCTAACCCTAACGCTGGCCTGGGCTCTGGCCCTAAAGGCACCTAGCATGGACGTCTGAGAGAAATAACGGATTGGGGCCAATTACCATTGGGGAAAATCCTGTGTGGAAGTCACACCCTCTCCATGACATTTCCATGGCCATGATGGAGATGGAGGAGGAGATCCTGAGACAGTTTCAGTCTGGCCCACCCATATGTTTGGCTCCGCTCTTCCAACACTACCCCTGACCCATAACCGCACATGGGCCCTCATTTCAGTCCTGCAGGGAAATCACATCACTGTGGGTTGTTGGAGCAAAGGCACTTCAGGAGAACCAACCCTAACCCTACCCACTGCTCTGCCTCTAAGCAGGATCACCTTCTGAGGCTGAGAAAAGAAGCGGTGGGGCATGGATTCCTCCTTTTTCTACCCTGTGTTCTCTTCAGGACCTCAGGACATTGAATGCTGCCCACGCTCACTGGCGACGATAGTCTGCTTTACTGAGTCCACCAAATCAAACGCTAGTCTCACCCAGAAACACTCTACAAATATCCAGAGAAAAAATGTTTAGTCTGGGGCACCCCACGGCCAACTCAAGTAGACACGTAATAATAACCATCACACGGTCATTCCTGTTTTGCTTCCCTTCCCTCATTCACCTCCTATTGCTAACTTTCAAGTTCTGAAGTCGTTGCTTTTTATATTCTGACCAGTGTATAGCGTTAAGAGAAATTTGAGGAAACTTGTCTTATGCAGGGACTAGTGTTTCAGTTAATATGAAAATGTTTCCGGTCAGGTAAGGGAAAAAGATCTTAGCTAGGGCACCAACATACTCCATGGTACTTTATCAGGGTTGGCCCTCAGCTTTCCAAACCCTTAACATGCTAATGGGAAGGCAGTGTAACATGGGTGAGAGCATGCATGTTGGCATAGGAGCAGAGCTAGTGCCCATCCCAGCCACACCACTTGTGTTTGTGTTATCTTGGACCAATTACTTAACATATCTGAAAGTCAGCTGCCTAATTTATAAAATGGAAATAATAACAAAGCGTCAAAAAGTTTAAATGACAGTATTGGCAAGGTGCTTAATCCAACACCTGACAACACCGAACAAGTGCTCCACCGATGATAGCCATCATTATCCTCATTTGAACAGCTAAGACAGGCTAATATTCTGTGTGGGGTCAGATACCTACGGGTGGATCTCAGGTCTTCTGACACTGATTCTTTAATTTGGAGGGAGCCCAGGGCCAGGATGGCTGAATGAGTACAAGGAGGTACACCAGTAAGCCAGTCCTCTAGCCACCTCTTATTTGATAGTCCAGTTGTATATTCATCTCTTTCCTTCCACTAAAAGAAATGCAAATCCCTCCCTCTAGAAGAAATAATACACAGACGCTTGCATGTAATATTAAGTGTTAGGCTCTGTAAAACTGGCACATGCATCATCTCATTTAATCTCACAATGGCCCTTCATATGGGAGTCCTTATTCCAATTTCCAGGTGAGGAAATTGAGACCTAGGAAAGTCAAGTGCCTTCCCCATAACTTGTTTATGACTGTGTTAGACAACAACCCTAGACTCTACTCCATGTCCAATGTGTCTTCTTCTGTGCCACAGTTTGTTCTCTTCCAAGGCGAACACTGCTAAAGAATCATTTGAGCAAAGCAGTAAAAAAAAAAAAAAAAAAAAAAAATCATTTAAGACGTCTAGTTTTCACCCAAGCACTGCTTTCTGGGTGAATTTGGTGTGTTTTCTCTCTGAGAAACAAAGGTGAGAAATTCCAAACCTCGGCCTTTGTTACGGAGTTATGAAGACCAGTAGAAATTAGTAAAGCTCACTGGCAGATTAAGGTTTCCAAGTTGAAGACATTAGTTTGAATTCTCATATTGTGGGTGTTAAAGTGGAAGCTGGGATTTCACATGGCTTTGACAATCGCCATCAATTCCTTTCTTCAAGATTTGACTGCATATTCTCACTCTTTCCTTTTTTTTCTTTTTTAACTATACTTGCAATCTGCCAGCTCATCCCTAGTTTCTCCCTATGTCTAGCAATGGCCATTCTCCATATGTCCACATTAAATCTATCATCAAAGAAGAATAAAAAGATAAAAGAACAAAGCCAGAGAAGTAAGACTCAATACTAAAATGTAAATTGGTGTTAACACTTCTACTTCCAGTCAAATGCAATAACAAAAACTAGATTTATACTCCTTATGGAAGCAGCTAAAAGCGTAGACAAAATATATAAGAAGCTGTTCTCAAAACATCAGACATCAGGCAGTGAAGAGCAGTGATCCCTGATATTGGGAAATAAATGAAATGGTTCCTACAGTGTCCTAGCTTATTGACTAGTCGGGGATTTGAGTCTGTGGTTTAGAGAGGAGGAAGCTGGCATAGCCCAACAGTTTCCCTGAATTGTGGAGGGGGTAGTCACTGATTCAGGAAGACTGCTATATTTCACAGAGCAGAGTACCAAAGAAGAGAAAGTTGTTCACAGAGAGAACTCCAGAGATCAACAGATTGCCTGCCTTGAGTATTCAATTGGATATTGATAAACTCTTGTGTATGAGGAAACTGAGACCAGGGGAAGGAACAATACCCACTGCCATACAGGGTCAGGAATAATGCCTGACAGCCAGTGTGGAAGACCTCACAATTTACATGCCATTTGGAAAATACTTGATTTTTGTGTCAGTACTGGACAAAAATTATCCCTAAACTAAGTGCTGCCTGTGCCTTGCCCAAAGTATATTTAAAGAAAGACCTGAAAGGATCAAGCTATTTGTAAGTAACTAAACTATGTCCCAAAACAAAAACCAAGAATGTTTTTAGGCATCTAGAAGTATCCAGCCTCTGACAGGCTAAAACTGACCATGTTTGGCAACCCATAAAAATTATCAGGCATGCAAAGAAGCAGGAAACTAAGACACGTAAGGAAGGGGAACTCAACTGACACTGACCCAGAAATTACACAAATGATATAATTCATACATAAGAACATTCAAATAATTATTATTACTATTATCAGTATATCCAAGAAATTATAGGGCAGAATGAGCATGTTAAATAGAGACATGCAAATGATATGTAAGACCTGAACCAAACTTCTCATGACAAAAGCAATGACTAAAATAAGAAATCTGGTCTATGATTACTGAATGGAATTAAAGGCATATAGACAGTGAAGGAAAAAAAAAGTTTGATGAACCTAAAGACATAGCAATGGAAATCATCTGAAATGAAACACACGGAGAAAATGTGATGGCAAATCATCCAATATACATGTAATTGTATCTCCAAGGAACACAGACAAGAAAACTAATTTCAGTAAATAACGAAACTAATTTGAATTTATAGTTGTTAAGTTTGATGCAAACTAAAAATATACAGTTCCAATAAATTCAATGAACCTCAAGGACAGGAAATAGGAGGAAAACTACACCAAGGCACCCCACAATCAAATTGCTTTAATCCAGAGAAAGGGAGGAAAAAGACTTCTCATCAGAACCAGTGCGATCTAGAATACAGTACGATAGCTTTTTAAAAGTACCTAAAGTAGGAAACCATTATGATCTTGGATTAGGCAAACATTTCTTAGCTACACCACCAACAATATGACTCATTACAAGAAAAAAATATGATTGATTGGATTTTATCAAACCAAAACTTTTGCTTTTCAAAGAACAAAGAGTGTGAAATAGAAGACTGAGACTGGGAGAATATATTTACAAATCACCTATGTGAAATGGGACTTATATCTAGAACATATGGGCAATCCGCAAGATTCAATATTCTGAAGCGAAATAATCCAAAAAAAGGCAAAAGATTTGAAAAGACACATTACCAAAAAAGACATATGTACAGCAGATACACACATGCAAATGTGTTGAGCATCATGAGGGGAAATGCAAATATAAACTACAATGAGATAAATGAGATACAATGAGATCAACTACTACGTCATACCTACGAGATGTCTAAAATCAAAAGACAGGGCTCCAAAGTGTTAGCTAGGATATGAAAGAACTGGAATTCTCACATACTGCTGATGAGAATGTAAAAGTGATAAAACTACCCTGGCAAACAGTTTGACAGTATCCTAAAAAGCTGAACATGCAACCTCTTCTATGATTCAGCCAAAACTACTCTCAAATATTTTCCCTAGAGAGATCAAAGTTTACGATCATACAAAAAAAAAAAAAAAAAAAAAAAAAAAAAAAAAAAAGATTGAGAGAGAGAGAGAGATGAAAGAAAAGAAAAAAATGAATGTTTATAGAAGCTTTGTTTTTAATAGGATAAGGAGCAGCTGGTGCTTCAGTTGGTAGATTTCTTGATTTCTTGATTTCTGCTTGGGTCATCATCCCAGGGTCGTGTTATTGAGACTCACATTGAGCTCCACAATAAGCATGGAGGCTGCTTAAGATTCTTTTTCTCTTTCCCTCTGCTCTCTCTTTCTCTTTCTCTCTCCCTCCCCCTCTCCCTCTCCCTCTCTATCTCCCTCTTCCTCTCCATCTCCCTTTCCCTATCTCTCCCCCACCTCTCCTTCCACCCTCCCCTCTCCTTCTCCCCCCCCCCCACTCTCTAATAAAAAGAAATAAATACGCCAAATGTGGAAACAATACAAATGTCCACTGAAATGTGAACGGATAAACAAGTAGTAACAGACTATTGGAACACATAACACTATGGATAATATTCAAAATACCAAGTGAAAGAAGTCAACTCCCCACCCCTAAAAAATAAGGAGTATGTCTTATATAATTTTATTTGTATACTATTCTAGAAAATGCAAAATAATATGTAGGGACAGAAAACAGACTAGAGATTGCCTAGGAATGGGAATCGGGAAGACGTGGGGGACGGAGGGATATCTAACGGATACAAGGACATTTTTAGTGGTGACACACATATTCTTTTCCTTGTTGTTATGTATACATTGGTGTATATGTAACCAAAATTTACCAAATTATGCAATTGTATTTATTAGTATTAGTATTAATTATTAATTATTAATTAAGTAATTTATTTATTAGGGCTTTTTAAAAAATTTTTTTAACGTTTATTTATTTTTGAGACAGAGAGAGACAGAGCATGAACAGGTGAGGAGCAGAGACAGAGGGAGACACAGAATCTGAAACAGGTTCCAGGCTCTGAGCTGTCAGCACAGAGCCGACGCGGGGCTCGAACCCACGGACCGTGAGATCATGACCTGAGCCGAAGTCGGACGCTTAATTGACTAAGCCACCCAGGTGCCCCATAGGGCTTTTTTTTCAGAGAGAGAGCTGAAGCATTCATAACTGGGGGAGAGAGGCAAGGGAGAAAGAGAGAATCTTAAGCAGACTCCATGCTTAGCATGGAGCTCAATAAAGGGCTTGTTCGAACCTGGGGTCATGACCTGAGCCAAAATCAAGAGTCTGATGTTCAAGTGACTGAGCCACCCAGGTGCTCCACTAATTACGTACTTTAAATATGTACAGTTTGTGTATATCAGTTAAACATTAATGAAGTTGTTAAAAAAAAAAAAACATGATTAGATATTGTGTCTTTTGACCTCTGGGGCTGCTATTTCAAACATGGTCCACCAGCATCTACTGATTCTCGGAATCCCCAGTATCTTTCGTTCCAACCCAGAGTAACACTAGAGCATTTGAATTCAACTGGAGGGTCCTTTAGCCAATCATGGGAGAATTTACCATATTCTAAGAGTTGTAAGCTGAGAGACTAAGATTTTTTTGAAGAAATATTAAAGGTAATTTAATTTCCTAAGAGGCCAAGCCTTGAAACCTTAGCTATAAGAACTATAAGATGTAAGAAGATTCTGGATCATGATGAAACTCAAGTGCAGTGAGAGCCATGACAACACGGGGAACACACAGTAAGGACCACAGTAGTCCCAGAAGTGCTGTCCTGTATGAGAAAAGAGGGTTTAGTGACCCTGTATGGAGGGAGAGGATAAAGGCTGGGCAGAGAAGGGAGGGGAGGAAGTTGGGATCCAAATTGCAATATTGAAATATCGGAGGAATGTCATTGTCATATTCATAAACTTCCCTATACGTATCCTAAGGAAAACTTTTTTTTCTTTAACGAGCTTTTTAAAGGTAAGATACACATGGTAAAAATTCATATAGTAGCAAAAACATGTTATTCAATGAAAGTAAATCTATGTCTTCTCTAGGCCTCCATTATCCTTCCCCAGAAGAAAACCACTTTTAACAGTTTGTAGGGTTTTTTTTTCCAGAATCTCAAAGTATATAATATGCATATTATGGTATATGCCTACCTCACATGAAAAAAAATATATATATATAGCTGGTACCAAGATATTATCTACAGCTCTCCCTTTTATAGATACATGATTTTCGTAATTGTTAAAAGGTATGACATGACATTTGCCCTCTTAAAAATTAAAGTGTCTGGTCCAATGGGACATTATTTTTTAAATATACTTCATTGTATTCCTACCCTGGCTGCATTGGAGGTATTTAATCTGTCCCCCGTTTATGTGTATTTAATTTGTTTCTAGTCTACGACTATAGACTATATATGCTGCAGTGAAAGTCCTTGTACATATGTTTGCCTGCCAGAGTCCAGCAGAGTGTGGGTGGTGCCTCTAAAATCTTACCGGGAAAGAGTTTAATGGAGGAACTGTGAACACAGTTGCTGGCGAGATAAACGGGCTCAAAACTAAGTGGTCGTGTCCTTGGGGACTAGCAAGAGAAGAACTTCACCTCTCCCAGGCACCAAGGGACACGGAAAGGACAAGTGTTACTAGAAGCCAATGACCCACAGCTGGGAGAGAAGCCACCTAACAGGAGATGTGGCCATAGACTGAGGAATAAGCCACTGCCAAAATTCCAGAGTTCACAGTACATAAAATGACTGCTTTTCTTTTGCTCTCTGGCTACCTATTAGTATACCTGCCAACTATGGATGGAAGCCAGAGGACAAGAAAGCCTAAACGATGCAGTCCATGGAGGTCAGCTTACTGGCAGGCATAGGATGATCAAAAATATATCTGCAAGGATGAATGGAGGATTAGCAGTCCCTGGCTTAATACTGTTTGACTTATAGTTATTGGACTTCACAAGGGTGTGAAAATGATAGCATTGTTTACAAATTGTACTTTGAAGAGCACCTGGCTGGCTCAGTGGTGTAAGCATCTGACTTTAGTTCATGTCAAGATCTCACGGTTCAAGAGTTCAAGCCTGCCTCAGGCTATGCTGACAACTTGCATCCTGGGGCTGACTTGAGATTCTGTGTCTCTCTCTGTCTCTCTGCCCCTCCCCTGCTCGCACTCTGTCTCTCTTTGTCTCCAAAACTTGAATAAACATTAAACGGTTTAAAAGACAAGTTGTACTTCAAATTTAAATTTTTGACCTCTCCCAGTGCTAATGAGAAGCGATACGACCCTCCCTGTGATGCCTGGCAGAGCAGCCAGCCACAGCTCCCAGTCCACCACATGATCATGGTGGTGAACAATCTATATGCTTACAGCCATTCTGTACTCACACAACCGTTGTGTTTATGCTTTCAACACAGTATTCACTGAAATACATGAGACAGTTAAACTTTAATGTAGCATAGGCTGTGTGTTAGATGATGTCTCATAGTTTCAGCTAATGCAACTATTCTGAACACACACAATAGAGGCTACACTAAACTATGATATTCAGCACATTACGTGTGTTAAATGCATTTTTGACTTAGCATAATTTCAACTCACAATGGTTTTATCTAGAGGTGACTCCATCCTAAATCAAGGATGATTTGTAATGTAAAAATCTTGGGAAATTTCCTAGAACTGGAATTGTGGTATCAGTAGGACAGAAAGAACCTCTTCCACATCCGTTCCTCCACCTCCTTCCTTTGCTGGTTATTACCAGCGCTTAGCTGTGCCTACGGGCACTCAGAATTAGGACTACATACCCCCGCTTCCCTTGCAGCCAAAGCAATATAAGAGGAAGTGTCATGTGGCAGCTTTTCTGAGAAAGTTGAGACAGCTGTGTGCCTGGTGTCCTTTATTTTTTCTTTGATGTCATTCACATGCTGCCTTGGATCCTGAACTCTAGGGCCAAACCATTTGGGTGGAAAGTGAACTGAGATTCTTCCAGCAAGAGCTGGTAGGAACTAGATTTCTTTGCACTTCATAGAATATAGCTGCCCAATCAGACTTGAGCTGTATACCTCCAAATTTCACTTATTTGGGAGAGAAATCCACTTGTACCCTATTGAAATCATAGTTCTTCCTTGTTCTGTGTTGTAGGGAAAAACCTAACCCTCATGAAGGTATACAGATAACAGGTATAAATAGTTTGAATTTTTATGGGTTTTGTCAAGTTTGGTATTTTGAACTGAATTTTTAATACTGACTTTGAATTCAGCTACTCCATTCACAACACATGACTTAATCTTCTTGTGCCTCTGATTTCTCAGAGGGGTAGTAATATAAAGCACTCCATTTGGTTGTTATGAGGAATAATTAAATTAAAATATGTGAAATAGGTCAGTGTCGGTCCAACATGCCAAACACTCAATAAATGTTATTACTGTTATTTTTACTATTATCATGTTTAACTGTCTTCCAAACAAGAGGTACCAGTTAGCCAATTACATTTCTGAAATGCCTTTTTCCTCTTCCCTTATCTATAGTGTGCATTACCAAAGTTTTTGTCCAATAGATGAGTAGTAGTATTTCATTTTTATTTACAATTGCTTTCTAAAATTGTGGTTGTACATCTTGACATTGTTTAAAAGTCATTTATGCTTGTTTTCTGGTGAACTTTCTTTTTCTTTCCTCTATTCCTTCTATTGGATTTGTGTTTTGTTTTACAGTGTGGCTTTAAAAAAAAGCAATACATGCATTATGGGAATTTGTCTTCTGGGTTTCTATTGGTGGTGCAAATATTTCCACTAATTTTCATTTGCCTTTGTTTTCTTTTTTTTTTCTTTTTTTTAAATTTAATGTTTATTTATTTTTTGAGAGAGAGACAGTGCGAGCAAGGAAGGAGAAGAGAGAGAGGGAGACACAGACTCTGAAACAGCCTCCAGACTCTGAGATGTCAGCAAAGAGCTAGATGCAGGGCTCAAACCCACAAACCATGAGATCGTGACCTGAGTCGAATTTGGATGCTTAACCTACCAAGCCACCCAGGAACCTCACTTTATTTTTTCTTTTTCCTTTTTTTTTTTTTGGCTTTATTTTTTCTTTACAAAATTAAAAAAATATATATATTCAATATAATAAACATGATCCTTCTCTACTATCGTTACCTCTGAGCTTAATATCCACCCCTATTTTAGAAAGATCATTGTCATTCTGTATTATAAGAATAATTCCCCCATGTTTTCTCCTAAGACTTCATAGATTGACTTACATAAAAAATATCTTCTCCAATTGTAATAAAACTGGGGGAGGCAGTGAGATGAGATTTAAAGTGATTCTGCAGATGACTGTGTTGGAGCGTTGGCAAAAATGAATGCTTTGACACATAAATCCTACCTAAGAAAGTTATAGTTTCCTTTGATCCACATAATAGATACTTCTTAAACAAAGCATGTGGGAAGCCTTCCTCCTTGCAGGTATGGGGTTAAGCCTGCCTCCTGGGCTTTTTTTTTTTTTTTTTTTTTTTTTTTACTCTTGGGGGGAAACGCATCGGTTGTTTATAATGGAAATATGTATTTCCAGGTTAAGGTGCTGCCAGGTACAGCCTAACTAATTTACAGTTTGTAAGACTGCCTCTCACACATCGCTTCCTGGTAGTAGGCAAAATTTCTTTCTCTGCAACCAGGACCATACTGTCACTTGTTCACAGGTTAAGTAATGATGCCAAGACATTTTTATGCCTATGTTACCAATGGCCCATCTGTGGACAAGTGCAGGCAGATACTGCCTACCTTTTAAGGCCAAAGAGGGATTGAGCCCAGGGCCTTCCACTGGGCTCCACCATTGTTTCTGCTCTCTCTGGTGTTTGTCAGTTGTGATCATCACGGTTGAGAACACACGCTCTAGAGCAAAACTATCTGACTATGTACTTCCATCTTGAGCTATAGGGAAACAAATAAAGTCCCCTTACCTTTTTTGTTCTTTGCTTTCTCTTTTGTGAAACGGGCATTATCACAGTGTGGAATTTAAATAAGTAAATAAATAAATACGTAAGTGCTTAAAATTTCTTAGCAACAAACGCTCAGTAAATATTAAGAAGGCTTATCCCAATAGAGAATAGAAAAATAACTTTCTTGTTTTCTCCTAGGATTTTATAGATGCATTTTTATAAGAAAACATATAACATTGGTAACAATATTATAACATATAATAATATGACATTATACAAATTAAGACATGTATAAGAAAAGTACTGAAACTTCATGACTAGTATCATTGTTACTATTATTCGAACAATGCATTTGCTTTGAAAGTTCACTTAGTTATATACTAAATTTGCATATGCTTTGAACCTAGTTCTGGATTCTCTATGACGATTCATTCATTGAGCTTAGCCACATTTGCTTTATAACATAATTTATCATCTGGTAGAACTCACCTAATTCATATGCTTCCTTTTCAGAAAATGTTTTCTGGATCAGCTTGAATTTTGATATTTATACAAAAACCTTAGAACCAGCTGATCTGATTTAAAAAATCCATATTTTATTGGGCTTGCAACAAATTTACATAGTAATTTAGAGATGGTTGGCATTCTTACAATAATAACATTTCTTATTCCAACACAAGGAATGTTTACATTTAAGCTTTTTTTTATTTTATTATTTTAAAAAAAAAATTTTAATTTTTTTTAACGTATTTATTTTTGAGACAGAGCGAGACAGAGCATGAATGGGGGAGGCGCAGAGAGAGAGGGAGACACAGAATCGGAAGCAGCCTCCAGGCTCTGAGCCATCAGCCCAGAGGCTACGCAGGGCTTGAACTCACGGACCACGAGATCGTGACCTGAGCTGAAATCGGACGCTTAACCGACTGATCCACCCAGACGCCCCAAGCTTTTTTTTTAAATATCTCTCAGAAGAGTTTAAAGATTTCTGAAAAGCTTATTTATATATTTCTTTCATGTTTCTTGTTAAGTTCCCTCCTTCCCTGCTTCCCTCCTTCCCTGCTTCCCTCCTTCCCTGCTTCCCTCCTTCCCTCCTTCTCTCCTTCCTTCCTTCCCTCCCTCCCTCCCTCCCTCCCTCCCTCCCTCCCTCCCTCCTTCCTTCCTTCCTTCCTTCCTTCCTTCCTTCCTTCCTTCCTTCCTTCCTTCCTTCCCCCTTCCACCTCCTTCTCCTTTTTCTTCTGTTATGGCAAATGGTGCCAATTCTCTGACTATATTTCTAATTATTTCTTGTTTGTATGGGAGAATGCTAAATTGTTACCTTCTAACATGGATCATGTAATTTCATCAGGAAGACTCACAAAAAATCTGATCTCCCTTCTTTCATCGCAGTTATGTATAATTGACATTTGTTGGAAGGAGATGATAAACAGAGTCAAAAGAATTTCAGTCTTAGAAGAGAAGCCCCTGAGGTGAGGGTAGCCTGAGAGAGCAATTGGAGAGGAAACAAATGTGACCCAGAGAGGAGCTCACTGAACAATGTGATTGGGATAACCCCCAAAAAGCAGGTTGATTAGGAATAGCACCAATCAGTAATTGTCAGATATGATCAAAGCTGTACAAGGGCCACTTTAAAGTGTTAGATGTTTTCCTTAAATACAAAAACTTTTGTATTTAACCAAGAAATTATAAAGTTACCTAAGATAAAATCAGTAAAATTAAAGCATTTTTCTTTTAAACAGAAAATTCAAGGAAACCAAATTATTAAAGTAAAACATGGTAACATTATAGAGCTTTTGGTTATGAAAAAATCGTATGTACATATGCCAATAAAATAGACAATGAATGTTTTGGAGGCAATGTAAATGACTACAACTGGTTTAAGAAAAGGCAGCAAGAGAATGGAAGCGATGCGAGTCATTTCTTTGAAAAACTAGCATAACCCCATACCTCTAACACTGGAGCAAATGCGTAAGACTTGGGGACCAGCTAGCCTGGCTGAGATGTTTCTTGTCAACACTTACTTAGTTCTTACTCACACCAGGGGAGGTTCTGAACATTTCACAAGTAATTCATGTCATTGTCCTAAGGGCCCTAGGAGGGAGGGGTTACTTTTAACCTCCTTTTACACATCAGCAAATTGAAGAAGTTCAGAGGTTAAGGAACTTGTCTGCTCCCAAGGTCAACACAGGTGGCATGTGATGGAACTGAGAGGTGGCATGAAATAGTGTCCTCTAGTGCCAACGTACCCAAGTTTACATCCTGTCTCAGCAGTACCAGGTGTATGATCATCGGCACAGTTTTTTTTTTAATGCTTTTGTGCTTTAGTTCTCAGATATGTAAGACCAAGAGATGAATATAATAATCATATAAAGAGTTTAGAACAATATCTGAAACATAGCAAACACCCCTTATATAGAATCCTATTATTACTGCTATTATTATTAAAACAGGACAGGACAGAGAATACCTAAAAAGACATAATAACACATATGCAAACAAATGAATTTCCTGATACCTAAAATATCAGAAAATGCAGTAATTTATTTAGGTGCTCTAAAGTTTTTTTTTTTTTTCTTTTTCTTATAAATTGAATTTATTTTTAAATATTTTATGGTTTTTAAACAATATCTTATTTATTTTTGAGAGAATGCAAGCAGGGTCAGAGAGAGAGGAATAGCATATCTGAAGTGGGCGTGATGCCTACAGCAGTGACCCAATGTAGGGCTCGAACCCACGAACTGCGAGATCATGACCTGAGCCAAAGTTGGATGGTCAACCAACTGAGCCACCTAGAAGCCCCTATTTTTTTCACATATAGTGTTATATTACTTTCAGATGTACAATATACTGATTCAGCAATCCTTTACAATACCCAGTACTCATGGCAACAAGTACACTCCTTAATCCCCATCACATATTTCACTCACTACAACTGCACCCCCCCCAAAACACTGGTAACCATCAGTTTGTTATCTATAATTAAGTGTATGTTTCTTGATTTGTCTATTACTCTTTTTCCCCAACTTTTGATCATTTGTTTAGTTTCTTAAATTTCACCTATGAATGAAATCATATGGTATCTGTCTTTCTCTGACTGACTTCTTTTGCCTAGCATTATACTCTCTAGCTCCATTCATGCTGTTGCAGATGGCAAGATTTTATTATTTTATATGGCTGAGTGCTATTCCACTGTGTGTGGGTATTATACATAATATACCACATCATATAATTATGTGTGTATAATACCACATTATAATTCCACATCATATATACATACTAAATCTTTATCCATTCATCATTTGATAGACACGTGGCTGTTCCTTATCTTTGCTATTTTAGATAATGCTACCAAAATTATCAGGGTTCTTGTATCTCTTTGAATTATCGTTTCTGTATTCTTTGGCTAAATACACAGTAGTGTGATTGCTGCAGTTGTATTTTTCACGTTCTGAGGAACCTACTATGTTTTCCACAGTGACTGCACCAGTTTGCATTCCTACCAACAGTGCAAAAGTTCTTCTTCCATATCCTCATCAACACCTGTTGTTCATTGTGTTGCTGAGTTTAGCTATTCCAACAAGAGTGAGGTGGTATCTCATTGTCCTTTTGACTTGCAATTTCCTGATGGTAAGTGATGATAAACATCTTTTCATGTGTCTGTTGGCCATCTGGATGTCTTCATGGAGGAGTGTCTGTTAAGGTCTTCTGCCCATTATTTAATTGGATAATTCCGTTTTTCAGTATTGAGTTTTGTAAGTTCTTTATATAGTGGATACTAATCCGTTACTGGATATGTCATTTGCAAATATCTTGTCCCGTTGTGTAGGTTGCCGTTCATTTCTGTGTATTTTTTCCTTAGGTGTGCAGAAGCTTTTTATTTGGATGCAATCCCAATAGTTTATTTTTGCTTTTGTTTCCCTTGTCTCAGGAGATATACCTAGAAAACGTTTCTTTGGCTAATGTCAAAAAATTACTGCCTGTGTTCTCTTCTAGGATTTTTATGGTATCAGGTTCAGCATTTATATCTATAATCCATTTTGGATTTATTTTCATGTGTTTTGTAAGAAAGTGGTCCAGTTTCGTTCTTTTCCATATTTCTGTCCAGGTTTCCAACACCATTTGCTGAAGAGAATACATTTTTCGCATTTTATATGCTTTCTTGCTCTGTCAAAGATTAATAGACCAGATAGTTGTGGGTTTATTTCTAGGTATTCTATTCTGTTCCATTGGTCTACGTTCCAATTTGTGCCAGTACCATGCAGTTTTGATAACTATAGCTTTGTAGTAAAACTTGATATCTGGAGTTTGTGATGCCTCCAGTGTTTGTTTGTCTGTCTGTCTCTCTGTCTGTTTAAGATTTCTTTGCTCTTCAGGTTCTTTGGTGGTCCCATATAAAGTTTAGGGCTGCTTGTTCTAGTTCTGTGAGAAATACCGTTGGTGTTTTCATTGGGGTTACATTAAATATGTAGATCGCTTTGGTAACATAGACATTTTAACATTATTTGCCCTTTAAATCCATGAGCATGGAATTATCCATTTCTTTGTGTTGACTTCAGCTTCTTTCAACCTTATTTAATAGGTTTCAGAGTATGGGTTATTCACCTCTTTGTATAAGTTTACCCCTAGATATCTTATTTTTTTGGTCCAATTATAAATGGGATTGTTTTCTTAATTTGTCTTTCTGCGGCTTCATTATTAGTGTATAGAAATGCAACAGATTTCTTTATGTTGATTGTATCCTATGACTTTACTGAATTCGTTCTTCAGTTCTCACAGTTTTGTCCGTGGAATCTTTCAGGTTTTCTACAGTAGAGTATCATGTGCTCTATGAATCGAGAACATTTTTCTTCTTCTTTATTGATTCCATCGCCTTTTACTTCTTTTTAGTGTCTAATTGCTGTGGCTAGGAGTTCTAGTACTGTGCTGAATAAAAAAGTGGTGGGAGTGGATATCCTTGTCTTGTTCCTAGGCTTATGGGAAAAGCTTTCAGGTTTTCCCCATTAAAAGAGATTTTAGTTATGAGTTTTTCATAGATGGCCTTTATTATGTTGAGGTATTTTTCCTCTAAACCTAATTTGCAGAGGGTGTTTATCATGAATGGATGTTGTACTTCTTCAAATTCTTTTCCTGCAGCTATTGAAATGATAATGTGGTTCTTCTCCTTTATCTTATTGGTGCACTGTAACATGTTAATTGATGTATATAGGATTTTTTCATAACCAAAAGCTCTATAATGTTACCATGTTTTACTTTAATAATTTGGTTTCCTTGAATTTTCTGTTTAAAAGAAAAATGCTTTAATTTTACTGATTTTATCTTGGGTAACTTTTTAATTTCTTGGTTAAATACAAAAGTTTTTGTATTTAAGGAAAACATCTAACACTTTAAAGTGGCTCTTGTACAGCTTTGATCATATCTGACAATTACTGATTGGTGCTATTCCTAATCAACCTGCTTTTTGGGGGTTATCCCAATCACATTGTTCAGTGAGCTCCTCTCTGGGTCACATTTGTTTCCTCTCCAATTGCTCTCTCAGGCTACCCTCACCTCAGGGGCTTCTCTTCTAAGACTGAAATTCTTTTGACTCTGTTTATCATCTCCTTCCAACAAATGTCAATTATACATAACTGCGATGAAGGAAGGGAGATCAGATTTTTCATGAGTCTTCCTGATGAAGTTACATGATCCAGGCTCACAAGGTAAACAATTTAGCATTCTCCCATACGAACAAGAAATAATTAGAAATATAGTCAGAGAATTGGCACCATTTGCCATAACAGAAGTAAAAGGAGAAGGAGGTGGAAGGGGGGAAGGAAGGAAGGAAGGAAGGAAGGAAGGAAGGAAGGAAGGAAGGAAGGAAGGAAAGAAGGAAAGAGGGAGGGAAGGAAGGAAGGAGGGAACTGAACAAGAAACATGAAAGAAATATATAAATAAGCCTTTCAGAAAACTTTAAACTCTTCTGAGAGATATTTTTAAAAAAGCTTGGGGCACCTGGGTGGCTCAGTCGGTTAAGCGTCCGACTTCAGCTCAGGTCACGATCTCGCGGTCCGTGAGTTCAAGCCCTGCGTAGCCTCTGGGCTGATGACTCAGAGCCTGGAGGCTGCTTCCGATTCTGTGTCTCCCTCTCTCTCTGCGCCTCCCCCATTCATGCTCTGTCTCGCTCTGTCTCAAAAAATAAATAAACGTTAAAAAAACTTTTTTTAAATAAAAAAAATAAATTAAAAACAGCTTAAATATAAACATTCCTTGTGTTGGAATAGGAAAAGTTATTATTGTAAGAATGCCAACCATCTCTAAATTACTATGTAAATTTGTTGCAAGCCCAATAAAATATGGATTTTTTAAATCAGATCAGCTGGTTCTAAGGTTTTTGTATAAATATCAAAATTCAAGCTGATCCAGAAAACATTTTCTGAAAAGGAAGCATATGAATTAGGCGAGTTCTACCAGATGATAAATTATGTTATAAAGCAAATGTGGCTAAGCTCAATAAATGAATCGTCATAGAGAATCCAGAACTAGGTTCAAAGCATATGCAAATTTAGTATATAACTAAGTGAACCTTTCAAAGCAAATGCATTGTTCGAATAATAGTAACAATGATACTAGTCATGAAGTTTCAGTACTTTTCTTATACATGTCTTAATTTGTATAATGTCATATTATTATATGTTATAATATTGTTACCAATGTTATATGTTTTCTTATAAAAATGCATCTATAAAATCCTAGGAGAAAACAAGAAAGTTATTTTTCTATTCTCTATTGGGATAAGCCTTCTTAATATTTACTGAGCGTTTGTTGCTAAGAAATTTTAAGCACTTACGTATTTATTTATTTACTTATTTAAATTCCACACTGTGATAATGCCCGTTTCACAAAAGAGAAAGCAAAGAACAAAAAGGGTAAGGGGACCTTATTTGTTTCCCTATAGCTCAAGATGGAAGTACATAGTCAGATAGTTTTGCTCTAGAGCGTGTGTTCTCAACCGTGATGATCACAACTGACAAACACCAGAGAGAGCAGAAACAATGGTGGAGCCCAGTGGAAGGCCCTGGGCTCAATCCCTCTTTGGCCTTAAAAGGTAGGCAGTATCTGCCTGCACTTGTCCACAGATGGGCCATTGGTAACATAGGCATAAAAATGTCTTGGCATCATTACTTAACTTGTGAACAAGTGGCAGTATGGTCCTGGTTGCAGAGAAAGAAATTTTGCCTACTACCAGGAAGCGATGTGTGAGAGGCAGTCTTACAAACTGTAAATTAGTTAGGCTGTACCTGGCAGCACCTTAACCTGGAAATACAAAATTCCATTATAAACAACTGATGCGTTTCCCCCCAAGAGTAAAAAAAAAAAAGAAAAAAAAAAAAAGAAAAAAAAAAAAAAAGCCCAGGAGGCAAGCTTACCCCATACCTGCAAGGAGGATGGCTTCCCACATGCTTTGTTTAAGAAGTATCTATTATGTGGATCAAAGGAAACTATAACTTTCTTAGGTAAGATTTATGTGTCAAAGCTTTCATTTTTGCCAACGCTCCAACACAGTCATCTGCAGAATCACTTTAAATCTCATCTCACTGCCTCCCCCAGTTTTATTACAAATGGAGAAGATATTTTTTTATGTAAGTCTATCTATGAAGTCCTAGGAGAAAACATGGGTGAATTATTCTTATAATACAGAATGACAATGATCTTTCTAAAATAGGGGTGGATATTAAGCTCAGAGGTAACGATAGTAGAGAAGGATCATGTTTATTATATTGAATATATATATTTTTTTAATTTTGTAAAGAAAAAATAAAGCCAAAAAAAAAAAAAGGAAAAAGAAAAAATAAAGTGAGGTTCCTGGGTGGCTTGGTAGGTTAAGCATCCAAATTCGACTCAGGTCACGATCTCATGGTTTGTGGGTTTGAGCCCTGCATCTAGCTCTTTGCTGACATCTCAGAGTCTGGAGGCTGTTTCAGAGTCTGTGTCTCCCTCTCTCTCTTCTCCTTCCTTGCTCGCACTGTCTCTCTCTCAAAAAATAAATAAACATTAAATTTAAAAAAAAGAAAAAAAAAAGAAAACAAAGGCAAATGAAAATTAGTGGAAATATTTGCACCACCAATAGAAACCCAGAAGACAAATTCCCATAATGCATGTATTGCTTTTTTTTAAAGCCACACTGTAAAACAAAACACAAATCCAATAGAAGGAATAGAGGAAAGAAAAAGAAAGTTCACCAGAAAACAAGCATAAATGACTTTTAAACAATGTCAAGATGTACAACCACAATTTTAGAAAGCAATTGTAAATAAAAATGAAATACTACTACTCATCTATTGGACAAAAACTTTGGTAATGCACACTATAGATAAGGGAAGAGGAAAAAGGCATTTCAGAAATGTAATTGGCTAACTGGTACCTCTTGTTTGGAAGACAGTTAAACATGATAATAGTAAAAATAACAGTAATAACATTTATTGAGTGTTTGGCATGTTGGACCGACACTGACCTATTTCACATATTTTAATTTAATTATTCCTCATAACAACCAAATGGAGTGCTTTATATTACTACCCCTCTGAGAAATCAGAGGCACAAGAAGATTAAGTCATGTGTTGTGAATGGAGTAGCTGAATTCAAAGTCAGTATTAAAAATTCAGTTCAAAATACCAAACTTGACAAAACCCATAAAAATTCAAACTATTTATACCTGTTATCTGTATACCTTCATGAGGGTTAGGTTTTTCCCTACAACACAGAACAAGGAAGAACTATGATTTCAATAGGGTACAAGTGGATTTCTCTCCCAAATAAGTGAAATTTGGAGGTATACAGCTCAAGTCTGATTGGGCAGCTATATTCTATGAAGTGCAAAGAAATCTAGTTCCTACCAGCTCTTGCTGGAAGAATCTCAGTTCACTTTCCACCCAAATGGTTTGGCCCTAGAGTTCAGGATCCAAGGCAGCATGTGAATGACATCAAAGAAAAAATAAAGGACACCAGGCACACAGCTGTCTCAACTTTCTCAGAAAAGCTGCCACATGACACTTCCTCTTATATTGCTTTGGCTGCAAGGGAAGCGGGGGTATGTAGTCCTAATTCTGAGTGCCCGTAGGCACAGCTAAGCGCTGGTAATAACCAGCAAAGGAAGGAGGTGGAGGAACGGATGTGGAAGAGGTTCTTTCTGTCCTACTGATACCACAATTCCAGTTCTAGGAAATTTCCCAAGATTTTTACATTACAAATCATCCTTGATTTAGGATGGAGTCACCTCTAGATAAAACCATTGTGAGTTGAAATTATGCTAAGTCAAAAATGCATTTAACACACGTAATGTGCTGAATATCATAGTTTAGTGTAGCCTCTATTGTGTGTGTTCAGAATAGTTGCATTAGCTGAAACTATGAGACATCATCTAACACACAGCCTATGCTACATTAAAGTTTAACTGTCTCATGTATTTCAGTGAATACTGTGTTGAAAGCATAAACACAACGGTTGTGTGAGTACAGAATGGCTGTAAGCATATAGATTGTTCACCACCATGATCATGTGGTGGACTGGGAGCTGTGGCTGGCTGCTCTGCCAGGCATCACAGGGAGGGTCGTATCGCTTCTCATTAGCACTGGGAGAGGTCAAAAATTTAAATTTGAAGTACAACTTGTCTTTTAAACCGTTTAATGTTTATTCAAGTTTTGGAGACAAAGAGAGACAGAGTGCGAGCAGGGGAGGGGCAGAGAGACAGAGAGAGACACAGAATCTCAAGTCAGCCCCAGGATGCAAGTTGTCAGCATAGCCTGAGGCAGGCTTGAACTCTTGAACCGTGAGATCTTGACATGAACTAAAGTCAGATGCTTACACCACTGAGCCAGCCAGGTGCTCTTCAAAGTACAATTTGTAAACAATGCTATCATTTTCACACCCTTGTGAAGTCCAATAACTATAAGTCAAACAGTATTAAGCCAGGGACTGCTAATCCTCCATTCATCCTTGCAGATATATTTTTGATCATCCTATGCCTGCCAGTAAGCTGACCTCCATGGACTGCATCGTTTAGGCTTTCTTGTCCTCTGGCTTCCATCCATAGTTGGCAGGTATACTAATAGGTAGCCAGAGAGCAAAAGAAAAGCAGTCATTTTATGTACTGTGAACTCTGGAATTTTGGCAGTGGCTTATTCCTCAGTCTATGGCCACATCTCCTGTTAGGTGGCTTCTCTCCCAGCTGTGGGTCATTGGCTTCTAGTAACACTTGTCCTTTCCGTGTCCCTTGGTGCCTGGGAGAGGTGAAGTTCTTCTCTTGCTAGTCCCCAAGGACACGACCACTTAGTTTTGAGCCCGTTTATCTCGCCAGCAACTGTGTTCACAGTTCCTCCATTAAACTCTTTCCCGGTAAGATTTTAGAGGCACCACCCACACTCTGCTGGACTCTGGCAGGCAAACATATGTACAAGGACTTTCACTGCAGCATATATAGTCTATAGTCGTAGACTAGAAACAAATTAAATACACATAAACGGGGGACAGATTAAATACCTCCAATGCAGCCAGGGTAGGAATACAATGAAGTATATTTAAAAAATAATGTCCCATTGGACCAGACACTTTAATTTTTAAGAGGGCAAATGTCATGTCATACCTTTTAACAATTACGAAAATCATGTATCTATAAAAGGGAGAGCTGTAGATAATATCTTGGTACCAGCTATATATATATATTTTTTTTCATGTGAGGTAGGCATATACCATAATATGCATATTATATACTTTGAGATTCTGGAAAAAAAAACCCTACAAACTGTTAAAAGTGGTTTTCTTCTGGGGAAGGATAATGGAGGCCTAGAGAAGACATAGATTTACTTTCATTGAATAACATGTTTTTGCTACTATATGAATTTTTACCATGTGTATCTTACCTTTAAAAAGCTCGTTAAAGAAAAAAAAGTTTTCCTTAGGATACGTATAGGGAAGTTTATGAATATGACAATGACATTCCTCCGATATTTCAATATTGCAATTTGGATCCCAACTTCCTCCCCTCCCTTCTCTGCCCAGCCTTTATCCTCTCCCTCCATACAGGGTCACTAAACCCTCTTTTCTCATACAGGACAGCACTTCTGGGACTACTGTGGTCCTTACTGTGTGTTCCCCGTGTTGTCATGGCTCTCACTGCACTTGAGTTTCATCATGATCCAGAATCTTCTTACATCTTATAGTTCTTATAGCTAAGGTTTCAAGGCTTGGCCTCTTAGGAAATTAAATTACCTTTAATATTTCTTCAAAAAAATCTTAGTCTCTCAGCTTACAACTCTTAGAATATGGTAAATTCTCCCATGATTGGCTAAAGGACCCTCCAGTTGAATTCAAATGCTCTAGTGTTACTCTGGGTTGGAACGAAAGATACTGGGGATTCCGAGAATCAGTAGATGCTGGTGGACCATGTTTGAAATAGCAGCCCCAGAGGTCAAAAGACACAATATCTAATCATGTTTTTTTTTTTTTAACAACTTCATTAATGTTTAACTGATATACACAAACTGTACATATTTAAAGTACGTAATTAGTGGAGCACCTGGGTGGCTCAGTCACTTGAACATCAGACTCTTGATTTTGGCTCAGGTCATGACCCCAGGTTCGAACAAGCCCTTTATTGAGCTCCATGCTAAGCATGGAGTCTGCTTAAGATTCTCTCTTTCTCCCTTGCCTCTCTCCCCCAGTTATGAATGCTTCAGCTCTCTCTCTGAAAAAAAAGCCCTATGGGGCACCTGGGTGGCTTAGTCAATTAAGCGTCCGACTTCGGCTCAGGTCATGATCTCACGGTCCGTGGGTTCGAGCCCCGCGTCGGCTCTGTGCTGACAGCTCAGAGCCTGGAACCTGTTTCAGATTCTGTGTCTCCCTCTGTCTCTGCTCCTCACCTGTTCATGCTCTGTCTCTCTCTGTCTCAAAAATAAATAAACGTTAAAAAAATTTTTTAAAAAGCCCTAATAAATAAATTACTTAATTAATAATTAATAATTAATACTAATACTAATAAATACAATTGCATAATTTGGTAAATTTTGGTTACATATACACCAATGTATACATAACAACAAGGAAAAGAATATGTGTGTCACCACTAAAAATGTCCTTGTATCCGTTAGATATCCCTCCGTCCCCCACGTCTTCCCGATTCCCATTCCTAGGCAATCTCTAGTCTGTTTTCTGTCCCTACATATTATCTTGCATTTTCTAGAATAGTATACAAATAAAATTATATAAGACATACTCCTTATTTTTTAGGGGTGGGGAGTTGACTTCTTTCACTTGGTATTTTGAATATTATCCATAGTGTTATGTGTTCCAATAGTCTGTTACTACTTGTTTATCCGTTCACATTTCAGTGGACATTTGTATTGTTTCCACATTTGGCGTATTTATTTCTTTTTATTAGAGAGTGGGGGGGGGGGGAGAAGGAGAGGGGAGGGTGGAAGGAGAGGTGGGGGAGAGATAGGGAAAGGGAGATGGAGAGGAAGAGGGAGATAGAGAGGGAGAGGGAGAGGGGGAGGGAGAGAGAAAGAGAAAGAGAGAGCAGAGGGAAAGAGAAAAAGAATCTTAAGCAGCCTCCATGCTTATTGTGGAGCTCAATGTGAGTCTCAATAACACGACCCTGGGATGATGACCCAAGCAGAAATCAAGAAATCAAGAAATCTACCAACTGAAGCACCAGCTGCTCCTTATCCTATTAAAAACAAAGCTTCTATAAACATTCATTTTTTTCTTTTCTTTCATCTCTCTCTCTCTCTCAATCTTTTTTTTTTTTTTTTTTTTTTTTTTTTTTTGTATGATCGTAAACTTTGATCTCTCTAGGGAAAATATTTGAGAGTAGTTTTGGCTGAATCATAGAAGAGGTTGCATGTTCAGCTTTTTAGGATACTGTCAAACTGTTTGCCAGGGTAGTTTTATCACTTTTACATTCTCATCAGCAGTATGTGAGAATTCCAGTTCTTTCATATCCTAGCTAACACTTTGGAGCCCTGTCTTTTGATTTTAGACATCTCGTAGGTATGACGTAGTAGTTGATCTCATTGTATCTCATTTATCTCATTGTAGTTTATATTTGCATTTCCCCTCATGATGCTCAACACATTTGCATGTGTGTATCTGCTGTACATATGTCTTTTTTGGTAATGTGTCTTTTCAAATCTTTTGCCTTTTTTTGGATTATTTCGCTTCAGAATATTGAATCTTGCGGATTGCCCATATGTTCTAGATATAAGTCCCATTTCACATAGGTGATTTGTAAATATATTCTCCCAGTCTCAGTCTTCTATTTCACACTCTTTGTTCTTTGAAAAGCAAAAGTTTTGGTTTGATAAAATCCAATCAATCATATTTTTTTCTTGTAATGAGTCATATTGTTGGTGGTGTAGCTAAGAAATGTTTGCCTAATCCAAGATCATAATGGTTTCCTACTTTAGGTACTTTTAAAAAGCTATCGTACTGTATTCTAGATCGCACTGGTTCTGATGAGAAGTCTTTTTCCTCCCTTTCTCTGGATTAAAGCAATTTGATTGTGGGGTGCCTTGGTGTAGTTTTCCTCCTATTTCCTGTCCTTGAGGTTCATTGAATTTATTGGAACTGTATATTTTTAGTTTGCATCAAACTTAACAACTATAAATTCAAATTAGTTTCGTTATTTACTGAAATTAGTTTTCTTGTCTGTGTTCCTTGGAGATACAATTACATGTATATTGGATGATTTGCCATCACATTTTCTCCGTGTGTTTCATTTCAGATGATTTCCATTGCTATGTCTTTAGGTTCATCAAACTTTTTTTTTCCTTCACTGTCTATATGCCTTTAATTCCATTCAGTAATCATAGACCAGATTTCTTATTTTAGTCATTGCTTTTGTCATGAGAAGTTTGGTTCAGGTCTTACATATCATTTGCATGTCTCTATTTAACATGCTCATTCTGCCCTATAATTTCTTGGATATACTGATAATAGTAATAATAATTATTTGAATGTTCTTATGTATGAATTATATCATTTGTGTAATTTCTGGGTCAGTGTCAGTTGAGTTCCCCTTCCTTACGTGTCTTAGTTTCCTGCTTCTTTGCATGCCTGATAATTTTTATGGGTTGCCAAACATGGTCAGTTTTAGCCTGTCAGAGGCTGGATACTTCTAGATGCCTAAAAACATTCTTGGTTTTTGTTTTGGGACATAGTTTAGTTACTTACAAATAGCTTGATCCTTTCAGGTCTTTCTTTAAATATACTTTGGGCAAGGCACAGGCAGCACTTAGTTTAGGGATAATTTTTGTCCAGTACTGACACAAAAATCAAGTATTTTCCAAATGGCATGTAAATTGTGAGGTCTTCCACACTGGCTGTCAGGCATTATTCCTGACCCTGTATGGCAGTGGGTATTGTTCCTTTCCCTGGTCTCAGTTTCCTCATACACAAGAGTTTATCAATATCCAATTGAATACTCAAGGCAGGCAATCTGTTGATCTCTGGAGTTCTCTCTGTGAACAACTTTCTCTTCTTTGGTACTCTGCTCTGTGAAATATAGCAGTCTTCCTGAATCAGTGACTACCCCCTCCACAATTCAGGGAAACTGTTGGGCTATGCCAGCTTCCTCCTCTCTAAACCACAGACTCAAATCCCCGACTAGTCAATAAGCTAGGACACTGTAGGAACCATTTCATTTATTTCCCAATATCAGGGATCACTGCTCTTCACTGCCTGATGTCTGATGTTTTGAGAACAGCTTCTTATATATTTTGTCTACGCTTTTAGCTGCTTCCATAAGGAGTATAAATCTAGTTTTTGTTATTGCATTTGACTGGAAGTAGAAGTGTTAACACCAATTTACATTTTAGTATTGAGTCTTACTTCTCTGGCTTTGTTCTTTTATCTTTTTATTCTTCTTTGATGATAGATTTAATGTGGACATATGGAGAATGGCCATTGCTAGACATAGGGAGAAACTAGGGATGAGCTGGCAGATTGCAAGTATAGTTAAAAAAGAAAAAAAAGGAAAGAGTGAGAATATGCAGTCAAATCTTGAAGAAAGGAATTGATGGCGATTGTCAAAGCCATGTGAAATCCCAGCTTCCACTTTAACACCCACAATATGAGAATTCAAACTAATGTCTTCAACTTGGAAACCTTAATCTGCCAGTGAGCTTTACTAATTTCTACTGGTCTTCATAACTCCGTAACAAAGGCCGAGGTTTGGAATTTCTCACCTTTGTTTCTCAGAGAGAAAACACACCAAATTCACCCAGAAAGCAGTGCTTGGGTGAAAACTAGACGTCTTAAATGATTTTTTTTTTTTTTTTTTTTTTTACTGCTTTGCTCAAATGATTCTTTAGCAGTGTTCGCCTTGGAAGAGAACAAACTGTGGCACAGAAGAAGACACATTGGACATGGAGTAGAGTCTAGGGTTGTTGTCTAACACAGTCATAAACAAGTTATGGGGAAGGCACTTGACTTTCCTAGGTCTCAATTTCCTCACCTGGAAATTGGAATAAGGACTCCCATATGAAGGGCCATTGTGAGATTAAATGAGATGATGCATGTGCCAGTTTTACAGAGCCTAACACTTAATATTACATGCAAGCGTCTGTGTATTATTTCTTCTAGAGGGAGGGATTTGCATTTCTTTTAGTGGAAGGAAAGAGATGAATATACAACTGGACTATCAAATAAGAGGTGGCTAGAGGACTGGCTTACTGGTGTACCTCCTTGTACTCATTCAGCCATCCTGGCCCTGGGCTCCCTCCAAATTAAAGAATCAGTGTCAGAAGACCTGAGATCCACCCGTAGGTATCTGACCCCACACAGAATATTAGCCTGTCTTAGCTGTTCAAATGAGGATAATGATGGCTATCATCGGTGGAGCACTTGTTCGGTGTTGTCAGGTGTTGGATTAAGCACCTTGCCAATACTGTCATTTAAACTTTTTGACGCTTTGTTATTATTTCCATTTTATAAATTAGGCAGCTGACTTTCAGATATGTTAAGTAATTGGTCCAAGATAACACAAACACAAGTGGTGTGGCTGGGATGGGCACTAGCTCTGCTCCTATGCCAACATGCATGCTCTCACCCATGTTACACTGCCTTCCCATTAGCATGTTAAGGGTTTGGAAAGCTGAGGGCCAACCCTGATAAAGTACCATGGAGTATGTTGGTGCCCTAGCTAAGATCTTTTTCCCTTACCTGACCGGAAACATTTTCATATTAACTGAAACACTAGTCCCTGCATAAGACAAGTTTCCTCAAATTTCTCTTAACGCTATACACTGGTCAGAATATAAAAAGCAACGACTTCAGAACTTGAAAGTTAGCAATAGGAGGTGAATGAGGGAAGGGAAGCAAAACAGGAATGACCGTGTGATGGTTATTATTACGTGTCTACTTGAGTTGGCCGTGGGGTGCCCCAGACTAAACATTTTTTCTCTGGATATTTGTAGAGTGTTTCTGGGTGAGACTAGCGTTTGATTTGGTGGACTCAGTAAAGCAGACTATCGTCGCCAGTGAGCGTGGGCAGCATTCAATGTCCTGAGGTCCTGAAGAGAACACAGGGTAGAAAAAGGAGGAATCCATGCCCCACCGCTTCTTTTCTCAGCCTCAGAAGGTGATCCTGCTTAGAGGCAGAGCAGTGGGTAGGGTTAGGGTTGGTTCTCCTGAAGTGCCTTTGCTCCAACAACCCACAGTGATGTGATTTCCCTGCAGGACTGAAATGAGGGCCCATGTGCGGTTATGGGTCAGGGGTAGTGTTGGAAGAGCGGAGCCAAACATATGGGTGGGCCAGACTGAAACTGTCTCAGGATCTCCTCCTCCATCTCCATCATGGCCATGGAAATGTCATGGAGAGGGTGTGACTTCCACACAGGATTTTCCCCAATGGTAATTGGCCCCAATCCGTTATTTCTCTCAGACGTCCATGCTAGGTGCCTTTAGGGCCAGAGCCCAGGCCAGCGTTAGGGTTAGGTCCTAGCTACCTGCATGTAGATCTCCTGGTTTCCCAATACCATTTGTTGAAGAGACTGTCTTTCCCCCATTGTTTATTCTTGCCTCCTCTGTTATGATGTTATGATAGTTATGAGTAATATGGACATTTTAATGATATTGATTCTTCCAATCCATGATCATGGGATAGCTTTCCATTTGTTTGTGTCATCTTCAATTTCATCATTGACTTATGGTTTTCACACTACAGGTCTTTCACTTCTTTGGATAAGTTTAGTCCTAGCTATTTTACTCTCTCTTTTTTTTGGTGCGATTAGGAACGGTGTTGTTTTCTTAATTGCTCTTTCTGTGACTTCATTATTATTATATAGAAACCCTACCAATTTCTGTGTATCAATTCCGTATCTGCAACTTTACTGAATTCGTTTATTACTTCTAGTAGTTTTGAGGGGAAAGTTTTAGGGTTTTCTATGCATATTCTCATGTCATCTGTAGATAGTGACAGTTCAGCTTCTGAACAAAGGTAGATGACTTTAATTTCTTTTTTTCTTATCTGATTCCTGTGGCTAGGACTTCTAGTGTTATATTAAACAAGAGTGGCAAAAGTAGACATATTTCTTGTTCTTGATCTTAGAGGGAAAGCTCTCAGTTTTTCACCATTGAGATGTTAGGTGTGAACTTAATATAAACAATATATAAAATAATATTTTTATGTGTTGAGGCATGTCCGCCCCTCTGACTTTGTTGAGAACTTTTACCATGAATACATGTTAAATTTTGTCATATGCTTTTTCTGCATTTATTGGTATAATCATATGATTTTTACCCTTCGTTTTGTTGAGGTGGGATATTATGTTGATTGATTGGATGAGCCATCTTTGTTTCCCTGGAATAAAAGCCACTTAATCATTTTAGTGTGTTGTTGTGAGGAGTTTGCTAATATTTTATTGAGGATTTTAAAGTCTATTTGGTTTGATATAGGTGTTGCTACCTAGTTCTGAGGTGTTGTTGTTGTTTGATGTTGTTTTTGTTGTCCTTGTTGTTGTTTGCTTTCATTTGCATGGGAAATGTATCTCCATCCCTTCACTTTCAGTCTGTATGTGTCTAGGTCTGAAGTGAGTCTGTGCTAGGCAGCATATGGATGAGGGTTGTTTTTTGTCCATCCTGTTACCCTACGTTTTTGGACTGGAGCACTTCAGCCATTTATATTTAAAGTAATTGTTGACCGTTATATACTAATTGTAATTTTGTTCTTAGTTTTCCGGTTGCTTTTGTAGGTCTCTGTTTCTTTTTTTCCGTACTCTCTTTCTTTCTCATAGATGGATTTGTGTTGTGCTTTACTTGGCTTTCTTTTTCTTTATTTTTCATGTATTTTGTGTTTTGAGTTTGTTATCACAAGGCTTACATATAACATCCCAAGGAAACAGCAGTCTATGTTAATTTGGTGGTCACTTAAATATAAACACATTCGAGAAATTTAAAAAGACTAACCTTTGGGGCAAGTGGGTGGCTCAGTCAGTTAAGTGTGCGATTTCGAGCTCAAGTCATGGTCTCACAATACGTGAGTTTGAACTGCACGTTGGACTCTGTACTGACAGCTCAGAGCCGGGAGCCTGCTTCAGATTCTGTGCCTCCCCCTCTCTCTGTCCCTCCCTGTTAACACTCTGTCTCTCTCTCTCAAACATGAAATAAAACATATTATTTTAGTAAAATAAAATACAAAGAGTAACTTTTTTTAAGTCCCTCCTCCAAATTTTATGTGTATGTTGTCATATTTTACATCTTTTTATTCATAATTCTGTAATATGTAATTATGATTCCCCCCCCCCCCCCGTTAACATTTCTTGCATTGCTGATTAGTGGTGATAAACTTCTTTATCTTCCATCTGAGAAACTCTTTATCTCTTTTTTTTCAAATCTTAATGATAATCTTTTCAGGTAAACTTTTCTTGGCCATGGGATTATCCTTTCAGGCCTTTGAAGAAATCATGTCACTCTTTCCCAGCATGCCAACTTTCTGCTGAAATATCAGCTGACAGCTTTAGGTGTTTGTTTGTTCTGATTTTTTTTTTCAAATCATAGGTAACTTTTGCTTCTCTCTTACAACTTTTGAAATTCTTCATTAATCTTTAAACTTTGACGTTTTAATTCTGATGTGTCATAGTGTGGGGCTCCTTGGTTTCATCATGTTTGGAACTCGGTGCTTCTTGTCCTAGATGTCTGTTTTCTTCTCTAGTTTTGGAAAGTCTTCAGTTATCTTTTCTTCGAATAATTTTGGTCCTTTTTTTCCTTCTGGTGGAATCCCTATTATGTGGATTTTTGCTCACTTGATATTTCCAAAGTATCCCTTAACCTATACTCAATAAAAAAAAAAAAATCTTTCTGCTGTTTGTTTTGGGTGCTTTCCCTTAATCTCTCTTCCATATCACTGATATGTCCTTCCGCATGCCATCTTCTACTGTTGATTCCCTCTAGTGTTTTTTTTTCCAGCCATTATATTCTCGAACTCTGATTTTGTGTGTGTTTGCTATCTCTTAATTAAGGGTCTCACTTAGTTCTTCCTTTTCTCTGCAGCCCGGCGAGCATCTTGACCATCATTAATTTATATTCTTTATTTAATTGAGGCACAATGCTTACCTGCATTTCAGCTCTTTTCTGGGTTTTTTATTGTTCTTTCTTTTGGAGCATATTTCCCTGTCTCTCCTTTTGCTTACCTTTCTGCATTTGTCTCTATAGATGATGCAGAGCAGCTACTGCTCCTACACTTGAAGGAATTGTCTTATATATGATTGTCCCCCTGGGTAGACTCTGTGTGCTAGTTGGTGACATTGGCTGGCTGGCTGAAGCCGTGGCTTGCATGGACTGGGGATCCTGGGGCTTTCTACATAACAGGCGCCCTGTCAGGATACTTAAAGCTGAAGTGAAGGCAGACTGGGGTGTCCCAGGATTCTGTGTGTTGAGGGTACCCTGGCAGGACAGCTGAAGCTGAAATGATTGCAAGTTGAGGCATGCTGGGGTGCTGTGTATATGTTCCCTGTACAGGGTGGCTAGAACATAAGCAGTCTGGGGGACAGGTTGTCCTTGATCTCTCTATGCAGATGGTTCCTGGGCATGATAGGTGAAGCTAAAGTGGGTACAAGCTGAAGGCACCTGGGGCTGTATATGCAGAGGATACCTTGCCAATATAGTTGAAGCTGAAGTGAATATAAACTAGGGTGTACCAGGATTTTCCACTGAGAGGGTGCCCTGAAGGGGCCGTGGGAGCTGAGGTGGGTTACAGTCCAGGAATGGCTCATTTTATATGCTAGTTCCTCTTTAAAGTGCATTGTTTAAGGGGGGAAAGCATGTCATGGGTGTGTGTGTGTCCAGTGCAATTGGGGCTGGTGTGTATTGTGGGCCTGGAACTTACTGAGACACCAGGCCAGCTACAGCAACTGGACCCTGCTCTGGTCTATGCTTTTAAAGTGGAAGGAGAATGTGGGGCAGCTGGGTGGCTCAGTGGATGGAGTATCTGACTTCAGCTCAGGTCATGATTTCACAGTTCATGAATTTGAGAACCACATTGGGCTTGATGCTGTCAGTGTAGAGCCTTTCCCGAATCTTCTTTCCCCCTCTTTCTGCCCCTGCTCTGCTTGTATTCTCTGCTTCTCAAAAATAAGTAAACATTTAAAAATGTGGATGTAAAATGTAACCCTGCCATTCTTCCATCTCTATGACCCAGAGAGAACTCCTGCGGCTCCTCTGTCGTTGACAGAGTTCTAATGCTCTCTTTTATATGACAGTTGCTCTTTTCAAACTGCAGTGTTTTTTTTTTTTCTTTCTTTTTTCTGCCCAAAGACAGAGGAGTCTGTTCCTGGTCCTTCCCAAACTGCCCTTTGCAACGTTAGGGGTGAATGTTTCCTTTGTTACTGTCTCTCTGTCTTGCTGTTGTCTTTCAATTTTCTATGTTTTGTTAGGCACAATCTGTGCATTCAGTCCTCAGCTCCTCAGGAGGAATTGTTATATCAATGGGTGCAATCCCCAGGGAGCTGGACAAATTGGAAGTACACCTTCTGGCTGGTTCACCAGAAACGTAGTCAGGGAGTTCAGGCACAAGAGCACCTAGCTCCAGGGGACCCAAAAAAGGTGAGGTTTGGCTACCCATTACTGACAAGATCGCAATTGAAAGGAACTAGTGGAGGTGAAACAAATGGGAAATGTATTCAGAGGCGACACCAGAAATGCAGCAGACTCACATCAAACACTCTCTCTAAAGCGCTGAAAATACTTCCAGGTTTATGTAAGGAAAATGTGGGACAAAAAGAGGTAGGTATACACAGGTGGTCACTAAGGTCAGGCTGGTCATTGTCTTGGGCTTGAGGGTGGAGACTTATTGGCTCAGGCAGTCCTTATTGCTAGAGCGGTAGATTCAGTTCCCATCAGGTGATACTTTGCTTTCAGGATCCTGAATTAAGAGATAAGCTGAGGGTGCGGAGGGGGCGCCTGGGTGGCTCGGCTGATTAAGCATCCTACTTCAGTTCAGGTCATGATCTCATGGTTCATGGGTTCATGCCCCACATTGGGCTCTGTGCTGACAGCTCAGAGCCTGGAGCCTGTTTCAGATTCTATGTCCCCTGCTATCCCTGCCCGTCCCCCACTTGCGCTCTGTCACCCTCTGTCTCAAAAACAAAGAATCATAAAGAAGGAGAGAAGCTGGAAAGAAAAAGTTAATCAATTGGAAAGTTTCAGGTCAATATGGAGGTAGATGAAATCTTCTTTCACCTTGGAGGAGTTGAGTTCAAGGCCTTCCTACACAGCCATCTTGAACCGAAACTAGAATAGGGTCCCTCTGAATCCTATTTTGATTGGGGAAAGCTTGGGAGAAATCCAAGGAAGGAGACAATAAAAGCAAGGAATCTGCCAGTTCTGTGTACAAATCGACATAAACACCAGTACCTCCCCTGATTACAAGCGAGGCATGTACAGAAAAAGGCATAGAAAAGGCCTTCTGATTGGAAAAAGTAAAAATAAAAACTATCTCGATTCTTTTATTTATTTATTTTTCAATTTGTATTTTGGAAAGAGAGAAGGAGCAGAGATGGGGAGAGAAAGAGACAGAGAGAAAGACAGAGAGAGAAGCTTTAAGCAGGCTCAACGCTTAGCACAGAGCCCCACACGGGGCTCAATATCCTGACCATGGGACCATGACCTGAGCTGCTGAACCCAGCAGTCTGGTAGTCAACTGATGGAGCCATCAAGGTGCCCTGAAAACTGCCGCGACTCTTAAATCATGGGGTTATCAACATGAAACAAATTCTAAGGGGTATACATCAGGTTTCTAGAACTCAACCATAATTAAATAAGCCCCAGAATACACGGTCAATATATACAACTCAGTTTTATTTTTATACATAAGCAATGAACAATTAGAATGTGAAAAGCTTTTAAAGAACCATTTAATATCACACCAAACATTGAAATACTTACATTTAAATCTAACAGCCATGCACAGGATCTGTATGCTAAAAGCCACAGGAGGCTGATTGGATCAATCAAGGAAGATATAAATAAATGGAGACATATGCCATATCTATCCATAGAAGCCTCGCTAGTAAGATGCCAATTATCAACTTGATCTAGAGATTCAACAGAATCTCAGTGGAAATCCCAGGATTTTTTGTGGATATCAGCAAGCTGATTCTAAAATGTGTGTGAAAAGACAAAGGAACTAGAACAGCCAAACAGCTCTGAAAAATAACCAAGTTGGAGAACTCATGTTGCACAATTTTAAGACTCAATATAAACCTCCCGTAATCAAGGCAGTGTGATAGTGAAGAAAGATGGAGACACAGGTCAAGAGATAGAACAGAGAATCCAGAAACTGAGCCCATACACAAGCATCCTCACCCAACTTCTGATAATGACGTATAGCCAACCTAACAGAAAAAGGGATATAGTCTTTCATCAAGTGTTACTGGAACAATTAAGTGTTCGTATGCAATAGTAATCAATGAACTAAGTAATTATTTGTTTAATTAATCGGTTCATTGATTAATTAATTAAGAGAGGCCTTGACCTAAATTCATAACTTATACAAATATTCACCCAAATGGATCATAGATGTAAGTGCAAAGTACAAAATTATAAAACTTTCATAAGAAAGAAGGAGTGATGTTGATTCATTGAATCTTTCAATAAAAACTTTTGGAGCACTTAGAATGAGACAACACAGTCTACACCCAGAGGATCCATTAGTGAACAAAAGGAGCAAGGATCACTGTGATCTTGGTGCTTAATAGTCCAGTGGGGGGACTGACAAAGATAATGGAAATAGAAACTATGGTAGAGAATAATGAATGGGGAAAAAAAGGAAATACATCTTGGAGAGGATAGAAGAATTGGGGGAGGGGGTGTGAAATACTAGACAGGGTGAAATACTAGACACAGAGGGTCCTGCTGAAAAAGGTGTCAGTTGAATAAATACCTCAAGGAAATGAGAGAACTACCTGCTGACGGGAAGGTGATCTAGGCAGAAGGACCCATGAATTCCCCAAGGCAGGAGTGTGAACGTGTGTACTGATGGGAAGCAAGGAGGCCAGTATAGACAGAGAAACGAGGATGAGAAGAAGGAGGAATAAAGAGGTGGAGGTTGTGGGTCAAGGAGGAGAAAAAGAGGATGAGGGAGAGAAGGATGTAAAGACTGCCAGCAATAGACAAGGTGAAGCCAAATCTGGTCATACCTGTTCCTCCGCCTCACATTACCGGCTGCAGATCTTTTTATTTTTTAATTGACATTTACTAAACTGTGTCTAGAGCATGAAAAGCTAATTCTACTTGTAGCAACTAATTGAAGCAAGAAAATGGAACACGCTAAATGATCAATAGCAGTGTTTCAATAGGTTATGGCATGCTATGTGGCCTTTAAAATTCATAGCCTTGCAGAACATTTATGACCTAGCGAAATGCTCGTATCACTAGATGACCAGAAATGGGATTCACAGCTACATAGCTAATTTTGGTTAATGCATGTACATATACCTCTTCCGTGGCGATTATACCACAGTGTTAGAGGTGCTTACCTCCAGGGGCACCTGAATGGCTCAGTCGGTTAAGCATCTGGCTCTAGATTCCAGCTCAGTTATGATTCCACAGTGTGTGGGACCAAGCTGCATATTGGGCTCTGCACTGACAGCGTGGAGCCTGCTTATGATTCTATCTCTCTCTCTCCTCCCATCCCTCACTCTTGCTCATCTCTCTCTCATTCTCTCTCTCTGCCAAAAATACATAAACATTAAAAAAAAGGTGTTTAGATATGCTTATCTCCAGGTGTTTGACTTATGACCATTTTTCTTTCTTTTTTTTTAAATTTTCTAAATTTTCTGCAATAAACTTTAAGACTACCATAATCATAAAATAACGTTTCAAATGAATGATTCAGTCTAGTGTCATTTAAATAAATAAAGGGTTTCAATTCATAAATTTATTAGGTACATTCAACATATCAAGGATAATTTCAAATAGTCCAGTGTTAACGTTGCTAAGGTCTAGATTACAATGGGAGTCTAGGGATACCTGGGTAGCTGAGTCAGCTGAGTGTCCAACCTCTGCTCAGGTCATGATCTCACAATTTGTGAATACAAGCACCACACCAGACTCAGTGCTATCAGCATAAAACTCACTTTGGATCATCTGTGTCCTCTGTTTGCCCCTTCTCTGTTTGTGCTCTCTCTGTCTCAAAATCAACATTATTATTTTTTTTATTGTTTTATTTTTTTAATGTTGACCTATTTTTAAGAGAGAGAGAAAGAGTAAAATTCGGGAGAGAGAGAGACAGAGACAGAGACAGAGAGACAGAGAGACAGAGAGAGAGAGACAGAGAGAAAATCCAAAATCCAAATCCGATTCCGGGCTCAAACTGACAGACTGTGAGATCATGACCTGACCTGAAGTCAGATGCTTGACCAACTGAGCCACACAAGAGTCCATAAAAACTGTGAGTATATAAGAAATTACATTTGTTTGAAAATCATATAATAGGCTTTACACCATATGCTATTGGCTTTAGGAAAGACTTTAGTGAACAGATTCATCAACCCACTTACTCTAATTAATATATTAACTTCCAAAATATCATCTTCAGTGGGTCTGCTCCAGGACCACATCATATTAAACACGAACAAACAAGCAAGCAAGCCAACAAACAGACAGACAAAGAAACAAACAAAACAAGAACTAGTAGCAAATCATGACACATAATGATCCATCCCACTGTCAACTTTTGTTACTATTTTTTTTGGCCAAAGAGCTTATTTCAAAGGATTCTATTGCTTTTAATACAGATGAACTTCTGCAATTAGTTCAACATATAGGTTTGTGGACATACTAAAAATATAAAGTAAATACATAATTTTATATTGTATAACCTTAGGCCTCTAACTTCCATGAAACTCCAAAAGGAGGACATTACCAGCACCATCTCCCTGCGATCACTCCCCATTCCTGCTCCATCTCCCTTCCCCAACGTAATCAATATCCTGACTTTGAGCAACAGAGATTAAATTAGTCCATGTTTGAATTTTATAAAAATATAATGGAATAATATGTATTTCTTTTGATCTGGCTTCTTCCGTTCAACATTATAAGGCTCATCGGTGTTGTTTTGGATAGGTGTAACTCAGGGATTGGTACTTCCACATTATATTCTCTTACATGATTATTTAACAATTTGCTTATCCATTCTACTGTTGATTCACGTCTGGAATGTATGTTTCCATACTGTACTTATTATTCGGAAGGCTGCTATGAACATTTCCCTTTTACTGTGCTCAGCATGAAGCATATCTACTACAGTGCGTTAATGTTTAGTTAGCTGCCTTAGCCTTAAACCCTGGCTGTACATCAGAATCACCCTGATGTCTGGATGGCAGTTCCACAGATCATTCTAATTTGAGCTTGGGTTAAGAACCACTAGGGTAGGTGTTGAAATCCCCAGACAAAAGGAGGAGATGAATCCAGTTTAGGGAATTCTCAATGGGTTCCACTTTCTGGACAATAAAATGCAATGTAAAAATTATTTTCTGGCCATATTGACATCACTTTTCTCCCCCTCCACCTCCCCGTCTTTCTTCTCCTTCTCCTTCTCCTTCTCCTTCTCCTTCTCCTTCTCCTTCTCCTTCTCCTTCTCCTTCTCCTTCTCCTTCTCCTTCTCCTTCTCCTTCTCCTTCTCCTTCTTCTTCTTCTTCTTCTTCTTCTTCTTCTCCTCCTGAGGACTCCTCTTCCTCCTCCTCCTCCTCCCCCTCCCCCTCCCACTCCTCCTCCCCCTCTCCCTCCTCCTCCTCCTCCTCCTCCTCCTCCTCCTCCTCCTCCTCCTCCTTCTTCTTCTTCTTCTTCTTCTTCTTCTTCTTCTTCTTCTTCTTCTTCTTCTTCTTCTTCTCCTCCTCCTCCTCCTCCTGAGGACTCCTCTTCCTCCTCCTCCCCCTCCCCTCCCCCTCCCCCCCTCCTCCTCCTCTTTCTTCTTGTTCTTCTTGTTCTTGTTCTTGTTCTTGTTCTTGTTCTTTTCTTCTTCTTCTTCTTCTTCTTCTTCTTCTTCTTCTTCTTCTTCTTATTATTATTATTATTATTATTATTATTATCATTATCATTATTATTATTCTATGGTGTAGCTTACATTTTGACCTACAAAAGACCCCACCCTGGAGATACAGTTTGCATGGATGTAGTGACAACTATGAGGAAATCAAAACAAAATACAGTGTTTTTGTTTTGTACATGAGTGTAATCTGCTAGGATTTTTTCCACACGTTTTACAGGCATTACCAATAATCTCACAACTATACTGAACATAGGCGTTATACTTCCCCTTACAAATTGGAAAAGCAAACTCTGAGGTATCATTTGCCTACAATCGAAGATCTGGCTGGTAGAAGAAATTGATGGGGCCAGGTAATTTAAAAAATCCACAATTTTGCCCAAGGTAACCTCTGGGAAAGCAGAAAATGAGCGGCTTTCATAAGTGCAGCTGCCCAGAGCCTTTCGGCGGAGCCGTCTGTGTGGAGCCCGGGCTTTGGCGCCATCACATCTCCAGGATCTCACTACCAGGAGAAACCCCCATTGTTGGGAAGGGCAAGAACATCCATGCATGGCAACTTAAGGTGTTTTAACCCCTGTCAAGATAGTGCAAACCTCCAATTACTTCATTCGGTACTTCAAGGAGCAAATCAAAGCACACCTCGTGGGATTTTCAAAAATCACTCTGAGATGAGAAATCAAACAACGAAAAGTCATAGCAACGCAAAGCAAGAAATACTTTCCAAAACAGAAAGGGCCCTCTGGAAGGGCCAGGCCATGAAGAGGGGATGAGCCCACTTTAATGCAGCAGTGCTCTCAGGAGCAGAGCACATAAAACAAAACAAAACAAAGCAACACAACAACAACAACAACAACAACAACAACAACAAAAACGTTAAACAACGTTAAACAAAAACGTTAAAACACATAAGGAATAGAAAACTATCCACAATGATGAAACCGAAGAATTCCTGTCAGACGAAATTCCAGGAGAAGTGACCGTTAAAGAATTGATCAAAATAGATAAAAGCAGTATAACAGCAAGAATTTAGAATAATTGTCATAAGATTAATCACTGGGCTTGAAAAAAGGCATAGAAGACAACAGAGAATTTAGTATTGCAGTGATAAAAGAACTAAAACATAGCCATGGTTAATTAAAAAGGCAATGACATAGGGATTGGTTTTAATCACTGATACAAAAACAGATAAGCTGGAAACTTGGATGTCTATTACCCAAGTTAATAGTTATGCGATTGTAGCAAAAGCTAATTCTAAAAACACTTTTAAATAATGAAAAACAGAAAGCTAAAATATGTCAAGGTTTAAATACCTAGCTATAGCCGTGCAGCTGTATAGTTGTTTAAAATTCTAGGATATCAAATAATATTATGTGATAGCCTTTGTAACACATGCAAAGTTCACCATTTCTACCTTTGCTCTTCTACATGTGGAGTAATACGTTATTGGGCCTTATAGAATATCTGAAAAAATGAATAGTAAAAATTAAAAAGTTTTTGAAAGTATATTTTGCTAATGATTTTGTCATGTCAAACAAAGTTATAAATAGGTGTTATTTCCAAACCCTATTCACGTGCACTCTTATTATGGCTAGACTCCATAAAAAGTTATTGCACAATTGCAATAAACATGATTACCAGTGCAATCTATTTTTTTTTAATTCCATTTGTTCGTTTATTTGAAAGCCAGAATAGAGCATGGAGAGTGTACCCTGTAGGTTCTGGATTCTCTCCTTGATTCCACATATCTTATTTGGGCTGCTACCATAAAGACAGTAAAACAATATTATCTGGACAATGAACATGTAAACTTTAGTACACCTCACTAGTATTACAATTTTGCTGATTAGCATATGTGTTTACAAATACACTCGTGTGCACTGGGTGAAGTTAGATGTTTCATACTTCTATCCATATCATGAGGAATTCAATATATTTTAAAGAGTTAGATTCCAGTTACCAAATCTAATGGGGGATAACATGCACAGTTCTTGCTTATTTCTCACTTATTGCGAAATTATGAAGTTAACATAGAGCCCAAAGGGTAAGTTCTTTTTAACTACACTTAACTGAACATATATCACTGAAAGTCAAACTTTGGCCTTTCAAAGATGACATGAGACTGAACGCGGAAAACCCAAAAGACTCCATGAAAACGCTGCTAGATCTGATACATGAATTGACCAAACTCACAGGATACAAAATCAGTGTAAAGAAACTGGTTGCATTTCTATACACCAATAAGGAAGCAACAGAAAGAGAAGTCAAGAAATCAATGCCAATTACAATTTCACCAAGAACCATAAAATACCTAGCAAGAAACCTAACCAAAGATGTAAAAGATCTGTACGGTGAAAAGTATAGAAAATGTATGAAGGCAAATGATGAAGACACAACAAAATCAGAAAAAAACCAACAACAAACAAACAAACAATCCATGCCTATAGAGTGGAAGAATGAATAGTGTTAAAATGTCAATACTACCCAAAGCAATCTACACATTTAATGCAATACCAATCAAAATTGTACCAACATTCTTCTCCAGACTAGAGTAAGCAACCTGAAAATTGGCACGGAACAACCAAAGAACCTGAGTACTCAAACTTATGTTGAAAAAAGAAAGCCAAAGTGGGAGGCAGCCCAGACTTCCCCTTTCCTATGGAGCTGTAATCATCAAGATAGTATGACATTGGCACAGAAACACGCACATTAACCAATGAAACAGAGTAGAGAACCCAGAAGGGGCCCCACAAATGTATGCTGAGCTAATCTTTGACAAAGCTGGAAAGAGAATCCAATGGATAGAAGACAGTCTCTTTACAAGTGGTGCTGGGAGAACTGAACAGCAACATGATGAAGAATCAACTAGATGACTTTCTTACAACGTGCACAAAAATAAATGCAAAATGGATGAAAGACTTAAATGTAGACAGGAAACCATCAAAACACTAGAGGAGAAAAGAGGAAAAAAACCCTTTGACCTCAACTGCAGCAATTTCTTCCTTGGCATGTCTCAAAAGCCAAGGGAACGAAAAGGAAAAATGAATTATCAGGACCTGGTCTAGATAAAAATCTTCTGCACTGCAAAGGAAACAATCAGCCAAATTAAAAGGCAACCGATGGAAGGAGTGAAGATATTTGCGAATGACATATTGGTAAAGGGTTAGTATACAAAATGTATAAAGAACTTACCCAAGTCACACCTGGAAAATGTAATACAGTGAAAAAATGGGCAGAAGACATGAATAGACACTTTTCCAAAGGAGACATCCAGATGGCCCACAGACACATGAAAAGATGCTCAACATCACTCATCATCAGGAAAATACAAATCAAAGCCACACTGAGATACCACCTCACACTAGTCAGTGTGGCTAAAATGAGCAACTCAGGAAACCACAGATGCTGGCGAGCATATGGAGAAAGAGTAACCCTCTCTCACTGTTGGTGGGAAAGGAAACTGGTGCACCACTGTAAGCATGAAACCTACGGACATCACAATGACTCTAAACGCATATCTTTCCCTAATAACACTGAATTTCAATGGACTAAATGCTCCAACCAAACAACATAGCGTATCAGAATGGATAGAAAAAACAAAAACAAAAAACAAAACAAGACCCATCTCTTTGCTGTCTACAAGAGACTGATTTTAGACATGAGGACACCTTCAGATTGAAAGGGAGGGGATGGAGAACTATCTATCATGCTACTGGAGGTCAAAAGAATCCTGGAGTAGCCAACTTATATCATGCAAAGTAGAGTTTAAATTGAAGACTGTAACAAGAGATGACGAAGAGCTTTTTATTTTAATTTCAGGGTCTCTCCATCAGGAAGAGCTAAACATTTTAAATGTCTACACACCAAATTCGGAGACACACACATATATAAAACAATTAATTAAAAACATACAGAAACTTGTTGATAAGAATGTGGTAATTGAAGGGACATTAAATTAACCACAGAAAAAAGGATGGAAAATCTCCAAAAGCATGGAGGTTAAAAAACATCCCACTAACGAATAAATGGGTCAACCAGGCAATTTGAGAAGAAATTAAAAGATATAAGGAAACAAATGAAAACGAAATACAACAATACAAACCCTTCGGGATGCAGCAAGGGCAGTCCTGACAGGGAACAACAAAACAAAACAAAACAAAACAAAACAAAACAAAAAACAAAACAAAACAACAACAACAACAACAACAACAACAACAACAACAACAACAACGAACATTGCTATCCAGGCCTATCTCAAGAAACAAGAAAAATCCCCAATACAAAATCTAACAGCACACCTACAGGAACTAGAAGCAGAAGAGCAAGGCACCCCAAACCGAGCAGAAGTAGAGAAATAATAAAGATCAGAGCAGAAATAAGCAATATGGAGTCTAAAGGAAAACAGTAGAGCACATCAATGAAACCAAGAATTGTGTTTTTGAGAAAATACACAAAAGTGATAAACGTCTAGCCTGGCTTCTCAAAAAGAAAAGAGAGGGGACCCAAACAGGTAAAATCACAAATGAAAATGGAATTATGACAACGAATCCCTCAGAAATTCAAGCAATCATCAGGAAACACTATAAGATCTTCTATGCCAACAAACTGGACAACCTGGAAGAAATGGACAAATGCCTCCATACCCACACACTTCCAAAATTCAAACGGGAAGAAATAGAAAATGTGTACGGACCCATAACTAGTGAGGAAATTGAATCAGTTATCAAAAATATCCCAATAAATAAGAGTCCTAGACCAGGTGGCTTCCCTGGCGAATTCTAGCAGACATTTAACGTAGAGATAATAGCTATCCTTCCCAAGCTGTTCCAAAATATGGAAATGAAAGGAAAACTTCCAGACTCATTTTATGAAGCCAGCATTACTTTAATTCCCAAATCAGACAGAGACACAGAAAAAAAAGGAGAATTACAGGCCAATATCCCTGATGAATAGGGGTGCAAAAATTCTCAACAAGATACTAGCAAATCTCATTCAATAGCATATAGAAAGTATTCAACACGATCAAGCGGCATTCATTCCTGGCCTGCAGGGCTAGTGCAATATTCACAAATCAATCAATGTGCTACATCACATTAATAAAAGAAAAGATAAGAACCATAGTACACTGTCAATAGATGCAGAAAAAGTATTTGAGAAAATACAGCGTCCTTACTTAATACAAACGCTCAAGAAAGTTGGGATAGAAGGAACCTACTTTAAACATCATAAAAGCCATTTAGGAGAAGCCACAGTAAATATCGTCCTCAATGGGGAAAAACTGAGAGCATTCCCCCTGAGATCAGGAATAAGACAGAGATGTCCAATATCACCCCGTTGTTGAACATAGTGTTGGAAGTCTTAGCATCAGTAATCAGACAATAAATGAAATGAAAGGTGTCATCATTTGCAACGATGAATTCAAACTTCCACTTTTGCAGATAACATGACACTATACATGGAAAATCCGACAGACTCCACCAAAAGTCCTCTAGCATTGATACATGAATTTAGCAATGGTGCAGGGTACAAAATCAATGTACAGAAATTGGTTGCGTTTTATACACCAATAATGAAGCAACAGAAAGAGAAATAAAGAAACGGATCCAATTTAAAATGCACCAAGAGTCAAAAAATACCAAGGAATAAACCTAACCAAAGATGTAAAAGATCTGTATGCTGAAAACTATAGAAAGCTTGTGAAGGATATTGAAGAAGATACAGAGAAAGCGAAAAACATTCCATGCTCGGGGATTGGAAGAATAAATATTGACAAAATGTCAATACGACCCAACGCAGTCCTCACATTATATGTAGCCCCAATTACATTGCACCAGCATTCTTCTCCAAGCTGGAACAAGCAATCATAAAATGTGTATGGAACCACAAAAGACCCTGAATAGCCAAAGTAATACTGAAGAAGAAAACCAAAGTGAGAGGCACCACAATGCCAGACTTTAGCCACTACCACAAAGCTATAACCATCAAGACAGCATGGTATTGGCACAGAAACAAATACATAGACTTAATGGCATAGAATAGAGACCCCAGAACTGGACCCACATACGTATGGCCAACTAATCTTTGACAGAGCAGGAAAGAATATCCAATGGAAAAAAAGACAGTCTCTTTAACAAATGGTGCTGAGAGAAGTGGACAGCAACATGCAGAAGAATGAAACTAGACCACTTTCTTACACCACTCTCAAAAATAAACTCACAATGGATGAAGGATGTGAATGTGAGACAGGAAACCATCAAACACTTGAGGAGAAAGCAGGAAAAATCGTCTCTGACCTCAGCGTCAGCAAGTTCTTAGTTGACACATCTCTGAAGGCAAGGGAACTAAAAGCAGAAATGAACTATCGGGACCTCATCAAAATGAAAATCTTCTCCACAGTGAAGGAAACAATCAACAAAACTAAAAGGCAACTGACCGAATGGGAAAAGATGTGTGCAAAAGTCATACTGGATAATTGGCTAGTATCCAAAACCTATCAAAAGAACTCACCAACTCCACACCCGGGAAACAAATAATCCAGTGAAGAAACAGGCAGAAGACTTGAACAGACACTGTTCTAAAAAAGACATCCAGATTGTCAAGAGACACATGAAAAGATGCTCAACAGCACTCCCCTTCAGGGAAATCCAAATCAAAACCGCACTGAGATACCACCTCATGCCAGTCAGAGTGGCTGATGTGAGCAAATTAGAAGACTATAGATGCTGGTGAGGATGTGGAGAAACAGGAACCCTCTTGCACTGTTGGTGGGAATGCAACCTGGTGCAGCCGCTCTGGAAAACAGTGTGGAGGTTCCTCAAATCATTAAAAATTGATCTACCCGAAGACCCAGCAACAGCACTGCTAGGAATTTACCCAAGGGGTAGAGGAGTGCTGAAACATAGGGGCACATGTACCCCAATGTTTATAGCACTACTTTCAACAACAGCCAAACTATGGAAAGAGCCTAGCTGTCCATCAACTGACAAGAGAATAAAGAAGTTGTGGTTTATGTATATACAATGGAATACTACTTGGCAATAAGAATGAAATCTGGCCATTTGTGGCAACGTGGATGGAACCGGGGGGGGGGGGGGGTATTATGCTACGTGAAATAAGTCAGGCAGAGAAAGACCGATACCATATGTTTTCATCCATGTGTCGATCCTGAGAAACTCAGCGGAAGACCATGGGGGAGGCGATGGGGGGAAAAAGTTATAGAGAGGGAGGGAGGCAAACCATAAGAGACTCTTCAATACTGATAACAGACCGAGGGTTGACGTGGGGTTGGGGAGAGGGGAAAGTGGGTGACGGGCATTGAGGAGGGCACCTGTTCGGATGAACCCTGGGTGTGGCGTGGAAACCAATTTGAAAATAAATTACATTGAATGAAAACGGAAATCCAGGGGTTGCTCTTACTGTATATGAGATTGCTTTCCATTTTCAGCACTTTATGAGCGTGAGGTAGTAGTAGCTTAAGCTGCGTAGATGAAAGTTTTGTGTGTTTAAGAAAAGGAGTTGAATAAAGACAGAGGCCTGTCACATGTATCACGTTGACCTTGGCAAGTTTCTCTTCTGATTGTTACCATGACTTATCACTCTTAGTGATTCACCTAGTTTGGAGTCATCCTTTCATACGAAGTGGATTTCAGTTGATCATGGTAGGTGGTCTTTGTAGTATTTTGTGAATGAATTGTGTATGTGGTGATGATGGATGGACTATGCTGGTTGCTTTCAAAAGCACTTACACGGACGGTGTAACACGTTTTCTACCCTTGGAATCCCATACGTTCTCTTACTACCTTGTGTATGCCTTACCTGAAATATTCATGAATTGGTAGGTAGTGAATAGGTTTTAGTGGCACTGAATGCCCTACTGGCCACTCACACAGAATTCGTTGACGCTTTGCTCTTAAGCACACAATGACTCGGTCTTCCCTACGCTGCATGAAAGTGAGCATGGATACTAACTAGGCAAACTGTTTGCTGCTGCTGTGAAGAACAGCTTCCTGAACTGTGAGCTGTAGCAACACACGTATGGAACCCTAAGCAAGGCACAGTACATCGGTATTCTTTGAAAGGGTAGAGTAGTTATTTCAATTTGGCTTTCAGTGCGTTGCATGACAAGGCATTTAATTAGCTAAAACCCTCTTAGAGTCATGTTTGATTGCAAGGTGTGTGTACTGTCCACCGCTAAGTGTCATTTCATGTTAGATGGAATTAATGGAGGCTGAAGCACCCGTGCATTCACCTCTAAGACAACCCTCTTGAACTCGTGAAGAATTATGGGCCTTCTCAGGTAAGACTAGGTACAGGTCTTTCTCAAGGGCATAATCTTAAACACAGCCAAACCTAAGGCAGCTTTGGGCAGCCCACCGTGATAAGATATGCAGACATTGTGACCTCACAAAGCGCATGGTCTCCTAGCAACTGCGGTGTAACTCTCACAGGCTGCCGCCTGATTTGGCTTCACGGTAGAAAATTCATCAGGGCCCTGCGGCGGCCGCGAGACCTGGCAAGCGCGGGCGGCCCCTAGTGGCCTCACATCCTGAGCAGCAAGAAGAAGCTGGGGGCGCTGGCCCCAGGAGGCCCTGGCCCTGGCAGCAGGGGAAGGAGCCTCTAGCGCTGCAGGAGGGGCCGCCCTGGAGGCGCCTGAGGAGAAGATGGTGTACACGCGGAGGCAGCAGCCCCCGGAGGCCTGCCTCCAGACGGGCCGGCCAGCTGCCAGGCGGAGGCGCCACGGAGCCCGGACGGTGGCGGTCGGCCAGAGGAAGATGCCGCCCCCGCCGCCGCCCTCCCGCGAAGACAGCAGCCACCGCAAGCCCATGGCCCCCGGGCCCTCCTCCGGGGGCCGCACCCTGGAGGAGAGTGGGAGGGCGGCCACCCCGACGCTGACCACCTGCCCCACCATTCGCGGAGTGGGCGACGTGTGGGTCGAGAGCAGCCTGGCAGAAGCGCGGCGCCAGGCGCGCCAAGTCCTGGGAGTGAACCTGGCACCCGTGGTGAGACTCCGCCGCTTCCCAGTGCCTGGGCGTGAGATGCGGGCCACCGCCGCGCGACCTCTCAGCCCCGGGACGGGTTTTGCCTGGAGGGATGAACCAGGGACAGCCGGGACCGCGTCCCCTAGTACACTTTATGGGCGAAGAAGCACCAGATGGTCCCGGCCCGCGCCCCCGGGATGCGGCGCCGCCTGCTGGGTCTCCGCGGCAGCTGTGCCCTCTGCTGCCTCCCAGCACCGGGTCTGCGGAGCGAGGAGACCCCTGGGCCGCAAGGGAGGTCCCCTTTCTTCCTAACCCCAGACTGAGATGTCTCCAGGACTGTAGGGGCAGATCCATGTGCTCTCTTGTTCCCTCATTGGTCTGAAGTCCTCAGAAGAAGCCATTCCACCCCCACCCCCTCCAAAGGAATTTGGTTCCATGCTTGTGTAATAAAGCTAGAATTTCCTTGCTGTTCTCCCACCTCTGGCTCCTCCCGCCTGATTTTCTTTCTTTCTTTCCTTTTTTGACTGCCACTCTTTCTGGACGAAAGATCGAATATGTGTGGAAAGTTGTTGCAATAGTTGGTATTCTCAACACCAATTGCAATAGTGGGTATTCTCAATCCCACACCTTTCTGAGTTTTAACTGGATTCCAACGCTTTGACCAAGGATACTGTCTGAGAAATTCAAGCGTATCACTGTTAATAATGTAAGGATTTGTATGGCTTTGAATGTCACGGGCTCGGTGATTACAAACCAAAAGATTCAAAGTTCAACTGTGTAAACATTCTTAAGACGTTTCTAAAGATTTTATACTGAAATGTAATGTTGATGTTTACTGAACTCCTAAAGGAAATGGTAGACACTCGGAAGGTTTTGTTTAGTAAAATTAACTTGGGAAATTCTTTATAAGTGGGTAAAATTGAAAATGCATTGAGAAACCTCACGGTTTCTATTAAAAACCAATGAGTGAATTTCAAAAAATAATAAATAAATAAATAAATAAATAAATAAATAAATAAATAAATAAAAAACTGGTGCTGGTTATGGACATGGATGGAATCCACTCGGAAATGACTTGGCCTTGTACCAATCTCACATACTGATCTGGGAATCTTTCCAGGATAATTTATTTTAAAATGGAAGTCACATAGTGTAAATGAGTAGGGGTAAGCGTGGTGACTAAACCTGCATACATAATAGCCGTTGGAATTCTCTGAAGTATTACTGATCTAGAGCGGTGGTACATTTTTTTTGGCACCAAATAACTGGTGGAGGTTATCTTTGGGCAAAATAGATTTTCCTCACTTATGTTTGTCATTGTTGTTGGATAACAGGAAATATCCACATTACCATGCATCACTCTTATAAATATCATGGCAGTTGATGCAGTTGATGCAGTTTTGCTCCAGGACTCTCCTTTATTATCTTATGTCCATGCACAGTTATGTTAGCAGGTATTGGTCTTTTGTTTGACAATCAAAGACCACAGGGATCAAACAGGAGAGCCACACAGAGTACTTTTCACTTTTATGATAGTGTTTATGTCCTGTGGCCAGCATGGAATTCTTGATTATCCAAGTGACCTCAGTTATTGGTGGCAGCAAGACTTAATGGTGTTTAGCCAGTGGTGCCGCAGCCAGATTTTACTGCGATATCGGAAGGGCCAAGGAGTGATTTTGTACCACTATTCTTTCAAGTTTAAGTATTTTGCAATAGAACCATCCATCCCAGGCTGAAACATGACCTATTAAATCTTCCATATTACGGTTTCTCCCTGCTTGGCAGCTTTTTAGGGGAATAATGAGAGTTGTGATTTTTTTTTAAATTTTCTTTTAATGTTTATTTATTTTTGAGACAGAGAGAGACAGAGCATGAATGGGGGAGGGTCAGAGAGAGAGGGAGACACAGAATCTGAAGCAGGCTCCAGGCTCCGAGCTGTCAGCACAGAGCCCGACGCGGGGCTCGAACCCATGGACCGTGAGATCATGACCTGAGCCGAAGTCGGACGCTTAACCGACTGAGCCACCAAGGCGCCCCGAGAGTTGTGATTTTGACTCTTGAGCTTGTAGAGTTCAAATGGCATAGCTTCCTAATATACAGTTTTCAGTAAGCCTCATATTCTTGTTTTCACTACTCAGTGGTAATGTGTTGTTACAAATACTGCCACATGAGTAAATAAAAGTGAATAATTATTTAAAAGATGCAGAGGGTTAAATTATACTCGTTTCATAGGAAGCTTATATAAATTTTCGTTACTAGCTTCCATGGCCAATGGTATTTCAAATACAGAGGTTTTTCTCCCCCACCCTTCCCAAATTAACTGTTTTAGCTAATTAGCCCCTGAGGAAAAGATACATATTTGTACAACTTCCCTATTGTATATAATTGTATAGTAATTAAAAATGAATCCAATGACCATATTAGAATGTAATTTCAACATATAGCTTATCGAGGTAGCTTCCCAGAGGGTTTTGAAATTAGATGTAGCTGGGAGGATAACTTTGCTCAGCACAGCTTTGAAACACAACCATTGACACCATGCAGTTATTTGAACTTAACTGAGAATCTTAGTTTTTCCCTGCTATACCTTGTTACTTTATTGCACTTGAACTTGCATTCATGCTTTGGGTTATCTGGGCTATCTGATTTCGGTTTGGATCTGAATGTCCATCCTAAATTCAATATGTTGTTTAGCTGGTCCCTTAAAAAATATTGCCATTTCTAGTTTAAAAAACAGGATATTTTAAAAAAAATTTGTTTTTGCTAAATTTTTAGCAAAATTTAGTAGGAAAATGAAAGTATTTTATGTATCCTTTTGGGCAGACCGTGAAAAGGAACTTGACACGGTCGCTTTTCTGGTGAGGCATTCATTTACTGTCTTCTAAAATGAGTCTGCGCTTAGGTTGTACAGGTTTTTGAAATAAATCCCATAGTCTTTATTCATTCTCGTACCTTTATATCTCATATGACACAAGAAGGAGAAAGTTTATGACCTTGCTATGCTTGAGTGCCTATATGTGGTGACTGGCACCTCAAATAAGCTTTTGAATTCCTGATGTCATTTTTATCCCCCTTCTACTTGTCACCCAGCAACTAAATTTTCCTTACAGAACCAGTAATGTTATAATTGTGGAGAGCAAGCTTCATTGTTGTTTACTGTCACTGTTGTGCTGTGTGTTTTGTCCAAGTTTGAGTACACAATTGATCCAGTATAATTTAAACCGGTGGCTTACACATATTAATTTGCTGTGTGCAAACAATAGTACTAGTGTTCTGAACACTGTTGAATAAAAATGCATGAAACATATTTGGATACAAAGAGATCTGAGCAATTTTGAACTCATAGTTTTTTGGTGTTCCAAGGATTGCCATGGAGCTCTTAAAATCAGTGTTTTTAGTGCATATATAATTTATATATATAATATTTATATCATTTAGAGGGTATATATATTATATAGTGGATATATATATATATATATATATATATACACACACACACACACACACACACACACACACACACACACACACATACATATATGAAATTTGCTTTATTGGTGTATTTAAAATATTTTTGGTAGATTGTCATGTCTTATGGGAATTAGAACTCAGTTGTTTGTCATGGAACTGAATTGTGTTCTGGGACAGTTTAATGTGCACATATGATTAAGATTTACAATCTGGTTGTACTTTTCTTTTTAATGTATTAACTGTAAATACGTGTTAGAGAATGTGCAGTGTCTGGCTCTTCTAATGATGTTGGAAAGTTTTGAAATGGAATCTTATGTTTGCATGTGAATCGCAAAGCAATGTGAGAAATTTTTATTTCTTTTGTTAACGGCAACACCCTGGAAGCCTGGAGATATGGTTTTTATGCTATTTTGGGAGTCAACAGTTTGTCAATATCAAGTCTGATGATCTAGTGAATCTCTGAGACAATGCTTCATGCCAGAGTCCAAACCATTACCCAGTTTGCCACAATAAAGACTTTAAAACTGCATCAAAGTTCATTTTGAGTCCTGACTCCAACCCCCTTCTAGTAGTGATAGAAACCCTAACACTCACGTATGTTTATATTATAAAAGAACATAATGTGCTGCATAAGAGTAGCAGCAGTAAAGGCTGTCCTAGAGAATAAAGTAAAGCCAGAATTTTCATTACAGCCTAGCGGGTAGACGTAGAGTGCTAGCAAGGGCAGGATTCATAGTATTATGTGCCCTGGATTTGTCTTTGTGTCTGAGTTCCTATCCATAATTGGAGGCAGCAGCGTACTAACTGTGGATCACATTGCCTGCGGTGGGATGAAAGATTGACCACTCGAAACCGTTAGAACTGTACGTAAGTTACAGAAATGCTCTGTGCTTTAGCTTCCTGAAAAACCACATGTGGTTAGTAAAATAAACTATTGGACTACTGAGAGGATTAAAAAAGGATGTTAATGGGTGAACACATAGAAAATGCTTCATAAATGCTATTAATTGGAGGCATGTGGGCTGAAAATAAATATATATGCTGAGAGGTACTTGCGAGTTTAACATCCTGAAAATAGAGTGTGGTCTGAGAAAGCCAAAAGACAAATGATGAGAAGGTAATGTATGAGTGGGTTTAGTTGAAGAAAGAGACAGCAGGAGGTGAGGTTAAGTTGATTTATTAGGAAGTTTTCACTGTTGGAGGTTTTCTAGACTTTTCTAGACTTCCTTAGATATTTGGGGTCTTTTGTCCTTTGTTCTGAAATATATTTAAAACATATTGTTATGTATATTAAACTATCTGAGAATTTATACAAATAATAAGAGTTACCGATCACGAACTTGCCAAATGTCAACATGAAATTTTCATTTTGGGTAAGCTCGGTAATGTTTGCTTTAAATCCATGTGAGTTTACATGTACAAAACTAAATCTGAAGCAATATGTGTGAGTTTTGCACTTCCTGTGTTAAAGGAGACCAGTAAGTGCAGTAGTTAGATTTGAAATAGCAGAACGTTGCTACCATAGGGAAAAGATAGCCTCACAGTTGAAGCATGGACACACTCATCTTTAGATTTGGGTCTAATGCCTGTGACTTAGCTCTGATTCCACTCCCACCTGCAGAAGGAATAACAACATATTCTAGGTTGGGGAGCAAGTCAAAGTTACAGTAGCTGAAATTAACAATAAAAGAATTTCCCTAGATGGAATTTATCTGGTGGTAAGAAGATCAAAACTGAGCCTGGCTGCAGAGTTTGCAAGAACAATGACTTATCGTCAGCACTCCCTTGTCTTGGCAATGGCACCTTACACTGAAATTTATAACATGCGGGACATATCCAGAGCCCAAAAGGAAAGCAGTGTTCAAAACAAGATGGGACAGTATTGCTCTCAAACAAGTTTGAATAAATATTCTAGGGGACTCAAAACTGAACTTCTCTTACTTTGAAAGGTATTCATAGAAATGTTAATGTTGAGATTCTTCCAACTACTGAAATAAGTTATGTAAAATGTGTATGTATATATATATGTGTATATATGTATATGTGTATGTATATACACATATACATATATACACATATATACACATGTGTATGTATATATACATATATATACACATATACAAATATATATACATATATACATATATGTAAAGAAAGGAAGGAGGTTATCATGAGTCACTGGTCCATAACAATTCTGAAGTTCAGCTGGCCCAGGTAGGCAGTCCTTTCATTGGGTCTTAAGGCCTGGGAATGATTTTCCATGGCTCTAGCTCCTCTGGGGTTCTGGCTTTCAACCTCCAAGTCATTCTTCCCTTCTCATGAAAGGTAGCCTGTGTCTACAGCCTTATGGTTGTCTTGGCCTACTTACTTATTGTAGGAGTTTGTGGGTCCAAAGCCTTCTTTCATTTTACTCTCTGGGATTAAGTAAACCCTTCTCTCACATGGACGTTTTCAAACCTTTATAAGGAAAAACACTCCTAAACTTCAAGTTATGTTGTAACAGAGAGAACCCTGTGCCCTACAGTTTAGTCTGCGAGGGTATGCTCATAAGAGAGAACACCAGTATTCTCCAAGACCCTTCTTCATTTAGGACACTTTTCTAGCATCTTTTCCCCAACGTCATCTGCTGAGTGAGGTTGGTAATAATTTCACCTTCAATAAGAGTGACATTATTGATGTTATCTGTGCTAACAAAACATGAAATTGTATTTGAATGGCATTGAGTAAGGGCAAGTAGTATCGGTTAGGGACGTGTTCAGCTGTCACAGAAAGGCTGCCACCAGTGGCATGAACAAAGAGAGTTTTACTCACAAAGAGGCTGTAGGCTGTGTCCCATTAAGGCAGCAATGTCATCTGCAGCAGGCTGCATGGAATGGCAGAGCTGCCAATTTCTTTACGACCTACTACAAAATTTTGGAGAAAAGGGTAGCAGACATTAATATAATAATACCAATATTTTTACCACTTACCATCTTCAAGATGCATCACATGTGTGAGCATTTCAAGCTCACAGCACATCTGTGAGGTAGAATTGTCAATGTCTTTTGGAGGTCATTCGTTTTCTTCTTAAGTCAAAAATTAGCTGTCATATTTCTAGGGCATGTGGCTCCACCCAATCCCCTCCTAGGTTTCCTTTGCTTATCAATGCATCAAGAAAACTCATAGGAATTCTAGAATTTAATACTTGTGAGTCATGGAGAAACCAGTTCTGCCTTATCAAATCACATTAAATACTCATGCCATTCAGTATACTCTCAGATGAACCATTGGAAGGTGCTCCTGTATTAGCGTTGTATTTCTGTTGGCAAGAACCTTGCCTCCTAGGAGGCACTGTAACTTTCATATCTATTAGTAATTGCCAATGAAGTAAAAACCAAGAGTTTTCTTTGTCTTCTTGTTGACACGTTATAATGTATACTAAGTTACCTCGTTTCCTTGTTTACTTTCTTTGCATCATATACCAACTGCAATATCATCACGGAACAATGGTGGCCCCGAATGTAGCATCATTAGCTTTGGAAACTTCAGATATGGCCACGGTAACAGTTAGGGTGGACTCCATCCAGTTCTTGGCCACTTTGTCTTGTCTGATTCTCCCCGTTTATCTACCTCCCACCCCACACACCTAGCCCCAGCAGCACTGAGAATCTTGTTAGTCAGTGAATCTCCAGCAGATACAGATGCAGACCATTTCTCTGGATAATCTTTATGGTTGACTGTGGCCTGGGTAGCAGGACTGGTTCAGACAGAAACATCTGATTTGGGTGCCATCAAGCAGTATCTGTGCCCTCCCTGAGAAATGGGACAGTATGCATTTCAAACCCTTCAAGTCTCCACTTCTCCCTGCAGACTGCTGTGTTTTGTTGCTTTCATCCACCTACCAAAGCAACCCAAACTTTATGCTAAAGAGAGTGGGCCTCGTGCGTCCTTTGCAGATTGGAATGCTGTTACTAGTTTGGGTTATCTTAACAAAAACTGGCAAATTATCTAAAAATGTAGAATTCGGTGTGAATTCAGAATCCGTACCTGTAGTAAGCTTCCATGGTTCCGTTGATTAGGGAGAGGTATCAGACCTTACTGTAAGAAACCCTGCCTTCGAATGCTACAGTTCTATGGGCTTTCAAAGCACTATTTCTAACCTGTTTATCAAAAGTCGTTAAGTCTTTGTGAGTATACATTCAGAGCTTTTTTTAAGATCTGGATCGTAGTCTCCAATTTTTCATTACCTTCCTAACACATTTATTCCCAGAGTTCTCTTTATTTTTGAATCGTTCTGTTGGGCCTTTCACCACACCTGTCAAATAAAAAATTTCCTCAAATTGAATATATGAACATTTAAGAGCAGTCACGTGTTCAGTGCCCAAATATTTTATGTTTTCCGTTAGGAGTTTATTCTGTCTGTGGATGGTGAATAAACATATGTCTTTTTTTTTTCTTTTTTCCCCACATAATTAAGTAGATGTGCAAGGCAGGATGCTAGGTACCTGTCAAGGGTAATAGGACGTTCAGGAGTGTAAGTAAGATTTCTGTCATCAAAAAAAGAAAAAAAAAGATTATTTGATGAACTAAGATAAGCTAAAAAGCTTAAAGAACTTGATGAACTAAGATAAGCTAAAAAGCTTGATGAACTAAGATAAGCTAAAAAGCTCTACTGACATGATGATAAAGCTCATCTTTAAAGCTTGCTTTGTGTACTGATATTATTCCTTTTTTCTTGAAATCTAAAGAAGCTTTTCTCTTTGGCTCTTAACATGAAATGAAAAGACATTTTCCCCCTATATGTTCTTCTGCCGTTTTTAGGCTGAGCTTTTCCAAAAGGCTTTTATGTATTCATTGCTTTTTATCTTCATCCTTTGTCCGAAACAAGCCTTGAGATGGGGAATGAGGGGGACTATTTCTAACCCAAGCTCAGAGGACTTAACTTCTCATAAAACCCATCAATTGATGAGGCATTGAACTCGTATCATGGTGTTCCTTGTGCAGCCCATGGGCAGGATTCCACTGAAGTAATCGATAGCATCGTGGAGACCCTGTCTCTGGAAGGAACTAACAACAAATAAGGATTTGACCTTATAGGCAGATTTTCCTAGAAATCTAGGAATCAAGAGGGCCAGAAGTGGGATGGTGGGAGAGGGACACTGCAGATGTGCTGAATACCCAGGTTCGCTTGAAGCCAACTGAGCAGAGGAAGGTTCTCTCCTGGAGGAGCTTGGCTCAGCAGGGATCAGCTCCCAATTGTTATGCACTTAGTGAAAATACACTCATGAGAGCCTACATGAAGGATGCCTCCAGAACTCTAAGAGGATTCGTTCCTTTCTTATGTCTTTTTTTATGGAAAGTGTCTTGGCGATGCTTACTTCACCTTTGTGTGTCCACAGTTCTTCCTCCCACTAGTTGTGTTGCCATGAACCTCCTTACATAGCCCTTTCTCCCCTCCTAGACCATGTGTTCCTCATGGGCAGGGCTCACCTTAGCCATCCGTGTGTCATTACTACAGTGCCAGCCATGTGCAAAGGACCCTGTACATACTGAATGAATGCAATGTGTTTATGGGGTTTCAGTTCCCAATTTTTACAGAAGAACTAGCTGTCTCACTTCAATTTTATGTGTAACAGCAGCACTCTATACTGGGGATTCTCTCTCACATTCTCTCTTTTTACAAACACCTGCATAATCAACTTTTGATGAACTCTTACCTTTTTGTGATCAGATGAATTGGGTGGAACCTTTGCCATCTAGACCTACTATCTTATTTGCAACCCAACACCACTTCAATTCCCTATCCTACAGTAAATTCTTGCTTAGCAAGAAGCACTATAGTTCAGTGACTAAGAGGGTGGCCCCTGGAGCCAGGCTGCTTGGCATCTAAAATCCTATTTTGCTCTATTTCTAGCAGCAGACCTTTGGACAACTTACTTTTTCTCTTTGTTACTCAGTTTTCTCAGCTGTAAAATCAGGCACAACCTAGCACCTTCACCACAGAGCTCTGAAATGAATTCAGTGAGGTAACAAAGGTAAAACACTTGGAATAATGCATGGAACCCCCTTCACTGCGAGTCAGTAAACACTCGCCTTTATTAGTGATGTAACTACGTTTTTGACAAAGTCGCTGCTTGCTTACTTAAAACCTCCACATTGTCTGTGTTGAATGTACAGAAGAGGTGAACTATGGAAGGCACCATGTCAGAGTCAGGCTTACTTGGTAGAATGAGGTCCAATTCCCTGATGCTGGTGATTGCAAGAGGATACTCAAGGGCACAGAGAGGCACAGAGAGGCACAAGGCCCTCGGTACAAACCCATAACAAGATGATCAGAAAGCCATAGGAAAACAGAGGGAACAAACTAATTTTCCTTTAGTTCCCACCATACACCAGTACAGTTCTCTGCAATTCACACACGTTTCCCTCTCAAGCAAACATAACAGGCCTGTGGGAAAGGTATTATTATTCCCATTTAACACGCAACTAGACTAATGCTTAGAAAGTTTAAATAACTTGCCAAATATCACATCTATGTGGCAGAGCTAGGATTTGAACCAGCACCGGTCACATCCCACTGCCTCTGGCAATCTTTAGAAACATCTTTGGAAGAAGTGAAATACGTTAGTCATAATCATGCGCTGAATAACATAGGACTGGGTACTATAGGCCCAT